>NC_047161.1:18882543-20082543 GCF_009819705.1 Hippoglossus hippoglossus
TCATCCCGAACACCACTTCTTCTTCCACCATTAATAACAGCCACCGTGTTTTCAGAAGGCCCCACCAAGGAGGCGGACAGGAAGCAGCACGAGAGAGGGAGCAGGATGATGTAAGAGAACGGGTAAACATGTAGAGTGTGGTAAACTTACAATAAGAGAAACAACATCCTTTGCCGGTTGTCGACTTTGACCAATGGAGGCTTTGGATTGAGAATTCTCAAAACAAGGTGCAGTGAGCCGATATCTACCAACATGCACTTTTAGTGCCAAGAAAAGTGTCAGAGTTTCATCAGTTGCAAACTAAAACTGCACTGAAACCACCATCACATCAAATCGAAGTGAAACCCTGCACACACCAGAGGCCACATGAAAGGTGCCCCGTAGTTTTCTTGTAAGCAAACAAACACTATGTTTACATTCAGTTCTTGCACCGAACCGCACTCTGTATATCCCAGTGGTCAGTAACAACCCTGCTGGCTGCATTTCTTTTATTCATAAAATATTTACAAAAGATACACAAAAATTCTAATGATGCATTATTTACATCTATTCGTCTTTTACCTTCCTTTTTTAGTTTTGCACATTGCACATCGACTGCAAGGTCAAACATCCGACTTAAACTTAGAGTTGCAGCATTTTAGCATCTCAGCTGTTATTGAACGTAAATGTATGAGCGAGAGGCTCTGATCCAGAGTTACAAAATGATTCCCTCTCTCTGTC
The DNA here is from genome assembly GCF_009819705.1 of Hippoglossus hippoglossus. NCBI lineage: Eukaryota > Metazoa > Chordata > Actinopteri > Pleuronectiformes > Pleuronectidae > Hippoglossus > Hippoglossus hippoglossus. Next base: position 18,883,264 of record NC_047161.1, read on the forward strand.
TTTTTCTCTCTCACACACACACACACACACACACAGTCGATATTCACTTGAGTACTGTAGAATCAATGCCCCCATGCACAACTCACGTGAATAAAAGCAAGTAAGAATACACTGACAGGCATTTCAATGAGCCCAACAGTTGAGAGTCCTGCAGAGAGTCTGTGATTCTGTCCAGACGTGGCATTAACATGAGCTTCGGGTGATCTGGTCACAAGTGGACAGCTCTAAGTACGTCAGTTCACACCTGGCATCAGAACGCGTCCATTCATGTGTCTCGAGGGACCACTTGTGTTCTCACTTTCCCCTTTTACATGCAAATAAACACACACGTCATTTGTGATTGCGAAAACCAAATGAGGTTATTTTTAACCAGTCTGACGGGGGCCATTGTCACTGTCCGTGTTCATACCCGTCATTAACATGCGCCTAGGGTGATCTGATCACAAGTGTGTGAACGCACCCAAGAAAATCCTTTGGGACACATTTGAAAAGGGGTCTGGGACACACGTGGCCACATTGTGTGAAAGCTATTTACGTCCTGGGCCACTTTTAATGACCGCCATCGATTTATATACGGCAGCCCACCACAATATCAACATTAGGGTTAGGACTGCCACATATGAAGTGCAATTCCGTGCAGTGGGTAAATAGAGTGTGCACACAGGGCAGATAAAACTGAAAGCTTCAATTTACATTATTGAGAAGCTATTAGCAATTTAGCAAGGTGGGCAGGTTTAGTTTCAGAAATGAGCAGAGGTCTCATGTGTGAAAATCCTTAGTTTCATCGACCCATCACCCAGCGTCCTCCTCCTAATGTGGACTTTATATCACTTAAATCGCTCCTCTGCTCCGATCATAATTACCACGTCCCCTGGAGGTCACCTCACAGTGAAATGTTACTGGGTCATAATACCCTGCTTGCACAGATGACCTAAAGGGCTGAGTTGTTTTTAAAAGGGACAGTCTCATGCGAAGCCAACATATGCACATTTCTGACAGCACCGATTTGGCACCACACATGTACATCAGACGACTAGTGTCTATGACCGAAGCAAAGTCACACGTCTCATTTCAGTGACAACAGAATGTCGATAACCCGTGTGAGTAAACAGACTGCGTACGTGAGGAGACATCGATCAAAATCTACTTGGTGGAGCTACAACTGCAATCATTTATCATCATACGGGGATTTGACCGGAGATATCCAAGCATGTTATGACTGATGAGCTGATCCGCTGGGCTCCCGCAACCTTTACGAGTTGGTAAATGTGGAGTAAACGCTCTGGTAATGGCGACGCGGCTGCCCGGCCTGAGACAAGCCCAGCCATAAGTCTCCATTAAACAAAGATGAGCCATGTCTCCTGGAAGCTGCTCCCATGTCTCTCATGAACATCCCCTTTTTTTTTAATACCATCTTTGGATCAACTTGCCGATATCATGATGCAGCAGATCGGGCAGGAGCCAGTACGACCGCGCGAGGCTGTGAATGGTGAAAAAATCTAATTTCCCTCTCACTGCACGCGGCACTCTTTTCCTGCTCGGGCTGGGAGCGGATGGCAAGATTGGCACCGCAGGGCATATGCTGTTGTGTGAAATTGTTTCATTACTAGTTCACGGCGGTTCTAGCCCATAAGTGCAACTCGGGAAAATCCCAGAAGCCGCGGCCGGCCAAGACCTTGTACCTTATAAGTCTGATAACACAATTTAACATCTCTCACTATCTTGGAGAAGGTATAATAGACAGCTTAACACTGCCTCGTGGCACAAAGTAAGCACAATAGTCTTATTGTAGAGGCTGATAATGTGCAGCTAAATGAGTTGCAGCAGAGAAGTGGCAGGAGGTCCTATAAGAGGTTTATGAAGGTCAGTGATTATCTAATGCGCTTTAAATTTCATCACTTTCCTGTGCAGGAAAACAAAACAAAAAAATCTGTGTTTGCACAATCTTTATTAGTCTAAGCTGACCCGACACAGCACACACAGATGAACTCGTCCTTATAGCGAGATTAAAGTGGGAGCTGCATGATATACCAGCGAGCAGGAGAGAAAAATAGAGGATACCGACGGAGAGCAGGATATAGGCTCTGGCTTAGAGATATACTTCACCTTTTGTCAGTTTGGAGATGGTGTATAAATTTACTTCCAGGTAGAAAAAAAAAAAAAGGAGAGTCACAAAACATCCCCTGCACACAGAGCAGATACCTTTCATTAGGCCAGGCTCTCTTCTTTCATTTCTCATTTAATCTCCCCATTCCCCCCCCCCCTCTCCCGCCCCTCCATAGAGACATCAATTACAGGGCTCCATCTCCTGCAATCTGAAGCTGCTTCGCCAGTTAATGCTATTGTTAGGGATGTCATGAGGAGAGGGGCGCGTGAATGGAGCCTGATGAATAAAAACAGACCTTGTCCGATGAGGCTCAAATCACACTAATTAAGGAGGCAAAGGGGTTTTTCTTCGGTACCTGCATTACAGCACTGGAGCCTTTTTTTTTTTTTCTGACGGAGAAAAGCGAGGAAAATGACAGATACACTCACCCGCTACAGTTATATATGAAAATTTAATCAAGAACGCTGGAGGAGACACTTTCCTCCTTCATGTGGAAAGTCATTTTAAGTGGTTATGTCAAGTCTTTTTTGTCCCCTGCAACAGAGGAATATTCATTTCAGGACTGACCTAAATGCATTTGTTGAAAGCTTTATATCTGTTTAGCGGTGATGAATTCATATTGGAAATTATTACTGTCTCCACTCTTAAATTCTTCCTCGCCAATTAGAAGATACATATTAATGGATGGCCTTAAAAAATGTGATGGGGGGGGGGGGGGGGGGGGGAGACAAGAAATCAAACGCATCTTAAAATACAGAGGCCTCAAAAACAGCCACGAGTCTGTCTGCCGTATGTTATGTGCAGCTATGGTAATGAAATGTACAGATTTACACAACATGCATGATGTCACGGCAGCCAACTGTCTGACGGCTTTGATGCCGATTTCCATCCAGTCGAATGGTAAAAACACAATCTGGGAATCGCTGCGAGCAAACTGAACATACTCAAATAAAAGAGCAAATGAGGGAACAACTCCACTGCAGGAACGACTGATTGGGATGCTTAATTATTGGCGGCTTTCTTCTTTATGTTGAGTGCGGAATATGTTACGCGCTCAGCCGTGGTTTTCACCGCGGGTGGTCGGCCACAAGAACAGAACACTCAGGAAGCCATTCGTAATATTTTATTATTTATTTTCAATTGCTGCTGAGGAACGGAACGTGCAGAGAAAACCAAGTGACAGGATGCAGAGATACAGGCGGCACGGCTCCCTCCCTCCAGCTTCTCCTCTTCCCTCGGAGCTCCACAGGCTGATCATCCCCCGAGTACCACAGGCAGCTGCAGGGGCCTGACCTCCATTACTGAGACAGGGCCCTGACTGCACAGCCTCCCTGACATCCCCATCCCATCACACACGCGGCTGGACAATATACCCGAGCACACCTCCCTGCTTATGCAAACAGTGTGCTCGGACCAGACCAGGCTCAAACAGTAATAAACTCCTAAGATGTCCTGAGAGGACACTCTCTTTGTGTCTGGATCATTTCCACTGGTGGTCAGTGGTGAAAGTAGAAGGAAGATAAATAATCTGCAAAAGGTTTCAGAAGTGAAGATGCTAATGTATAAACAATGTGCATCATTAATTATTATTATTATGATCATTATTATTAGTAGTAGTAGTAGTAGTATTAGTATTATTATATTTAAGTGGCATATTAATGTTGTAGCTGATTGAGGTGGGTCAAATTGTGGGAGTGCAACTAAAGATTGAAATTCATTATTTCATCTCAATTAATTATTGTATAAAACATTACAAAATGAAAGATTGACCATCAAAATGTCCTACAGCCCAGAGTGATGACCCATTATCATTGTGATGCCATCAATCAAAAATATTCAACTTGTCGTAATGTTTAGCAATTACTAATAAATGAGGCCTGTTCTCACTGAAGAAGCTGCAGCCCTGAATATTTTTCATTTAAAAATGACTTTAATAATTAATCAACGATCACTGCAACTCTACTAATTTTCTTTTGCTGTGAAATGTGCTGCAGCGCATCGTTATGTCAGAAGAGGATAATATGTCTTGAACAGAAAATCTTAATCGAAAATAGTTTGAATTAATTTACAAATACAAGCATGGGAGTAAAAATAACCATATTTCCATCTGGATTCTAGCAGAGTAAAAGCATATAGTAATAAGAGGTCTGTCAAAACACAAATACTGCCCTTTAAAGCTGATGTAATAATGATTATTGAGGGATGAAAAATAAATATAATCAGCCAATATTTATTCTCCGCACATGATTGACCACTATGAACTGTGACCAAGATACTGTACAAACTACTGTTTGAGATATTCCTCATCGGTGCTCTCCTGTTGACACACATTGTGTTATACTGACACGGTTTCTGAGTCACTGCCAACATACATTTGGAATTTACATAGTGCAGTTTCTTTGTACTACCTGGTCAACAAATGTGCTGATGATACCTGATTAAAAACCAATGTGGCGATCAGGGGACGGTACTGAAATTCAGGATGTTTAGAAAAACTGCAGTTCCCAGCCCTGGTGTGCAACATACATGTGCTGCTGTCTCCAACCCACCAAAACAAACTGAACGGGTAAAAAAAAAAGAAAAGAGTGTTCTCACATCGGCTCATTCTGACATTCTCCAGAGTTTTTATGAGGGGGGGCTGCAGCCTCTCACTCAGACATTTGCATTCTCACATACAGCCGCTCCGGAGAATGTCAGGAGATAATCCAGAGTTCAGTACACGTGTGAAAGCAGCTGTACAGTAATTTATGCCCGTTGTAATGAAAGTCCCTCAATATATCCCGTTCACAGGATCCAGGGCAGACGTGAGAGCTCCTTGATCTTTAGGCTTTGACCACAAAGATCTGATCAGTTCATCCCGAGTGAACATTTGTGCCAAATTTGAAGAAATGTTCCCCGAGGAGTTCTTGAGATGTCACGGAAAGGAACGGACGGACGACTTGACAACATAATGCCCAAAGCCACGGCTGCCACCGGCGCTGAGGCAGGGATCAGCATGCACACACACACACACACACACACACACACTCACACACACTCACATTTACACAAACAAACAATATGCTAAACTCATGTACGAGTGCGCCGTAACCACAGCAATGAGAGGCTTTTTGAAAGAGATCAGTGCTCCTCAGAGAGTCACACTGTCTTTGCTTCGACTTAATTACAGCTCACACCTCCCCTCTCACTCTGCAGAGGAGGGAAGAGAGGGCTTTGATTCAGATGCCCTGTGGAACACTTGATCCCTTCCTTCCACCAGCATCATTTACTCCCCCATTCTAAGCCGTTCTGTCTTCTGCTCTCACTCCTTATTTTCTTTATTTTTTTCGCCGACCAGGCGAGTGCAGCGCTGAGGATGCGTCAAGCACCTTTCTAGTAGCAGAACAAGGTTAAACCGTTCAGCGGCAGATCTGAGAACTGTAAAGACACGAGAACACAAAGTGGTATTCAGTAACGAGAGGATTTACATCACATTATATACAGCACTTGCTTCGGCACCATATGCATTTAAATGAGCACTTGTAATAAGAGGATGTCTGTTATTATGATAAAGAATTTCCAAAATGCAGACCTAACTGCTCTTCACCGTTTCAGCAGACTTTTATTGCAGCACACAGGGAAATAATCTCTGCAGGTTTTAGAGTTACTTCAGTTTTAGGGAAGAAAAGCAGGACGAGAGAAATGAAAGGAGAGGTAGAAACTTGAAAGAACACTCCTTTTGCATAAGGTACAGTTGCTCCTTGCATGAATGTTCATACACTTCACATGTAGCTATACAAAGCTGTAACATCTGTAACCTTTGAGGTACAGGAAAACACTTTTTTGAATTGGTTTCTACTCCTTACATTCAAACATTTACTCCAATTCATTTGTAAAAACAAGCCATGAATATAATATTTTGATACTTAATGTGTATTTAGCTGACAATACTTCAGACTTAAAAGTACATGTGAATGCAGGATGTGTCATGATCAAGTTGCCATGGAGTATTCTTACCCTGTGACATTATTAGTTTTACTTCAGCAAAGGAGCTCAGTATTTATTCCTCTACTAGTGCAGCAGTAGTATTGCAGTGTAACAGTAGCACAAGTAGAGAAGAGTCTAAATCATCCACCATCAGCAGCTGATCACATCAAGAAATGCAGTTTCAGCAAAAACTTTGAATGACTTGAAGTGAGATTATTCGTTATGAATGCAACATCTTATCATCTGTGATTTCTTTTTTCCTTTTAAAAGCTGAATTTTGTTACAAATGTCAGTCCAGGGGAGACTTCACTAACATGACGAGGTTCTCTTCAGCATTAACAGTTGCCTCATGCAGCAACTCTGAATTACAAAAGGAAACACGAGAGGTACCTAGATCAAGATCAACAGCACAGGGAATTTCAGCTTGGGGAGACATTCTGCTACTCAGCCATTACGCATTGACGAGGAGTTCCAAGGAGAAAGAAGGAGCGTGAAATCAGAGAATCCCAATCATGTGCTGTCAGATCAGCGAACAATAAGAAATGTTTAGGACAGAATCCATGTGGACAGGATCCTTTCAGTGCTCGACAGAAGACACAACACCCCCCACCGTCACAGGTCGGATGGTTCACTGACCTTAAGCAATGTCTACAACTGGAAAATATCAAACTCACTCTCACAGGATTGTGGCAACTGCAGTAAAAACTGACAGAGAGCACAATATGTCTTCAGAATGTGACACAGCCTCACAACCGGCTCATCCCTGTGCTGTTTTTCCGAAGCTGAAAATACACGGCAACCGCCACAGTGCCCGCAGCGCTGCATCTCATCATGCTACACATGTCAAGTGCTGCCTGTGGCACCGATACAAAAACCTCATGCTACAGAACACATGAGGGGACCTGGGGCGGGCACACACACACACACACACACACACACACACACACACACACACACACACACACACACACACACACACACACACACACACACACACACACACACACACACACACACACACACACACACACACACACACACACGGAATTCTATGGGTGAGCTGCGTTTTTGATTGATGACTTTATAAATGACTAATCTGAGCAGTAGGAGCCAATGTTCTATGTCTATGTAAGATTGTGGGTGAAACAGCTTTCTATAGTTCTTCCCTCATTCATTGGACACATGTGAGCAACAGCACGACATGAGGAGAGGGAAGACGAGCTGCTGCGGGAGGCAGAGAGTAAAGAAACCTGACCAAGATTCAGGAGCAGCGAGGGGTGTAAATAAGACCGGCCTATAGACTCCACCCGTGTGTGGGTTGTACAACACAGAAAATAATAGAGGCCCCTGTTTTGGCGTTGACACAAAGCAAATCATTTTATCACTAATGCAGCTTTGTAGAAAACAACTTAAAACACATCTAAACACTCGCAAACATATTTACATCCGATTTTTTTTGTTGATTTGGAAATACTTCTTTTTTAAACCCATTTCCATGAAACTATTACATGAATGTAACAGAGATCCCTCTGAAGGATTTGTCGTCCTGGATTAATAAAGTCGGTAAATCTGAAAATAAACCACATAATTAACAAAAAAGTTGGCTGCCGTGTTACTCTTTTGCACCCGCTATACAAACATTTCATGGAAAACATTGATTTGAATTCATGTTTCGGCAACAACAGGGGAGAAAAACACCCATCAGTGATACACAAGTGGTTTTCCCCATGCAAATACATGCAGTCACGATGAATTCTTCACAGTTCACGGAAAGTGAAATTGAACATTAGTTATTTATGACAAGTTTGAATGAGAAATAAAAACAACACGGCTCTCTGACCCAAGTGTACTCAAGTGTACGGCTCTGCAATGTGTAAATGTTGAAATAACTTCAATGTTAATTGAGAGCAGGATCTTTCAAAATGACAGTGTTTTAGCTAAATTATTAAATATCTTCAAATTGGGCCTTTCACACATTATAAGCACTGAGGCACAAATTAAAGCCCTTCTCCAGAATACAGGAGCAAAGGTATGTCCTCACTGCACCACAGCTGAGAGCATGGGAGGCGGGACCAGCCTGTCAGACATATAGGTTCTGTGACAGGGCCTGTAATTACCCCAACCAGGGGCCTGCTCCACTTGCACTCTGGTGTCCAATGGGCCAGCCCTGACACCTTCTCAAAGGGCCCCTTGCAAACCACAAAGGCGACGACAAAGTCAGCGCGGCCCCCCCAACCTCTGACACACAGCGTCACCCACCCTGACGGGCCACGATAACCTCCTCCGCGGGGCAGTATAAGCTGATAATTAGGTGCTTAGCTGTGGTCATACAGAAGTACCGATCTGATATGCAGGCCTGGCGAGTCACTGGGGAGAAGTTAAAAGGCTGTAGAGCGGGAGTAAAGAATTACAAGGGCTGGGAATTTGTGTTGCATATTAATAGTGGCCAATATAGAGGCCGGTGCCCACAGCCCACATGGCCATCTGGGCTGAGTTAGAGAGCAACTAGGACTCTGTAGAGGTTAACTAAAGCCTGTGTGTGTGTGTGTGTGTGTGTGTGTGTGTGTGTGTGTGTGTGTGTGTGTGTGTGTGTGTGTGCGCACACACGACAATGGCAGCCTGTGTGCATAAGTGTGTGTACATGGGCATACAGCGCACATACACATGGGCATATGTGCAGGCATGCGCAGAAGCTTATATGTCTGTCTTCGGAGCATTAAACAAGGAATCAAAGTTTATGATGTGGTAATATCCATCATGACACTTAAGCCACTGTTCAGATAATATTTTAAAGCTCTCCATCCATCACTCGGGCTGGACCACTGAGGCCTCCATTTACAGCCCAGAACTCATCCTCATTTAACATTCACACTCTCACACAGCTGCCTGCACAGAGCAGCACAGAGGCAAAGTCATCAGTTTGCTCCTCGTTCAGCGACACTCGGTATCTCATCCCCCGAATGTGGAATTCACCTTTATAACTCACTGTAGGAAAGGAAATGTAACTTGGCCTGGATACGGCCAACGAGTCAAACCACACGATGCTTCCAAGCGGACAGACCAACTATGGTATTCTGGTTGCCAATAGCAACTGAATATCTTCCGATTTGAACATTTACACCCAAAATTATAATTCTAATTCTGTCACAGTAGATTAAAAAATGCCATCACTGGAAATGTAAGTTCACAACTGAAAATAACCCAGTAAGACATTTTTAAAGCATAACAAATGCGTTAGGGGAGGAATAACCCCCCCCCCAAAAAAAAAACCGGTTAAAAGAGTCCCCCACTGACACTACACAGCTTTATCAGAGATAACCCTGATGTGTATTTGTGTGTACTTGGAGACAGTGTGGACTTTATAGACAGTAGGCATCTTGCCAGCCCCCAGCCCTCTGCAGGTAGTGGATGTGGGTCACCATATCATCCTGTGTCAGTGGGCAGAAGGCGGAGAGTGACCTCCTATTAAACATCAACACTCTAAACAGGGGTTCAGATAATCGGCTGCAACACATCATGCAGTGTTACCATTATACCAAGCCACCAACTGGGGGAAAACCCATTAGCTTCTTTATAACAGTATCTACAAGGATGGAGTGAAGAAGAGTTTTGTTGTGGGGCCAGAGTAGCATGGACCCAGACATCAACAAGATTTCATTAACACTACAAAGACATTGCTCTGTTATAAATTGATGATCTTGATTAAAACAGACTTTGTTTCATTGTTCAAATGCTAAATGCTTACGTTGTATTATGGCACTGGCAGTAGTTTCTAGATCAGTATAAGAGTTATACATACCCAAACTACCATGGCCAGTCTATCATGGCAAATTACCAGTAAAGACACCTAAGAAAAGATGTTTTGGGACTTTGGAAACTGGGGAAATTGGAAACATTAGCTACAGAATGTCACTAATTTATGAATAAATTAGAACTAATCTTTATTTTTAGAATGTTTATCTTTATCCTGTACAATACTAGAGCCAGCACGCCCAGTTTCATCTCACTCTTGATGACACAAGGTGAAATCAATCTTGTCCTATTACATGCCCAAATTACATTATGCTCGATCTACAACATGCCAGATCCACACAGTACGACTGATCCAGAGCATGACCAATTCCCCAGTATGGCCAATCCAGAGCATGACCGAACCACAGTACGACTGATCCCCATGTTCAATGAAGAGCTTGATCAGTCCACAATATGCCAGATCCACAGAATGATAGATCCTCTGACTGGCTGATTCACCTTATGCCTATACTTCGTAATGCAATGGAATTTTTGACCCGCACATGTATTATAGCTCACGTCACGGTATTAACCCTCCCCCTCTTATTGTATAAAACGCTTTTTTTGATTGTTGTAGCAGCAATATGTCATTGGATAAGAGTTGGACAGAACTAAAGAGGAGGAGACCCAGGGAACAACAGAGTCGGACAGAGACAGCTCGTGAAGACCCTTGAAACCCTGCAGAGCACTCATGGGTGATAATGACCATCGGCTCTCTTTGCAGTGGAGTGTCTCTGCAAGTGTGTATCAAGGGGAGAAGGAGTCAGGAGTGGTGAACCATTGCGCCAGGAAATTGAGTTGGGGCGAAAAGAATTTGGGCGATGTCAATGTGGCCTTGATCCTGGCTCCTACAAAACTAACCCCGGGGCCTCCCACCCCTGGGTCCTCTTAATCACCACATGGAGGCACATTACTGATCTTCACATTTTACTTCAAGAGCAGTTTATTCCCTCGTTTCCTTCTTTTTTTTAGCCACAGCTTTCATCTCCCTTATCAGCCTAGCCCTCTCTCTCTCTCTCTGCCTCGATCTCTCCCTCCCTCATCTGAGTGAGTGCGAACAGAAAAAGCAGAATCAAGCCACTCAGTGTGTGTGTGTGTGTGTGTGTGTGTGTGTGTGTGTGTGTGTGTGTGTGTGTGTGTGTGTGTGTGTGTGTGTGTGTGTGTGTGTGTGTTTGCATGTCCATCCTATGAAGGCATAGCTATTTGTATTTGTAAGTGAACACGCAACACGAGGGAGAAGAAACAAACACACGCTTGGAAGAGAATAGCTTTTGATAATCTTGGAGAGTGATGAAAAAGAGCATTAGCAGAAAGTCTCCCAGGGGCCAATCTGCCCAAACCTCCTCAGCACTGGTTCCACTGTAGCCACTGACCGCTTTCTGGGCTTCATTCAAAAGGCAAATGAAAAAAAGGGGTAGTTTTGTAAAGCTGCAGTCTGTACAAATAAGCATGAAAAGAGAACAAAGAAGTCTTTATGTTATCAGGCGTTCTTCACACCTCTCACATCTGACTCCGTGGAAGTGAGATTTGTTGGAAAAGAAGCAGCATAATACACGGAGCAAGATAAACATGAGCCTCTGGGCTTTTCTTTACATACTGGGAATGAACATTCTTTCTCATATCAGCACAATCTGTCTTTTGTAGATTGTTTTCAGAAACAATCATTAAATGTCCTTCTCCCCGGGCTCTTATTAATTGACATGAAATGGCAAAATGTATATTAATGTGGGAGTATGAGAGAGAATTAATGCAGCTGTACCTTCAGCCAATATAACACATGCATTTGGGTCTGCAAAACATCCAGTAATTGCCAGTACGAGCATTACGTGGGAATAATCAACTTAACCGGATTCCTTTTCATCATATCGGTGACTTTTTCAATACGTGCATCTGTTCACTTGATCCCATTAAAGTCAAAATGCTCAGTATTCATTATGATTTTAACGATTACCAGATCCAGTCACTTTCATCCCGTCAGTCATTTTGCAAGAGCAGTCGTCTCATTTCAGGATGAGATGTCATATGATGAGTGCACCTCTCTGCTTGTCAATGGCAGAATGAAGTGGTTGTTTTGACCGGGGAGTGTCAGAGGGGATTTCTAGTTGCTTTTCAGAGTTGTGTAATTGATATAGGCCCCATCATCTGGCCCCAGTGTGTTAGCACAACTGATAATCCCCACTGGTTTAATGCAGATACGTCATTAATGGTGTCTATACTAGACAATAAATTATACTGTTCCAGGGATTTTTGTTTGTCCTGGTTTATTTTCAGACCTTTAACTTTCCCTTTCCTTTCAGACTACGGTCTACAAATACTTTGATTTGAACTATTGAACCCTTGGTATGATGTTTTTTCATTTTCATATTTCAAATTTGTACACCCTCAAACACTGATATTGGTATCCACACATCCCCAAAAGGCCAATTTTTAGAAAGTCCTATATTTGTGCTATTATCTCATGCATAAAATAAACTACCATTGGGTAATTTAAAAGGGGACATTTTCATTTTAGTACAGTGCTTTCGAGAATTTGTGCAACAGAGGCTGAGCTATCCTGATTTAAAATATGTTGTAATGGCAAGCCTTATGAAAACACTGGATACTACAATTCCCATAATGCAACACAAACAGTTGTCACTTTATATGCTCCAAATGCCCCTGCGTATGGAACACTCAGTTTATATCTTAGGTGTCAAGCCCAAGTCTAAATAAATGAATGGTGTATGTATAAATGTATTTATATAGAGCTTTACACTCTTATCAACCACTCGAAGCACAAGTAGATTTTTTCTATCACACACCATTCAAACACTGTCAGCACCATATCTTGCCCTAGGAAGCTGGGGATTGATCACCAACCTTCTGGGTATGGTGGATGACCCGCTCTACCACCTGAGCCACAGCTGCCACTTATCACAAGGGTTATTTTTATTATACGTTAGAAAACGTGTGGCAGGCTGGAAAGCACTTTACATGGCACTTTAACTGATCTTCATGGGGCGCCACTTTAAAGATTACAAATGTACACATTTAATTTTTCATTACAAACGAATGAACGCAGTCTTTGTCCTCTCCTGCTGTTTTAATGCTGCATTCTTACACGTAAATAAATGTCTTCATCTGTGCTATGCTGTTACTACTTGGTTGTGTGACCATTTCCCCTGAGGATCATTGGGTCTTCCAGCCCTAACCCCTTGTTTTGTCAGGCAGAAACCCGGCATCATGTGATGATCTGAGAGCACAGCGGGCGGCGGCTCGGGAGCAACAGTGCTGTACTGCGGCGTTCTTTTACTCTCAGTCCTTTGGAGAGTAAAAGAATGCAGCAGATACTTGAGGAAAAATAATATAAAAAAAGAGGAGGAGGACGGGACGAGAGGAAATAAAACATTCATGATCGCCCCGAGGATATTGAACTGTTGCAGTAACAAAATAGGAATAAAACAAAAAACAGAATCGAATGTAAAAGAATACGTATACAGCAAGAATCAGAAAAGCAGGGAAAATCTGATCAGCATGCAGCCAACAATATGCATGTATGTGGTATGTATATTTGCATATAACACATATGAGAATTGTTTTTTTAATCTATGTTTCTCACAGGTCTCCTGGAAAGAAGTGTTTCATGTGGTAAAACAGGACACATAATACCCATACCTTTTCTTTTCTTAATTCAATAAATAGTTGTAAGCAGTTTTGAATTACAGATAAAATCCTTCAAACACCTTTATGACTGGACACACTGATTCAACTGCATGTTGTATGCATCCAATTTAAAAAATATATATTTATTGTTTGTAGAAATTGTTTCTAATCAGACCAGAGAATCTAAGAAAAACCTCTTTACATGTCTCTGATCAAACTCCAGTGACATATCCTTAAAATTTTATAGAGAAATGCGGCAAAATCTCACATTGGAAACATTGACATTTGTTTTTTAGAATTTTTTTCTTGAAAGATTAAATACATTTTAAAATAAAAATTTTCAGTTACTTCTGTGACTTCCAACTCAGCAGCTAATGGAAGGTTTCTCTTATTCTACAACTGCGCCAAATGGAAATTATCCATAGTTGTATCTGAATAACAGACGTCACTGTTGAGTTACCGATTTGTACCAAATTAACATAGCCTCTATTTTTCCTTCAACCATTAAGTTATTGCATGTTCCTTTACAGATACCTTCTTAAATAAGAGTCGACAGGCAATGACCTGTTGCAATGACCCAGTTGCAACCACACAAGTTGAAAGAGCAGATCATTTGGTGCTATGACAGTTACCCACACACCCACACACACACACACACCCACCCACACCCACACCCACACACACACAAAAAAAAAGGTAAAATATTATTTTATGTAATTTAAAATGAGCAGGAGGTGTTTGAGTATTCCTGTAATTCAGTACCAATGATAACAAGTTAATCCCTTCATATCCATAACCTGTAAACAGAATGCTGTGTGGTGTCTTTCTGCTGCTTACTGGAGAGAGAGTTCAGAGTTGAAAGCCTACTCTCAATTTGTTCAAAGTCGTTGCCAGGGAGATACTGGAAAAAATAAATGAATCCCAAAAGTCACCACTTCCCTACCTGGGCAAACATTACTGTAATATTTGTAGAGTAAATATTTTTTATGTTTTTCAGTAACAAAACTTACTCTCAATTTGGCCAAGTCAAGGAAAAACTAAGAATGAAAGATTACTCGATACACAAAATATCACGAAGGCACTACTTCACTGTCTGATTTACATAATTAAGAAGTTGCATGAAACATTTCCAAATTGTTCTGCTCAGACTATCACTAAATCAATAAATCCCCAAACATTATACATTGAAGGGGAAAAATGCACGTGCATATAAGTTACTTTGTAGGAAACTTCAAAATAAAGGGTTGCCAACATTTGTTTAATCCAAAGGAAAGAATGCGATCATGAAAACAGAAATGTAAAAGTAGCTCTCCATTCACTGATGATGTGAAGATGTGTCAAATGAACATTGAAGATTTAAGCCAAGAGCCGAGAACATAAGAACACTTTTATCTGTACCCTCTACCCACGAGCCATGCCTCAGTACTCACGATCGTCTGTGGCTCCTAACAGAAAAACAGTAGGTGGTGGTGTAGCGCTCACACGGCATAACTGATGTGAACAAAACACAAGAAGGGGGAGACAAAAAGCAGCAGCCAGGCCACAGCTAATTCAGACACACGCTGTCAAAATGGATTTGCCTCTGTCAAATAAAGGTGAACTCACAGAGGCGTTCACTCGGGAGCATTTTGATATCACGTACAGGAAATGCAGATTTGTGGATGAGGATTAGAGGCTGTTAATGTGACCCCAAACTAAAGACAAAGGACGCTCATGCACAGGAAACTGACAATAGGCGACATGACAATACAAGACGATATGTGATGCAAAAGCAGCTGATTGGATTCATCATCCGCACTGATGAAAGACTCTACCCCAGGCTATCTCACACACACGCACGCACGCACGCACGCACACACACACGCACACACACACGCACACACGCACACACGCACACACACAGGCGGGTGAGTGTATGACACACTGGCTATGTGCTCAAGAGAGCTGCGACAGGAAGACTCGAGTGAGCTTAGCGAGCCGAGGTTGTCCAAAGTGAGAAGCAAGACACCGGAGAAGAGCGGATGTGAGGAAGAAAGAGAGAAACACAGTTAAGCATCATTCGAGTCACGTGGGAACATGTGCTGGATACACCTGATTGTTAAAAACAGAAACACACAAGCGTGAGTGGTGTTCTGAAGCCACCGTCTCAAGTGTTCTGGAGAGTTCGGGGGCTCGCTTTTTCAATATTTACTCCCGATGAACTTTTAAAAAAAGGGACACAGGTTCAGGTTTGAGAGCAGCTCAGACTCAACACAAAGCTCTTAATTAGAACGAGAGGCAATGTTACTTAAATGATATACAAGGAGAATCTGCTGCCTGGAAGAGATCTTGCTCCGAACACAACCTTCTGCACAAAAACCTGAAACCCTAATCTCAGAATTTAAATCCCGCTCAGGACAAACTCCTTGTGACTTTCAATTCCCCTTCCACATGGAAAGTGAAGGCACTAGGGCAGCCGTGGCTGAGGAGGTAGAGAGGGTTGTCCACCAACCAGGAGTGCAGTGATCCGATCCCCAGTACCTCCAGACTGCATTCAGAAGTGTCAGTTAGATACTGAAACCAAAATGATCCCTGACAACTGTGCCAGAAGCATATGAATGGTGTTATAGAATAAGACCATAAACTAGGTGCTGGGTTGATTAGTTAATTAATTAGTGAGCAGAAAGGGGAATTGCAAAGGGAATGTTACTAAACCTGCAAACTTAGCTGATCAACTAATTGAAAAACAATAATTGGTATGCATTTTCATTATTAATTAATTGAGCAGTTTGCCAGACATGCCACACATTCTGTGGTTTTCTGCTTGTCTTTGTCTTGTATGATAGTTAACTGAATATCAGTATTTTGGTTTGTTACACAGACAATTATCAATTTTAATAAGTAACCTTCAGCTTGGGGAACCTTTTACTGCCAAAACAATTACTTTCTTCAGGAAAACACTTGGCAGGTTAATATTATTTGAAGCCCGAAGGGAATTTGAAGTTGGACGATTTAGTTTCAGAGTAAACAGGACCTTTTAACATTATAGTGCCGCAATCAGCGTTCAGGCTCTGACAGCACACCGGGGAAAAGACGTGACACTCAAGAGCCAAGACAGAAGATGGTAATCAGTATAAACCGTCATGTATCACTAATCAAGAACAATGAAGATGAACATCCTGCTCACAGAGTCACCGTCAGAAGAGTGAGTCTCAAAACCATCGCAGCCAAACCAACTTTGATCAGGTTTTCTTTAGAGAAGACTATTTACTGTTCTGTGACGATGAAAACACTGCTGGAGGACCACAGCCCTGTTCAGACATCCATCCTAAAGATCTCCGGACGCGTTTGGGTGAGTTCACACAATGAATTGTCCACTTGTGATCAGATCACTCATGAAGGATGATCAATGCGGTTTATTGGATTTCTGCATTTCGATTAAATGTGCATGAGCAAAACAGGACTTCCATTGGAGAGGGGGGAAAAAAACAGACCATCCCTAAAGTCATCTCTGAGCTGGCACTGAGCACAAAGTTCAACAGCATCTAAAAGTACTTTGAAAGTTGAAATAAAAGTGTTAACAGTGTGAGAAACTGCGGTTTACAGAGCCCTCTAAAAGCAGCATCTTTCTCCATTCGGTTTTCAAAAAGCAATCTCGCTCTGCATTTCCCCAGGAGTGCACACCACCCCTAGTGGAGGAGAGGTGCCCTTGCCGGCTCCTTATCGCCGCTGCTGCATTCTTCTCACTCACAAGTGGTAATTAGTCATCCATGAAGACGAGGGGAGGGGGAAAAAACCGCAGCAGTCGCATGAAGATGCAGGAGTTTGCTTAACAGAGATATTTGCATTTGCACCCCAGTCATCTGGACTGCAATTCCCTGCAGCAAACACTGCATCTCGTCGTGAAGGGATGGAAGGACGTAGGAGAGGAGCAGCAGCTTCTCATGATTTCAGAACCCCCTCTGTGCCTCCAAAATGTCTCCAATTATCTCCATTTACCCCCCACAAACATTGCAAGGCCATCTTCTCCAACCATGCAGTGCAGGAAATATCCCATATGCCACCTCTTTCCAATTTGAGCTATGAACAAGCACGTCTAGACGACACCCCCACCCCACTTTGCTCTCCCGGGTTTCGTCACCCCGCAGCTCTCATCAGGACGGAAATGAGAGTTGGGAAAAAAAAGGAAATAAGTTGAGGATGAGTGCCGAGATGTGAGAAAGAGTGATGAAACCTGAGACGTTTTCCACGCAATGACATGTCACATCTTTGTGTACAAAAGGCAATTTGCTCTGAACGGAGCAGCGGGTGCAGAGATTTAGGGGGTACGCAAATTCACCAGGTTGGGCCGTGGGGGTTGGTGGGGGGGCTTTTGACGTTTATGGAGAACAATTTGAACAAAGCTCCCATTTACTCAAACGCAGAGGCAGATGGAATCACACACACAGCCGCAGTGCGGAGCCACATACCAAAGATGTCAGAACACACACCATTTAGTGGCACACATCTTCACCTGGAGTGTGCAAACACCTAAAGCTTCATCCGGGAGATGTGAAAAGTCTCGTCACGAATACACGCTGACAATAATGCACAGTATTTTTCTTGCACTTTCTCTGTGCAGTGGTAAAATTTCACAACGATGTCTGGCAGCGATAAGTAGCAGGAAGGTTTTCAAACTGTGTAACTATTGATCTGATTTGAAGAGACGACTAAATGGAGCAAACATCAATGGCTGTAGTTATTGTGTCATTTCATTTTCTGACAGCGCGGACAGTCCGTGTGAGCCGGACCAAGGTGGGCTTAGATTGCTGGTTCATCGAGGTAACCGAACTCGGCAGTGTCACAGAAATTAAGGGATATCTCATCTTTAAAATAATTCTGGATTTGTCTTCATCATTAAAAGGATAGTTCACAGAAAAAGGAAAATCCACTCATTATCTACTCACCACGATGCCGGTTGAGTGGTGGGTGAAGTGTTTGAGTCCACAAAACACTTTTGGAGTCTCAGGGGTAAACAGCCAAATCCAACACAATTGAAGTAAGTGGTGATCAATTTGTCAAACGTAATAAACCAACAGAAAAAAAAACACAACACATGCCTCCACTGGACACTTGGATGACACCACTCCAGCAGCATGGAGGCAATCAATCAATAAAACTAAAATATCACAGTAACATAAGTATTCAGACCCTCTGCTTTGAGATTTAGCTCAGGTGCCTTCCATTTCCTTGACTGCAGACTACTTGTGGAAAATTCAATGGATTAGACATGATTTGGAACAGATCACACCCGTCTATATAAGGTCTCACAGCTGACAATGCTCTGAGGAAAAGGACTGTCGGCAGAGCTAGTGAGGAGGCTCAGATCTGCCCAAGGAAACAATAGATTCCTGCGTCACTGAAGGTTCCAGAATATCCAACCCTGTTCTTCGGGTGGGCGGCCGGACCGAACTCTGGAGAGGACCTCGATTACGTGATCAAGAACTCGGAGGTCTCTCTGGCAGAATGATCGCTAAGCCCCCGTAGGGGTGTGAAAAACATCCAGAACCAACTTTCTGAATCAGTGATGGTCGGAGTGGTTGTAAACTGCAATTATCTTACACTTCAAGAGTGAATATCTACAAAAATAACAATTATTTGACTGAGAAATGCAGCCATCACAACATGATTGATACAAAAAGTAAAACAAATTAAATTTTAAAGTCAATTTTGTATTGTACGTCTTCAAAAGTGTAACCACATAGTGATTTGTGTGTGGCAGGGAGGAAGCTCCTCAGAAATGAGCCTGTGACTGAAAATCACCACTCCAATTAAAGAAAGACGTGCATGCTTTGTACAAACACAAACAATAAAAAGAGGCGCGAGCATAAAAAGCGGTTTAACTCGAGCGTTTGTCACAGCCAGACAGGTTGACATTAGCAGATGGAGACGGAGTCCCAGGCAGCTGAAGATTTGAAAAACAAATGACGGATGAAGTCTCCATAGGAATTTATCATTGCATCTACCTCCAGCATCGCCATCTGTCCCCTTTCTAAAATCCTCACTTCCGTGCACAGTTTATGTGGGTGCTCTCTCACAAATTTGACATTCCATTTTATAAAAGAAAATATCCAAGTGCCTGGGCCCGTTAACATGACACTTACGATTTCCCCGACAACTGAGTCAATCTGACTGTGGCCTGTGGTCTTCAGAGCAAGTTAAGAGAAAGTAAACTCTGATCCCTCAGATATCTCGCAGCGAAAGCCATTAGTTCCCATCTAAAAAAAGATCGGTAGCAGTTTCTCTCAACTCCCTATGGTTCATAAAATATTCACCTGTAACTGTCGGCAAGGTGGCTGGGCACCACGAGGTTATTTGAGGGCAGGGACAGAGACGGCCCCCCCGAGGCCCTGTGGGTGCACAAAGTCACACGGCCTCAATTAATCTCTGTCAGCACTTGGACAATGTGACCTATACCTGTCCCTCCTCATGATTGGGTTTAATGGGAGTAGGTGTCTTGGACTTGGCTGCAGTCATCCATTCAATTTATGGATATCCTACAGCAGCTGCTGTGCTGAGCCTGAAGGCGGGGCGACGTATTGATTTAGCATTCTGAAATACAGGCATGAAATCAGCCATTCAGGGAGTTTAAAAGTCTATTACTCTCCTGCTTTGTGTGTAGTGTCTGCCAAGGATGAGTGGAAGAGATGAAATAATGTTTGAAATAATTTAATAACCCGACATCTCCTTTGCCTCATCTCTCGAAGCGTCTCGAAGCAGGCACATTGAACCCTCTGAGCAGCATTAGCTTGAGGTGCTGTGTCGCACTAGCTGCCCGCCATCATTAGAGAGGCCCGTTAAGCAGCCAGAACACAAATAAACAAGATCAAGGAATGAGGTCAATGAATTAAGTGAAGCCCCTGTCATGCCTGCATTGTCTAATGCTGTCTGAAGACATGCAGCTCAGGCTGTGCCTGAGCAAAAATAAGTCACCCCACCCCCACATATTAATACACACAGGGGCCTTACAGTGCACAGCATGGCGAAGTAATGAATGTTTTTCTTTGCGTGTTTGGAAGGCATACTGTATCTGTTATCTAATAACAGACAAACAGACAACACAAGGACCCGTAGGACCTCGCTGGAGACTGTGAAGGAGAAACAGAGGACATTTTGCTCTGTAATGATGTGTTTGGTAGAAGACCATGTCCTTTCTCCAAATGGAAACACAACACACAGCAGAATTAAATCATGTTTGTCACTTGAAGAAAGCTTTGGACACCATCACATCCCACTAATACCCTGCCTGTGGAAAAGGCCACGAGGCAGGCAGCAGAACTCTGGCGGAAAAATGAATACAAAAATGTGAGCAACATGCACAGCATCATTATCTCTGAGTCTCACCCGCTCCTGCTACCTTGCTCGAGGTTGTGCCCAGTGTCCATGGTTGCACTGTTGGAGCTGCGCCACCCCACAGAGGGCGAGCCTCATGACCGAGCCGCGCCGTGATAACACTTCACCTCGTGTTAGCATCACAGCTAGATTTGAGCAAGAGGCTGAGATCCTCAGTGCAAGGCCACCATCAATGCATCGTCCCAGAATAATGTTCCAGCAAGTGGATCTTTTCATGCTCATGCATGTTTGTTTGGAAGTACTTTGGTGTGTTTTAAGAGACGAGAAGGAGGAGAGAGCTGGGGAGGCTGTGATGTGTGGGTTTTATGAAACAGACAATGGATTCTGTGTGTGTGTGTGTGTGTGTGTGTGTGTGTGTGTGTGTGTGTGTGTGTGTGTGTGTGTGTGTGTGTTTTCTAATTCACTTATGTTTGCACCCTTGGGCTATCACGGAGTGAAGTTCCAGAAGCGAGCATTACATTAGACTAACCTGCCTGCTAATGCTTTATTCAGGCACAGCGCCCCAACACAACAAAATGAATCACTCACTCCCAAAAGGTTGAAACATATGAGGGCGCTCTAAATGGGTTAACTCTCTTTGGTCATGATCTTGAAGTCCAAAGGTCTCAGGATGAGGAGGGAATGAGATGACTTCTATTACAGGCTGCACAGTAGTTGCCTCACCTCCAGTGGGGGTCTGTCATAGCTGAAGGGTGAATTAACAACCTGTTAACTGTTCCATCTGGCCACAGGCCCAATGGGAAGGGAGATCCAAAGAGGTGTGCACTGTGCAGGCCCCCCCACGCATTATTCATACCTGCGAATAAGAGGTGATTTATGGCAATCCCTGATGCTACCGACATCAGCCGTGCAGCCCATTTAAAGACGGACAGCGACTTTTCTGTCATGATTAAGGGAAGAATAATTTATCGTAGACTCAACATTGGCGTCACCTTTGAGAGCAGCCAGACGACAGCATTCTGGAAATGGCACAATATTTGTATCCTGCAGTCAAGCTGCTGGACTAATTTTTGTTTTTGCCTGAGTATAATCAAGACTGACAATAAACTTACAGGAACACATGCCTTGAAAGACGAGTCGGAAGATGACAAGTGCTTAGTCAGTGCTTAGTGCCTGAATATGCTCCCGCAGTGTAGGTAGCTAGATCTGTTTGGGTTTACAAGTGAAAGGTCACCCAGCAGTGGACCAGGAGGAGTGTAGTCTCTTGAATTATGCAGCTCCATCCCATACCGGTATGTATCTTTCATAGGCAATGAGATGTGTGAGAATCCATTGGGTCCGTCTGGAGGTCAGAAGGTCTTAAAAAAGTTGGTATCCAGAAAGTAATCCCAGTCATTTGCCCCAGGTGAACACTATCAGATATATGTGTCATTGTAGAATGGGAGTGAAACTGGGGACACATAAAGCAAAGAGGAGCGCAGTCTGGCGATAGGGATATAAAGCTTTCTCCAACCCTGAGGCGAGATTCTCTAGTAGGGCTAAAGTGGATTTCTGAGGAGAATTAGGGCCTCTTAATCTCTTTTGTCACTGTTCCGCAGAACTCAGCCAGGAGACAATGACTATTTCAGAAAGAAAAGAGACTGATTTTCCACATTAAATTCAATAATGGCACAGCACGGTTTAATTATTTCATACCCTAAATAACAGAAAAATGAGCCAGTGTCAAAAGTGGTAAAGTCTGCAGACGCAAGGAAAGTTCTCATTGCTGCAGTGTATGTTTGAATATAAGCAGGTACATCTGTGTTTGGTTCTTTAATGTAGCTCTTATAAAAACATGGGGTGGGATTTTGGCTTCATCCTTCAACAAGAACAACAGATGAGAAACTCAGCTGAACCAATTCTGAACCAACGTATCTTTTCTCACTGTAAAATCACAAATGACAACCATATGAGAATATTATATATTCCTGAGTCTTCCCACAATATCCAAGTGCAGCCTTTTGCAGATGCCGCCTCTCAGCAGTGATTAGCATGTAGCACTAGGCGGGCGTCTTGGAGACAGACCAAGCTGCAGCCCATATGGAATGAATGGATGCGATCTACAGTAATCCTGGATCATCCAGGCCCTGATTGAGGTACGAGCCAGCCGTGTCTCTGTGCATCGCCCATCCTGTTTAGCTACCCAGACACATTAATGCCAGTCATGCATGGGAAACAATCAGGGCCTGCGGACATAATCCTTGCCCGAAGCTGTGTAAATAACTCGGCATGGCTCAGAGGGGGGTTATGACAGCAAAGTCACATACTGAATGTGAGGGATACCGTTCTGGCATTCATGAATCCTGGAATTTTGGCCAGTGGAGCTTTGCAGCAAAGCAGCTATTGGAAATCACTCAATGTGCATCAACAAGGAAACGTCTTTGAAATGATCCAATTATAATGTAAACAGCTGTGTGTGTACTATATTTTTTGTGTTGTGCACTGCATGTGTGTGTACATGCTCGGGCTCGAGCTTGTGCGAACCTGTCTGTACTTTTTCCCACTCTGTCAGCACATGGTTTGACAGAGAGCGGTAAGTGAAAGGACAGGGCAATATTACTGGCTGTTTGTCTGGCGCATCTCCCCCTGTCGCTCTGTCACTCTGGCTCACCATCAGAGCCTCTGACTGAGGTGCTCTGACGGCTCCTCCGTCACATCAGCAGTGCGGCGGGAAGGCTGACTGATGGCCAGGACAGGCAAGAGGTGCGGGGCTGGAGGGTGGGTAGCAGCAAAGCACACACAAAAAACGTGTGCGTTTGTCTTTGTGTACATTAAAAAAAGCACAGGGAGGAAGTGGAAAAGCAGTGTCTGTGGGGAGGTGGTGTGTGTGTGTGTGTGTGTGTGTGTGTGTGTGTGTGTGTGTGTGTGTGTGTGTGTGTGTGTGTGTGTGTGTGTGTGTGTGTGTGTGTGCATGTATGTGCATGTATGTATGTAAGGGAGGAAGAAAGAGACGCCTTCAGCTTTTCTTGTTTGTCTGCTTCTATGGCTTGCAAATCTGAGGCTTCATGCTGTTTGGATCATGCTGCAGCTTCAACCGATTTTTCTAAGAAAAAAAAACCCATCCTCTTCTTTGACAGCGCTGAGATCTGGAGTGGGGGTCTGGGTGATCCTCCAGGCCCTACGCCACTGATCAATTAGCAAGAACACAACGGTAACGAGCAGCTGATCCTTGTGGGAAACACTGGGCTTTGCATGGGAAAGAGCACAGCCAGCAATCAATTCTGGCTTCATGCAATATTCATATAATTCAACCGAAAATGATTTGTATATAGAACCATGTCACCACATTCATTATCTCAAGGCGCTTTACAAAGAAAGGTTGAGATCCTACATGGAGAGAAACCCAACTCTTCCCACATTGAGCAAACACTTGGCAACAGTGTGGAGACAAAGCTCCCATACAGGGTACTGCAGGGTAACCAACTTTGTGTTTATGAAAGAGAATATGCTGCACTTCTAAAACTCATGAAACCCACTATGTCCATTAGGCTTTGAAGCTGCATTAAGCATTCTGACTTCCATCGACCTCTATTGGCAAAAAGTAAGACATGCGGCCTTGCTGATAGCGGTTGTATATACTGTGAATAGTTTGGAAACAAAGTCACTGACACCAAATGAAAATGTGAGGCTAAGAGGCCACCATGCAAAATACTGATAAATACTGTAATAAAATCCTGCTTTGTCGCTGTCGTTTTCTGGCTGGAGAACAAGGCGTTTTAGCTTCGGTGGATGAAACTCACTCACTGCGCCATCCATCAATGAGCTGAAAATGCCAGCAGCAGGGGAGTGCGGGAAGGGGGGGAGGGGACTTGCGGGTGGATCGTTCCACAACAGAGGGTGGGACAGAAAGTGAGAAATCTCAGCACCTGGCTGAGCAATTGTTGAGTCATTATGTTTATAGTTTTCTATCATTTGCAGTAGAAGCTGTGCGTGATGACCAACATCTCATATACAGACAGAGGTCATTTCATATCCAGATAATGATCCCTTCCATTGCTTGTTAGTCTTACCTTTCTTTGACCTGCTTCCATCATCATAATGACATCTAAATATGTTATATATATACCAGAAGCCTCTTGCAATGTCTGAATTTCACTTGACTGTATTTTCTGTGTCTCTCACCCATAACTGTTTGACACAATTCTTGCATAGGTGGTAAAAGAGTCCGTTGTGCGGACGGGTCTGGGTAACATGTCGTACTTTCATACCTAAACCTATGGTCCATGCAACAGAAGCAGCCAGTGAGAGCCTCTGGCCTGCCCCTTAGTAAAAATTCTGCAGAATTTCATTTTTGTACGATTTTAATTGCCTCCTTGCAGTTACACCTGTAGCTAATGTGTATATAACTGCTCCCCTTTTCTCACTGTCACTGCTGCATGTGATGTGTAAAGGCAGAGGTCTATTTAAGCTTTTTACATGACTGCATTAACACGGGTAACAGGCCTGTAATGACCCTGTTTATGAGACCATCCATCCACATAGCAGGTAAAAATTTGTTTTCCCATGTTTGTTTTTGAATTGATTAACTTTTTTTAAGGGCTTTCCAGGTTGACTAAATCTGTTTCCAGTCTATTACTTTGTGAAAATAAAATGAACCGCTATAGATTCTTTCTCATTAATCAATTTAAGCCAAGGTTAATTTGTGGTACATAATCTTAATGGAGTAAAAACACAGTGTAATGCTACTTAATGTTAATACTTAACTGTTGACACTGTAGGACAGGTGTGTCAGTTTCTGTCTTGTGTTAATCACTTCAAACATTTAACTGGACATTTGTCTTCATGACAAATTTTTCCAACAAACCAGAAATAGCAGGACGATTATCATTATCCAAGTGCTACAGGTATGTCTGGGGCAAAGGACTAGAAATGGGTAGGTAGTTCAAGTTTCTAGTTACTTTTTTCCACACACTAGTCACATTACCATTTACTGCATAAAAAATGTCTACAGATGTCGGCTTCCGTTCTCTTATTAATAAACACACAGATATATTCTGTTATTGCTGCTGAGCCTGTGACAGTGAGGAGCAAGACACCTGTCACATTTTATATATCACTGTTCTCATCATCACTATGATGAAAGAAGCAGTGGAACAATAAAAGTCAACTGACGTGTTTTTATGGGCCCATTTATTGTGCCTCAACAGGCCTTCAAATCACAACATCAAGTCAGTCAAAATGAAAAGAAACAATACCTTGTTCTCAGATAGCTACCAGGTAATATATGATAATAATAATACATTTTATTTATACTTCAAATAAAATACACTAAAATCAAAAGACATTAGATCAATAGGAACATGTTAGCGATAAATCAAAGACTTGGGATAAAGGTATAAAACTAGCAAAAGGTAAAGGTGATTCACAACATTAGAGTTACTCTAAAATATAACTATAACATTAGAGTTACAATTAGCAATTACTATTACTGTAACATTAGAATTACTATTAAGAATTAAATTACTATAACATTAGTTACTATTAAGAATGACTGTTACTCTTCCATTAGAGTTACTGTTCTTCAATGTGTCCTCACACAGTCTACAACTCACTGTGTTTTTGTCCTTGACCTTGAGAAGGGAAGTATAACATCTATATCTCCAGGAGAAAATGTTTGCACCATGCAGACTGTCTGTCAGTGTGTGGACTAATGCTGATTCATTGCTTCACACTGTAAAGTCAGGTGACGGCTCCATTTGTCTATAGTAGTGGTGTCATAGTACTGTAACACATTACTGTAAGTTAAACCTAACTGTAACATTTTACAGTACAGTAACGTGTTATTACCAACACTGATTTTATCCTTATACTAGAAAAAGTAGAGTATCTATTTAGCTACAACAACAAACAACTCCCTTTTCAATAAAAAACTTAGAATAATCTGTAAGCGCAATAAGACAATTTCCATGTGTTTGAAATACAGATTGAGAATTTTATGCAAATGGTTTTCTGAAAGAGCACAGAACAGGGCAAATCACTGCAGCATAACCAACACAAATAATATTTGAGTTTGCAGAATTCTTAAAATAAATTAATTGGCATAAAAATATGCTACAATAATATTATAAAATCATCTGATTTGTTTTTCACAAACAAATTGCAGTTAATTGAGACAGGCTTTGCATTGTTCCATTTTTAATGATACCCTATGGATCATATTTCAACTACATATCAGAATTCTTTTAAGGATCAGGTTTCTGAGAGACGAATGCGTGGTGCGATTGACTTCTCGGTGGCAGATACAGACCCAGATACAGACATCCAGTAGACGTCCACACACACCAATCCGAAGTCTCATCGAAGAAGACAGGAGAGACTGAGCCCTGAGGATAATGGGACGACAGCGCTGTGTGTCTTCTTTCGTTTTGGCAAGAGGAGAAGCAATGAGAGTTAAGACACTCCGGAGACACATTCTTCAACGAGACAGATCGCTTCTACAAATACACCCGCTCCCCTGTGGAGGAGCACATTCCTCAGAGAGGATGCTACTCTCAAGATATTCCGTCGAATTTCCTGGAACTTCAGAAGGAAGGGGAAGAGCGGGAGCAATAACCACCCTCATAAACCTGTCTTTAGTTTGGAGAATCGACCAAAGTAAACCGAGGCAGAGTTCAGCGTTGCAGAGTCTTGGGATCTCTCTCAGCATGGGCAGCCTACTTAGTGATATAACACATTCCTCCAAACCCTTGAGAACGATTATAATTAGAGTCTATTGTACGTGAGTCATTGATAAAGTGGGTAATTTATTTGCAAGAGGGATGATATGCCAACTATCGGCCAGCAGTTCCTTTTTCCTCTGACCACTTTTAATAGAAGCACTGATCGCTGGTTTGTTAATGAAGCACCAATGATCGCTGGCGCAGTTTTCTTTAGGGGAGATGGGGTAGAAAAACTGCTGTTATGTACAAAATACTATCAATTTTCTCATTTTCCACTCGCCACTCAGTAAAGTGAAGTGTGTGATGTGTCAGAAAAGGACTGTAATTATCAACCATTCAACATGATTAGAAACTTGGCAATCAGCAGCACAAAACGAAACATTACGAGCATGGATTGCACAATGTAGTATTTTATGATAAATCCAGTTGTCTGATTATTTATTTTTTGACAATCACACGTATTCATGGCTCAGGGTTTTTGCAATCAGATCTACTTGTGTTATTGGCTGAAGTAATCAAGCCCTTTCCAAGGCTATCCGGAGAGCCAGAGTTTGGAGACTGGGGAAGGACAATCGCAGAACAGGTGCTGGTGCTGTAGGAAAGGTGTTGGTGGAAAACAAGCGCAATGGCCAAGAGAAGAAGAGCTAAAACGATGAAGTGCTGGCAGGAAGTGGGATACCGCAGCCTTCATGTAACATACGTTGTCACGGACTTGCCCGCATCCCACTTGGCAGCTCGCACTGAGCTCGTGGCAAATCCGATGTGACATGAATGCAGCATAAACCTGACTGATAGGCCTATATTTACAGCCTCCTGTGCACATTAGATGCACCAGTCTTGTTCGTGAAGAGTCTGTCAGGATGACAGTTAACGCTTATCCCAATGGACACGTTCAGTGACAACGAAGGCAATTTAAGCAGGATTTGACTGATATGGGTATTTGAAGAGAAACACAATATATTTGAGAATCTGCATGTAATGCTGCTTTGCTACTTAACACCTATGGATCTAACAATTGTCATTTAAAATAATCAGTGTTTTAAGTTTGACTGAACGGCATTCTTGTCAGGATGAATCTTATATTGCAGTTAGAGTATAATAAGTATGCACTGACTAGTATATATATTTTAGTATGTATTTATACACTCTAATAATGGTATTTAACACATCCAACTGATGATTAGTACCTTCAACTTTTGGCAGCAGCCCTCCTGGTGTCTGCACTAAGGTGGCTGTGGTTCAGGAAGTAGGGAGGGTCGTCCACTAACCGGAAGGTCGATGATTCAATTCCCGGCTTTTTGCAAGTGTTTGTGGGAAATATGCTGAACCCCAAATTGCAGCTGTGCCGACTATGAATGGTGTGTGATAGAAAAACTGAAGCATGTAGTGGCGTGGTTTGAATGCAAGTGTGAATGGATGAATGCGTCTTTTACTGTAAAGCACTTTGAGTGGTCAGTATGAATACACTCCATTTACCATTTCGGTTTCGCACTGTGTTTTTTTTGTCCAACAAAAGCAACTCGTCTTGTGAGGAATGACCTTAGCAGGCTGCTCATGTTTACTTCAGGATTATCTTCAAGTTCAACTCTTTTGAATCCTGTATCATTAAGAAGAAACGGAAGAAGTAGATGAGATATAATAAGATGTAAATGAAACAGGAGATATTTACGTGTATCAGATACATTTAGTCAGCGTTAAAAATCTTACGTTGTGTCATGTTGTTGTCAGATTTCGTTGAAATTCAATGGGCTGCCTTTCACAAAAGTATTTTTTACCTTGCAGGCAATAGAGATACTGCATTTGGATTTGATAAAAATGCTTTGATGAAGACAGCATGATGTCCAGCGCACCACAGGTGGATGACACAACACCGGTCTGATAATTATATTTTTAGCAACAAGCCTGTATTATCAGACCAATACATCAGCCTCATATTTGCACCATGTTGCTGCAGCCACTGAGCCCGCAGGTGAGAGATCAGGTCCACAGACCATCAATCAGACCAGAGTTGTGGATCTTCTTCCCGTTTGCTCCAAGGTCAGACTGCACACTCCTGGAAAACTCTCCACTCCGGGACACAGTCCTTGAGTTTGTCCATCCATCATCGGTAACCCTGCAGCCGGCCAGCAGACAGGCCCATTCAGCCGTTCCCCCATGAAATAGCCCTGTATCTGCATCCGGTTTACGTTTAAGATAGACTCTTTAAGATAGTAGATAGTACACTGTGCTACTTGGAGGGCACCACGTTGGGGGGAAGATGCCCCAGAAAACTCTGTGAGCACATCTCCAAGTCAGGAAGGGTATTGTTAACTCGTATGTACAGACAGTCACAGTTACAGGGTACGCACAATGCCGCTTCCTGTCTCTCGCGCCTGGTTTACAAAAATGAAGCGTCTCCCTTGGGTGCTTCAAAGTTTTGAAAGAAGGCCGAAACAGCGGAGGGCCAGGAGAATAAATAGATTGCACTCTCATTTTCTCGCTATCTCTGTAGGTAAAGATACTCAGCACAGGATGTTTTCCACAAGGGCAATTAAGTAGTCCCAGTTTCTAAGTATCTGTGGACTGATTTCACTTGCATTGAGTGTGGCACCTAAACAAAGATGACAAATCATTCATGACTCCTGCCCTCTCTTGACAGAAGAGCTGTTCCTACCAGGATGTAATGGTCTCTGAAATGAGCCTTGTGTTGTCGCGCACATTAATGAGAAGCTTCCTTTTACTGTGACTCCTCTGTGTGCATATGTGTGTGCGTACACATTACCCCACTGACGGAGCTCCGCCACAGGGACCGTGCAGCTGCAGACAGTGCCTCCGCTGTGTCCAAACAGTGGACAACAGGCTCTCTATCCTTCACATAGTTACTAAGTAGCCTCTCATCTTCCTGGTTTCCTCCTCTCCTCTCTCTTCTTCAGTGGTCCCTCAGTCTGCAGCTGATATGTTGCTACCGAGGCATCACAAACTTTCTGCTCCGTTATTCCTTCCTCCATCTTATTCTGTGCCTCTTTATTCCTTCAACTCATTCTGCTTCCTTTTCTGCAGCAATTTCTCTCTGTCCATCCCTTCGTCTCAGCCTCCTGTCGACTCTGATAATGAGTACACAGTTTTGCTTCCCTGCTCTCAGTTTTTTTTTCTGCAAGAAGCATGCTGCTTTGCTGCTGTGATAGGAGCTTAAATCCTCCAGCATGGCCCGCCGGCACCACCGCAACTACCCACTGGGCCGGAATAAATCCAGGAGCCTACAGGCTCGCCTCTGAATGGACTCACGCCAATGAAACCGAGCCCAGAACAAACCGCATCAGTCCGGCAGCAATAAACCCAAAAGGCCTTCCTCCCTTGCCTGTGCGGCCTTCACAAAGGATGATTTCAGCTGCCTAATCAACTAGAAAAAAAACTTGTGCCCTCCTCCCAGTTCCTGCTACAACCACTTCCCCTCCTCCTCCTCCCCTAACACGCAAATTTCACATGCCAGTGATTTTGTTTTTCATCACATGAAGGGAGAGGGCGATTGCGCCCAACAACATTTTCTCCCAAGCATATTTGAAATGTCAACATCATTAAGACCAACTGTCAAATTTAGTGATAGTGAAAGGGCCCCTACCAACATAATGATTATAACGTCTTTCCAAGCCTTTAGAAGATCTGGGGAAATGGTTGTTTTTCTGTCAAAGCTCTACAGGCTTACATCCCCACCTGCACTTGTGGTAATGATCTCAGTGACAGACTCACTGACAATTACCTGACATTTTTATACATGCCCCTGGCTAGGTAAACACCCACATCCTTTTGATTCCTCGAAGACGCCTAGCCAGTTTCTGGGCAAAGCAAACAGGCCCCGGTGCCCTCTGGCGATCCCTGTCGTTAAAATTACCACAAGCCCACGGGGTCTTGTGTTGCACCAGCAACAAGCTAGAGGTCAGTCCTGAGTCAGGTGTCCAGTGGTCTTGTCAGCTCCTCAGAGCCAGCGCTGGTTTAAAGCTGGGGGAACCTCAGAGGGGAATAATTCAGAAACCCATATTCAATGCAATTAAACTATGAGTCGACAGGAACCCAGAGATACGGTGAAGCTGGCTGATTTAGTCACATCAGTACTACAATAGCTGTTCGGCGCTACATGCCAAATGTGTTGATTACGTTATACAACTAGTCAACCAAGTGCTGCCGGACGAGTTTTAGGAGTTTCCCTGTTTTTCTTTCAAATTGAAATGGCATGAAAAGTTTCTATTTTCTGACCCTATTAGCATTATTTTTCCAGCACCTATAGCAACAAATCTTAGGAGTTCTGGAACAAACCTAGGCTACTCTCCATAGAGGAAAGTCTCTAGTTCTTCCCCGCAAGCGATAGTCACACCTCGATCTCCTCTATTCAGTGAGTGGCAGGGAGGTGGATCAGCAGCCATTTATTACCCAGACAGAGGCTGTAGGCTGTATGACAGACAAAAAGCTGCTTCAAGAGGTGCACTGCAATGCTGAACTTTTCAACACATCACCTGGAGGAGATGCATGTGTCAACACAAATTTCCGAATCGGTTTAACAACACATTGAATTGACTTTTCCCTGCCACCTCCCTCTGTGTTGTGTCTAATCGAAACTGACCAGCGAACAGATAATGAGCTGAAATCATCCGACACTAGGCAGAATGCGAATACGCTGCAATGACATCATTACTAAATTAATTAACGCATTGCAGTTCAACAGTTTTGCTTATCGACCATACACAGCCCTGACATGTACTAGGTTATGCCCTAGTCTTGTTTATGAATACTGCACTGATAATGGTCCAAAATGATGTGAAATTGCATATTTCCACACAATGCCCAAACTCCCCCCCCCCCCCCCACACACACACACACACACACCACAGCACCTAAGCCCTCCAGAAACCTACGGAAAACAGCTGTAGTGGCAGTATTAGCAGTTATAGCAAAGGCAGTGATTATATTAGTTGTAGTGGTAGAAATGAAAGTGGCACTAAAAGCAGCAGCCGCTGTAGCAGATATAATACACTGTATATAGCAGTGATGATGATGGTGCTGGTTTGTCGTTCAAGCGTAACGTAAAAAAAAACCTTTCAGTGAGACAAATGTGAGGGGAGAAAAAAGATTTTACTCTCAACACTCCAAAGTGTACACATTTGCCTTTTTTCCCCTTACCTAAGCATGTGTGTCTGTCTGCGTTTGTGTGATAGTGTGCACTTTCTCACATGGCCACAGGGTAAGTTGTGTTGCAGGGCATTCTTACATCTGTGCTGCAGTAAGCAGTGCAGTAGGTGAGCAATTCAAGCGCGCCTCCAGCCCAATTAGGCACAAACAAATCAAGTTAATAAGGCAGGACACTGCTTAAGTAATGATTTACTGTAACCACACCAAAAACATACTGGCCAGCCCAAGGATAACACTTCCCCAGCATAGCAGCCAACGTTTTCAATACCCCCCCTCATAGCCCAACCCCACCCACACTGTGCCCAGTCAGCCAGCCAAACTAAACCTTCCTTTAGTTGCTCTCACTTCTTTGCCTCTACAGCTTCACTCTGCCTTGTACTGTAATCCCTCCCAAGCGGATTCTTAATTAAACATGGACAACACATCGGGGTCAAAGATGTTGACCATGCAGCAAGGACACGGAGGCCAGGGGAGACTCATATTTGTGTCGGATTGTTCAACAGAGCTCGTTACTCAAGCTCTCTTCCTTTCTTTGTAGACAGAATTAAAAAAAAAAGAGATGTCACTTTTGACAGCATTCCTAATCTACGCCCTCCCCCCCCCCCTCCCGTGATGATTGCGCAGCCCGCCCTCAAAGCACTCATGCGCGTACAGAGTGGGGACAAGGTACACACACGTGTACGCACATTCACACACAAACACTGTTAAGTCAACTGTTCCTGTCCTTGGCTGCAGCCTCTAAAACGAAGATGTGCCTGACACCATTAGCATAAAGCAAGCACGGCTGTGAAACCCTTTCTGAAAAGCGAGGGACTCTCTCCTCCTCCTGTTCTCTCCCCCTCTCCCTCTCTCCCTCTGTGATTGGCAGGTTTAATTAACAACAGGTCTTCCGGTCGGGCAGAAAGTGGGTGACAGAGTTGGCGAGTGGAAGGGGGATGGGAGAGAAGGGGGGGGGGGGGTTGAAGAAGAGATATGAAAACAATACCTAGCCTACTTTTGTGTGCAATTAATTAGAGATGTCTGGGACTTGCTACAGAACCGCATGGGCGTGGCAGGACAGATTCAGGCAGAGGCAATTTATGTGCAAACCGTCCCTTAGGAGTGACAATGACAAACATGTCATACATTGTTCTACATATGCATTCCTCTCCTCCACTAACCGGACCGGGGCGGCTGAAACCGCTCCCTGATCTTTAGTGCACTGAAGTTAATGTTACCCTAGTTGCACCTGACCTGGGATTGGAATAGAAGCAGCAAAGAATCTGGATGTCAAGAAGGAAATTAGCATAACTAGAAATAAAAAATGACCTTATGGCAGCTGACTCAGGAAATTGTACTAACCTCTTGCAGCAGCCCTTTCCTGTCTCCAAAGGTTTGATACTTGGTCCCAACCTTTCCTTCATTTATAATGTTCGCTTAAAGCCACATCATCCATAACTACAATATTTCTCTCACAGTTATGCTGACAACACCTTGCTCTACCTACATTTTTAGGCCCAGTAACTACAATAAAATAGACCTGAAGACCGGACTCAAGGACAGAGATGTGTGGATGACGCAGTTATATTAATTCTGTCTGTTACCGAGCAACTAATGTTACTTAATCAATTCATAGATTTAACATAGATTGATAGATTTTACACGTCAGTTTGTTTACCGGTAGTGGCAAATACTTCTGAATTTGCTATGTATGTTATATGAGGTAAGGGGGGAGCTGTGTGAAGTCTGACAAATTGACATCACTCTGATCATCAATCGTCGGACATGAATGGAGTTTATGAGAGTTCGGGGCGAAGTTTCTGAATTGAACAAAGCTGGGAAATCCCCTGGATCCTCACACTCAAACAAATGGCTTCAACCTTCAACTTAAAATGCATGTTACGTATTGTCGCTGCACACTTTTATGGTTTGTTTTTTCTCTGCAGGTGTTGCTTATCTCCATATCTTGCGATTTTAACACTATTTAAAAGCAAATACTTTTACAGTGGAAGTGTAAAATGGGGAGAGAGAATGGGGAGAGGACAGGCAGCCATGGGGCGGGGCGGAACAAAACCTGTGGCCACTGCAGGAGGACTCAAACCTCCGTACGCAGGGCACCCGCTATCAGGCCCGCTATATATTTTTACAGAATAATCAGACCAATATTGTTTGTGCAATAATTCTGGCTGAATGTGGAATAAAACCACATTAAACTGACTACCAGCGGCCAAATCGATTCTTCAACAACTCCATCAGTAACCTATCTCCAACAGAGCCATAGTTCCTCCTGTGGCAGATCATTTCCTTTAGTTATCTAAAACATTAACGCCAGCAAGGAGCCTCTTCATGAAACAAAGAGTAACAAAAATAAAGATAATAATATAAAGATCAACCAGTGCAGCTGCTTGAAGTAAAGCCTTCTGCTGCTCTCATCACTTTTCTAGGTCAATATACAGGAGGCTGTGTTTAAACTCACAAACAACATATGTCAACTGTTGCCTCATGCAAGGGCAAACAAAGTAGATTTGTTTTTAATGTCTGCCCAGGTCATGTCCGCGTCATCCCTCCAGTGTCTGGGCCAGCGTCATCATCCTCTCATGCCCTGCTAGTATTGTGTGTGGGCCCGGTGACCCCGGCCACAGCGCCATCTGCTCAGACTCCATTGATGCTAAGATTAGGGGTGTACAGGCCAGGAGGGCGCAGGGACACACATGTTTGGTGGCCGATCTGGAGACGCCTCCCCCCCCCCGAGACACTTTCACCTCGGCCCCGGTCTGCTAGATCAGACGGTGGGGGGGGTGAAAGGGTGGCGCGCAAAGTTGCAACACGGACAGAAAGCCAACCACCAGCTGATTTCCATGCTGTTTTCCTGCAGCCCCCACCGATGTCATCAATAATCCCCCTACCCCCTTCTTGTGCTCCACACACTCTTCTACCACTTCCCTCACTTCACTCTCTGCCTCTTTTCCTCCACCTCCGCCTGTGATGATGCGCCTACACTTGAGAGTCTTGCCTATTGAATCAATGATTCAGAGCCTCCTGTAGCGGCAAGCTTATAAAAACCACAAACTTATGCTACAGGCAGAGGCAGTGCTACACCTCATAAAACAGAATGAGGATTTTTGGAGCTGTATGATTCCAGTCATCCTCGGCTCGGTAATGCGTCCCCGTGTGATTGCAAAGATGCTGCAGCTCACTCATTCTCATGCAGGGAGTGGTCCGTCAGCTCCTTGCTCATGAATGTAATCCTTTACGTTTATCAGTCTGAGATCAGAGGCCACACTCCCCGTTCTCGCTACTGATACAGTTGACATTTGGAAGGCCAAAGCAGCAGATGCTGGCCCAGGTGATATTGCTTCTTATAACTTCCATAACACTGCTATCGTCTAGTGTCAGTGCCAAGGTGGCCCCTCCAAACAGAATGAAGGTAGAGAGGACAAAGAGACCAGAATAACAAAAATGTGAAATAAATTTTGAGTTAGTTAGAAATTACTTGCAGAAAACATGCCAAGTCATTTCTAAAAAGAAGAAGGAGAAGGACAGATGGAGGAGGCCAGAGGGCCAAGATGGGGGAGCAAGACATTAACCCTGCCTGGGTTAAAGGTTCGATGCCCAGCAGGAAACGCCAACATTGCAAGTGTTGATTAATTTTGCTTCGAAACCTTTGAAAAGTCAGTTTCTTCCTGCAGCACAGTTCCTCCCAATCAGTGGAAGCTGCTGTCAGAGCACTGTGCAGCATCTGAACCCCCCTCCTCCCTTCTGACATTAGAATTGAGGGGGGCGTGACCGACCATTTTTTTTGTAACTTTCCAAAACCAATAAACTGTGGGTAAACTCCTCAGCCAAATCTCTGGATTTTATCCGCAGGTCATGTCTGAAAACAGTATGAAAATACTCATCACCTGCCCCCCCGCCCACAACCCCCACCCCAGCCATACACATTTCCTCCAGACAGCACTCTGAGGCCTCTGCAGTTCATGTATACCGATACAGAGTGAGATTCTCTGGGAGAAAGGCAACAACTGAGCCTCAAATACTGGCATTTATTTCAAATTTGCATTGGAGTAAGAGGAAGTGAAGACGGAGGTGCTGAGGATGTCCCGCAGTGACAGCAGACACACAGGTGCTGCTGCTCATGCTGCATAACCCTCCCCTGCTGTGCACAGGAGGGTCACTGGTAACCTTGACGGGGGTGAACAGGCTCTGCTGCAGTGCCCTTGTTCACTCCGTTGAGGGACATGTCATATTATTTCATAATTTAACTTTTTTTCTTCCCTCAACTTTCCATTCAACTTTTAATATCTCTTGTGTGCCGCAGGGACACTTGGAGGCCCACAGGTTTGATAACTTTAAATGGCTACTTTTAAAACGTAATATCTACAGCTACCCTGGGACTTTCATACCCAGGGTCTTGCTCCATATCACTATTTTCTTTCCTTTTACCTTACAAAAATGAGGGGAAGGATAAAAGTAGGAGTTTGTAGTTTGGCAGTTAATCTAACTTGACTTTATCAGCACTGTGGTGTTCTACATTAATGACACGGGGGAGTAAACATGTGAGCCCCAAGAGGGGAACTCTGGGAGATAAAGAGTTGAGGAGGAGGAAGCAGAGCTGCAAAGCTTTTGGCTTGATGCAGTTATTTTGCCCTAGAAGCTGCGTTGAGGAAA
The DNA here is from genome assembly GCF_009819705.1 of Hippoglossus hippoglossus. Classification (NCBI taxonomy): domain Eukaryota; kingdom Metazoa; phylum Chordata; class Actinopteri; order Pleuronectiformes; family Pleuronectidae; genus Hippoglossus; species Hippoglossus hippoglossus. The sequence goes on from NC_047161.1 coordinate 18,920,587, forward strand.
GGAAGCGAGAGAAATGCCATTCCCGCAGTTTGGCCACAGATGTCATCTCAATCTAAAGTGACACTTGCTGAAAGCACCGCCACAAAATCATCCTGTGGCTGGACTCTGACCCCCGTCCGCTGAATCTGCTGTTCTGCCGTCTCACGCTGCAGCGATAACCGAGCAACAGATTCCTCTCCGCTGCCATCAACCTGCAATCAGTAGTGACAGGTCTGACCACAGGTTCCATGGCCTAGGAACAGCTTGGACAATTGATTCAACAGCACAGTGTAAACAAATCGTCGGCAGAAGCGACGGAGGAATATTCATGAAGATTATTCATGGTTGGCTGTCAGCAGCGATGACAAATCTGAGAGGCAACAGCGGCGGCAGCAGAGTCTGACGGAGAGCAGGACTGGACTAAATGGACAAGCAGCCGTCACTGCAGAATAGTCATGCCCCTCCATATCTCTCCTCTGTGTCCAACCCATCATTAATACGAGGACACAGACATAGCTACAACCAGCAGGACTCGACATCATCAGTCTCACCTGCCATTCCAAACACATTGGCCCAGTGCTGAGAGCAAAGATTTCAATAGCACAGGGTGAATTACCCTTGAAAGGGAGGATCCTCCCTCAAACGCTGTTATCTATCATCAGTGTGTGATGTTGAGTGCATTCCTGGGCTCCAAAGTACTTTTCTGTTGTACCCACTTTCCCTGCTGTCTCCACTCCTACTAACTATGGATTTTAGTGCCAATGTGATCCCTGAGTTTAGGTGCAAATACCACAATTGTACATTTTTCAATCTCACACTGAGAAATATGAAAAACGGAACAAAAAACTATATATATATAAACAAAAGATTTTTAAATTTTATCTTAAGAAAAGCAGCTGTACAAGGACCTTTCCTAAATGAAACACATTCTGCAACTGACTCAAAGAAAAAGTTCCTAATCAGATATTCAAAGACAATTTTCAGTAGCTGACAGTTTAATAGTGAGTACTGAATAGTAATAGCCAATATCCCTGAGAAAGGACATGAACTTCTAGACCTGGTCTATGTTCCCTTACAGGCTAAAAGTAGACATAGTACTATATAATAACTGTCAACAGTCTTTTGGAGTAAGTACAAATCAATGCAATTTCTACTATTTCTACAAACTGTGCAAGATGTGTCAATATGCATTAATCAAATACTTGATTAATTGATTTGTCGATTGACAGAAATCCTTCAAGTCATTTTCCAGGTATACATATTTCAATGGTATCAACTATGAGGACATTCTGAGTTTCTTTGTCTTAGAAGTGAAATTCTCAATTTTGCTATTAGGACTCATACAGGACGTCATGAAATCAATTTGGACTTCATTATTCCCTGGCACTTCACCCCAATGATTAATCAAGAGAATAATCAGCAGATTAATAAATGATCAAGATAATCACTAGCGGTGGCACCAATATCCTTGATATTGAAACTAGATATGATATCCTATAATGCAATAGGACTCAATGGTTCAGGCTTCACTTTGCACCGAGTAGGGATTATTATTCTCATTCTTTGTACTGTAAAGCGCTCTGAGCAGTCATCAAGACCAGAAAAGTGCTACATAAATACAGAACATTTACCATTTGTTTAAATAAAGTTTTATCTTGAGTTCCGAAAATATCCCCCAGGTTTCCAGTATGTCTAAATGTGTGACAATAATATTTTAAATCATTGAAACTATGATGCATGTCTTAAATGAGGGTGTTTTCTAATGAGATCAACACGGTAAATGTCTCCAACTCTGTATTCTTGTGGAGAGTGAAGTGTCCACAAAAGGTACATAGAAACAGCTGTATACCTGTTGGAGTACACTCCATGGCCTAAGTGCTCTCAGATGTAGCAGTTTAACCAACACCGCCAAAGCTACAAAGGCACGGCACAACACAGCCAGCTTTCACCCAACACTCTTCAAGTGTTTGAAAATAAATGTGTTCAAGGTTCATTCCTTTAGATTTGACAAGACAAGCGTTCAAGCCGAGTTGATGATATTTTATTTCTTGAGCGGTTTGCGGAATTAAGAGATGCTGTGTTTCCAGACACTGCAGTCGGGCAACGACGCCTCTGCTGTCAAAGCATCATCCTCGCACCCTCAGTGCTCCGTGGACAATTTGAGACATGATCTCTAGCACAGGGTGAGCACTTAAAGTGAAGAAGAGAGAGGGTGGAGGAGTGCAGAGAAGAAGCCTTTCCAAAGGAATTACTTTAAAGCTCCCTGATTTGGGGTTGAAATGCTTTGGATGGTTGGATGCTTTATACTTTTTTTTGCTCTTGTTGCCTTTTCAGCAGGTCAGGTCTCTGAGATTCTAGAAAACATAGAATTAGCAGCACTCTGCATACCTGCACGCCTGCAGCAAATTGCTAAATCCAAATTCCACCAGTAGCTGATTCTCGAGCAGCTGAGGCATTCACGCTACATGCATCTATTCCCCTCGACTATTTCACTGATTTCATGAAACGTTTCATCCTGCAGATCATTATATAGCTTGCTGAAATAAAACCGAAAGCGGTATAGAGTAAGCAACAGCAATCACACACCCAAGCTATTTCCTCGAAAGTAATGTAAAGTGAAAACCAGCCCAGGCGTTCAGCAACACGTGAGGATGTCTAAAACCGAGCAAATTCATTTTATTGTCTAAACCTTGTTTAGCGATCAGCCTGGCAGGCAGAGCGGCTCCTGCTGGCACACCTCCATCTGTTCAATAATGATTTGTTGTCGATGGGGGAAAAACAACACGTTTCTAAACACCTGGAGAGGCAGAACCGGCGCTGCTGCTCTCCTCAAAGATGCCTCGTGGGTCCGGGCCAAGACGCCACAGTGCTGTCAGCTCCATTTACACCGCATAGTGGTGACAGGCACGTGCACGCGGCAGCAGCAGCCCTGGTAGATAACTGTCACAAACATGGTGCATGAGGAGATAACCTTTGGAGGGCGGTCTGACAGCTACTGCCATCAATGACCATCGTGTGGCTTCAGGCCCTGCTGAACAACGAGCTGGATTCAATAATCAAGATAATCAGAGGAAACAAATCAGTGTTGGGCATCTGACGTTACTTTGTCAATAACTCAAAAAGAAAAGTAGTTGGTTATGTTGCTTCATTTTAATTACGCAGCCCAGATCAGCTCCACAGACGGTTTATGCAACAACAGCTGGACGGGATTAAAGGACACACACACACACACACACACACACACACACACACACACACACACACACACACACACACACACACACACACACACACACACACACACACACACACACACACACACACACACACACACACACACACACACACACACACACACACACACACACACACACACACACACACACACGAGTGATCAAAGAATGGTAATTAATTGTTATATTATTTTGCTGAAGTTATCAAATTAAAAGCACAAATGTACATTATGCTGGCACGTTCATGTATGAGGAGATTTTCCACCTTTGTTTATTTGCTTGTGTCATTTTTATTTAAAATTGTTAAAAACACCACTTTCAACCGACTCTCTGCTTTGAGAACTGGTAAAATACATTTTCCCTTGAATTCTGAATTGCTGTTAAACTTTTGATTTATCTTCCACATTGCTAATGTTTTCTTCTTCCGCCTCTTCCTGTCAAAAGTAAAAGTTGTTTTTGAAGACTGATCTTCTACCCTGCAGTGGTTACAGAAATATATCCAATCAATGTGAGGGTGACTAGTTAACTCTGCCCGTCATACCATTAGCTCCTGGGTAACTTGCAGATATCAGAGCTATATGATAATAGGGTAGAAACACTTCCAAACAATTAAGTTTAATTCCCTTTCGTAACTTATCCGACATATTCTGTGTCACTCAGAAACAGCTCACATGACTGAAGCTGAAGACGTTCGAATTTCTGTTTCTCTTTAAACTCCAAAAACAGACAGGATGAGACAGTGTGGAAGAACAGGCAGCTAGCTTACATCTGACCATCAAATTAGCTTAGCTCCAAGCGTATAAACCAAGCAGCACCTATCACACGCCCCCTCCAACTGTGAGCAAAATTCACTGACTCCGACTTTAACAGTCGCTTAAGACACCAACTTTCAACTCGACAAATTAGAAGTAACGGGTTTGATCTTTTGGTAAAAACTAATGTTGCAATCAACCAAAAAAGATTGTTCCAACTTGGTAATGTTCACAATTTACACCCAGTGCTAGCCTTGTAGTCACAGCGTATGTTACCGTAGTGTTATGCATTTGTAAACAGATACATTTATAAATTCATTTTAAACTAGGCTATCAGTTTGAATACGTTTCTGTAGTTTTTTCTAAACAAAGACAAAGATATCAAAGCTGCTATTTATTTCAAACTTGAATCTTTTTTTCTTCTATTGGTGAAACAGCAAACATGACGCCTGAGGATCCCAATAAAGTCAAAATAATGTTGCATCACTGTTAATGAAATTGTATAACAAAAATACAAATTCTAATCCCTTACACTAGCTCAAATCTCATCTTTAACACTAGTTGTTACTCAATAAAATACAAAGTCATTGTAACACTTAATGCCTTCCCGCCCAGACCTGTTGACAACTGATGATTACTTAAGTAGACTAGATGTAAAGACAGATGGAGCAGAAGGAGCTGGAATTCAGCCTAGACAGACACAATAAAAATCTGTTGGAGGCGACATTGCTTTTCACCAGCTCCACTCTGATGGAGAAAATTGACTTTAGTGGCACAACAGCCGCCAACGTCTCTCCCTCAATAAAAAGAGGAAATCATTTTTAGATAAATAGAAGTAATCGTGCTGCAGTTGCAGAGGAGTTCCAAAAGTCTGAGATGGCTTTTGCATCACGATAAAGTGGTCTCCCACTTTTGGACCCCACCAGTATATACAAATATATATAAAGACACTGATGTTTGCAAAGTCTTTTTCCGTCTAGTCATTGGCCTGAGAACTACCAAAAACCAATGAAGTCTTCTACTTTGACGATTCCAAGTAAAACTTAAATTCTGTTAAACTTTAAACTGCTTCAAACTGTGCTAAAGGAAATTCAGGCCAATTTGTCCCTAATTCACTGCACAAGACAATCCAAGAGTCCCTGTCCTGGACCTTGGTCAGTACAGATGTTCAGCTGAGATTTATCTGGTAAGGTGAGGGTTTACAGATCCAGACTTAAACCTTAAAGACTCACCAGGACCACCCTAATGATATTGAACGCTTTTGGCACACAGGAGCTCAAATCAACGTTTATGATAATGTCGGCATTTTCATATCTAACGTATTTTGCTAAACAAAAGGTAAAAATGTTACCTGCTTACTATTGTTAACAGATGTTCAAGCTGACTTTTAAAATCTCACCTCCAGTTCTCGCTAAAGAACAACCCACACATTTTATCCTTCACCTTTTGAGTTGTCCAACTACAAAGTAAACAAATCTTACAGCAAGTTGTTGCACCAGTGTTTTCCGTTTTCTTTACGTCGTGATGTGGTGCATTGCTCCCCGATTGCTCACTCTGGCACAATAGTCTTAGAAATAACATCCTGTTGTGCGTGATGCACCATTATTTTCTAATCCTGAAGTGTGTGCACGTTCACGATTCGAGGGGAGAACATCTGTGAAGTTTCTCCTGATGTGCGTGATGCAACACGACTGCAAAATCAGTTAGGACTTGAAAACTTTCTTTTAGCCCGAGCCCAGCTTTAGCCACACTGTCAGTAACACTCTCAGAGACAGACAGAATGACTGTCAACTGCCACCAGAGGCAATTACAAACTTTCAAAAGCCATCAAAGTGGTAGAATATATGAAAGGAAAGGCTTTATTGACTTTCACCTCAGCCGGCCTGGTTTGCTCTCATTGGCTCTGTCTGTCATGCTGCTTTTACTGATTGAATGTGTCCGCACATTTGATGCCTGGCCATTTAATAGTCTATTTAAACTGAAGAAAAACAGGCTCGTGTAAATGCAATCTTTATCACAGAAGGTGCAAAGATAAATGTGGGCTGTACTTCATCATTTCAAATTGGTAATTTTTATCCATTTCAAGCTTAATTGCATCCATTTTTCTTCAGCCAAACAGACAATTAAAGCAGGATTCTTTGGTCCGTTGCTCCTGAAATTCAGTCGCACGGCTCTGAGGGCTTGTAAGTGTCTGATAAACGATCTGAACTGGTGATACATTTTTGTGATTTTTCGTCTTTCATAAAATGGATGTCGCAATAACCTTGTTCCTTTGCCATCTCATTGTCAAGAACTATAATTACAGAGTGTCGAAATGTTCTTGAACAGCGTGTAGCCATTATGCAATCCGCCATTGTTCTATTAAAGAATCTTGTGTTATTTCCTCCAGAACAACCACATTTCATCATTACATTTTGTGTGAGCATATACGCTCCATTTTCCCCATTTGCAGCCTCCATTTGCCCTAGGAGAGCTGTGTGTGTGTGTGTGTGTGTGTGTGTGTGTGTGTGTGTGTGTGTGTGTGTGTGTGTGTGTGTGTGTGTGTGTGTGTGTAGGGCTATTTTTCATTGGATTAACACTGAGCCAAATCCACAGCGCTACACACCGAGGACCCTCTCTAACTTCCTCGCAGTAGCCCATGAAAACCCACCTTTTTGTGTCGGCGCCCATTTCAGTGTGGTCTTTTCAAACTCGCCTCCTTCCCACCTCCACTCTGGGATTGTCTGGAGCTGCGTGTCGGGCGTTGGGGTTTGCTCACATGGTTTCATTTCAAGATTGAATTAGCCTCGGAGCCCTCGCTAACAGGGGACGGCTGCACTTAAACAACATGCCAGGTTTCACCTCAGCAATCACATTCTGTAGGTGAAACCATGGAGCTGAGGGACAGGGACCTGCACGTGCAGCCACACACAGGCCCTTCCCTTTGCTACCGGAGCAGATGCTCGAATACAAGCAGAAGTACACCGCGAGGGCGCCACTGCATTTCCTCATGTTTATTTCAAAATTAAAGCTGCTTGACACCACTTGTTGACACCACCCAAAATGCAGCAAAAGGCAAATGTTTAAACTTCAACGCCCTTAGATCCTGTCGCACGATGTCAAAAATCCTGCGAGGCACACTCTTTGATCAGTTTTTACCTAGAGCGAGAGCTGTGTACGAAAAACCTGCATACTTTTCAACTGCCAGGCAAAATGTGTCTGAGGCATGCAGTGGTACAACACTCAACAGGTGACGTGATCACACAGCAAAACAAACGCACCTATTGTTTTATACCCAAGCCCTCAGATCAGCAGCGTCCTGAGGTGCATCAACAAGGGTTGACCGCAGCGTCAGGGTGCACCGTGGTTGTATTTCCAACCATCCACATGTGGCGACCCTTTCAAAAACAACTGTTAACCCTGATGCCTTCCAACTGTGGCTGACCAGAGCTTTGTTTTATGAAAAGCATCATCATATTTGCACATTTTAACCAGAGGGTCGGCGGTTGTGCCTTTGGGCAAGATACTGAACCCCACATCACCCCTGACGGTTGTGTAGTTCTCACACAAGTGCTGCAAATAGATCCACTGTATGAACGTGTGTGTGTGTGAATTGGTGAATGGCATAAAATCTGTAAAGCGCTATATACACATACAGACCATTTAACTTTGTAACTATTCTTGTGTTGAATATGTTGTATTGTTTTTACTGATTTTAATCTTGGAGTTTATGTGTTTTAATGTGTTTATGCATCATTATGATACTATATTATATGATTTAGATGAACTTCTCTATTTCGAAAGCAATGAATGTCTTTAAATTCAAAATGTTAGGGTTCGAAGTTTGGTGTTGATATACGACACCCTCAGTCCTGTGTATATCTATAAATACCAAAGCAACAGCCGTGGTTGGGGCAATTCAAATGATTTTTCCTCAAATGAAATTGAATTGGCACATGATTTGTTGAAACTAATTCCAACGTTGTTCATCCCTCCCAGGGTATAATCTTTACATTTCCTCCTGCATTTCCCCTGCATGAAAATCCCTCAGACCAGTTTGTCCACCTGACACTGCAGCGCTCGGCTGGGTGTTTGGTAGACAGCCAGCAGGGGCCTCCCCGGGTTCGTTATCACTGGAGAGAGGGAGCTGGTGCTGAGTCGTTCAGCCGACAGCCTTATCTTATCTGTGTTACCATCTACAGGGAAGAACCTGAAATACTTATAAAACACTGTTCTGAATGGGTAAGTGGCAGCGCTCACTATCGTTCTCCTCCTTTATTATTCATTAGCTTAGTTTACTGATTGGTAAACAGGTCTTGGAAAAGATCACGTTGACAAAGAATTTTACGGAGCTCCCTCTGCTGGATTACAGGGTAAACAGCTTCAAATGGTCCCTTATAGACTGTACATTTTGAAACTGAACAAGTCAATTACAGTTTGAAATGTGTAATGTCTTCCTGTGCTCAAATACTGGCAGCACAATTAATTAATTAGTCCCAAGACAAGAAATTACTGTGCATGTGTATTTTAAGTACGAGCCCTTTTTTTAAGAGGCAACGTCAAAATGATTTGGCTTCAGCTTCTCAGGTGGGAACGTTTTTTTATTTGCTTATTCTCCTATGACAGTAAAGTGAATGTCTTTTGAACAGTTGGTGGGACAAAACAAGACATCTGAAATTTGTGTTTTTTTCATTGTTTTCTGGCCAACTGTGAAATCCGAAAACTCACCGATAACGACAACAATCCTTTGATGAAGATACAAATGTGAAACTGTCAAAGAAAAGCAGAAATTTGTGGAGATGAAATAGTCACAAATCAGAAATATTCATAAATAAAACATGACAACTGACGATTTGATACTACCACACATTTCAGTTCGACGCCAGAAACAATATTAGGAGCAGCTTCATCTGTTCCGTCTGCGTCCATTATTGACAACAGAATTCATCTCCAACAAATAACCTGAATTAAAGCCAAATGGTGATGAGACGTCCTCCCGTGTTGTTGTGTGTAAGCTCATTAGACAGTTGGCGTGTTGCATTAAATCTTGCCTTCAGGACCAGTTTGATCCTGGAGAGCAGGGAGTGGTTCGCCGCGCGTCTGTTCGAGCAACTGCTTCTGGTGGCTGTGTAACTGACACCCATGTACCAGTATTTATATCAGAGCCACAACGCACACATGCTCCGCCGCAGAGCCTTCCTGGAATAAACCAGCTGGCACTTTCACTTGAGACCAACTTGACAGGGTGTGACCGCTGGGACATCTCTTTCTTGCAACTGTATTCCCCCCCCCAAAACATTCCACAAAAGATGAGGTTCAGGGGGGGGCCTTTTAGAGAAATCTTCAGAAACTGCTTCAGCCGTTCAAATGTTGAACAGGCAAAGAGACGGGGATTTGAACTCGGGTAGACACTGTGGATTTCAGGTATTACAACTGAAAGTCTCAGCTCTCCTCTCTGAGAACTACTTCTGTCTGTCAAACTTTGCCTGCATCACACACACACACACACACACACACACACACACACACACACACACACACACACACACACACAGACAATGTTTGCATCATCTGCCTGTGCTGTTATGTGGGGCACTACACTTAGATTACTAATTCATCTCCGCTGCATTGCTTTGTTGCGGTGGAAAACACACACACGCCTCCTGATTTGTTCACCCCTAAAGTTTTCCTCCCAGAGGGCTCTGCTGCACACTGAGCCAAATTATTCCCCCTTGCTCCACAAACACTATTATGCAAAATGCTCCATCAAGTCTATTAACATGCAGCCCAGTGTGCAGCTCGTTTCATTTCATGTGCATCAGCAATAAAAAATTAAATTTGGGGAAAAAGAAAATCCAAAAGAGGGATGACTTCATCACCTGGGTGTGATTTACACGGTGTGGGATGTTGTGTGGACAGTGAGGACATGACAGTTAAGAGAGAGATAGAGAGAGAGACATGGAGGGAGAATGGAGAGAGGTCCTGTCTGATAACTCTGAAGAGGAGATCTCCCCAAACACAACAGACACGAGCTTGTGTCATGAATCTCACGTTTCCCTGCGCGTAAAAAAAAGCACAAAGTTGTCCCCGCTGAATGAAGCCAGGGGCAACTTTTTAAGTTGAGCAAACAGGGATGTGAGGAGATGCGACCATGACTCCAACAGACACAAGACAAGACAGCGGGTCGAACAACTTTACATCGGAAACTTTGCCCAGGAGCACAGGGAGCCTCACAGGTGCGCGGGGGCTCATGCAAACACACACGTCTAAAACATGTCTGATCCCCTTCGTGTTACCTGTTGGTCCTTCCATGCTGTCTGCGTAGATCCCGACGGCCAGCATCAGTAGCAATGCAGCTGGACACATGTTGGCGGAAAGAAGAGTTAAAGTCCAGCTCGTTTTGTCACAGGGAGAAAATCCGAGAGGAAACTCCAGCAGCAGCAGCAGCAGCGGCGGCGGGGTGAGGGTGAACACTGGACAGAAGTTGTGCGCTCCGCTCCATTCAGGCTGCGGCTCCCTCCACCGCCCGCACAGGGAGCATCTGAGCTGCAGCGATTCAAACTGGAGCCCCTCGCTCCTCTAACGGCTCCGGTACTTCTTTTCTCGTTTTGTTCTGCGCTCACAAGCGAGCAAGTGGGACGCGGGACTGCGGGCCTGCGGCGCCTCCATGTGGCGAGGAGGGGTGATCCAACACCCGTACACCTCCAGACCCTGCGCCCACAGTCTGCAGGTTCTACAGAGGCAACATAACCAGTGAGGGACTCGGCTGTCGAACCTGGGAAGCAGCTGTAGCCATGAAAAACTGAAAAAGCTTTAGGTGGCATATAACAACAACAACAACAACAATAATAATAATAACTTTATTAATGGGGCACAATTCAGCACAAAGTGCTACAACAAGATGTAAAATGGGTAAAATATAGAAGAAAGGTAATAATAATAATAATAATAATAATAATAATAATAATAATAACTTTATTTAAAGAGCACTTTTCAACACAAAGTACAAAGTGCTGCACAACAAGAAAAAAAATGGTTAAAATACAGAAGGAAGTGCATACATAATAATAATGATGATAATAATAACAACAACAATGGTACTACTACTACTACTAATACTACTACTACTACTAATAATAATAATAATAATAATAACTTTATTTAAAAAGCACTTTTCAACACAACGTACAAAGTGCTACACAACAAGAAAATAAATGGTTAAAATACAAAAGGATAAGAATAAGTATGATAGTAGTAGAGATAAAAGACCAATAAGAGCCTGGCACCCAAAGTAAATTCAGCACTATGCCTTCCGAAAAATATATCTCCTTATTTCTCTCTTATTTCAACATAAAACATTTCCCCCCCCCTTCTAGTTTTCAGCCTTGATTCAGGAAGTGACAGCAGACCCTTGACCCTAAGATCGCAAGCTGCACAGAGGTAAACAGGGAATTAAAAGATCATAGCCTGTGGCCAGGCCATGAACAGCATAATCAATAAGATATTAAAAATCAAACTTTAAACAGACTGGCAGCCACAGTAAAAGTGAAAAAACAATTTTAGAATTTTGCTCAAGCTTCCAAGATGGACAAGTACGAGTCACATCTTTGTGGCTATAGCAACGTCCATACCTTTCATGCTCTGCTGAGGAATTTTATACATCATTTTATGTTTCAATTAGCTGACTAAAAACACTTGATCATAAGTGAGTAACACTCACTTGTTTGGAAAGATTAGAGCAAAAGTCTGGAAGTATTTAATCCCTGTGTTCCGTTTAAAGTGTGATGATTGCATTCTATATATTTTTGTGCTGTATGTATTTCTTTTCATTGTATTTGTTATACTGATATGGACCTACAAGTCTGAAGTAAGGCTGAACTACCTTATTAGATATACAGCAGATCACCACACTGTCATCAGAGGGGACATCCTCCCTCCCTGTTCCCTTTAAGTGCAGTTTTGGCTCCTGAACAGTCTCCTGCTTGGCTGTGATGCTCCATTAGTCTATTATGTTGAAAAATCACCAGATTAAATCCTGACTCACCTCTGCTGAGGTATTTATCAAGCAACACCTTGCCAAACGCAACCAAATCAGTGTCCGTGCTTAATGGAATTTTTTTAATATATGAATCTAATATTCGCTCTGACTGTTTCCAGTATTCAACAATCTGATTTGTGAGGGAAACAAGACGAGATTGGGTTTGAGCAGTCGAACAGATGAAACGCCTGCGGCAAAGCTGGCCCTTCTCCCAGCTGCTGCACAGCTGCTCTGCAGACCACCCTGACCTCTGACCTTTCCTCTGGGTCGGTTTCTGATTCATGTTAGTTCAGCAGGTTGTTTTAATGCGATGAGGTTTGGGGTCTTAATGGTGATATGGACAAGCTTCAGGAAGCAAAATGTCACTCCTGCCATGCTGCAAACATCCAACTCCCCCGACTGAACTCACATTTGTCTTATTCTGGGACATTGCAGGGACAACGCATAAAGTGTGGCAGCCAACACAAGATAGTTTTGTATATATTTACCGCAAAGAAGAAATTTACTCCAGAAATGAAAAAGTACTAACAAGTGTTCGGGCCAGTTACACATATGCTAATGTTTTAGTGGCAAAGTTCATTTCCAATCAGTGCAAGCCAGGGTCAAATAAATTCCCTTCCTGTGGCAGGGCAAATCGCAGCGTGGGTTTGCGTCAAGTTCAACTTCGGTGATCTTTGACCCACGACCTTTGCAGTCACGTATGTGTGACCAGGCCCTTAAACCGATTAAACTTTCTTGGAAATTGCATAATGTAAGTCACTGGTTTCCAACCACAGGGTCCCCGATAAATATCTGAGGAGTCATCGGGTGTTTAATAATGATAAATTATTTCCATTACACAAATGTACGTATATCACAGGTGGCACGGTGGTGCAGTGGTTAACACTGTTGTCTCACTTGAAGAGGGTTCCTGGTTAGAATCCTGGCTTGGCTGGGGTCTTTCTGTGTGGAGTTTGAAGGATTTCCCTGTATCTGCGTGGGGGTTTTCTCTGGGTGCTCTGATTTGATTTCACAGTCCAAAGACATGTAACCTACATCAGGGCTACATCAGTTGTCCACTGGTGTGAATGACTTTAGAGCCACTTTCAGACATGTCCTGCAGGGGAACTCTGGAGATTGGATCTGGACTTTCTCCACAGTTTTCCTTTCCTTGAACAACTCAGCGGGAGTTCAGCTGAGGGGCTGTGCACCAGGCAAATGCAGGAAGTATCGTATTAATTACACTGTGTTTGTTTCACAGGACATCAACACCACAACGGCTCTTATCACCGCAGACTCGTTTGACGTCTTCTTCAGTGTCTGGCTCCGCTTTTTCATCTGGAGGTATTTGTTTTATTTTTTCATTTTTGCCTCTGTTGTGCTAGAAGCGTCAACAACACCCCCGTTTACTCGCTGTGAATCCAGCGGAGGATCTCATTTTACATTGGCTCCTCTGGACTTACTGTGGACTTTACACTTGCGGGCCAGGAAGAGAAAGGCTGCAGAAACTCCAGAGGCTCTCACTCGTACATTTGCGTCCACGCACGCACCTCCTCTGGAGAAAGTCCGGAGGAGTTCAGTGCATGTCTGAAAGGAGTTTAAGTTCGCTCGGCAATATGTTGGCGATCTCATGGCCATCGTCAGCTGGGTTGGCTCAAGCTCCCCCCCGTGACCCTCAAAGCATAATCAGTGAAGACAATGGATGGATAGAGATTTATATTACTGATCATTTACAACTTTTCTCAAACATCATGTTCTTGTAAAATGCTGAATTCTTCCACCCACTACAAAGCTGTGAAAATCCTCCCTATATGAAAAGGTAAAAAAGTCAATCTTGAGTTAAACTCCTCTCGGTGGCCAGAATAACCCACTGAAAGGCCCCTGGGCAAAGTAGATGCTCTGTATATAAATGAATCCACTGTGTTTGGATTATGGATATATTGGTTCTACTGGTCACTTCCTGCTTCTGGGATGGAATGTGTGTGTGTTTGGCCTGTCCCCGCTCTGTGTGCTGCTGGCTGCACCGGTTGTTTTCCATTCTGCAGACATCCACTCAGCTGCTGCACTATTTATTTAAATATGTTTATATTTAAGCTCAGCATCGATCACCACCATTCTTGGCAGAACATCATCTTACCAAGTGGTATTCACGCTTTCGGCTGATCTCTGGCTTGAAAATCCATCTTGCCTGAAAGTTTGACTTTTTGTAACCTGTCTGTCTGTGCCCTAATTGTGTTTGTCTCTCCTTTGCCTTCAGGATCACTCACTGCCGTCTGTTAGCTTCACGCTCAGCCAGCTCCTCAGTCTCCTGGGCTCTTACTTACCACTTACCTGGAAATCACACTCTCAACCCTGGTACCTGTGGAATCCTTCACCTCTCCCTTGTTTGATAATCACCCTTTGTTGAGCATTAATTCACATTATTGTTTGTACACTAACATTTACCATGACGTGAATACATCTTCATCTGTGTGTGTGTGTGTGCGTTGGGAACTAGAGCTGCACATGTAGCCTCACGTTCTCTGCACAAAACACTGCACTCGGTATCTGTGTGTATACGTGCAAACAAGATCCAAATGCTGTTTCAACACTAATTGTATCAATCAGATATAAATGGATGAATGGCTCTTTTCCATTGCATGGAAAATACATTTTGCAGACCATATCACACTAATTGGATGAGAGGTAATAAAACAAGTGAGTGAATCAATAAAGCAAAGTAGGTCATTATCTGCCTTTTATTAGTTACTGCAAATTTGGAATAATTAGCAGTAATATATCAATACTAATTTGTGATATTAAAATACAGTAGACAGACCAAATTACAAAATACAGTCAAATATTGTAGTAGTAAAACAGTATTATTCTTTATACTATAAATTGCGTTACAGCAGCTACAGTTCACTGTGAATGCAATAACAGGTACTTGCTGACAACGGCGCTGCCTATAACTTACTTTAAATATACGAGGAAATAGTTTACAGTGCACGACATTATTATAGCTTTAGGTGTTAATGTGATACCAAAGAAACACATTTCATCAAAACCAATAAATATCAACCAAATAAAATAAGATCCTAATAGTGCAAAGTCCTGAAGTCAGTTTGCACAGGTTGGGTCTTTGTTCAGTGTAGTTTGGAGGGAAAGGGCTGCCAGGTTTAAAGGAGGGCTTTATACAGCTTCCTGGAAGCCCCAGTGGAAGGCTCTTCAGGTAGCGGTGGTTTCAGGTAAGGCCTGAAGCTTTATTTATAATTCTGCTTTAAGGAGTTATCCCGTACCTGTTCTGGTATGAGGCTCCGGGGGTTTAGCACAAGCTTCGCCATAGCTGACATGCGCCTCCTGAAAAAGTGTAAAATGCATGTGTGTAGCCCATTACTCTGCATCGTGAGGGGAAGAGAGAGTAAACTCAGTTCCAGTTAAAGTGTGATGCAGCCTGATCATGCACAATGCTGTGTGTGTAGCTCTGCTGCGGATTTATTAACGAGTGAAACCCAAGGCTAAACCATAAATCAAACTCTATGCTACAGGCAACTCTTATTAACACATTTTATTGACTATAAATCCAGGTCAACATGGAGATTTAACACAGCCTTGATAAGAATGATGTAAAACAGGCATAAACCACTATAAAATGCTGGTGTGGTTTGCAGCAACAAATACACAACATACACGAGATCAGACTTTTTGGTCTCGAAGCTCTGCATCTGAAACGAACTTGACCTGCTGCTCATGCTATTGATTTGGACTCTGTTGCACCAGTCCTGAGCTCCGGCAGTTAGAATGGCTGACTAGTGGTGTAATGACCCAGCCTGCGTAAGATACTTTCATCCCCCGGGCTTCGATTCTCTATAAAGGCTCATCCCGAAGCGACACGAGTTTGGGAGTCGGTGAATGTGGAGCTCCACACATAACCTGTTATGGTCACCGAGGCTTTTTAGTTCCAACATTATCAACACACTGCAGGGTGAAGTGTGGCCAACTCTTTCCTATACCTGTTAAATTTGTGCAGTGGCCCGAATCCACTTGGCTGTGCTTTCAGATGGCATTGAGCCATCCTGCTGCTCGCTACTGGACCACTGGCTGCTTCAAAGACAGGAGGAGCTGGATCAAGACTCTTTATCACCTCCTGCCTATGAAATACTGATTTTTGTAGCCTCTGGGCTTTTAACTTGTGTCTGGGAGATATTTATTTCGTGGAGAATGGTGGTGGGGGGCATATTGTGAGCTGGCTTCATTTGCCAGGCTGTAATAATTCAATGTAAATTTTTAAACTATTGGGAGAGGCTGATATATTGGTGTCAGTGATATAGTGGTCCACATGCCCTTCAGATCTAATAACTTGCAGCGTGCTTACGTTAACAGCTCGTTCATAAAGTGCTTATATTACATGTTATATAACCAGTTCATTTGCTCATGTTCATTCTGCTGTATTTCATGTCAGCTTTGTCACCAGGAATATAGCTTGAAACTGTAAAGGTGGTGAGATCCAGCTGGTGATTATCATCAGGCAAACAGAAACAGAAGTCAATTATACCAGCAGGGAAGCATCAAATTATTCATTTTACACACTTAAAAGACCCTATATATAGAGTCTATATCAAAATGATTCTACTTACCAGCCTGCAGCTATCTCAGAGCAGCATTAAAGCTCAGCTGAAATGGGAATTTTCCTCACCTCTTGTGGAAAAACAGCTGACACTGCAGCAACTTTTGTGTCCTTTTCCATTTTCAAAAACAGGACAAGACCTTTTATGGAGCTAGACTATTCATGGCACCTTCTATGACTCAAGACTCCGATTTGGAACATCATACATGTAGACTGCAAAGCAAGGCTAATGTCTGCCTGCTTGCTAAAGCACTTGCTGTGTTTGTTCGTGCATTAGATTGGGGGTCGATTCGTATAAGGCGTTGGAATGCCAGCAGAATGGTCTGACATCTTGGACTATAGCCATACTACTACATTTTCGTACCACTACATTCTACTTGTATCATTGTAAAACACAGTATTTAACTGCACAGCAGCAGTTAGCAGAGACAGCAGGGTCAGCTACGCTTCTGGTAGCCGAGGCTGATGCCGATGGTTTTCTTTCAGAAGGGGGTCACGTGACAGGAGCCTGACAAATGTCCTTTGTCCTGCCGTAAAGACCCAATCAGCAAGCAGTTCTGACTGTCTACGTCATAGTTTCCAAACATCTGCGTGTCTGCCTATCCGGACTAAAACGCAGCCCTGGAGTTTTCAAAATGAAACGGGGCAGGCAGAGTTTCCTACCTTCCTTTTTTAGCAGCAAGTGTATCTGTAATATAGTTGATGTGTTTTTAAACAGAGCATGGTAGTGTGATGTGGCCTTACTCTGTCTCTCTGCACACCTTCTCCTCATTGGAATCAACAATCGCTGTGACCTTCCAAAACCAACAATTCAACAACACATTCACTTCAAGTAGGGGGGAGGTGAGAAAATAGGGAGGGTGTGAACTTCTCTCTCCCGCTCTCTTTTCTCACCATAAACACGACTATTTCTATTTAGGAATGGGTATACAACTGAGCAGTGGCGGCTGGTGATAAAATTAATTGGGGTGTGTTTTTATATTTTAAAATTTCTTCGGGGTAGGGGGTAAAACTTTAGCCAGACTCAACAAAAACAACACAACACACAATATCCCAGTCCTGTAGCCTGCATTCAAAGTGTAGCCTCATTGTGACTGTGGCAAAACAGCAAACAGGTGGAGCAGTAAAACTCATTACTACACCACATCCAGTTTGTCACCTCTGCTTCTTATAACAAGAGCGAGAGAAGGTGTAAACTCGTCCTCATCACTTGTTGCTGAATCTGTAAATCGGGTCGGTCTGGACCAAGCTCCTTTATCCTCTATTTTTCTTGTTGGGGTGTTTTTGTAAATAAATCCCCGGATCAGGTCCCCTGAAGACGGACAGATCGCAGTGGACGTAACTCAGTGAGGACGGCGTGGAGGGTTGACCAATCACATTAGATAAAAAAAAAAAAAAAAACAACACCTGTTGGCTGTAAATAAAAGTGGTAGTGTCTAGGGCGCTTGGAAAACCTGCAACACCCAATTAAAGAACAGCCTCAGGTCCCGTGGTTGCCAAAAGTTTAAGACCTTATATCTGCTGTCCATTGGCCAGCACCCCGCACCAGGAAGTATATGTTTTTAGACAGAAATGACTTGTATTTAATGCTCACAGGCACTTATGGTCAACCAGGAGCATTGTACGAGTAAAATATTATTATATCATTAGATTACATGCTTAATGATGTTGGAGGGGGTATTTACCAGCCCCCTCTGCAGTTGAGTATAACACCACCATGCTTTCCAACATAATCAATTTACACATAATGGCTTTCTTTTGACATGAACTCCGAAGGATGTCAGCAGATGTGCGTTTGCCTTCCACACATGAACGATGCAGCAGGAGTCTCCAAAGTGTTCAGCTGAGGGGTGGAGATCACATGTGTCTGTCCACAGCACATCAACACCAGTATCAGCGCTTATCACCAAATACTCTCTTGACATCTTTGTCTTTGTCTTCTACATGTATTGCACCATTTAATCCTGAAATGTTTGTATTCTGTTTGTGTTCTTTTTTTCTGTCACGTTTTAGTAATGTCATCAACACGTCCACTCACTTGCAGTGAATCCTCTGTTTTCACATGGGCTCATTGGGACATTCTCCAGAGAAGCTCAGCAGAGAGTCCAGAGGCTCTCACGTGGTTATTGCATTCTTATACACAGCCCCTCCACAGAGTATCCGGAGATTATCCAAAGTTGTGTCCATGTCTGAAAGCAACTCATGTGGCCGACTATTTTCGAGCACATCCTCACTTTAAGCGGTTCTCTTCAAAGGATTCACTTTTGGTAATAGGAAATTAGAAGAATTTAAAAACTCATAGCAACAAGCCCTGTAACTGCAGCACTTTGCTTGCTATTGCATGAAGCAAATAACAGACACAGGTACCATTTTTAATAAATACATTACCAAAACACACTTCTGAGAGAACAGTAGTGTACAGCTTTTACACATGAATTCTTAATTTCTAATTAGAAGATTTAATCCGAATAAGTCAGTCAAAACTGATTTTGCAAAATTTTGCAATTAAATTTAAAGTCAAATATTAGCTTACTCATTTGAGTGTATATACCTTGCAGTATAGTGTATTACGGATTGATGCACTGCAGATATTGTGCTCTGGGTTTGGCGCTGTTTTCTCGTGAATGCACACAGCTGAGATCAACCTAAGTGAAGTCCACTGCGGTATTTGTTTTGGTGTATGTTTTACATTGGGAGTGATTTAATATGAGCGGAGAGGTAGATGAAGGGTTGCAGAGGAAGCTTTTGAGCGAGCGGATGCCTGTAGCTGCTGCAGTGGCACTTTTTCGCCGTGCAGTGCTTGAGTAATGCGTTTAGCAGCAGTTTTAAGATCCACAGTTTGTTCTGTATACAAGCAGCTCAGTGGATATAGGTCTCAGGTAAACTTAAGGTCTCGACTGTTTCATAATTTATTAGGGCAGCTGCAAAGCTAGCCTCGGTTTTCCTTCACTGCTGGTGAATGGTCTTGCATACATCAGATCTGCTGGTATTTTAGTATAAACGCAGTCAGTTTGTCAGGTTCTGTTGGCCCCAGTTTCGTCAATCATGTGTTAAAACAGTCACAGTGAATATCCTCTATGATTTTCTCTCGACAAACCTGAACTGGCACTGACTACTCAACATGCCTTTCTCAAAATTCATCACAGTGCGCAGTGAGAAACAATGGCCTCAATTATGCAGACATCAGGCAGTTAGGGCAGTTGTGCATGCCAGTGATTTCAGGGAGTATAGTATTGGTGGGTGGGTGAAAGTGATGTAAATGCCTGTATTCGTAGGATTGGAGGAAACTAAAGTCTGGAGAGTTAAGTGTGGTCCTTGCACCATCAGTATTTGTACAGCTACAGTAGATAGTCTATTCACCTTCTGCTGCCAATATCACCGCCATTGTAATGATGGGGGCTGATTGAGGATTTGACCTTTAACACCCACTGTTAACATTTGGACTGGAGCCCACTTTACAGACTGCAAGCACGATAAAACATGTAATCTATAGTTTGTATGGTGAGATAAGGTGGTCACTGTTTTTAAAAGATAAAAAATAAGAATTAAAGGTATTCTCACAAAAAGATGAGGGAGGTGATGTGTAAAAGTTTTAGTGTCCCTTTTAGTGTTTTTGTTCTTTAAATCTTAAATGGTAACCAAAGGAACATAATACCTCAATTATTGCTACAAGACAAATGTGATGATAATCTCAAAGCACCACTATATCAAGTTGTCGTGGTAACACAGCAGCCTGTACACAACATTGACACATTGTCATCACAAGGTCCTATATGGTGAACAAAGAGCTTCTTTACACCAGCAGAGACGGAGCAACATCAGCATTCATATAAAGTTGCTGGCTTCCTGGTGAATGTAGATCCAGTATTCTTATTATCAAGCTGTTAAGCTGTTTAACACCTCACTATGTGCACCAGCTACTTGCTAAGTTTATCAGTCTAATATTAGTCTGAAACAACAACGAGTTAAAAGAGCTAAACTGTTCTTTTCAGCCGAGAGAAACTGCAAAGTCAAATCTTTCTCTCGGTTCGTCACAATATGGGCAACAACAGCATTAACGTGACACAAAGTGTGTTGATCCATTACTAATTTAAAAATATAGATCAGTTCCTTATAGCTACTTACATATGCAGTCCAGTCAGGCTGTATTCCAAGCATTTCTATTTGGATCAATATTTTGCAGTTCCTGCAGGGTGTTGAACTCATCAACTGAATTTCAGAGGGATAGTAGCCAATGAGAGCAAAAGACGAAGAGATTCTGAGATTCTGATGGTCTCATTTCCAATCTCTGCTTGTCAATCATCACAAGCTGTCCTTGAAACACCTCCCAGTCTCGGCAGCCTCTATAAGGCCGGCTTTAATATTCAGTCTGAAAGTCCATTCTGCTATCGTATCATTATTCAGTCTGACAGTGCCTTTTTGTGAGCTGTATTCTCTGTGGCAGAGGATTGAATGTAACTATACCAAGTGACTGACATGTTTGGCAGCATTCGGGCAACTGCAAGTTTATAGAAAACCACAATGGAAGTTGTTTATACAAAGTGAATGTGCTTGTTATATAAGCTGTAATAAATGATGATGCAGTAGTACCTTCACCAAGGTTACAGTGTTTTCCTCCATTGGGTCACCTTAAAGTGCTTATACACGTAATAAGACTGAGGATGGGGTGTTAATCAACAATTAATTAACTGAGTAATAGTTGAGAAAAATCAAAAAGATACATTCAGGCCTCTCTCACAGTTGACAAAACATACGTGTACTTTGTAAAATTAATTATGGCTGCAATTGATTTCAGGGTTCCAGTTTTAGGACTCTGCCGTTCAGGCAACCGCTTTGAATACCTTAAAAGGAACATAACCATCATCAGTGTTATAAGTTACTCTCCTTGAAAGTGAAAAAGCTCTACCGAAGATTTTTCCTGCATACATCAAGAACTAGCTACAGCTAATAGGCTAACAGGCTCAGTGTTTCCCATTAATTATCTAGTCTGTGGTGGTCCGCTGTCTTCTAATTTGTCCTTCCACAGATTCATAATGAACCAAAAGGAGCTGTTGCACCACCCCAGGCCACCACGTGCATGTGCTACGGTCCATGACGTTTTTACCATCCACGCAGACAGTTAGACCTCAATGTTTCAGCTGCAGTTTAGGGCATGTAGTGTAGTTCTTTCTCTCACACAATGACTAATCTTCTCTCTTAGTCTGTGAACCTGTCACTCTGATTTGTTGCACTTGAGTGGGACTTCAGTGCACGTGTACCCTCTGTTAGCACCATGGACTTAATCAAATCTGTGGGAAACGCTGAGGCTTGTTGGCTAACATTTAGCTAATGCTTTTAACCCATTGTCAAATTTTGAAGATATAGTAGGTAATTTCTTTAATAAAATTCTGAAATAACAGATTGTGTGCATGTCAGAATTATTCCTTGTTATTAATGAGTCGTCTTCAAACAGTTCTACAAAACACTGTCACTTCTTATTGTTGAGTAGAACGTGTATGGATTCAACATAATGTTATTACTTGATGGTTTTGCTCAATAATATTCAAATGAAAGATTGTCTGCTTTCCTCAATCTACTTCAGTTGTCAGACTGCATGACATGTGCTGAATATTTCTACCATCACAAGACTCAACCTTCAATGTGGCAACTAGAAGTATATTCATATTTTTTCAAGCAAAGCTCATGAAGCTCCAGACACAGCTGACATTTCTGAGCTGACCTTCAAAACCCCGCGCGAGCAAATGATATGCAAATGTGAATCATTAATAAAAAAACATATAAAGTTTCCAGAGTGAGCGTGGCACGTTCTAAAGCTCACAGGCATATGCAGCTCAGATAGTGTGGAAAACGCCCACTCAGTCGTCAGTTGTATTGAACCAACACTGTAATTATGGAGCATTTTGTGGACAATGTTTTCATTTCCCACACATCAATTTTCCAATAAACCTGAGTTGGGTTTGCGGGGGAATTTAATCAGTGTCAAACGGAAAAATAAAACTGGCATGTTCGAGAAGGAAACATGTGGGCGGTGAGTGTTAGAGACTGAGGTTCTGATAAGTGTACACTTCCACTTAAAGGTGCTGAGGCTGAGGCGGCTGTTTCCAGCAGAGTTGTACAGACTATATGCAGTGTCGGTCGCTGACAGTTTATATTACATTTTTTGAAATAGTTCAGACCTACAAAAACTTTGGTTTGGTGACAGGTTCAAATTAAGTGGGAAAAGACTCAACAGTATCTTGACACCGAGCGTAAGCTAAACTCTTTCAAAGTAGGATATTTGACATATCTTCAATTTAAGCATCTTGATTTGCTAGGTTTCATGTCTTATTTAATAGTACAGTAATCATTAAAAAACTTTTTAAAAAAATGTACATTCACTCCGTTTTATTTCGGGGCAAAACATATAACGAGTCCTCACACAAGTTACTGCACTAAATGTATAAACCTCTTTAAAAATCGATAATAATTAAAGTAAGAGGAAGTAAATAACAACCACAAATGAAATAGATAAACCATATAACTAACAAGCTACACACCGACAAGCACATATACAAATATAATACATATTACAAGGAGCACATATCAAGATTTGGATGATGTATTTTATTGCTGTTGTGAATAGCTTGTCAAAAAATATCAAATTCCAATGAAAATTTTGCTGAATATCTCTGCTCATTCTGTCAGTCCAGTTATTTGTCCAAACAAAGTCTGATTTTGTCATTTCACATCCTTCTTTTCCAGTAGCATCGACTGACCTGTTCTCCAGTCTCTCATTAGCTCTCCAGTTTATATACTGGTCTGTTTCCACTTGTTCTCTGACATATTGCCTCGGTGCCTTTACTTTCCAGTGTTCAGTTTTTGACCTGCCCTTTTGTCTCCTGATTATGTTTTTGACTTCCCCCTTGGATTTTTGTATCCTTGTTCTCTTCTATGTAGAGGCTCTTTACTTGTATATATCTGCCTCCTATACGTTGTGCTCTTGGGTCCTTTTTTCCTGAGAACCGTAACAACATCAGAGAATTTAAAAGCCTAATCGAGCACTGTGGTGAAATTGTGAAGACCTCCAGTGAATAGCAATGCATTTCCTATAAATCAGCCAATGGTGCTAGAACTATCAGTCATGTAAACAACTGTCCTGTCTAATGATGCCTATCAGGATAGTATTATATCATAATGTGTCCGCAGGCATAAAATATCAACAACAGATTTCCAAAATGAGGTTTGAAGGTCGCAGGACCAAAACACGTTCACAAAAATAACTTTTGTTCTTGCAAATCGAACATGAAAATCACATTTAGCATTTATCTTTCAACAGATCCCATGCAGCAACTCACAAACTCAAGTTCATTCTAACTTCATTCTATTCTTAAAAATAGGGACGTTAAGGGAAATAGCTATTTGTGCCCAAAATTGAGTGTAGTTTTCAAATTTGATAAACAATACAAATATTTTAAATATTTATTATATTTGCCGCATTATTATGACAAAAGGTATCAGTTGTGCTAGTGTCTTCTCTTCAGCTTTCAGGCATGGCACAGTGTTCCAATTCAAATCAAATACAATCCGTCTTGGCTGCATCCTCCCCCTGTGTCCTCTCTATATGTATATCCACATCCAGCACGAGCCAGCTCTTGTGATGAGTGTCCATGCAGAGTGTCCCCAAAGAACTACTTTTCAGGTGTTGTGCGTAATGGAAACAGAGACACTGGGTTTGCCACCTTATACATCAAGCAGAGCAGCAGGAGAATTGCAGTCTGTCCTAACGCAGCAGTATTACACTGCTACTGATCACTTTTAATGGAGTCTAATGACACGGCGCCTACTCAGCAGAGTGCATTCTTCTGGTGGCACAGAAGACAGGGAAGTGATATCTGGCTGGGAACGTGAAGTGAAATCTTCACGGAATGGATACAAGGCTACATCAGTTATTTAAAGTGTATTTTATTAGTAATGGAAGAGCTGTTTGCAATGTGTGGTAATAATCAGGGAAAGTGAAAGACTGCAGGAATGTAAGTCATTTAATGTAGTGAATTGATGTAAAAGACGCTTTTAGCACTGCACTTCCATGATGCTTGTAAGAAACAAAAAAAAAAACAAGATACTCAATGCAGCAGAGGCAGAGACATCATGACTCAGGAGCCTACATTTCCCATGGTGCAACTCATAGCATCTTTAATTTGACTTTTACACTTTTAGCTGTCAAACTCTGACAACATTGATTGATTTGAAAGTTTGCATTGACTGGATACAGGGGCAAAGGCACAAAGGCTTTCTATTGTGATCTTAATTGCATTGGAGACTTACTGACTCTGGTTGTGCAAAAACAAAAAAGAAGAACCATTAAGGGAGTGGGCAGTGCAAACACCTATTTTATCCAGCTTAAAAGTATTTGTCTAAAATGTGATGGTGGTGGTTCTCCGCCCCTGCAGTTCAATAATAGCAATGCTTTGTAGAGGACAAACACCGAAAAGGTTCACACTCTTACTTTATACAACATCATTTGTCCATACACTCAAAGCTGTTTTCATCAGGAGCCAAAGTCGGGTCAGGTAGTTGATGGATTGTTTGCTCACTGTGTGACACGTGTAGATCTGAACTGTTGGGCCGGCCTCATGCATGTTTGACAAATTTCTAACATGCAAATTGGGGTGAATGCAACTATTTCTGCAGTTAAAGTCTGAAAACGGCTTGTGCTAAGCACAAATACTTGAAAACTGTACTTCAGTACAATAACAAAATAAATGTACTTTGTTATATTCCATCACTGGATATAACGTCTGCTCTTGACGTAGATATTAATGGAATTACACTTCCATTCGCTTCTGTGGAAGCAGGACAGACACATTAAAGTGTGTGTTTTCTGTTTCACTGTGATCTTCAGCTGCCTCAAGCTCACCTGTGTTTGCCTTTTGTCCACCAACAGAAAGGCTGCTACACCGAACTGAAACAGAATTGTTCAAACACGTCATCACTTTGTTTAGTTAATTATCCCAAATTGCAGACTTCCAACCTATGGCATCATTCTGTCTTTACAGCTTTTATTAAATATTTATTTTCATTACCACATTGTAGAATTGTCGCTCCTCACACATTGTTGGTTACATTACTCTAAGTAAGGTGGGAACACAGGTGAGAGAAACAATTATATATTTGTCAAGTTTTCAAACAGGTGAGGACCAAAATGCAGATTCTGAAGAGTACGAAACAAGGTAGGTCGCAGACAAAAGTGAATTTAATCAAACTGACTGACAGGTTTGTGGAGCTGATTGGCACGCACTGACAATTCAAAAATCACAGGCAGTAAAACATTAGAAAGTCGGGGGGATGAAGAACAAACAGGACTGAACGGAACCAAAATGAACAGACGAACCGACAAAGGTAAGCACAGAGACTGAATACACGAGAGAGGCAGGATGACTGAACACGGGTAAAACACATTAGGAACAGGTCAAAGACAGGAAGTCAAGCAGGAGCGACACACAAGGCCTGTGTCCAAAAATCCTCACTACATCACCTTATAGTCCATAGTGAGTTTTCAAGGTGCTCTCCGAATGTTTAGTGCGGCGGAGAGACGAGTGGAGAGAGGGAACAGCCCGAACTGTGGCACAAATGTAAATACGAGCAGAGCACCACAGCACAAACTGCGGGAAACAAGTTTATTTGTACATTTCAAGATGGTCATTCAGTGGTGGACGTAGGCGTTTATTTGTTTATTTTGCCGATTAGCTCACTATATAGTTCTCTACACTGAGGTCCCTATATAGTGAGGAAGGGGACAGTGAATGAGTGGGTGATTTTGGACACAGCCAAGGAAAGAAGTGTGAAAATAAATCAGGAAACAAAAAATCCACCATACAAAACATCGTCCGAACACGAGTCAATTCTGAGTCTATTGCATTGATCAAAAGTCCAAAGACAAAAGGTATCTCAGAACTTCCCAGAGGAGGCAGAGTCACAACAATATTCTTCCCTGGTGGAAATATGAACAGGAGATTCTCCGCTCAGAAGCATTCACAGCAACAACACAGAAATCTCTGCAGTTTTGAGGTGAGGGGTGGCGCAGGAGGAGGACGTAATGTCACGCGTTTTTGTGCAGAGCTCATACATTAACCTTATCAGACCAACACTGTATAAGCTGTGGTGTTGAAATAACAATACAGAGACAAATAACTGCCATTAGCATCATTATGTTCTTGCTCTACGATAAAACCCACATAATGTTGAGTTACTAAATTGTCTGGATATGACAACATACATGTGAAATGACTACAGCAACGATGAAATGACTGTGGGACATCATGCACTGACCCAGTTTTTAATCACATCCCCTTGATTCAGGAAACATCTAAACAAAGAGCAAAGAAACCGGACCAGGTGCGAGTTGCTGACGTGAGGTGGCGCTCAAATGTATTTTCCCAGAAGGGAATATACATTTCCGAACACCACATGAATGTACTTTAAACACACGTGGGAGGGAGAGATAATTGGACACACATACAAGTGAAACACCCTTGGGCGGGACAGACAATCACAAAAGCAGGAAACCAGACAAAGACAGGAAGTAAAATTAGCAGTTTATTCTTCTGATGACATAAACTAGAATGTTGAACGAGGTAAACACTGTAGCTGTGTCTCAATTCTCCTTCAGGCGCTGCATTTGAAGACGGATTGCGTCGATGGCGTACGACAAATGCATCCTTCCATCCCCGAGAAACAAAGGCTCCAATGGGTGGATCCTTCCCGGCCAAACATATCCCAAGACTCATTGCGCCTCAGTGACGAACCATTTTTCAAAGAGGTTATGGCGCCGGCAAAGCTACAAGAAGTCTGATGTTTGAGTTTCACGCTTCAACTCCTCCAAACAGTGCACATGTTAATGAAAAACAAGGAGCTAGTGATGTCGATCATGGAAATCGTCTGTAGACCAGAGCGTCTCTTTTCGGTTCAGCCTCCCTGGTCTACGCGGCCCACAAAGGAGGGGGTCTTCCTGAGCCATGTAGACCGTGTCCTCCGAAGAACGCAGCCCCTGAACTGACACACATTTTATATGTGTGTTATATGTAGGAATGGTATTGCTGCTGGGATTATAATAGTAGCTCATGAATCAAATGTATCATAGGTTCTGTTTGAATGAAACCTCCTAATACGGGCATGAGTCATATGTGGAGACAGGCAGCAGGCAGCAGCAAGAGACTTTTAATATTCAGCAATGTTCAGATGCTGAAATCACGGAGAAGAAAAACATTAAAACGTGCAAAGACATCCTCAAAGCGAAAGGGACAGCGAGGACAGGATCAGCATTCGTCCCAGTAAAGTACTGATAGGGGACACGTTGCCTTGGCTGTGAGCCCCAGCTGCCCCGGCCTCAGCTCTGCTCCAGCTGACATCCACATCCCCCCAGCAGCAACTGGGGGGCAACAGAGGCTGGAAAGGGGGTTTGGGACGGGGGGGGGGGGTGAAGAGACGAAGGGCCACTTCATGCATCTCAATGCAAACCAGGCGCGTCGGCCTGTCAGCCTGCAGAGCCGTCTCTCTTCCCCCCCGGCTGACACCCGAGCAACCCAGCAGGTTCAACACTCGTCAGCATTTATTTTCATAAGCAGAGGAGCGGCGAGCTGTCAGAGCGCCACTCTGGTTTCCCCTTTAGTGTGTACAACTCACACACACACACAGGACACAAGAAGTTCTGAAGAAAATGTGTCCCCTTTATTGTCTTGGAAAAGCCACTCTCTCACACACCCACACACTCGCAGCTGTCAGCTTTGGGACCTTTAACATGAAAGGCTTCAAATGTCAGATGTTCACCTCAATCATCCACAGACGGAGGATTAACAGCTTAAAAAGTCTTTATCCCAAAGGAGATGGCTGACTTTTAGTCCTCTGTCAGTCCCGGCTCTCCTCAGCAGGAGGAGGCGAGGCCTTAGTCTTTCACCTGCCTCACCACACCGGGGTAGTTTCTTTATTTTCACATTTCTTTCCCCCCTGCACTTCCATGGGTGTAATTGCGGTATGAGATGGTACTTTGAGCTGGGGCTGTTCTCATCAGCACCAGGCAATTACATATATACGCCTAGGGGTGCTGATAAAAACACACGATGAAAATGAACTCTGCAGTGCCAGGTGATGGCGGGGAGGCTACAGCAGGCCCATAATAAACAGAAGCGGGCCACGGCGCAGTGGAGGTGAATACAGATCAACTCCCATACAAGCACATGACACCCACACAAGCGGCGGTGAGCAGATAGCTCCCCGGTTTCAGGCCGGGATACTGGGCTTTGTCAGTCCACTGACCTGTGAAAGGAACCAGCCTCCATCTCCCTCGCCTCATTACAGTGGCCAGCCAGGTTGATCGAATGGCATGACTAAAAATATCAGTCTCTTGTGGTGTGTGTGTGTGTGTGTGTGTGTGTGTGTGTGTGTGTGTGTGTGTGTGTGTGTGTGTGTGTGTGTGTGTGTGTGTGTGTGTGTGTGTGTGTGTGGTGAGAGTATTTTTGCACAACACCAATGTATTCGCATTCGTCTTCCGGTTTTATTACCCACAGATTTGTATAACAGCTTATTCTACACTTTTTCCCCCCCAACAAATTCGACCCACATAATTCGTCATTCAACATGAAGAAATGACTGGAAAATTACCTTTTAATAGTCACAGTGTTTCTCCCATTGTATTATATAGCAACATTGTTATTAATATTACATATATTACACATTTTCGCAGACAGAAAATCATTTCAATATATTTTAAAGGTGATCTAAATATTGTTTAACAAATAAATAAGGGAAAGATATATGTTGAAGAAGAAAAAGTTAAAATGATTGATATAAAACCAAACAGCTGTTGCTCTTGCTCTCGTGTAAGGCAGACCCTGTTTATGTCTTTTTTATTTGTCACTGCTTTTATAGTCGTTTGTATTTTCAACGCTTTTATTGTTAACGTCTTTTATTGCATGCCCAGGGACTACAGATGAAAATTAGGCTCTGTGGCAAACTCTGGCATATTTTTAGAAATGTTATTAATATGCACTGACACTGTCAAATAGAGTATTAAAGTAAAATAGAGTAAAAGTGGAAACAAATTGCTGGATCTGCCCCCAGATGTTATTGGTTATTTCTTGTCCCATCCTATGAGGAGTATTAGGATCACTGAGACTTGTAAAATAAAGTAGTAATTTAAGAAAACAGCCGTAATATTACAAGAATAAAGTAAGAATTTTAGGCTATGTGTCAGTTTAGAAGGGTAAGATCACATTATCATATGTATCAGGACTTTGAAAACATTGTCTGTTGACACAGACTCTTTTGTGGAGGAGGAAATGATTGGTAGTGGTAGTTATCGTTGGTTACATCTGTGTCTCATTCACAGTTTCTCAAAAAAAAATGAAATTGGTAAACAAGATTTTGGCACCAGAAGGAGTGGAACTCTGGCAAGCACTGGTTCCCCTATCTGCTTAATTCCTTAAAACATTTTTAATTCAATATTCTCTCATAAAATTACGACTTCATTCACATATCACAATTTCAATTAAGTCTTTATTCTTATATTATGACTTTATTCTTGTGATATTACGACATTATTCGAAAATACATAAAACCATTTACAAAGTTTATAAGACTGTCGTGTTTTTACCAACCATCCTTCCGTTCACATGGGTTTAATCTATCAATATGTCCTTAATAACTGAATAGTTGAAGTCAGTCACATTTCTATAATTCACAATAAAATTCCAGTCTTGAGTTGAACAAATGTGGATCAACTTTGATATCAGTTTGCTTGGTGTACAATCATTTGAAAAGCAGCCATGTAATCATGTGAACGCAGTGCTGGAAACTGGTGGTTGTTTGGGTAGCTCTGATTTGACATCATAGTCCAACATCCATCTGGCGACCCTCTCTTATTATCTTCCAGTGACTTCTGTTAGGGATATATCTGGTGCTTTATCCATCAAGTGTTAATCTGTCACGTTCTGTATGAGAAGAAATCAAATCTAGTGCCAAAGTTTCACTAAATTACTGTGGATTGTCTTCTTGTTTTTTCCACCACAGTCGCACTTTATGACCAGAACTCATTATGATCGAACGTCACGCGTCACGTCAGGGCGTCAGGCAGTGAATCATATCTTTTCCACTTGAAACAGCACAGCGTGTCATGGCTCCTGCCTCACGTCAAAAGACTGACGCCTGCTGTGACAGATGCACCTGTCCTGCTCTGGATGTGACATGCTTCAGTCTGCGGGAGTTTACACAAACTGGAGAGAATTATGAGGCAAAACATCCCACCAGTTAGACCCTTCCTCCTCCTCCTCATCGTTTTTTTTCACGTGAAAAAAGGAGAAATAAAGTTTGGAGCGAGACGGCAGCGGTGCTAATGAATCTCCGAGGAAAGCTGTAGGTTGCTGCTTTCTGCGATCGCGGTTGAGGACGGTAACGTCTCTGACCTTCTGATCAATTTATTTCTGAGGCTTTATGACTTTCATGCAGCCGACATGCAGAGATAAAAAGAAACAGGAAAGGTGTCTGGAGGAAATACACGAAGAACCAGGGTTCCTGGTGAGTTTTAAGATCACCGACTGAGCCGACATTGCACGTGTTCTTGCAATGAGTGCACGCTGTTGGTTACAGATGTTCAGCCTTTGTAAAGTTAGTGCCACTGGGGAAAAAAATAAACACAGACAGCATACACAGCGCTTTGTTCACATTTGTGCAAAGGGAGGCCAATGCACTTCAGTCTGACCCTATCCTGGAAGAAAAGATTACTGACAGCAGGTGGTTTCAATGCACTATGAATACAGTACACTGTGAACAGTACAAGCTAATTAAATATTAACACAAGGCTATGGCCCAACTTTAATGAGTTGTACTCCGTGGTTGGATTTTAGGAGCAGCCAGTAGCAGTGGTTTTGTCCACCACATGGTTCCAGACTTATATCTCAACAGCTATCAGATGGGTGGACATGACAAATAGTTACAGACAAATAGATTTTGTCCAATGCTTTTACTTTATGTCCAAATAAATACCTGCTAAACTCATGACTTTCCCATCAGCCTCAGCTGTACTTGTTGAGAGCTTATTAACTAATGTTAGCATGCCAACACAACTATGTTGATGACGAGCCGCTGGGTATTAACACTGTCACGTTCAGCATGTAGAAGGCCAGCAGTGATGTTTTCATAATGAATGCTTGACTTTTGATTCATTTACGTCTTATGTTTCTTGCAAGTTTGAATTTCTCACTTTCCCACGTGTTTAAATTCCAAGCATTCTGTATTTTCAATGTCCTACTTTCCCACCAAGAACCAACGACGCTTCAATTAGATAAATACATAAATATAAATGTGATTTAGTTTTTCGTGGAAGTTTATTCATTTGACATTTTAACATAAAACACTGTGTCTGGACCTTAAAGCAAGACACAGCTCAGCAGTAAGGATGTTTTATTGTCCAAAGGAAACTGTTTGCCTACTGGAGCACCACAGACAGTCTGAGCAGGGCTGGTGTCGGGTTAGCAGACTTAAGGCTAGCAGAACGGGAACAGTGGAGCAGCGGATGTGAGGCTACATCAATACTACTACGTTTTCGAGCTAAAAAGATCTCCGTATCAGTTTTAATCCCTGTCCACACTATCATGTCTGAAAACGCATATCCCATGACCACTCACGTACACTGGGCCTATCCATGTTGCGTTCTACACTGGAGGCTAATGCTGGTAGCTTTCTTCCGGAAGAGGGTCAAGTGATAGGAGTCCCAAAAAAACCCAATGTTCAAGCGGTTGTGAGTGTCTACGTCATTGTTTCCAAACAACTCTGTTCCTGTCAAGACTAAAACGCAGACTAAACAAGTGAAGCAGGGCGAGCAGTGTTTCCAAACGTCTGGAGTAGTGTGGACGCCAGGCGTATCCGTAGCAGAGTTGGTGCATTTTCAAATGAAAACCTTGTAGTGTGGATGTAGCCTGAGACACAGGGAAACTTAAGGGTTGTCAAAGTTCCAAGAGGCAAAGAATTTGGCCTTAACGCAGTACTACATGAGTAGACTGAACGATCAGGGGAAGCGTGGATTGTTCTGCTGGAGGCGGGGTTACAGTTGTGTGGGCAGATTGGCAGCAGTTATGCAAGAGAGACACGCCCAGACACACAGGCAGAGAGAACAAGAGGAATGAGGAATAAGCAAAGTCGGACTATGACGCATATGGTGTGTACAATAAATACACACGTACTTACGTACTCATATAGACATTCATTCATTAAGGAGTAGAACCCGCTGACCTTTATAGTCCCATTAAACTGTCCTTAACATCTCATACTCTGCTCCTGTGACACCGTCTTACGTCTCTGAAACCATGGCACACACAAACGTGTCTAACATTATTACAATCATACTCTGGGGGTTAATAACATTTTATCTCTTGTTTTAAACAAGACAATAAGAGACAGGCCACGGCTCTTTTCTAAATCTCAATCTTCCCTCCTCAACTATTTGTTTCTCCACTTGCATCAATTTACAAAAAAACATACTAACTCCCGGGAATCTGTTGCTCTCGCCCCCTCAGTCCTCGTGATTTACAGTACATCCAGAATACTGTCCATCGCCACAACAGCCCAACCACACTGCCTCTTCATATCCACAGGCTCTGTAAACTCTGACCGTGTGGGTTTCACTTACTCCAGTGTGCTTCGTTCCTGCAGTTCCTGATGCTTTCAATAATTGCTCGCGTTGAGGCTGACAAATAACTGCATGAATTAAAACGTCTTAACAAGCCCTTCGCCGATGTGATAACCGTGCAAGGTCACAACATTAAAAGATTCTAAACGCTTCATTGAGATTAACAATCAGCACAATCTAATAGCAAAACTGACATTTACAACACATTTTAATGAATAGCCTGCACACTTTTTAATCAAGCAGCACAAAATGCCTACGACCCCACTTTTATCATGGGATGTTTTCATCTCACAATACAGTAACTCACGACCATACGAGGGCACAGGGTCACTGTCAACAACAGAAGACTTTGTGTGAGCAGATGCCATTTGAGGACAGAGGAGGATAATATAGTATCTGGAGGAGTGAAGGGAAAAATAACATGAAAGGCAATAACGGTAAGGCTGAGGGAAATCCTTTATGGTGATGTGAGGCTGCAGCAGGTCTCTCCCACGGAGGGGCTGGCTGTCTCCTCGACCAGATAAGAGGAGGCAGATAGGATATTTCCCTGACTGACAAGGTGACAATACGGCCTCAGTGTGTGTAAACAAGAGCGGTGCTATCTCTCCCCGCCCAACGATGGGGTTAACGCCTCTGTCCATCAGCCCGGGGCCTCCCGTCATCGCACGCGAGATCCTCCCCCTCCCTGTCGGCTCGTCAAGGTCCGGGAGACGGGAAGTCGCACCGTCTGTTGCAGGCCCACGCCAACATGGCTGGCAGAGGGAAGGGACGGGGTGGCACATGGTAGCACCCGCTGCCAGGGTTTTTATTATTTCCTCTCGCAGACCCAGTTGCCCCCCCGCCCCCAAAAAAGAGACAAGGTCCACAATCCTCTTTATCTGTGCTGTAAACACAGCAGTGCCCAGAGCCAGAAATCTCTTCAAGCTAGACTGAGTGGAGTGTTTGGGGTGATACAGTAGACGGATTAACAGCCCACCTGCAGCTCTGCTTCTTATGTCGGTAGTTTTAGTATCAGATTGATATAGTACATTAGCGTTTTATCTAAAAGTACATCCTCATTCAAAACAGGACTGCATCGAAGAAATGCAAAAGTGCAGTGGTGGGGGTGTGATGTATCAGAGCCTTTCTCAACAGCGTGTCCTTTGGCCTGCCATTCATTCATCTACCCACCCATCAAACCGTAGTGGTTTGATTTATAAGGCTGACGTGAATGATAGCACAGAGGCTCTGATCTTGGCAGCACTAACAGGCCCTACTGGATACATGGTTGCTGGGCTTTCCCACAGCAGAGAGGTGCAGGCTGTGCAATGATGCCCCTGAGACAGCCCGGCACATGGCAGCAGGGTGTAAGATGCAGGCTGTGACAGCGTACACGGAGAGGCATAATGGAATGTAGGATGGAAGAGTGTACAGGAACATCTGTGCCGAGTATTAGAGGTGCCCAAGTGGGACACGCCACTGAAAGTGGTTGAGAACAGCAGAGCTAAGATCCTGTGGGATCCAGGCAGACAAACAGCTGCTGACTCACCACACATATTGGTGTATGACAAGGAGCAGAGGAGGGCAGTAGTGATGTGGCGAATCCCAGCTGACAGTATCATCAGGAAGAAGGAGCACGAGAAGACAAGAGTGGCACCAGGGGCTGAATGAACATCTGGAGCAGAGGTGAGGTCCGAGTTGGTTCCTTTGTGGTTATAGGAGCATTAGGGACTGTCACCCCCAAACTGGGAGAGTGTCTCCAGCAGACTTCAGGATCTGAAGTCTCTGTCCAGAGTGGTGCAGTCCTCAGAACATCTAGATACTGCACAGAACCCCCAAACTTTCAGGCCTGTAGTAGAGGACCCGAGCTTGAGGAAGATATGCACCACCCCACATGGGGGATTTATATATGTATACTTATATTTTAACTGCCTTTAATGAACATAATTTCCCATAAACTCTAAGTTTCCATGATCACAGCTGAACAAGAAAAAGGGTGTTTTCACAGATCTGAAGCAACTTCAGGACAGACAATAAAGGCATAAACTTTATAGATAGCAGAGATCACAACAGGGAAAATATATCGAGTTACGAAAGTCGTTTTTTGGTTTCTATGTTAACTAAGGTCACAAAGGTTTTGAACGGATGCAGACTTGTCAGTAAACTCTTTTCTTTCTTTCAAAGAAATGCTGAATGAGAGATTGCCTTTAGTAACAGAGTCGACCCCAAACAACTCACTTCTTCTCTCTATGAGTCGATGAAATGTAATCCAGGAATATGGGTTGACAAACAGATGCATGAGTTTGTGGTCTCATCAGATGCAAAGATACACGTTGCAAAGTGGATTTTAATTCTAATATGGATTTTACAATGCATGTTGGAATTTACAACCTGTGCTATAAATAAACAGGCTCGGAATGTGCACAGAAACAGTTCTGATTGGCCAATGCAGATGACGTTGGGTTGTCTCGGAGCAACAGCTGAGTCAGATTCAATGACAGTTATTTTGACCCAAAGGTAAATACTCTAACAGCTACAAGACCGATTTTCATCAAGCTTTCCAAAAAGGGAAGTGGTCTCAGACTCTCGGACACAACTGCATGGACGGACTTTTTATTTGACACTTCTAGATCTTCTAGAAGTGCTGAGATTGTCTTGTTTGCCTTTGGAATAGGGTGTTGTGGAGTTTTTGTTTCAATTTTACTTCCAAATTAAGTTATCTCCATAATTTCATCGTTCAAAAATTGTATGTGTTTCTTTGGCTCTGGCCATAATAATGGTCTAACAGACACCTCAATATGACGATTGTTTTTCAAAAGTAGATTGTGAGGAACATTTCATCCTCTTGATGCCAGTTGTGGGGTTTATTTTTTTATTTATTTCTGTGGCAAAGGTTCTTTATTCAAATTCCTGTGACACCGGACTCATTGTGGCCTACAGATGAACATGTGACCAGTGTGATCCAGCAACCCCAAGAGGCAGTAAAGAACTGCTGTCTGCATTTCTTTGTCAGAATACATGCGATGTTACATCAGTAAACTGTAGAAGACTGAGACCAAAAGCAGAGGGGGGGGGGGGCTATAAAATCTGTTGGCAGCAGCCAGAGCCATAAATGCTGCTCCATTATCTGCACTTTAGACGCATAAGAAAGGTGTAAACTCTTCTTAGCTTTATAGGGCTGCTCATTGACTCTAAAAAAGCCTGGGTTATTATTATCACAGTTTCCTATGGTTTAAATTAGAGCTGAAATCGATTAGTCTCACTACATTCTCTCCAGGACTGACAGCAGGATAAGAAAACTATATATATTCAATTAAAAGACGAGAACTTAGATGTGGACAATCCCAATGAACTAAAATAAGAGGGCTACATATGTCATAAATGCTATTAAACACAAACTTTTACAATGAAACGTGTCTGTGAATTAATGTAAACCTAAACGAAAGGCAAATGAAAATTAATGGTGAGTAAAAAATGATGTAGAGAGAGCTAGTGTGGTGGTGAGTGCGACCAGCATCACACTGAACCAAGACAGTCAACATGGTTTATGAGAAGATTTGCTAAAGCTCAGTGTGTTAGCTTCAACATGATCAATGACTGTATAGAAAGATGGACGACCTTCTCCCGCTGTACAAACATGAAGACAAAATATCTCGGGTATGAACGCTGACATCTTGCTCCGAGGACGTCATTTGGAGTCTGCGCAGTATTGATCTAGGACTGGTACATTTACTCAGCCAATCATTAGTCAGTGTCAGCTGTCAATCATGATGTTTCACATAATTTTTATAGCATACAATAATTAACACGCGAACATACATCATAGTGATAAGAAGACTGAAACCGTTTTTTGGAGACAAATGTATTTGGCGTGTCCTTTGACTTTTTACCTTGGTCCTCGTCCCATCCCCTAACATGGAGTAGGTGGGGTTTCTGACCTACAGTGCAGCCAGCCTCTGTGCCACACACGATGTATTTTGGCTTCATTTATGGGTAGATGTAATGTCGACCATCTTTACTAAAGTCTCTGGTTGTTGTGTCTGAGCATGTTAGCATGCAGGTGTTCGTATTCAGCTCAGCAACGCTGCTCCTGGCATGACTTTACAATTTGAATTCTAGTGTTGCTTCAAACTACCAGGTGTGATAACAGGAAAGTGTTTGTTGCAACGATATCTTAGGTGTTACATTTTTATATTGTTGCAAAATTCAGCGGAGAAAGTCCGGACCCAATTCTCCAGAGGTCTCTGAAAACAGCTTTAGATCACATTTTACAGCAATTCTTCCCAATTCCCCGTCATTGCCATAACCACTTGAGGTCGTTTTTTTCTTTGTTGACTGTGGAAGTTTAAATGCAGTTTCAGAGGCTTCCATTGTTACATAAATACAGATCTGGGTCAAGTCCTGGTTATTTTCGGGACTTGTGTCCATTAGCAAGAAGATCTTGTGCATTGTTTCAAAAACAATGCACAAGCTGCTGTATTCTGTAGGGAATCCTTGGAGGCTTCATAATTAATTATTACAGTCAGCATTTATCAGATAAATGTACAGGCTTGTATAAATAAACCTGAGCATTTTAACAAGAACATGATTTAAAACCTTCCCTTTACTCAACACATGGTTTGTCACTGTCACTTCATTTTTAGGTCAAGCACATTTAATCTCCTGGAAGATGATGACAAGAGTTTGTTTATGGGCCTTTTCTCCTCCTCTGATGCTATAGATAGAGTCATACACCAATTTCCAAGATGTCACGCTTGTGCATCTATTCTCAGCTAAATCTACGATAGGCGATACTGACACAATTCCAGTTGTGTCGTCCTCTCTTTTCACGGCTTCTCAGTCGCTCTGGCGTCTTTTTCAGAGACTTTTCCAGCCTTTTCTTTGCACACAAGGAAACCCAATCTCCAGTCCACAGAACACCTCTGTACTCAGACAGCTTTGTCTCCTGCAACCACACGATGACGCCTGCTGTTCATTTTCTCAACCTCTAGCCCTCAGCTGGCCCCCAGCAGCTCCACATTCAGCTGCTGATGTCAGGATGTTTCCCTTTTGTGCTCGGCACACACAAACCCCCGTTCATCGCGGGGTCCATTTCAGCCTGGTGAATTGTGTGTGTGCCTATTTTGTTTGTGCTTGTATAACCCAAATCCACCTAATACAGCGTGTCTGCCGGTGTTAGGGGCTACAAGAAGATAGGAATGTAATAACCAGCGAGTCCCGGTGCCCTGTCA
The DNA here is from genome assembly GCF_009819705.1 of Hippoglossus hippoglossus. Taxonomy (NCBI): domain Eukaryota; kingdom Metazoa; phylum Chordata; class Actinopteri; order Pleuronectiformes; family Pleuronectidae; genus Hippoglossus; species Hippoglossus hippoglossus. The sequence continues at coordinate 18,959,020 of NC_047161.1, forward strand.
GCACGGCTCAGGCTCCGGAGAGGCCTGCCCATCATGAACAGCACCCCATGCCTCAGTCAGGCCGACACATGAAGTCAGAGATTACAGCATCAGACCCACAGTGTTTCCTCCATCTCCAGCTCCAGGCCGTAGAGAGGCGAGCAGACAGCGCACTCTGGTGGTGAAACACGGACACAATGGTTCACTTTTTTTTTCTCTCCCAGTTTTAATTTGATATTAAAACACATTACAAAGTCTTTATGCAAATACCCTCATTTGTTAAATTAAATTATTGTTAAAGCACAAGTCTTGAACAGGTCTTTGTCGGTGTAAGCACAAGAGGATAATTTCATCCAGTCCAGATGGAAAACTAATAAATAAAACTACTTTACAAGTGTAAAATACAGGCATACCACATTTGACATTAAGTATATATAAGTTATTTTATACATTGACTTAAACACTCAGTCCAGTAGCTCACACTACCTATGATACTGAAAAAAGGGAATAGATGTTCACAATAAAAAAGAAAAAAAGATGTGTTTTGTGAGTGAGCCCAGGCGGCGAGAAACCACTGACAGGGCAGAAACAATACAATCCCAATGAGACGAGTTCAGTCGGTGGCGTTTTTAACTGGGCACAGGGAAATGTGTATCATACCCAACAATATGGCCAAGTTCTGAAGAACTGTTTAGAGAGCTGGCATCTTCCTGTAGTCCTGAAGGGGGCGTCATGCAGTGCAAAAACAATACAGCTTGGACGCGACACTGCGACACAACAGACAAGTGCAATTGATCCGCGCCTCAAGTGACAGCAACACTGTAAATGGTAATGAGCCTGATAACAGAAGAGGGATGTGAGGCTGCTGCAGAGTCAGTATAACATGAACGGATCAAATCAACAGCACCATGTACTTTACATTGACCCCGAATTCCCTGTTCATAATGTTGTTGCTTGTTAACGTTACGTCTCACTTTGTTTTTTATTAGTAATGATATCACTGCACCAACCAGCGTAATCACTGCGATCTGCTTACTCAGCATATGTTTTGTTTACATACGAGTGGTGAGATGATCACACAGGCTGTAAACACAGAAATAGTTTGCCTGTTATTTAAACCAGGGGTCCAAAATGCAAATAATATCAGAACCATCCATTTTTGGGACTTAAGACTTTGACTTTATAGCAGTGACCAGATTTATTTCAGCTGAACCACTTTATTTGAAGGTAAAAGCAAAAGTGAGCGCATGTTTAGATCTGTGTGAATTCTACAGCAGTATTTATAGCAGGCTGGGGTTGAAACACAAAGTCGGTCTGTTTGCAGCAGATTTTCATTTCCCTGTTTGCAGACTTTTTTTCCTTCAAATAAGTTTAGTTAGCCTGGAGGTTTTTTTGCAATCTCTCTCCAACTCACCAGACTGTTCTGACGTTTGCTATGTGGTGTCTACGTAGCCACATCTCAGAGCTAATATTGCCCACGGATATTATGGCCTGATCTAGAAAAACATGAGCCAAGCTATGATAAACTGCAACTATCCGTTTAATACAAAACAATCAGGAGAATACATCATGGTTCTTTGTTGTGACGCCTCTTTGTTTCAATAAAAATCAACATGTTGAGAAGAGCATGTACACACACATGCACGCACGCAGACACACACTCTTGCACCAAAAAGGGAAAATGACTTGTGCTTGGTCTTAGGCCAAGTCAATCAGTGGATTTGGAAATTTGGTGTATTTACAGTTTCAAGTCTGGGATGATTGCTCAGTTCATACCTGCTTTGCTGGATAAAAGAGGAGGTGTGTCTCATTTCACCTGGTTTTCTACCTGAGTGTTTCCTCCAATCACAACTATCTGTACATTTGACAACTGTCCGCTGGCATCCAGCTGCAGCCCTTGAATCCCCTCAGTCTGCCCCTGCTGTATTTGGCACTGCGTCCCCACCCCCTCCCCAGCCACTGTCACCTCCATCCCACTTGGGACGACCATGGACGCCTCGTCCCTGCCCTGCTCCCCAGTCAGCTGTAGCTCCATCACACCCACCGCTTGCTCCACTGGAGCTGGGTTGATCTCGATGACCGTGTGCTCCTGGCCTGTGTCCACCTCCCCCTGCATCATCTCCTGCTGCACCAGCATGGTTCCGTCAATCATCTGGCCTTCTATGGGCACCACCTCTGTGCTGCCACTCTGCTGGGTCAGGTGCACCAGCTCTACTGGGCTCATCATCGTGCCCAGCTGGCAGGAGTCCTGCATAGAGGTGGTACCCACCAGCGTGAGGCCGGAGGATGGATGCAGGGTGATGGTGTCTCCCTTTCCGTCTCCGGTAACCATGTAGCGGGTGAAGAACTGCGAGCCAGCAGGAAGCAGCGTAACTGTTTTAGAGGACTGGGCTAGGGTGGCGATGGGTAGGCCTGCCATGGTGAAGGGCTGACCCATAGAGGACAGAGAGAGGGGTGAGAGAACGGTGAACTGTTGGGGCTGCAGGGTGGCCTGCTGGTTAATGGGGGACGCCAGGAGGGTGGTTGTGGAGGCGGGCCTCTGCAGACGAGGCCGTTTGGTCTGGCGCTTGGTGGGAGTTTTGTTCTTGGCAGGCTGCGGGCAGGAGAGAAGAGCTCGGACCTGCTGCTGCTTCCTCTGTTCCTCCAGTTGCACCTCCAGGTCTACACAGGGCAAACAACACAGCACTGAAAATGAAGGCTGAGTAACAACAACTAATAAACAAATATTTCACATTCATTTTCATGACAACATTCTTCTTAATGATTAGATTTTGTGTCCTGATGTTGATATATGTGAGATCAATATTCAGCAGGGATGGTTGGCCTGCTTTAACCCACAAATGTCAAGTTCAACATCTCAAGGCGACAACACTGACTCAGTAAATATGTCAGTAACCCCCGACTGCAGCAGGACGCCATCCATAACATTTGGGCCGGTTTCCTCATTTAAATAATCCAGTTTGCCACAGCAGACCTTGAGTTTTGCATCTTCACTGTGTTTTTTTCCGTCGTTTTACGAGACATTTGAGGTCACAGCCGAACACAATGATGCATCATCATCACGTTTGATACGAATATTCAGCAGGAATTAGGATATTGGGACTAGTCTTTCTCTCAAAACATCTCCTAATCCACAGGCAGATGGCACCGGATGATGTTTGCATTTGTAAATATTTCACTGCAACGTTTTCCACAGATTTGATATAATATGAATACTACATCAAATACAGCAGGCTTAAAACTAGCCATTTCAAATTTAAGACAAAAAGACTCAAAAGTACATTTATATTTAATTCTCCCATTTATAAGCAGTATGCACACTGGGACTCTCTATCCGATTTTCACTAAATTATTATTGTGGTGAGAAGAATTGACGGTAATGATAAATATGTTATACTCTTTAACCTTGTTTATTGTGCGTTTTCTCATTTTGCAATAATAATTACGCTTAAAATACTACAAGATACCAATACCTACGGGAATTGTGCAGATGATGATCTCATAATCATCAGAGTGATCTGGTATTGACTTTATTTAGCATCACTGTCTAAACCTCTTCATAAACGTGTCGGTGTGGAACAGAATTCTCCTGCAGAACGTCCCGCGACAGAATTTTGTTTCCATTTCAGCCAATTTCCTGTTATTCCATCCCCATGGATATGTTATATAATATATATTTATACATCATGAATGCATAACATTGTTGTTTCCCTTCCGATATAAAATGAACTAGCTGTTTTTTGCAGAATAACATACGACTGAATAAACTGATTGTAAAATCTAGCAGAGGTCATCTGATTGGCTATTCCTTCTCTGGTCTCACATGTGATCACTTGACAGTTGCTCTTCAGTTTCTCTTGCTGTTGTTGGATTAAGTAAAAAAAAGCCATGAACACCTTGACTCTAAAGTTGGTACTTACCAGATTTTAATGTGTAATCTTTAAATACAGGCTCTGCTCATCACTGCAAAACATCAGATTAGCTGCTGCTCTGCTACAAAATGCTAGTCATTGCACTCCTATACCTGCTCTTCATGCAGTGGTAGCTGCTCCTGTGTGGAACACTGAGCCTGAGCCAACAGACTGAGGTTTCTCTGAGGATCACACCGCTCTAAAGAAGGATCCCTTTGACCTGCTTCAGTTCAAAGCTTACCACGGATAAAAACATGGTGAATGCAGTTTCCCTTCACAATTGGACAAGGCTGCAGGACTTTTCCACACTAACAATTTACGCAGTGAGATGAAGATATAACACATACAGTTCAAGCATCCCAGATAGGAGCCATTTTCTGGTGTCAAATGGATGGTGTTTGGAACATCGGCCATGAGGTGAATATATCACAAAACGCACCAGCAAAACAGAAAAGACAAGCCTACAGCTACAAATGTCTGCTTTATTTGGAAAATGTCAGTAGAACTTTTCAAACCGCAGTTTTTTTGTGCTTAATAAGTGTTTAATTAGTTTAAATAGATGGTGTGTTCACATACATCTGCGCCTTGCCCTGTCACTTTGCTTCTATTTATTGTGTATTAACATGGCCGATCACACAGGGTACTGTGTTTTGATCGAAATGTAACCAAAGTGTTTCCAGGCACAGGTCACATCATGCTACAGGTGAGTCGAGGATTCATTACGCTCATTTTTTGTGCGTTCTAAAGAGAACATAACACATTTCATTATTTTTCCATTACCTACTTGTGGTAAATGACGACCAGGTTGTTTGTTGTTTCAGGAGTGTTTTTGTGTAACTTTGAATGAATGAATGTAGTTTAACATCAACATAGTGGATCAGGGAAGAACAGGAAAACACTAATGTCAAAAGGGATGCATTTATAGTAGTACCTGTCAAGATTTGATCTGAAATTTACCCCAGGCTGCATTTTGCTGTAGTTATTATTAGAGCATAACCACTGTGGATATTTGCGGGCTGATGCTGATACTGATACGTCTCTGAAAGGCTCATAATGGCTGTTGAGGCTTTTGAGTCACCTATAAATCTCCTGGTTATGTTTTTCAGATGAACAGTCTGACAACAATTGTGCTGAACATACATAAAACGTTCAACCTAGGAAAAAACAGTGGCCAGTAAAGAATGGCATGAGCAGACACACTCAGAGAAAGTAGATCCTTGTTGTTGTCGTGTACTCACTGCTAAGTGTGCTGAGGACCTGGTCCTGGATGGGATCCGTCTGCTGCCTCCTCCTCTCCAGGATCTTCTTAACTGAGTCGAGCAGGCCGAACACTTGGGCCAGGTTACTGAGCACCGCCACCTCTACCAGACAGGAATCTGGGATCAGTGCGGCAATCAATCAAAGGGTCACTTGGTCAGTCAGAAAGGAGGAACAAATTCAGCCGTAGTATACAATCAATTATTAATATTCAGTGGTTACTCTTATAGAAACCAGCAGTAGCCACCTATAAGTTTCTAATGTTGGTTTTTCATCCTTCAACTTCCAGCAGCAGCTGAATTTGTTCTTTCTTTCCATTTGTTTGTGCACGAGCCCGGAGTCCTGCACATGTTCTGTTATTATAATGCAGTTCTCAGCAGTCAGCGTACATGAGCATGGTTTTTTACCTGTGTCCTGTAAGGCAACCAGATCCCTGAGCTGCTGCACGCCGTTCAGCATCTCCAGCAGCTCAGTGCTGATGTTGGTCACCACTTCACCCAGCAAACCCACGTCAGCAATACCCTTCCAGAAGTTCAGCGTGTCCTCTGTGGGTAGACAGTTGCTTTGTGTTTATTTTGATTTGAATTCCACTTCAGGTTATTGTTATAATGAAACTGAGATGTGTTGGGGTGTGTGAACTCTTCTGACCCGAGATCTCGTTGGATTCCTTCTTGTCCACAGACTCCAGTGAGCTCCAGTCCAACTTCCCACATAGAGCTTCAGGTCTGTCCTCACCCACTGTCCCGCCATTACCCAGAACCACCTGAGCTGCAATTTATATAGAAGAGCACATATGATGTGACACGAATAAACATAAGAATTGACTGTCCAAGTGTGTGCCAGTGTGACCAGTGGGATATGTCTGTGGTTTGTCTGTATGAACTATTAATGATGAAGGTCTGAGGACAGTGGGCACACCTGCCTCAAAGACTCAATGGTGCACAGGAAGTAATTTGCATTTACAACTGGGAGGGTCACTTCTCGTCAATTCTCGGTGCCATTACTTTGAAAAACAATAAGTTGAAATTCAATAAGAATCATAAAAATATAGAGCACAGCTTAGCCTCTGTGCAATCACAGCCTGTACAGCGTATCTGTTACTATACACTCACAGTAAACTGTAAAATTTATACAATATGATTAAGAGTGGGTGAAGATAAACTTAAAACCGGAAAAACACAATGCCTCCAGCCACTGGCTGCTGCCGTTGTTGAAGTGCATAATACATAAAACTTTAAAATGGTTGAGGGAGTAAAATCTGAATAACAGATATCCTGCTGGTTGATAGATTGTGTTAAATCGTGGTATATTCTCACCTTGAGAGGATGTGGGCATGCCAAGTCCAGTGCCATCCGGAGGAAACCGTGTGTTGTTGATGAGAAGGTCAAACTTGGTGCTGCGGCACGTGTTGGTGCACAGCGTGCTGTGCTGGTAGAAGTCCAGCTGACCTGAATCCATCATTTTTCTGGAGAGCAGAAACTAAAAATGTTATCAGACCGTAATACAACAGAGAAAGGATTTGTTTGATTTGAGGCAACACTCACTGGTTCTATATTCACAACATGTGCATATATTTCAAAATAATATTGCTTTTGGTTTACACCAAAACAAACTTAAAAAAAGACACATGTTCATTTTATTATTTGTTACAAGCAGAGGCTTCTCATTGTTTTAATACACAGGCCTTTTCTATTCTGTGCTGCCAGTATACTGCGTGAGGTGAACTGATTCCTGCAGGACTTTTCCAAACTAACAATTTACGCAGTGAGATGAAGATAAACATATACAGTTCAAACTTCCCAGATAGGAGCCATTTTCTGGTGTCAAATGGATGGTGTTTGGAACATCGGCCATGAGGTGAATATATCACAAAACGCACCAGCAAAACAGAAAATACAACATTCCAGGAAACAAGCCTACAGCTACAAATGTGTTTAATCAGTTTAAATAGATGGTGTGTTCACATACATCCCTGTCACTTTGCTTCTATTCATTGTGTATTAACATGGCCGATCACACAGTGTACTGTGTTTTGATCGAAATGTAACCAAAAGATCTCAATCAAAACCCATTCAGCTGATGTGGCTATTGGTCCCACAGCTGCTGGAGTAATGGCACTACCATTATGCATATAGACAAATGAATAACAATTAACAGCCCATATTTAACTGTGGTTCAACTCCTCTACATGTGCTGTCGGTTTGAAAAGATGCATTAACATTTAAAGATCACTAAACATAAATGAGCCAACAAACATCAGTTGTTGTTAATCCAAAATGCAGTTCACAGCTTTTCAGCCAGTTGCATGTATTTGTAAAAGTGTAAATATTATCTCGGACTGATCTGGATACGTAAAAGCTTAATTGTTGCCATGGTAATCGATGTCTAGGGGTGGGAATCTGTAGGCACCTCACGATTCGATTCCGATTCAGGGCTACGTTTCAATTATAAAATGATTATCGATGCATCTCCATGCATCAAAGAATTATTTTTGTATCACTGTGTGACTACTAGAGATTACAAGTGTGCTGTAGTTTACAAAGTAAGCATTTTAATTCAAAAATCAGACTACAACTGTCAGTCTATAACAGTGGTCAGTGCTCTGCTGCTTTGACCTTCATTAAGTTTAGACTTGTGTGCTGCATCTTTAGCCTTTACTGTATCAAGGTGGCCCCGCCTGGCAGCATCCAGGCGCATTACTGTGCTGGTCAACAAGGGATTCTGCTCCTCTGCTCTTTTCTAATCACTCACACTTAGAGCTGATCTTGATAAAGACCTGCTGAATAAATAGTTATGTTCCTGGATAAATGGAGCGTCGCTTCTCCTGCAACAATGAAGTTAAAAAAACCTGTGTTGTGTGATAATCTGCGGGAAGTACTTCCCTCCTGTCTGCAGCCTGTGCGTGTGTGTGTCTGCCAGTCTCTGTCGCTCACAAAAACTGATAAGCACATGTATTTAGTTATTAATCGATAGTGTCGGATCATGAATCGGGATTGTTCTGGTCTTTAACCCTGATGTCCTGGCTGTGCGTGTCTCATATTGTGAGTAGCAGATGAACTACGTGCGCACATGTTTAAATACATGCCTCAAACTCTAAAGCAAATCAACAAACACAAAATAAACTTCGGTACTGTTCAGGTCCTAATAACTTCTGATTAGCTTCGCTGTTTTTTGTTAAAGTGTAAAATGAGCGCAGGTCAGGAGAGTGGAGGGAGCACACTCAGACAGGAGACTCTGACACGATAAAAGACGACCGGACCGTTAATGTGTCCTGAAGCAGCGGTGGGACATGGCTAAAAAAGGAACGTAGCAGAAAACATGAATCGATTATGTTCTGTCTCTGCATCGATGTAGTCGTCCACGTCCGCATCACGATGCTTCGAAAAAAGGATTAATTTCTACATCTCTTTCGATGTCCAAATCCATAATCAAAAGATGTGTACACTGTCCATTACACGTGGATCAACATTATCATTCATTTGGATACCACCCACTCCTGTGAAAAACAAATTCTTGCTGCTAAATGCTGTGTTCAGCTCGTTGCAAACTCATCTGTGCTTGTTATGTCAGCAGCAATACATTAGTAAAAGCCTGAGTGCAGACTGTGTTGTTGTCTAATTATAATGTATGATCCAAACAACCAGCACTAAGAGTATTGAAACGTGGCCTTTGGTGCAAGTCTCCTGACCTGAGCATGACTCCACCCATCCTGATGGCTCTTTTCCAGTCTTTCAGAGTGGCCTTTCCAGAGATGTGCACAAACTGCTTGGGGCTGATCAGCTGGTCTTCATACTAGTGGAGAGAGTGTTGGTTAAGTCACATTGCTGAGTTCAAATACAGGACTTAAAACATGAATATCATTACTGTGGTCATTTTAAAATCACATGCAGGTTTTTTTCCAATACCATTATGCCCCGAGAGTGGTTAGTGTTATTCTATGTTGAGGTGATATTAGGTGGTGTAAACTGTGGGAGTACGGTACTGACTAGAGACTGATGATATTAAAGTGAATCTGATGCTGTGTGTGAAACAGATACTATGTACTGCTGCTTTAAATGTTTTTTTACATATTAATGTTCACAGTTTGGATAGAGAAACAATGTTTTTTACAATTCAGGATCAGGACATACACACATTATGAAACCAGTATCCTTGTACTGTGCCGTATTACCCTACCGCATGTCCTCCCTCCTCACACGTTAACCATAAACACCAACACATATCACAAATTATTAGGACCTGAACAGTACTGAAGTTTACTTTGTTTAGAGTTTATGAGACTTTGAAAAAAAGTCCAACATTTTGCGCACAGTCCACCTTCTACACAAGAGATGAGACGTGGCGTGCACAGCTAGGACATCAGGGTTAAAGTGGCTGGAATGATCCGTATTCAGGATTCGACACCATCAATTAATAACTAAATAAATGTGATTGTTTTTGTAAGCGACAGAGACGAGCAGACACTCACACTCCTACAGACAGAAGGGAAGTTCTTCCCAAAGATTATGACGCAACGTGGTGTTTTAACTTCACTGTTTCAGTGAAGTTAAAAGTATTCTGAAAGTATTCTGTTTCAGAATAATGAATACTACATAGAGTGTAATTTAATTAACAGGAGTGTAAAACAATAATTTCTAATGATGTAATTAATTATTGTTCCGGACCATGAGAGGGGACAGAAAGTGACCGGAGGGATTAGTTATTTAAAATGATTTATTAATTTAAATCTTACATTTTGTAGCTAGTGGTAGTAAGGTTTGATTATGCTGACTAAAGCTGTATTTCTACTGTCACTATGGAAAAAAACACAAAATATAAATAAATAAAAGCAAATGTGTATTTTAAGATTGTGTTAATATTCTGTATACTTTTCGTTAGATTATTACTGTAAGCATGCAGTTGTGATGCCAGCTTACATCTTCTTCTGTTGGTACGAGCAGCACAAGACATATCTGCATTTCTTTTGATCCACCATTTGTTGCACTGAGCACAGGTTCAAATAGACCAGTTATTCAATGACACTCATTAATATGCCTTAAAATAGTCTGTTAAAAAAATCCTTGAATAATTTTTTTTTTTTCTTAAACAGCAAATGGAACATAAATCACTCAACCCATTAAGCCATTTACATTTGCAATAAGTACAAGGACACCCGAAGCTTTTCAAGTTTACAGTGATGTGAGAAAAATGGGTGCAGTTATTCTGGGACACATGTCAGCAGTATAAATAGTCTGTAAATGGTCTGTAATTAGAAGCACTTTTCTAGTCGTGATGACCACTGAGAACGCTTGTTTCCTGCTGAGTGACTAAATTCAGACACCTTGCTGTAATCGACCTTTGTTAGTCAGTTCTTTCATGTAAGTGTTTTAATAATAAAGTTCACGTTCTCTCTCCAAATACTAATAATAAAACCCTGCTGTCGGTGCCTTTTTTTGGAGTGAAAACCATAAAGAATTAACCAACCTTCACGCATTTCACGTTGATTCCTGGACACACAAATTTCTTCAAGAGCAGCATGGCTTTACAGTCGCCGCAGGTTATGGCACAGCCGATTTCCACGTCATCTCCATCTGTTTGTTCTGGAAGAATGAAAAGATGCAAGACGTTCAAACATGAGGAGGTGTTGTAATCTGCAAAGCAAACGAATCGCTAAATCAATCCCTTTGTCCAAACAACGCTCTGATAATCTCTCACCTGGAGGTGCTTCAACAGCCATGACAGCTGCATCTGTTTCCGCAGATTCATCTCTGAAAAGACAACAGTTCAGATTTTAAACACATTGTCCAGGTAGTACAGACAATGCTGTTTATCTACGTTATATCTAGGTATAGTCGCGCTCTTTGCCTGAGATGATCAGCTACTGTTAAAACCTTATTAGTGGCTCATCTCATCATTGTGAGATGGGGCATCTTTCAACATTTTCCTTGATTTAAACAGAGTAATTCAAGGATCTTGTTCAAATAAATCAGGGGTGTTTAGGGGACTGACTCAGTTTGGAGCAGATCCAAATAAAAATCGGAATCTAATGAATTTAAATGTGGTTTCATAAGGAGACTGTTGGGCCTTCTTGGAGGTGTGTGCTCTGCTGAGGACCATTCTAGTTGTTTGATTAGTTTACCCCTTGCTTTCAGTACATACCCAGTGGGGATCGGTTGGAGCTGGAGGATGACCTGAGTCTTATTAGGGTCGTCGGGGTCACCCTCCTCGTCAGCTTTTAGCATTACCACCTCCCCCATGGACACTGCGACCTCCTCGGTGGTCGCCATCATGCTCACAACAGACTTGAGAGGGGGGCCGCTTTCACAGAACAGCTGTCCAGGAGTTTATTCATCTGAAGGAGGAGGAATAGAAGAAAAAAAACACAAAATGAAGTATGATATTTTATCACATGAATAAGAAGTATAAAAACAGTTTAGGTTGCTTTAAAGTTAACAATAAAACTAATTAGGCTCAATTAAGATCCTCTGTGGTTTGGGAAATGGTCTGTATTTATATCGCGCTTTTCTAGTCTTGAAGACCATTCACACACACATTCATACAGTGCATCTATGGTCAGCACTTTTTCCAATGAGGGGCAATTCAGGGTTCAAGGACACTTCGGCATGCAGATGGGAAAAACTGGGATTGAGCCGAGGACCTTCTGGTTAGAGGACAACCACTCTACCCCTCAGCCACAGCCGGAAACAGGAGACACATCACTGAAGCTGTTTTCCGTACAATGGGGTACGGACTTTCCTTTTCACATATAATGAAGAACGAAGAAGGACATTCTCCGCTCAGACACCTTCCCATCAGGAGAGTCCAGGTAGTGGGTGATGCTGGGCAGTGGCAGGACGTACTGTATTAAATCCACTGCAGAGACTTCTACATGCACGGCACTGCTTTTTCATCCGGAAATATTTGTATTCTTGTTGTTATTTTTTCCATTTTTGTGTCCCTTGTGCATTACTACACACGTCATCAACACACCCACTCCCTGACTGTGAATCCTCCGGATGTTCTCCTGCTGCGTTCTCACAAGAGCTCACTTGGACCTTCTCCAGAGTTTATACTCAGGGGCTGGCAGTAGAAACTCTGGAGAAAGTCTGCAGGCCCTGAATCTGCCATTTGCATTCTCACATTCAAGGTGATGTAAAAACAACGAAGAGGGGAGAAAAAAAAGAAATCAATCTAAAATGCAAAGGCACAGATTAAATACATGTTTAAGCACAATAAGAGATTAAAGTATAATAATTGAGGAAAAGAGATTCAAAGAGGTAAAGAGAATAAAAAGACCAAATCTGTATATATATATACCAACACACGTTAAACTTTACAAATTTACAATCATCAATACAACAGTAACAGTAATTCAACAAAAATACATTCTACTTCAGAAATGTTTTTATACACCCAGACTTTCCGTGTGTTTGTGAGCCAATGTGAGAAAATATGAACTTGCTTAATTTAAATGATTCACAATTAGCGGTGGAGTTCCCATTTATCACAGGCGGTAGAATGAAACAAGCCAGGTTCGGTGTGGTTAGCTGTGTGTTTTCTGGTCTAACACTGCCATTTATTCACGAAGAAAAAAACACAACATGAACATGGAGGTTTAAGCTGACACCACAGTGCGAGGTGGCAGGGGGAGGATGCTAGCAGAACCAGGGGGTTAGCTTCTCCCCGCACACAGGAGCACTTGTACAGGATAAAGTGTGTGAATGGCGCTGGGCAGCGGGCTGCTTCTAGCTGCTGGGATCGAACACAGCTCCCACTCGGCGGTGGCCATTACGGCCGACGCAAGGGCGTAACTCGATGCGCGGGAATGTGCAGCTCGCTGCCACAGCAAACTGCCCGAGACGGGGAAAGCTTTGCGTTTTCCGTGTGGCGGTTACGTGCCGCCTGCCTATGAACCGTACGTCCCTTCGTAACTCTGCATTTTAACTCTCCGCTCCCCCTCAAAATGACGTCTCCCTGTGCGGCGGCACGTACGGCAAACAACGGCGCGGCGACGGCGCTGCTCCTCCATTCTGTACGAGGCTGCCTCGCCGAGCCCCTCCGCCGTGCGGCCGAGCCCCGCCGCCGAACGAGCCGCCGGCGTCGTAGGAGCGGCCGCATTTAACCTGCGCGTGTATTTAAAAGCCCGTGAAGCAGAATTAGCGCGTTCTTACCGTTTAATGCAGACAAACACATCCCCAGAAAGTGCAGAGACGCGGCGCATGCGCACTCCGCTCATGCAGCTTGACTTCCTGCTGAACAGCGCTCGACTTATTTCCACGCTCCTGTGAACACGATGCTGATAAAACTCGCACATTTCTCCCCGAAAATCCCTGAGAATCACCGAGTTCAGTGGGATCTGCGTGTGTTTTAACACGTGGAGACACCTTCTGATGCAACACGCGTAGTTTGAGGTGTAGCTTATGTACTGCTGTGTCTCTGTCGGGTTTGTACCCATCTGTCTGATCAGGGATGTAAAACATGTCAAATAGATGGATAGATAGACAGTTAGATAGATACACAGACAGACAGACAGTTAGATAGATACACAGACAGACAGACAGATAGATAGATAGATAGATAGATAGATAGATAGATAGATACACATACAGATAGACAGTTAGATAGATAGATACACAGATAGATAGACAGACAGATAGACAGACAGATAGGTAGGTAGGTAGGTAGGTAGATAGATAGATAGATAGATACACAGACAGACAGACAGATAGATAGATACACAGACAGACATACAGACAGATAGATACACAGACAGATAGACAGATAGATAGATACACAGACAGACAGATAGATAGACAGACAGACAGACAGATAGATACACAGACAGACATACAGATTGACCCCAAACTTGGAATATTCCTGTGTTACAGCAGCACGGTATCAGGAAAAGGCAATACAAATTAAAGAATATATATATATATGTGTGTGTGTGTGCTTGTGTATTCATTATACCTATGAAAAAATAACTCTTCTAAAAAGGTATTTTCATAAAGTCTTGAAAAGAAGGTTTAATAAAGTCCCATTTCTCCCTTATTCAATTCTTCTGGTTCCTGAGATATGCTCCGGAGCCTCTGATACTGGTCTGATGGATCTTCCTCCTTCGGAATAGTCTTTAGCTTTGAGAGAGCCAGGTCAGTCTCTATTTCCAGCATATCACACAGTTCCAGCCCTGGACTGGTGGCCTCTATGAATGCTTCAATGCCATCTCGTTCAATGTGTCCTCCGTCCACTGCATTAGGTTGGTGGATGGCATTTTCTGTCCACTCTCACCAATCAGTCCACTAATAGGGAACTCTCTACGATTGGTCACTTCAGGCACTTTGGCTGGTGGTGGGGACTGGAGAAGTTCATTCACAATAGGGTCGGATGTGTGCCGTTTTCCACTATAGCTGCTTTCAGACATGCACTGAGACTCACTGCATTTCTCTGGAGGAGGTCTATGTGTGAAGGCAAATGTCCAAGTGAGAGCCTCAGGAGTTTCTTTTGATTCTCCACCTGGCCCTCCTAGTAGAAAGTCCGCAGAAAACAGCTCTGTCCCAGTGAAAAAGCGCTGTCATCCACTTATATGACAACGACAAAGTTGTCGAAAGAGTTTGTTGTGATAAGAGCGGTGTCGATGTGTTAATGTGTTAATAATATCATGTGATCATTTAATGTAAATGTGAAGCTATCTAACACCATCAGCGAGCGGTTGTGATCACTTATAATCCCAAGACGCTCTCTTATTTGTCAGCTGATTCTGAGAGATTCAGCTTTTCTTCCGGCTCTGCTCCAGTGTTGCGAGGTTGCCTGCTATAAGGAAACTTTAAAATAACCTTAAACTGTTAAAATGGCCGCGTTTGCATGAAATGATAGCTGGTTATCTGGCTGCTGTTAGTCTCCTTAAGTCTGTTTGAATATTACTGAAGTGCATGCTTCATCCTTGTGTCTGCTGTGTGTGTGTGTGTGTGTGTGTGAATGTCTGTCTATATTTATGAGGGCCAATTCTGGTTCAATACCATCATTGTGAGGATGTTTTTGGATGGTCCTCAAAAAGAGTCTGTCTGAGGATTAAGACTTGGTTTTAGGTTCAGGGGAAAGGTTACGCATGTGTTTTGTTTGAATGAATAAACAGAGGCGATGCACCATTTCCATTCCAATTTGTTTTTTTCCCCATTTTTATATGGCTAGACTGGAAGTGCCGGGTATTGAACCGCTAACCTTCCATTTCACTCCCTGTACCTCCCTCCTGAGCCACAGTCACATTGTAGGTGTGTGTGTGTACAAATATCTTTGAGGACCATTTTGAGCCCTTACAGAGTGAGGACATTTTGGGAAGGTGAGGACATTCTGACTCACTTTTGATGGGTTGTTTCAGGGTTATGACTTGTTTTTAGGGTTGGGGTTAGAAATAGGTTGAGGTTCGAGTTATGGTAAGTTTAGTCATTTAGTTGTGATAGTTAAGGTTAGGGTAAGGGGCTAGGAAATGAGTGTCCTCACAACTTTAAAGAGACAAATGTGTGTGTGTGTGTGTGTCTTAGCCTCATCTGCAGTCAAACAGACAGACGTGCATGAATTGCATTCAAGGCCATTTGTCTGCATAACACATTTCATACTGAGTGTAAATTCAAAGTGAAGTGAATCTGACCAAGCAGAGGGATGTGGCGTCACCACATTATTGACATTAGGTCTGGCAGTACCAGTGCTTTAGTGCTGCTAGAAGAACATGCACACATGCAAGAAGAAACTCTATCTATGTAGTTTGAGTCTGATCTAAATCTATCATGTCATCATTATCCTAGTGCTTATTCTGCAGATGAACTGAGTGACCCCCGTCCCCTTTAAGACAAGAGAAAAGAACATTAAGCCAATTTGTGAACGGCTCTCAGGAAAGAATGGAGCCACGAGAACTATCTCCCTTCAAAAAGTCATAATTCCAACATTACTGTGTCTCCTGCATTTCACCTTACAAGAAGTGGATGTCAGAAATTTAGGTTAGGTTACTTTATTTGTTCCCGTAGGTAGATTTGTTTTGCAGCAAAAAGATGAGTAGGCATCCTTCGAAACACATTTCAAAATTACACACTGACGGAAGATTAGACCACAAAAAGGGCTAAAAGGCTTTGCTATCAATAGAAAATTGGATAAGGACAAGTAGGCATATTTTACCAACACAGTTAAATATTATTAACTGTGAAAGATTACTTCTTTAAATTTGAACAATAATGTTTGGGGCGCCAGGACAAACGATCACCAGCAGCCCCGTGTAGCAAAAATTGTGCTTCCGAAATCTCTTGATGTAGATTCCGCAGGAGACGAGACACTCGCCACATCTCCTGTGCCAAACATAGCAGAAGCCCTTTTTAACGGAGTACCTGAACACGGCATCGTCTCTGTGTGGGCAACATGCTCTTCAGTCAGAGGTTCGTCATGTGCTGCGTATTTTACATTCACACGTTTTCTAACGTGCTTCATGCAGTTTGAACGTAGGTCTACAAATGTTATCCCAAATGTGTTTGTTTTAGTTTATATTATTGAAAATTGAGAACAACTGTCTGTGCGGCATGGAAAACCCGAGTGCATGATGGGTAAAATGGGCGGAGTATATGAATTACTGCTGCGTTCAGGCCATGTGGGCAAATCAACAGGAATCAGAACAACAACTATCTTTTGACCGACTGCAAACATTTCTGAGAATTGTCTGATACATAAAGGGCATGATTACGTGAGCATCAAAACTACCTTGTGTTATTATATTATATTTTATAATCCGTACATTTGAGAATCCTTTTCCCGGAAAAATGTGTGTAAAATACGACAAGATAATCCTTTGAGTTCCACTATTTGGATATTTGCCGTGTTACACATGAAAGGGGACAGTGAAATACACAGTCTGTAAAGTACTAAATAAGTTATCAGTAATATGAACAACGTAAACAGAATATGTACAGTGTAACAGTATTGCACTCATATGATTATTACAGTTTAATTAGTTGGAAGTGAGATATATAAGGTCCATTTGGTCTATTAAGAGTTGTTGATATAAAATTATTTTGTTTTGTTTTTTTACTTTAAAAATCCCACACATATAACTGAGAATATGACTCAAAAACAGGAAACAAAAATTACGTGTTCTGTTAAAATGTCTTTTCTGAAGGACATGGGTCTATGTTTTTACATAAGCTACACTTCCACGTATAAAACAGCTTCAACTTACAGGACATCTATTCTTGAACTGCCAGCTAACACTGTGTACTCAACTGTTTTATTTCCCTCTGGACCTGATTGTCACAATATCTCTCCCCCAGTGATTAAATCACACCTGAACTTATCTAACCTTCTTTGGATAAAAGGTGGCAGTATAGACTTATCTGAGTCTTTGTAAAAGCATGGCCTTTTTCTAAATCTTTATCTTGACCACAATACATAAACAAATAATAATTAATCTAGGTCATGATGACCCTCCTTCCATCTGCCAGAAGAGGGCGCCAAACCTCGTAAAAACAAAAAGAAAAAGGATACAGCCAGACCAAACATCACTCATTGGGCATCCATTTATTTTTTTTAACCAATCAATAAAATCACATCAAATAAATGAATCTCTTATACATAATATATAAAATAAATAACATTTATTCAGTAAAGCTGTGAAATGTGACCATGGGCTCGGGAGCTGTATGGTTATGTACCGTGTACCATCCTGTGGGCCTTCCGGCTGCTGACCTTCTGTGGTACAGACGCCCTATCAGCGGGTTGGTTTGATCATTCCAGTGGATAACGTAAAATCATTAAAGGGACAGTTCAATATTTTGGGGGGAATTAGTCTTTCTGTGAGTGAGATGAGAAGATCAGTAGAGGAATAATCTCATCATCTTGCCCTCAGAAAGAACAGGAAAAGGCATATTTCAAGAAAAGTTGAACTGCTCCCTTTTAGCTTTCAGTAAGAGAGTACTGCGACCGTGGACGGAAGATTTGTAATTGTACAATTACAAATGTTTTATAAATATGTAATCATTGTTGGGTATTGAGGCGCCCACTACTGGTTGATGGTGATTAAGCAAATTGCCCATGTGTTTCCAGAGTGGTCCTTTAAATTTAACCAGGTCGCTGTCTTCACTCTGATCAGTGCAGTGCTGCAGGAATGGGAATCATGCTCATCGGAGAACAGTTTGCTGAGTCTCAACGTACAAATGTAAACAATATCATACAATGTAACCCTGTTTACATGACAGGGCAAAGTGAGGAAGGTAGTTGTAGTATTAAACACAGTCAGACTGGCTGTTACATGGAGATTCAAGACAGACGAGTCCTCAACTTCACCGTGAACACAAGATATTAACGTCTGATTGTCAAACAAACAAAGAAACATGTATCACATATGGTTACACTGTATTTAAACCTGACTATAACATGACACCAGAGAATACAGAGTGAATCAGTGCAGAAAAGTTAAATCAAATAAAGGGATGGTGCAAATATTTTACAATACATTCCTTACTGAAAACTAGGCTGCAACCAAAGAGTGTTCATACATGTACTCTGTCCCCCACACAACATTTATTAACTCAAGAAAAAAACATAAGCTGGATCACATGAACGCAAAGTACGTACAGAATGCATAATCACTTGCTGGTTGCAGTGTGTTTGTGGACAGGTGTTTTCACAAGATGCCGGTGAAAGGTGATTAAAGTGTGTGAGGAGAGGTGAGTGCCCCGGCCAAGTGGACTGTAGTCTATTGTCGGCTCGTAAACACCAGATTAATGGCGCAGTAAAGAGACTCTAGAGACTTGAGAGCGTACACCATCGTCTGCGTTAAAGGAAGTTATTGCTGTCATGTGCACGGTTAAATCGTGTGTAGACATGCTCTCATCAGAAATTCATCTCACTGCCAAGAACAAGCAAGCTGACCATCACAGGAGTCTGAGATTTTGAGAATAAAGTCATGTTACAAGAATAAAGTCATAATCCGCCTGTGTCCTGTGTTAAAATGTGGAATGTGGACCACGTTAAGTTATACTCTAGTATATGTTTCACAAATAATGAAATACTTTTGTAACATCAGCACCATTTTATCATAAGTAGGATATCATAAGACTTTAAAAAGATAGGCTAAGAATCCATGTCTTTCCTTTTCACAAAATATGAAGACTTTTTTCTAATTGCACTTTTAGTTTAGTATTCCTAATAAAATGTTGACTTTATTCTTGCAATATTACATGTACTTATTGAAATAATATTACCTCATTGTTGAAAAACAAAGGTTCCTCAATATGGCCCCAATACTTCTTCATCCATTACTTGCTTATCAAAAGAATTTCAGGAACGTATACAGCAGTTTTCCACATGAGATTTGTATTTGTGATCACGTGATGGATGATTCCGTCACATTTCCATGATTGAGAACAAGCATTTTGATAACTAGCTTAGCATAGAGGCTGGAAGCAGGGGAAACTGCTCCCAGCAGAAGGTGGAAAAATATACACCTTCAAACAGTTCTAAGGTAACACATCGTCTCCGTTGTTTAATATGGACCCAAGCAGATTCATAAAAATCTATATATTTTAGAAATAGTTGCATGTTATAACCCTTTCTTTAGATATTTATTGATGCCATGTGTAGTTTTTTTATGTCTTTTCAGGCACAATTTACCACACATGGTGATGTCACTGACAACTGTCCCTGCAGCCGACTATTCTAATGGCTGGAGACAGCTAGGCTTGCTGTTTACCCCTATTTTAAGCTAAGCTATGCTAATGGTTCAAGATTCTTACTTCACACACAGACATGAGGCAACACATCAACTTCTTAGTTACCTCTCAGAGAGAATTTTAATGAGCGTCATTCTCAAAATGTTGAACTATTATGTGAAGGCCCTGATGAATACAGTGAGAGGGGCAACAACATGTGACAAAGGTCCCTTGCTAAAAGCCAATCCAGGAGCCATGTTTCTGCATATTTGCTGCACGGCTCAACCCCCACACATTATTAGCTTCTGCAGTTTATCATTATTTTCTTATCCACAGGTTTGACTAATGTTTCCCAGGTTTTCGACTTGGAGGTGAGACATTTCTCTAGACTTGAACCCACATTTCCTGCTCTCTGACAACTCTGGAACACAACGTAAAGGGAGCAACACATCCATCCAATCGATTTAATGAGTTCATCACCACCTCAGGCCTGAATGAGCTGAGAATAAAAGAAGTGGTTGTTTGTTGAAGCTACAAACAACAGTTGGTGAAATGAACACTCCTTTTGGTTCTTAATCAAACACGTCTTCACTAATACTGATGACACATTAAAAGGTCTGAGAGATCACTTATTTTGATGTTGTTGTCTTGCTCCTGTTGATGCTATAATACAAATACCTAAATAGGACCATCTATCCTAATTACAATGACCTATCTTTATGTGTACAACTTAACTAGAAATAATCTCTATTTTTCTTTACAAAACATTACTCCAGTATTCACAGAATGATCCAAATTTTAGGTCAGTTTGGCGCAAGTGCACATACAGCTTACATGAGCAGGGGGAGCACATTGATTTCATATGGTGACACTTATTGTAGAGTGCACTGTGTCTGTTCACGATATTAATTAAATAGCTTTTAGTGACATTTCAGCTTCCATCTCGACAGACTTCACTATTATTTACAATATTACAGACACATAGGATTGCAGGCAAAGCGTTGCACAGACTTGGACAGGTAGAAACCACACACTAGTGCAGTATGAAGGTGGAGTGATGCCCGACCACAGTATCGTCAGTATGCTCAGTAGAACATTATCTCCAGTGCTATGAAAAGGAGTATTGACTACACCCTCAGCCCCAAGACCTGATCACCTCTACACGCTTTCTCTGTTTTTTGGCCAAAAAGGATGAAAACAGCTTGGTTCGTGCTACACCATATGAATTTAGAGACACAACTTGTTTATAAGATACACACCAGGATGTTCACTGACCCCCTCTGTTTGAAAAGAATCTCAGTCGTCCCACATACAGAGAGGGCATGAAGCACAAGGTGAGGAAGTGATGGATGATGGTTATCATGGGGTGCTGAGCCTCGATGGACGGCTGTGAGACGAGGCGAGCTCCAGGTGTGACAGGACAGTGTTTGGACACACAGAGAGATCTCAGTCAGCAGTGGCAGCCCTTTTCAGCGGACACCCTGGCCCGTTCCTCTTCGTCATCGGCCGGGTAGAGGACCTTAGCAGTGAGGCCGCTCTTCACACCATCCCATCCATCGCGGGTGACGATCTCACCCATCTTCATCAGCTCGTAGATGTCTCTGGTCAGCAGCTCAAAGGCCCGGTCCACGTTAATGTTGCACTTGGCCGAGGTCTCCACGTAGCGGATGCCCAGGTCGGCCGCCAGATTCTCCGCCTCGTCCCGGGTCACCTTGCGGTCCTTGTTGAGGTCGCTCTTGTGGCCGATGAGGATGTAGACCATGTGGTGAGGTAGGATGTGCTCACTCACCTCCTTGTGCCACTCCCTCACGTGGTCAAAGGTTTTGCGATTGGTGAGATCGAAAACTAGCAGCCCGCCCACAGAGTTGCGGTAATATGAAGTCGTAATGGACCTGTCGGGTAGAAAGACACGTTATTAAGTGAAAGCAAAATCATCTTTGAAAACAATTGTAATCTTGGCTTTGTCACTTCGAAATGTTGTACAATATTGATGAGCATCCTCCATTACAAGTTCCATAACTGTTTTTATGATTTTTGGACCAGTCTCAAGTCAGTCAAAAGCAGTCAAAGGCTCAACTCAACTCGTGGTAAAGTGCAACTCAAGTTTTGAGTCCGTCCAGATAAAGTCACATGTTCATTAGCAACTTCTGAGTCAAACTATAAGTCCTTAAGGTGTTACCGCAGATGACAGCATACAGGGAATATCATGTTAATATTTCCATTTTTTTAATATTCATTTTTATTGTTCCAGGATCATTGGTCTAGGGAGTTGAGTCCAATCCAGGACCAATGCCTTTAACCACAAATAGTGCAGCTTTATTTGGTTTTGCCCAGAGCTCCCATAACTTACAAGTCACCTAATGGTAATACCCCAATACAGAGGGGCATGTGTCTGTTTCCATTCAAAAGAGATGCACCATATATTCGGCGATATGGGCAATAACTTAATCAAGAACAATTATTCACACATCTATAGTAGCTTTTAATTGCCCTGGTGGGTGTAAATGAAAACTGGTTAATTCCATTAGTGATGTTAATCAAATAGCACAAACCAGACTGTAAAGGATCTGTGGGTCCCATATAAGAGTCTTGGACTATTGGGCAGCCGGGACAACAGTACTGGAACACATGGCCACACATGTCTTATTCATGCACTGATTTACTAATCATCAGTTTATTTCACAAGCACTTCTCACAGTCAGACCTGTTGAAACAGAAGTGAAAGACTTAAGAGTGGTGAAGCCTTTAGGAAAACACCCTCAGAAGCCCCAGCTTCAAAAGAGGAAACAGATCTGAGAGCTGAGGCTGCTGCTCCAGACAGAGAAGTGCTTTACAGGAAATTACCCGTGACAGCAGGGACACATGAAACACAACAGGCAACAGGGCGGATGAATGCAATAAGAAAAAAGAATAGATGAGGATACAGAGCTGTCATCTTTGTGTTGCCCTGGAGACTGTGGCACTGTACCAGGGAATCAAACTGGGGCCTAGATGTGAGGAGGATGCCCATCATCCGTGAATGGATGCAGTGATGCGACTCGATTTTCACAGGACATCATAAGATCCAGGCCTTTATAATCTTCTGACCCTTCTCACCACGGCCCACATTACATCACAATGATAAACTGAACGGCCTTTATTTCAAATACAGGGATTCATGTTTTTTTTTAAATACGACAGCAAACCAAGGCCTATCCATTATAGAGGATAGTCGTCATCCATATATGTCAAATCATAATTGTTTAATCAAATCTTGATTTCACCCTCAAACCCCACTCGGTCCTACCTGAACCGCTCCTGACCAGCCGTGTCCCAGAGCTGCAGCTTTATCTTCACCCCGGGCTCGATGTCCATCGAGCGGGCGTAGAAATCTACCCCGACCGTGGGGTCCGCCACATCGCTGTAGATACCGTCCGTGAAGCGCTTCAGCAGCGACGACTTCCCCACGGTGGAGTCCCCGAGCAGGATGATTCGGAACTGGTATTGCCACAAAATATCCATGGCATGACGAGCGGGGGACGGTTACCGGCGGAGAGTCGCAGTGTGTGTTGAACAAAGCCCTGAGCGCTGTGTTTACATGAAGCCCCGGCTACTGCTGCCGCTGCGGCTCCCGCTGCTGCTGCTGCTGCTGCTGCCGCCGCCTTCTGCTCGGGAGGAGACGCGGGGCACGGCGGGTCATGTGACGGCTTTACCTACGAGCCACCACCGTAAACCTGCTGCAGCCATGAATCAGGCGATTGTGTGTTATAGTGACCAGGGTCGGGAGATTAGCTGGATTTGAAGTCATGGGAAATGCAGGTTTTCGTTGTGGCACACAGGGGAGTCCTTTGTGTGGGTTGTGTAGCACGTTCAGTGTGTGGAATATCAACACGATCAAAGCAACGCAACACAAATGTCACATTTATCACTTCAATGTTGTTTAATGGAAACTACACGAGGCGGAGGTTGGTGCTGTCCGTGGTTCTGAAGCTACACAGCCTCCATTTCCACACATATAACCTCCCACTGATGTGTGTATTTCTCTCTTTATACACAATATGTCACATTCTGTCTGATTCTGAGAAAAACGAGTGTTAAAGGAAACGTAAAAAAAAAGAAATGTTTTGCGCTGATTTTGAAAGTGTCAACAATCATAAAAAGACAACAAGAGTTCGTCCAAAAAAAAGAAAAGGTTGTAGGAATACATATCCCGTCATGCAACAGGTCCACGTGACCTGTGTGAGCCAATCAGAGGGCGCTAGCGTGTATAAAAGCAGCGCGAGCCTCCCTACTCACTCTCTCTCTTCCTGCTCTCCACGAGATGAAGGACCGACAGACATCTAATCATGGTGAGGCCTCGACCAGCTTCTTTTTCTAACGCAACACTTGTATTTTAGCTTACTGTTAATACCTCTTGCTTAAAACAATGATGTTAAATGTAGCTGGATAACTCCCAGTAATGCTAAGTGCGTTAGCGGCCTAGCTAACTGTTAGCACGTGTTGTTAGGGGACACTGTTAATGCTTTCAAAATATAACCACAGTTATACAGTTGTATGAAATCATCCACTAATGTTAACACGTCTTGGAATTTAGGCCTTGATGTGCCGTGGCTAGGCTAAATGTTGGCATGAGTACCTTTCCTGCGTGTGGACCATGTGGCTGGGTGCCGGTCTGATCTAACTGCTCATGACTGTTCTTCAGAATACAAGTTACACTTTTCTCACTGCCTGTAGCTGTGCACTAACTTGGCCTATGATCAACAATGCTTTTTAGAAGACTATGCATTTAATTTGTCATTAAGTGGTGTGGGCCGCAAGTCATGTCAAGCATAGCTACTTTTCAGCAGCATGGAACAACTAATGCTAAATGAGTTTAGTTTAAAGCGGATGTTTTGTAATTGTGACTTGATTAAGCTGCTTAATGTGGATCCTCCTTCTCTCCTCCACAGACTCGACCAGTAATGGCGCCACCAAGTTTGGACCCTGGCTGTCTGCCGACATCACAGGTATGATTTCCATTCTGTTCTATCATGTGTCGGGCTCCTATCGAAGCCGTTCTTGTTCTCATGTAGCAGTGAACGGTCATCAGGAAGCCCAGATGAAGACTTTCACCGACGGTCGCTGTTCAGTTTGCAAATAACTGTTACAGCAACATTAAGGGGAAGGACATTTGGTCTCAACATGTCAGACTAATGACTAATCACACCAATTAAAAGTTATAAATGTTAACACTTCCCTCTGTCTGCAGGTACTGCTGAAAGTGAGAAGACGAAGCACAGAAACTACATCACTTGATGGTAAGCTCTCAAGCCACATTACATAAATATCCTGGCTGTGATTACAAACTTGCCCTCACTGACTATGTCTGATTGAGACAACATTTACTGAGCCACTCCTGTTAACATCTCTGTAGGAGGTGGTGGTGGCAGTATCACAAATTGATAGTGTTTTATTCTGCTCTCCTAAGGTGACCATGTCTGACCACTAAAGTGACTGGATTAGGACTGCTCTCCTAAAGTGACTGGATTAGGACTGCTCATGTCATGGTAAGTTTGTTTCTCATTTCCCCTCAAGTCTAAATTGCAGCATGCTATTATAAGGACCTGGGGCTTGTTTGTAGTCCAAGGTGCTCCAATAGCGTGCAAGAATACAGGATGGTCTTTGACTGTGCTGGCCATCTTTGCCATTAACAGCCACTCTACTGTCCAACAGATGTAAAGTATTATTTCTAACTGCGCGCTCTTTCTGCAGGCATCACTCTGACTCATGACCTCAGGTCTGGCATCGCCGGGCCGTGCGGGCTCCCAACCCTTCCGGCTTCTCAAGGTATTAAAAACGCATTAATTTTGCTTGTGTTGATCTGATCTATGATGACCAACTTGCAAAAGGACTGTTGGATGAAGTTAGCGGATATGGGACTGAGATCAGCCCTAAAATATAGTTTTGAGAGAAGGCTCTTGAATTGTGCTTAAATTTTTTTTTTTTTTTGAACTTTCAGATACTGATGTGTGCTGTACAAAGTGGAGCGTTGGAGACCTTCACCTGTCTGGGGGAAATGCTGCAGGCCGTCCCCAAAGGGCAACAATCTCAGTCAACGAAAGCATCATGTTTAACTGCAATGTTGAATAGTTGCCATAACTTTCATGCACCTTAAATGAAAAGGTTTGAAATGTGTATTGTGAAAACTTGTTTGTATGCAATAAAAAAAAAAACAACTACAAACTAATACTGGAATCTGTTTATTAAATTCATCTCATTCATAAAGGAGCTTAAAAGTGTTAAATGTTCATGTAACAGTACATAATTGCAATAAGGCCACAGTAGTACAGCTGTAAAAACCAGACATGTTTCAGCCATTTATAGGCAACATGCAGTGTCTGTAGTATGAGCAAAGACCCCTTCAGATAAATAACCAGTTGAAGGAAATCTGATTAGTGGATCTGTTTGTGTGACACGTCCATTAAATCTTTTACTCAAATTTCAAACCAAATCGTGTCATTATCCAGTTAACGTTTATTGTGACAGTCTTGACATGAGCATAATTGTGCTGAGAAGGCACTCCCTTAGGAAACCAATAATCCATTTACGTTCAGTAAAAATAAGTCACATGCGTTGATGACCTCGTGGTCAGGATGGATGTAAATGCCGGGTCTAAATTTGACATCCAAAACTCTAGAAAAGGATTGAAGTTTGTATCACTGAAACCATTTAAGGAAAAAAAAGAATTCCTCAGGATCTTTACATCATTCGCTTGAAATGGAAGGTAATTTCAGCTCTGATATTTCACTGTCTGGGGAGCTGCTGCCACTCCGATCGCTGTATGTGTCCCTGTGCCAAAGACAAAATAACAAGCTTAGTTTTTCTTCCTGGGGTGAGTCCTAAACTTGCAGTGTGTATAACTCGAGATATGTTTACCGTGGAGATAGGCGGCAGCTCTTCTGTAAGTAGCTCTGCAGCTTCCCTGCAGCGGCCAGCAACAAACCAAGATAAGGGGGTGATGGCTTTATGGGGCGTGAGGTGAACTCTGGGTGGTACTGTACTCCAACGAAGTATGGATGATCTGAAAACGGAGGATGGCGTCTTAAAAGAAATGCAACCTGATAGATGGTTGTAGTTACCCACAATAAAAACAAGTGTTATTTTCCATACCATCAAGTTCTATGACCTCCATTCTTTCTCCTTCCACGTCTTGACCTACAAAGCGGAATCCCATGTCTTCAAAGTGACTCTTCAGCTCAGGATTGACCTGCACGATGACAGTCCCACATTTTAAATAAATACACCACTTCATAAATGCTTTTAAACAAACAATGTTTCTAAAGCTGCTAACCAGCTTCGAGGTCAACATACCTCAAAGCGATGTCTGTGCCTTTCGTCCACGTAGTCTGCGTCTCCATAAAGCTTGCCTGCAATACAGAACAGCTGTAATCACAGAGCAGATGCCACAACCCATCAACTGGCTGAAGGTGAATTGAAAGTTTCTTACGCAATATGCTGGTGTTGGTCTTGAAAATGGTCCGTCTCTTGCCTAGCCTCATTGTGCCGCCCATCTGCCCAGGGTTGTGTTCCGGCATATCGATCACCTGCAACGGTTCAAGGTTGAATCTTGATGCACTTTTCAGGTCAAATCACATCTACATTATTTCTGAGTTTAGAATAAGGATCTCACCACAGGATGCGTTGTGTCAGGGTCAAATTCTGTTGAGTTGGCATCTAAGCGCAAAACAGACAAGTGTTAGAATGTTTTCACTAATCACTGCTACCAATCCTTTGGGTGGTAAAAAGATACACTGGAGTAGTGTGGGTGGAACTGGGTATGAAGTAGGGATTTGAAATCACTGCTGATGAGTAGCTGGTGAATAAATCTAAGGGAGCTGACAGCATTGACACTGGCTGCGCTACGATTCAACGAATTGTGTTATTCGTAATTTCTCCTCTGTAGTTTACACAAGACGTGTGTCATCCATCTTAATCTGACAGAACACATATGCCTCAGTATGAGTATGGAGTGTTCCTTTACTCTAATATGTGAATGAGTCCTGCCAAAATATGTGCAACCTACACTTAATACTGTGCCTGAACGCATCCTGACAGAACTGAAGATGGTGCCGCTCCAGTTGCACTACACAGGCAGTGTCGACGCTGTGTTAAGACCGTGATGAGAGAGAAAAGGGCAGAGATGTCCGAGGAGATAAATAACTGACAAGCTACAGGCTACGAGTTAATATTAGTAACTAAAGGCCCCATGAAATGAAAAATAATTGCTCCCAGTTTTAATCCTGTATCTCTATCTTAAGTCTGTTATCTCGTATTTGCCAAATATATTTCAACAGTATTTTACATCTTCAACTCTTCCTGTAAAACGGTTTCAACTTTTTAACGACTCATCCTGCACTAATTTTGCGTTCATTGATAATGTTTTAACCTGCACGGTCCGATTCAACGAATAAATCTGCAGGCGAAGGTGGCAGCACAGCAGATTAATAATGGAATGGAAATGGATCGCTTCAATTCTCGGATTGTCTAATTTCTGGTTCAGTGCCAAACTAATTTTGTTTTGAGGAGATCATATGGGCAGCAGCTAAAATTGGACAAAAAGTCAGTTTGATTTAAACCAAACCTTATGCTCAATAATTGTCTTTAGCACAGGTTTATCAACACACCCTCTGATCACAGGTTTTGCGATTGAAAATTCGAACCAAGACAGTAACGAACCTTGAGCTTTTATCTATTCAGCTGCTCTTTAACATGTAAAGACACAATACTGCAGCAGTGTGCTGCTACATGGGAGCCTCACCTTTCCAGTCAAGCACGTTTCTGGCAAATTCACATACTGCCAACTGCATTCCGAGACACACACCTGCAGAAACATGTGGCGTGTTTGACGTTATCCATGTTACTTGAAAATTGTACATTTAACCTGCATGGTATTTATTGCCACTCAGTCTCATGCAACTCTTCTGTACCTAGAAAGGGTTTCTTCTGTTTTCTGGCCCAGTTGATTGCGCGAATCTTTCCTTCAGTTCCTCTGACGCCGAAACCTCCTGGAACCAGGATTCCACTGATAAGAGAAGAAGAAAAACAGTTACAGAAACTATAAATCTAAATTCCGGGGTTACTTTCAGAAATGAGGCCTCAGGACTCACTCAGCACTGCAGAGTTTCTGCCACGCCTCGTGGTATTTTACTGGTTCCTCCTGCAGAGTGCTGGGCTCCAAATATGCCGAGTCTATATACTGAGGAGAGGAGACATACAGCATAGACTTAGGTGGCAGCTCTGAAGAGAAAAATATATTTTCCATCTCACGTTTCCTCCTCATCTGTCC
This sequence comes from Hippoglossus hippoglossus, assembly GCF_009819705.1. NCBI lineage: Eukaryota > Metazoa > Chordata > Actinopteri > Pleuronectiformes > Pleuronectidae > Hippoglossus > Hippoglossus hippoglossus. Next base: position 18,988,134 of record NC_047161.1, read on the forward strand.
CTCTTTAATTTGATGTCATGCTGCCACTGAATGATTGATATAGCAGATGCAGCACTCTCTTGTTCCAGCCCACTCTTGTATGTGGAAAATGCACAGCTGCACTGAGCTCATTTAAATCTGTTGTGCTTCTGACTGCACACCTCATCACAGTCGAGTATGGTCCTGTTTGTGTGTGGTTGTTCATGTGATGATACCCATCTGTGGCTATATCCATCCGAAAACGTTTTCGTTTTAAAACGGCAACATTCTGAGTTCAGTGTTTAAGCACTGGCTCAGTTATAATCCCAACACCTGTGAATCACGTGACTGTTCAAGTACACTAGTCATGTGTACCGGTGTAAACAGGAAGCAGATCTACTCTACACTTGGTTGCTTAGTTACATAAAAAAAAAATCACAGACGAGGAAAAGCAACGTTGAAAAGAAAGAGGTGAAAGTGTGAAAGTGAAAGTGTATTGACAGTAAGTGTTTGCAACGTTAAATAAGTACCCTGTCTAATGATAATGCTTCCTTAAAATCCTACCAGTTACGGACCAGCTCACATGTATTAATACACATTAAGTGAATTAGGCCTTTAATACAGATGTAATTAAGATGAATATGTGTTCTGAACATTGTGAACGTACCTTAACCTCCAGTTTGTGACTGATGGCCAGGGCTGAGTGCTCCAGTGCCTTGATGACAGAAGCGTAAGAGTCGGAGAACTTGGTGTACTTCCCGACCAGTGCTATAGAGCAGTGCTCCAACAGTCTGTCTGACCTGCGAGGACAACACGTGCAGTGCATTAGTAAACCGTTTCAGACAAAGCCATCACATCAGTCAGGACAAAGTAAAGCACCAGAGGAGCAGCATTCAGTTCAGTGTAGAATTACTCTTTAATACATTTTTGACTTCTGCTAAAGACTCACCTGTCAGACATCTCCTTCCATTTTATCAGCATTTTCCTGGGTTGGGTCTCTATGGGCATATTCAGTCTCCTGCTCAGGTAGCTCACCACACCCTGATCCTCCAGCAGTAGCGGCACCCTGTAGATGGACGACACGTCCTGCACACAGATGACCTGGAAGCACACAGGAGAGTTTAGAGCTGCTCGGGGTCTGGGCTCATCGGACATCCCACAATAAACGCGTGTCAGTGACATACCTGCTCTGGTTCTACGTGGCAGAACATTGAGATCTTTTCTTTAACAGAGTTCTCCAGAGCAGTGGAACAGCGACACATGATCTGTTGATAAAGATGAGAAGACACCTCAATTATCCCAGAGGGAAAAGGTCATTACAGGTACAACACAAATTACTTCACACAGCAAAACACCAGAGAAACTAGAATGTCACTCAGTAGAGCTCATAACTCCACAAAGGCCCAACTGTCCCCTTATGAGACTACATTGAATTCACTACATCCAGATTTTTATTTGGATTTGCACCAAATTGCACACACTTGAAAATATCAGTCCCCTAAATATGTCATCAAGATCCACGCAAAATCAAGGAAAAATGATGAAAACGTCCTATCTCACAATGTTAAAGAAAAAAAGATCTTGAATCCACCCCCTAATCAAGATCTGCACCATAATATAATTGAGCCATGGCTTCCTTCCACCACGATTTCTGGTACTTTTTGCACAATCTTTCTAACTAACCTCCTTGGCAGAGATAAGAAGGAGAAAGTCTAGATACTATATTCCGTGAGGAGCAATTGTTTCTCGAACTTAAAACATAGATACTTGAGCCTGACCGATTTAATAATATGAGCCTTTCACAGACTGTATTTGAATCTATGTTTTCAGATATGTAAACGATGCAATCATTTGAAAAGATCAAGGGTTAGAACGATGTGTCACCGTGATGTAGATCACCGTGGAGCTTTTACACCCTTTGTTAAATTCATGCTTTAACAATCAGGCCTGACCTGCTCCACGTAGTACGTACCATGGCATTTCCTGTTCTCTATTTGGACATTTTTACACAAACGCTTTTTCAATATGTTCTGATGTGCGACAGTGAGTGACTCACCAGATCAGGGGACAAGCCCAGTCCTCTCAGCTCCCTGACGCTGTTCTGTGTTGGTTTGGTCTTTTGCTCTCCGGTTGCACTGGGCTGGACAGAACAATGGAGACAGCATATGTATTTAACTGGAAGCAAACGACCTGCGTGCAAACCAACTAGGAACCTGGAATATCCAACATGTAATTCAAGTCGACGTTGAGATATCGTAGAAATGTAAAAAGAAATGCATAGCTGATGCAGTTCATGGCATTAACATACGCCCGCAGTGATCCGATCGCAAGTGGTCACAGAAGACACATTAAGGACACATTTTAATACCAGGTATGAACAGACAAACAAAATGCTGTCGGGACAGATGTTACAACCAGATGTGTACTTGGCCCCAGATGACCTCTGAATGTGGTCCGAGGGGTCGGATCTCCTATGTGTCCCTACTGTGTTGAGTAGGTGGGTGTCCACATCTGTACCTTAGCTTACCACTTGTGATCGGAACACCCATGATGGATGGTAATAGCACATCTGAATGGGGTCTAAATTATTTTATTAAACTGTTAGTCATATTTCTGAAAGTGATGCACTTGGGCTGTGGAGGTTCTGTGTATATTTCCCCTCAGATAAAAGCAGGGAGGTGTGAGGGTGTGGCTCTCTTACCTGTGGTATCAGACTGACGTGAATGTTACAGAAGTTCTCCCTCTTCACTTTAAACTGGAACTGCCTGAAGGCCTCGATGAAAGGCATGCTCTCGATGTCCCCCACGGTGCCTCCTAACTGGAAACACACACACGCACATTATCAGATACAATGTTAGCAGCTTCAGCAGAGGCTGGAAAGAGATCGTGATCCTGTACAATATATCATGAAAGGAGACGTAGGCTTTTTCAGTTTTTCTTAAAGAGTTCCTCTCCTCCACGGAAAACACTGCTCCTGAAACGCCTCATCTTCTGACTGGCCGATACACCCGCATCATTATGACATCATGTCACATTTGCATATTGCAGCTCCGTTAGCCATTCTACAGTGTTTTTTTCATGACAAGATCCAGTTGGAGCTCCAAGTAGGACACTTGGAGACTCATGGTAATCAAGACCATAACGCTGGCGTCTTTAGGGAGTCGAAGAGGTTAAAGAGACGGGAGCTAAAAACATTTCAGACGAAGGCTGAAAAGAGGAGCGGCAGCAATGAACAGTTTGAGGGAAGTGGTGTGTTTTCTGCACAAAACTGCTAAAATTTTGCACCTGAATATGTTTAGTAGGTTTCCTTTAATCTGAACCATTTGCTGTTACAAACTCAGATAAAACAACAAGTACAGAGCGACTCACCTCTATCACACACACTTGAGGTTGTACATCATCTTCTTCAACTGGTACTTTGGCTTGTTTCACAACCCATTCCTGGATGGCATCTGTGATGTGTGGCACGACTGGATGGACAAAGGGGACATTTCAACATTATTCTTTGTTGACTGTTTTCTCTACAGCACGATTCCCTGTTTCAAACTTGAGCAGCAGCTGTTACCCTGCACGGTTTTGCCCAGGTAGTCTCCCCTCCTCTCCTTGTTGATAACAGACTGATAGATCTTGCCCGTGGTCAGGTTGTTGTCTCTGGTCAGCCGGATGTCAAGGAAGCGTTCGTAGTTCCCCAGATCCAAGTCCACCTCACCCCCATCATCCAGCACGAACACTTCACCTGAGCAGAGTGAGCATGACAAAAATCTTTATTTACATGAACATTACATCATCATTCGTTAATTATGAATGGGTTCAATAAGAACGTTCCTCTGCTCTGACGTACCGTGCTCATAGGGTGAAAATGTGCCGGCATCTATGTTAATATAAGGGTCGATCTTGATGGCGGTCACGTGTAGGCCACATGACTTCAGGATCGTGCCCACGCTGCTTGCGATGATTCCTTTGCCGATGCCGGAGATGACTCCTCCGGTTACCAGGATGTACTTCATCATTGCACTCTGGTATCTAAAAGATGATGGTCATAAATCAAACTCTACACCGTGCAAAGCAGTTCATCCAGGACATTCTCACCGTGTCATGCTTTGGGAAATTTCACATGTCACATCTAAAACAATAATTTAAAAACTAAAGCTACATTCAAAGAAATCAAATATTAAAAGATGAGTTTTAAACATAGGGACAAAGTGCCAGACAGACGGTCATGTATCATGTGTCTTCCAACAAAAACTTGCTAGTATAGTTCCTAAGTGAAGGCTCTTTACTAGGGAAGCCTTTTAACACCTGATTATTAACTGGGTTTAGCAAATGTTCTGTTTTAGAAATTCTCTTTTACGTCACCTTTCTCTTTTTGTTGTTGTTGTTGTTGTTTTATTCCTATATATTTTGTAAAGCCCTTTGTAACTTTGTTTAGATAAATGCTATATGAGTGCTTTAGTAATCAAGTTTTATTCATTTAGATTATTGTTGTTATTATCATTTTTATTAACGTGTATATTCACTGCTGATGAAGGCTTCAAGAATTTATTTTGAGGGGTTCATATTATATTTGCTATGTATGTAAAGAAAATGTGTTTTTAAATAAACCATAATACTTTGGATGATTTTTCTTCCGCCTGTGCTTAACTAACAGGTTTCCGCCTCCACATGATGTTGAAAATACATTTTGGGGTTTAGAATATGGAAAGAGTAAGATCGTGTACAATGTGGCTGTTTAATCAACCTAAACAATGGCTGACCCCCCCACGTCCTTGTTCTACCATGTACTTATTGTCAATGTCACTAATCTAAATAAATGTTTACAGCATCAAACCAAAAGTTTCATCGGAGCTTCATGATGTTCTTGATGTTTTGCGGACAAGAGCAAAGATGAAATGTTTAATTTCCTCTCACTTTTACAGCTTCACGCCACAGAACATGGCACGTTCGATAACCAAGACAACGCGGCCCGCGCGGGTGGGAAATCCCGAGCTCCGCTGGGCGAGGACGGGACATGTGAGCGGACCGCCAATCCAGGTTACCCCCGTCAACAAAGTAAACAACACCAAAGTAAACCCGCCAGTGTGTTTAGCATTAGGCTAACTGTTAGCTGTAGTGTACGGACTTTAAAAGCATGCCCTCCTCTGACCGTGCCGGGGCGGACGGGTACATTTAAACATGGCAGTGTTGTGTGAAGCGGCTAACAGCGGAGCTAACCTCCGTTACAACCACATCAAGCTAACCCACGCACACGTGTTCAATGTGCCCAAGATCGATTTCAAAATAAAAGCAAGAGGTGTCGATTTACTCATTTTAATGTGAAAAGCATAACATCATCCTATGTGTAATGAAACTGATTCAGCAATCTGCTAAATGATCAATCGCCGCACAACACCGCTATGTTCCAGCATGGAGTGTTTTCAACAGCATGGAAGTTTAGTTTTCATACCGGAAACCACTCGTACTCACTGTGTCTAACCTTGTGTCTTGGCTGTGTTCGCTAACTAGCTCACACAGCCTCTCTGACAACAGCATCACATTTCAACTCACCAAGATGATCTTCGAACACACCGGCTCCTTCTTCAGAGACGTGATCTGGACCCACCCAACAGGTTGTTGGCTCCTGTTGGCTCCTGTTAGCTCCTGTTAGCTTCCCTACAGACCGAGTATGCTAAGGTTGACTCTACACGTGTGTGCAGCGCGACACCACAGCGGAGGACACCATTCATCACAGCGGTGCTGCCTTCACGTGCAGCTCGGATCCATCCCTGCGTCCAACCCTCACGAGTTTGGTCCTTTGTGATCACAAGTATACTGGAAGTGATTGCATGTTTGTGATGCTCCCAGTGAGAGATACACGATCACAGTCAGTGGTTATGAAATGATCTTCAACGTCATTATTTTCATTCTATTCTTAAATCATCCCCATTAAGCCTCTCTACAAAAAGTGCTGTCCCAGCAGAAACCTTTTAACATCTAAACATTAGGATGAAGGGTATTATTAACTATTATTGTCTCAGATGCTGTATGAATAAAACATGTGTTTTTAGTGGTATAGATCAACTTGAGACTCAGTGTTTGCAAACAGCCATTTAACACAGGAATCGTTAAGTATGCACCAAGTTTAATAAAGTCTGAAGCCTGAATAATACACATTTATATTAAGAACTATTACTAAGATTACACTTGGCAGAATTTAGCAAATAAAATGAGCAATAACACTACAGTACAATAGAACAGTGATAAAATATGCAATTGATTCAATTACACTATTGTGTTATTACTCTATATTGCTGTTATTATTATGATTACTATCAAACTATTAATTAAATTGCACCATACAATTTGTCACACGTAAGAAAACACATTATATTATATATTGTGCTATATAAATATAAAGGTAAATGGGCAATCACAATTTAATGGTGGAAATATATGACAGAAACCATTTAGTTAGTATTGGTATAGATAGATATATAGACAGACAGATAGATAGATAGATTTCATTAAATCATTATATTTTTAAAGAAATAAATTCAAAATCGTAGTCTTTAAAGGCCCTCAGCACATGTCCTAAATGACATCTGTGTATGTTCCGTCAAAGCTCTCTTCCCGTTGAATGAATCATGACTCTTGTCCAAAAGAGTGGGAAGTAGTGCGTTGATGTTATAGAGCCACAAAGTCCACATAGGAAGGAGGTTGGTGTCACTGGATGGGCCAGTAAAATATCAGACGCTGACGACGAAAAGTATAAAGTAATATAACATGCATCTAGTCTACTGGACTACTTAAGTTACCAAATGTATAAAAAGTACCCATTAGAACAAGTGATATATTATTATTTATATGATATAGGCATGAATATGTATTTGTTAATGTAAGAAAAGTACAAATAAAAAAGTATCACCCAAACGTTCCTCACATGCACGCTTGCTTATTTATTATGATGAGCACCTGAAGGCAGCACATGTTTCATTTCTAACCATTAGGGGGAGCTCGTGTTTCACGTTTGAAGGCTCGTCGTTGAGCAACAGAAAGAAAAGAAAAAAAATAGCCTTGTTCTTGTATAAAGTCTTTTAGGCAGCTGATAAAGACAACTCCATGTTTGGTTTAGCTTTACAGATTATACAAGGCTCTTATCAGCAGTGGATTCTTTTTTCTTAATGCTCAGTGTATTTCATCTCGTATTTTTCAAGTGGCAGCGAATCGAGATGTCACAAGTCTTACCCAATTTAACTGAGCAAATGAATCTGTTCACACCTTTGCTTCTTTAAACAAAACAATACATAACAACGACAACACACTCATCTGAGTCCAGGAATACAATACGCTTAAATGCAAGTGTCAGTGCCATTGTATCTAGATTATAGATGTAATATGACAACAGTGGAGAGCTTTTCTTGTGGGTTTACAATGCACAAGTTCCTCTTTCTCTCCCTGACACAGAACAACACATTCTGCTGCTCTGCTTCATGGCCACAGTCCAAAGTGGTTAGTTACAGTGTACTGTGGAAAGGTCAATGGTCCTGTGATGTGGATCGCAGTGTATTATCCTCCTTGTGCTCAGTGAGATATGAAGTCCAGGCAGGGAGCACTGCGCTCTCATTTTTTTGTCAAACTGTGACTCGTTCAGAATAAACAACAAAATGTCCACATAGCCCGCTGTTGTTTGGATCATCTGTAACTGGTTTCGCTGGGCTCTGTGTGTGGGTGAGCACTGCAAATTAAAATAACAAAATGATGGAGTGAGTGACTGATGGCTGACTCACAGACAGATAACTGCAGAGCTGATTGATGCTTCTGTGTAACACCAAAATCTGTACATGTGAGCCGGAGCAGCAGACTTAGTTTCTGGAACACAGGAGCGGGGCCTAATGAGAGTTTTAATTCATTTTTGACCCGAGTTGTGATTGAATTAAACTCCCACAGGAGGGCTGGAACGTCTCCTCACCACAAGCCATTTCCTCCGATTAGAGATGTAACAGTAGCAGCAGGCAGGGAGGCAGGTGACTCTCTGTTCTCCCTTCATTTTATGCAAACATTTACTGTACTCTTACAGACCTCATGCATCTGCTTTTGGTGCATCATGTGGTCTGCTAATGCTACGCCACAGCTGCACTCTGCTCACTTGTGAAGAAATGGGTCATCATTTTGGGTGATACACATCTTTGTTTTCCTCATGGGAGTTTGGCGAGATGATCGATGCCAAGCTTACGTCTCAGCACAGATCTGGAGTCAGGATGCATTTAGCCTAGCTTAGCATAAAACAGACTGGAGGCAGAATGGTTCTGTTTCATGAAAAAAATGACAATTGTCTTAATAATTTAACTTGTTGTCGTACTGTACTGTCTTATATACAGTGTTGTGTCGCATAGAATGGAGCATAGACTCTAATGGACAATGCCACTCTACTTTCCTGAAATTAAGCTAAAATACCCCCCAAAAAGCATCGCCATCAGAGACTATGTCGTAGCGATCATGGATGGAGCCACGTAGCGAGGTCCTATCAACAGTTTCAGCTGTCAGTCATGATGTTTTACCCAATTTTTATTGCATCAAATATCTAATTCAGACCAAACTCATTGTAAAAAAGAAAACTGGAACATACATAAGTGTGATAAGAACTACCTAAAATGACACAACCCATCTGTGAGAAAAGCAAAATAAACTTATTGCTCAACCTTCTGTATACTTTACATGTTGTATCTCATAACAGGGAGCAGGAGTCACAACATGACAAGACTTTAGCTTTGCTTGAAGCTGGAGGTCGGACAAAAACAGCTAGCTAGTCGAATTTTTGCAACTCAATCTTTGCAAAGATGTGACACAGTGACTGTGTATGGCTTCCTTAGCCTATTTCAAATAACTCTGCAGGAGTCACAGGTATTTATTTTCTCCATTTTCGAACTACAGTTTTGGAAACTTAACACCCGGATGGACACACACAATCTTTTTAAATGTCACGATTCTATGGGGTTGTCACCTCTCTCAGTAACTTCCACAGCATCTGTCTCTGTTCAAGCAGCGTTACGTTTTGTGAGATAAGGTAATCAGCGTACCATAGTCAATGGCCTCCATGCTGCTTTCTATTTGTTTTCTGTCAAGCTTGTGATGTCAAACGTGACACACTAGGAAAAAAAAACAAAGGCAAACAAACAGAGTCAAATGTTTTTTTTTTGGTAAGTTAACCCATGTTTTTGAAACCCTGCATATTCTGCACATGCTAATTTTGGTGTAAAAACTGTATAATTTAAGACACAGCTAGGCTAGCTGTTTCTCATTTTAATTTCTTGAATCTATGCTAGGCTGAACACATCAACTTCATACCTTTTGTGCAGATGTGTGATGATATCAGTGATAATATTAATTCTCTCATCTCGTTCGTCTAAAAGAAAATGAGTAGAAGTAGTAGTTGACTTTTAAAAGCCCCTGAAGTATGCCAGGGGCCTTGGGTCTAGACATTTAATGTCTTTCAATACACATTTACTCAATTGCATACTTCAGTTAAAGGATTTATTGCTCTGTGAGTTGAACTTCCCATTGGGCTTCAACCTAAAAAGTTTCTCAAGGTTGTAGTGCCATTATGCATAATATATACATCACATTTGTACCATTTTGATGGTGGCTGTCATTTGTTGGCCATAACAGAACTGTTCGTAGAACTGAGTAGTAGTCCTCGACATTTTCCTGGAATGTAATTTCCATATCTGTCTGTCTGTGACTCATACTGACTAGTCAATCCAACCTTTGTTACAATGTTCAACCTATTTATTGCTGTCTTGCTTTGGAACAAATGCACATTGGCAAAGGAAGTTAAATAGTAAATGGTTTGTATTTATATAGCACTTTTCTAGTCTTGATGACCACTCAAAGCCCTTTACAGTACAGTTTGCCATTCACCCATTCACACACACATTCATCTATTAGCAGCACTGTTTTTTTTTCTAAGAGGGCCAATTCGGGGTTCAGCATCTTGCCCAAGGACACTTCAGCATGCAGATGGGGAAGACTGGGATCTAACCGCCTACTGTCTGGTTGGCGGACGACCGCTCTACCCCTCAGCCACAGCCGCCCCAAGTTAAGAACTTTATATTTGTTTTGTGTTTATAGACTTTAAGTGTGGGTTTGCATGCACAGTCTACTGTTTATGTAAGTTGAATGGTGAACCATGTCAGTTGTCTCACATTTAAAAAACAATTATACTTGTGTGCTGAAGAAACATTAGTGCACAGAAAGACTCCTGTAACATGTGCTTAGCAGCAAATATGAAAACAAGTGATTGTATGGTTGTCATGTTAAGTAAGTTGCTGTTGTATTGTCTGTAGCAGAAGATGGGTGGATCAATGGAAGAATGGAGGCTGGTAAAGATTCTGATCAGATTTTAATCTCTCAACCGTTGTCCTCCCAAGCAAAACAACGTTTCAGGAGGTGCCTAAAAATGACAAGTATTTACATTATGACTAAGCTTTCTACCTGCTAAAGGAATTGTGTTTCTTGTCCAGCAAAAGCGAAGGAGGAAGTAGTGCGACATTGTTAAGGAGCCACAAGTCCACATTGGGAGGAGCTTGGGGTCAGTGGATAGGTCAATAAAATGTCAGACTTTGTCATGTGAGACTGCTGTTTTCTACCTGCAGTCAACATCGGTCTCTTTTAACCATGACCACAATTGCTCCCAAACCAAAAGAAAGTATTTATTTTATCTGAAATTATGATCTTTCCTAAAACCTAACTAAGAGGTTTTGCGCCTCAACCACACCAAACCTGAACCATAGTTTTGATCAACAGTGAAAACATTTTGCAACAGATAACTCAACAGTTTTATAACGATAAAGGGAGACTCTATTTCAAAGCCACAATGATAGCAAAAATGTTCTCCCAAGCATTTGACACAGTGAACCACCAGATCCTTATTTCCTCCCTTCAGGATCTGGGTGTCTCAGGTCTTAGGCTGATGACACCCAACTAATCCTCTCTTTTCCCCAATCTGAAACACAGGTAGGAGCACAAATCTCTGCCTGTCTGACTGACATCTCTCAGTGGATGTCCGCACACCACCTGAAAATTAACCTTGACAAGACTGAAGTACTTTTCCTTCCAGGGAAAGGCTCTCCCACCCACGACCTGACTATTACCTTTGACAACTCCGTGTTAGCCCCCACCCAGACTGCTAGGAACCTGGGTGTGACACTCGACAGTCAACTCTCCCTTACTGCCAACATTACTGCAACAACATGTTCCTGTAGATACATGCTGCACAACATCAGGAGAATACGTCCCCTTCTCACTCAGAAGGCGGTGCAGGTTCTGGTCCAGGCTCTGGTCATCTCATGCCTAGACTATTGCAACTCCCTCCTGGCAGGTCTACCTGCTAGTGCCATCCGACCTCTGCAGCTCATCCAGAATGCAGCAGCTCGACTGGTCTTTAACCTAAATTCACTCACACTACTCCGCTCCTCCACTGTTTTGGACCCCATCCATGCTGCGGATGGGGTCCAAAAAAATGTAGCGCTTTAGTAGCAGTAATATGCCACTTACATATAGCACTTTGTAGTTTGGCTTTCTTGAAGAAAATTGTACTTTCTTGATTCTTGTTGTTCCGGGTTTGTACCCTCATGGTTGAATGCACTTATTGTAATTAGCTTTGGATAAAAGCGTCAGCTAAATGAAATGTAATGTAATGTAAAAAGTAATATTAATACCACATTTGGAAACAATCTGTCAATGTGTTTTTGAGTGGGGCTTTGGGACCATCCCCCCGAGGTAAAGATTAACAAATTGCCTACTTTATACAGCAGATTGAGAAACATAAATGTAAAATCTATTGAAGTCTGATGTGATTTTCCCAACCATATAGCTTGATAAAAGGATGTGAAATTGAGTAACAGCATGGCTCTTTCCCAAGCTCAAAAATATCTGCCAACAACTTGAAAGATCACAAAGTTTATTTCACATCACTCCTGACACAAGAAAAATGTAATAGTGACAGCTTATAATGATCTAGTAGCTGATACAGCTCAGTATCAGTTTTTATTGGCAAAGTCATCGCTCAGTCTCATCATGCTGTGTAATACATCACATTTCACATGCATGGTGATCCTAATCCCACGCATCCACCATGAAAAATCTAGATCTGTTTTACTGAAGCTTTAGTAATGACGTGGGGGTTTGCTGTTAAGTGCTGAGGACTGCCTTTGCATGAGAAAGTGTGAGCCCACAGCAGAGTGGAGTGGAGCTGTGAAGGGGGATGGGCAGATTACTTTGTCTTACACCATGGTGATGATGCCACCCCCACCTCACTCTAATGCTCACTGTCTCTCAACCTCTTCATTTAGAACCAACATAAGCTGCATTCAGCCGTGCACTGAACTCTGCAGATCCTCCATATTTTCTCCAGAGGAGGTGCACGTGTGAACGCAAATCTCCGAGTGAGAGACTCCGCAGTTTCTGGGGACTTTTTCCGCCTGGCCTCCTTGTATAAAGTCCGTTGAAATTCAGGGGAATTCAATGTGAGAACACAGCAGGAGATCCCCTGCTGGATTCTCCGCAAGAGAGTGGGGGGGGATCATGTGATCTGCGCAGCGAAGTTAATACGTTGTTACTTGTTGTGCAAATGTGAAAGGCAGACTCTGGATGAACTACGTAGCCATTTCTCCGGATTTTACCTGCAGGTCATGTCTGAAAACGGCTTTAGATTCAAAGACATAACTTTTTTGCCAAGATTTGCCAAAGTGAAAAATACGGCATATAACCTCAGAAAATATGAAAATTACTAAAACCTCCAATATTCATCCTTTCCCAGGTAACTTCTTTGAATAAATGTATGAGTCACTGTTATTTTGCTCTTCCAACAGAACTCCCTCCAGGAGCTTGAAATGGTCAAATTAGCCCTTATAGCCTAAAGCCTATAGATCCTATAAATGATTCAAACTATCTTTATCTACCTCCTCTCAGTTTCAGTTTCACGAAGATAATAGTTTGGGGTTATCCATAATATTGATTTAAATCAAGACAAAAGTGTGTGTGCATGTGCGTGTGCGTGTGCGTGTGTGTGTGTGTGTGTGTTGAAATACAAACTAAAGCATATTAGATTGATCAGTTTGCTGGCTTTGTCTGTGTAAGGTCAGTGTCATTAAGAGCATTAGCTGGATCAGGTGTTACTGTGGGAATTTAACAGCAGAACCAAATGGCCGTTTGAGAAAGCATATTCTAAAAACATATAATGTAAAACAATTTTGGAGCGAAACGTACCATTGATCTAAATGTTTTTAGCAAAGAGCCTGGAGAGGACGATACGGACGGTAACACGACAGCCGCCTCTCATGTTAGTTCAGCTGAGCATCAGCATGAAACAGAGGTAGAGAGCCACAGTGCTGCCATCTGTTGAACTGCCCCACCCTCATGTCCACTGGAGCCCACACTGGTGCAGATGGCAGAGACCTGGCAGGTAGATTACCAATACTGTCATCACTTTTTATCTGTTTTAAATAAAGATATTTTTAAGATAACTGTTTCACCCATTCAGGCCAGGCACCAGGATGTAGTGACTGAGGGGAAGCTGTTAAAAATTCTGAAGCCTGGGCAATTATTTATTAAAATAAAGTCAATTGATTCAACCACAGAAAAGCGATGGCAGGGTGCTGGGGTGTGCTGAGATGAAGCGCTTGTGCAGTGAGAGGTATTTCTCTGTAACCACACAAAACCTCTTCAAGCTCATCCCAGTGTCCAAGGCTTTATTTATTCTTCACATACGAACAGATTCCCCATCTGATGAGTACAATAAACTGTACTGTAAAGCACTTTCAATGGTCATCAAGACTAGAAAAGTGATATAAGCTATATAAATACACACCATTTACCATTTATTTAACATCCTGAGTAAATCCATAAAGTGGGCTGTTGTTTGATATCATATTCTATTAACAATAAGGCATGTTTTTCTAAAATAGTGTCTTTAAGGCACGTGATACATGGCTTTTGTGTTAATTGTATATGAAGATTTTACTACCTTGTCTGTGTGTGTGTGTGTGTGTGCCCTGTACAGCTATCTCTGTGAGGACCATTTTGACCCTACAACCTTCTGTAGTATAAATGAGGACATTTTGGGAAAGTGAGGACATTTTGGCCGGTCCTCACTTTCTGACCCCCCTTTAATGGACTGTTTGGGGGTTAAGACTTGGTTCTAGGGTTAGAATTAGATTTCGGTTTAGGTTAGGGATTTAGTTGTGATGATTAAGGGTTAAGGGAATGCATTATGCCAATGAGTGTCCTCACTAAGATAGAAGTACAATCATGTGTGTGTGTGTGTGAGAGAGAGAGAAAGAGAGAGAGAGAGAGAGAGAGAGAGAGAGAGAGAGAGAGAGAATCTCAATCATAGAACTGTATATATATTCTGATATTGTTTCTGCTGGCGAAGGAAAAAATTGTTGATGTGATATAATTTCTGTATGATATATCTGCATGGGTTATTGTCCTTCAGGTTGTAATCGTAGGCTGTGGCTTATCAGTGTAAATCCTATAAGCAACAGGCAGTCTGCGATTTGTTCATTCCTTTTTTTTTTCTTTTACCAGAGGGGGCCATCAATGTAAACCACACATGTAAAATAAATGGCTCTGGAAGGATTGGATTTTATGTTGTATTAAAGAAACAAGTAAAAAAAAAACTTTAAATATGTGCAGCCGATTGTGAATGTGTGTATGTGTCACACCAAGTTTTCCGAGGACGGGTTTCCACAAAACTTGGTGTGAATATTTCTTGGCTTTGAAAAGTTGATTGTTAGCTCATGCGTTGAGCACTGTAGACTCACCCATCATGGAGGAGCAGGCTTTGAACTCTGACTTTATCAGAAGATACATTTTCTGTGCAACACTTTATTGAATATTTGATCAGAGAATATTGGCGGTTTAAGCTCAACCTGTATCGGTTTTCACTTACACCTCCTGTTTCCTACTCACTGTGTTAATGCTGCTGCATGTGCAGGAGCTGTTGAGCTGCCCCAGATGTAACAGAGCCTGTTTATATCAGGAGAACAAGAACTGACGCTCCGGAGCAGTGCAACACCCAAGCAGTCATCAGTCTTTAAGGCTCACTCCTCCAAGGCAACTTTTATCTCATTTAATTATGCCGAGAGGACGACATCAGAGCAGGGCGTTTGAACATGCTGAGATATGGCTTTGTCAAGTGGGAACATCAGTGGGCCCCCATGCCTCGCCTCCCAATGCAGAACGATCTCTCCATCTTCCCCTTCTCATTCGTTGGTTAATTACATCACTCATCTCTCCCCAGGCCTCAGCAGTGTCAGTGGAACAGCTGGGGTCGTTCCTGGAGCACAGATCCTCAGGACCTTAAATCAAAGACCAAACCTTCCTCTCTCCTCTACCTTCACATAAGCAGGGAAAGAGAGACTCGCTGCTCACTGATTGGATTATCCCTGTCAAAATCTTTGCTAGAGAAAGGTCTGTGTTGGTTTCTTTCTTGGTGATGGATGTTTTTTTATCCCATTGGGACTCGCCTGTCCATGGATATCTGAGCTGGGCATACCCTGAAAAAAAGAATCCCATTATAGTCTTTACTAAATCACCAAGATGCTCACTTTCTGTACTTTTAAAATATTCCACAAGTACCGTGTGTGGCTACATTTTATCATTTGGCCTGGCGACCATCTTTGATACAGTGGCCAGCACATGATTTGAGTGTAGTGAACCACAGCTATTCTTCCAAACATCTGGATGTATAGCCTCCAATTATTGTTGTGTTTCATTTCAGCTTCAATAAATTGTGACACAAAAGTGGCAAAATCACTATTGCCTCATCATCTATGAAGTTTTCCTTGTGGTGGTGGAACTCTAATGGTAACGCCAACAATGGCTGCAGCACTGGGGGGGTTTGCGCGTGCTTGGGGAGGTCACATGATCCCAGGAATGTTAGGCTCTGTTGTGGGTGAGCACTGGGAAGCTCGTGGCCGTCAGCATGAAACAGTGGAGGAGCTCGGTTGAGCTCAGGATGGAACAGGACATGTTCTAGGATTTGTTATGTTGCTTACGGGTGCAGCTAAATTAGTTTATTCATTACATCAGAATTTCTGAAGCTCAAAGGAAAAGCAAGACTTAAAATTCGTTGTCCTCAACCATAAAAAAACATATTTCAGTCCCACCATCACAACTGAGCAAACTCCATTAGTGAAAAAAAAACAGAGTCAAGAGTATTCTGTCAGGCCAAATGGGCTGTTTGCTGTTGCCTATGTGCTGAGGTTCAAGGCTCTTTCTTTAACGTGGGTACAGAGGCAGAGAAAACAATCCCATTACAAGGTCCATTAAGTACTTGTCTGACTTTGTCCGTCTGCTATTTGGCAGGTGCAGTGGGTTTTTAAGGCATATTAACTGAAAACAAACCAAAACACCTCTTCCTTAGTGTAAGAACATGAACATAAACATGTCAGCATCCATCATGCAGAGGTGGACGACGCTAACTGGATAATAACTTCACTCCGTTCACTAAACCTGATCTTATAATCTGCAGTTTTCCTATAACTTGTAGAGCTTCATCTCACAGGGAGGGAGAAGCAGGTCCCTGTGATCTCCTTATAGAAGGAGTCGGCTATTGCCTCTGGCTTATTGAATTCCTTCTAGTCACCACAGGAAGAAAATCCTAATTGACAATTTCACACCGGCTCCTTCCTTCCCCCGTTATTCATTTCCAATCATTAGTCCATGATGCCTCTTAACAGTATTCTATCTCTTTATTAAAATTACTTACACATTTCCTCCTCTTCCCCCTTATCACCACGGCCCTGCTTACCAGTGCTTGGAGTGCCCATGTGAGGTTAGTCTTTGAGGAGTGCACTGAATTGGTTGCATAATTCTGTGTTACGTAACTGAGTGAATTAGGCAGGAGATATGTTTAAAGTGAGGGCTCGGATTGGTGGCAGGGAAGAATACTGTGTTCCGGCAAAATAAAGGGGGTGGAGAGTTTGTTGATGTGTGTGTGTGTGTGTGAGCGGTGTGTGTGTGTGGTCCAGGTATTACTCATGTTGTGGGGACCTAAATCTCTACACAGTCTCATTATTATTGGGTCTTGTCTTCCTTGACGTGGAAGGCCTGTATGAGCTTTAAGACCTTGTTTGCAGTTTCAATTTATAGAAAAGGTTAGGATGAAGGGACTAGGCACTTTGAATGGTTAAGGTTAAAGTGCACTTTGTCAATAAGTGTCTTTACAAATACAGAAAGACAAATGTTTGTGTGTGTGAGAGACAATAGCAGCGAGGGATGGAATTGGAGGCAGAAGCAGATCGAGCCGGTGCGCAGCAGAGGGATATATGCATAGACATGGTGTAACAGCATGAGTCATCTCAACTTCGCTGACTGGCATGTGGCCTGCATTCTAAGAGCCCCCTCCTGTAAACCTGCTGTAGGAAAGATTTTCCCGTTAAACTGGTTAAAGAAGCAATCCCAATAAATATTTTCATTAAGTTTACAACTTCTTGTATTGGGGCTAGCTGCAATTGATCACCTCTCAATCATTGTATAGGATATACTGTGAAACGTTTCTGTGGAATTGAAGTTTGCCTTTGTCAGTGTTGCCAGAGGTACGATAATTATCATATAATAATTGTGCCCTCTGTATGATGTACGATCAATAATCGCAACATATCCATGATGTACGATAACGTGATCATTTTGTGAGACTTAGTATCATCAGTTTTATTCTGGATAGTAAAATAAGGATCAAGTCTGTGTTTACGCATCTCTTCTCACGTGACGTACTTCGACATTTCCCATCAGGTAACGCTGGCCTGTAAATTTCTGCATCTACCTGTATCTATGAGCCATGTTTGCTATCAACAAACTTTTCTCCATATGGAAATGTAAAGTTAATCATTTCCTGTATGCGACAGGGGTTTTCTAGAAAAGACCAACCAGATAGTGTTACAAATAATGGATCAACATTTTAAAATATATGCTTTCCTTTCCTGAGAGCTATGCAGGAAGTTTGATACCACTCTCAAATCTGAATAGTAAATGTAAATATTATGCAATTAGACAGTTCGCTTAGCGTAAAGACTGGAAATGTGGAAACAGCTAGCTTGGCTTTGACCGAGTGTAATGGTATTGGTGATGACCAAGACGATGATTTACTCCTCCTGGGGTTTCTTGAGGCAGATAAGATATACTGCCTCTCCAGCGTGTTCTGTGTTTACCCTCCAACTAGTTGGATGTGCCCAGAATGGAAAGAGGCATCAGATGCTCAAGCCATTTTAAATGGCTCCTTTTGATGCAAAGGAGCCGTGTGGGTTCCCAACCTGGTCAGGCTATGGTTTTTGAAACAGACTCTGATACGGACTTTAATGTAGACTTAATACAGACACAGGAATTGTTAACCTATACTCTATCAGAGTGGTATTTACTGAACTAATTGTTCGGTCAATACAAGGAAACGTAGGGGACATAAAGATGTTATATAACATTATATAACAGTGATTGGATTATTGAATCAGTGCACTAATGAAATACAGTTGGTACTAAACATTAAGGCCATAAAAAGCTTTGGATGATAGTTGGTGGGTTGAGCTTCTAAATGGCTTACACAATGCTCAGCAGAGCAGCTCAGGGGGATGTGTCTGTCTCAAGGAGCTGCTGGAGATGGGTTGGCTGATTGGTAAGTGATTTGTAATTACTTGTGCTCAAGCTGCAGTGTGACCTGTGACGATGTCATCAGTGGAATTACAGGTTGTTGTTTTTTAAATGGAGGCATCTCTGTCCATCTTTTTTCAGTGGTCAACACTACACCTCCTTGGGTCACTCACCAAGACATACTTTGTTAGGAGTTAAGATAGATAGATAGATAGATAGATAGATAGATAGATAGATAGATAGATAGATACTGGTGTGCAAAGAATGGTGGTGATGACATACTGATGATAATGTTAATAACAATGTTAATAATAACAATAGTGTACATGCTACATACTAATAATAATCTACAGCAATAGCATAGCAATAACAATGATAATAATGGCTCAGCATAAAATTACAATGATAGTAATAACACATAATGTTTGGTAGCGAAGGCAAATATTATAGATACTCGCATGTACCAGGTATATATACATATATACATACATACACACAAACATAATGTATAGATATGATATATAATATCAATATAGTGAATACTATCAGCAGTGTCCTTACACAAGATACTAAACACCAAATTGCCAATTAAATGGATGGATAAATAGAAAACTTGGCTGTAAAGTATGTACTTAGAGCAGAAGATGAGAGGTAGAAAGAGCAGACGAGCAGAAAGTCTACTGCACGTTGGAAGTGGTACAACGATTTAGTTTGGTCCCGTTCAGTGACCACAGATCTGGACCACAGATGAGTTTTAAATCCTGATGGATCCAGGCAGGAACCATTTCCTGTATCGTTCCTTTGAAGAGCGGGGTTGAATGAGTCTGTTGCTGAAGTTGCTCTAAAATTCGTCCGCTGTTTTATGAAGGGAGTGAGCAGCATTCTCCATGATTGCCAGCAGTTTTGTCAGGATTCTGTCCTCCACCACCTCTTTCAGGGTGACGAGCTTAGAGCAGGCAACAGACTCTGCCTTTCTGATGAGTTCATTTAGTCTGTTAGCGTCCTTTGCTTTGATGCCTGCACCCCAGCACACCACAGCAAAGAAGATGGTGCTCGCAACAACAGACTCGTAGAACATCTGGATTATCTAGTTGCAGGCTTCAAAGGACCTGGACCTCCGTAAGAAGTAGAGCTGGCTCATGCCCTTCTTGTAGACAGCCTCAGTGTCTGTGGACCGCCTCAGCTTATTATCCAGTTGCACGCCCAGGTACTTGTACGAGAGCACAACCTCCACATCAGTCACTGATGCAGACTGGAGCAGGTGGGGGGGCTTATTCCTCATGAAAGGCACCACAATCTCTTTTCTCTTCACCCCGTTGAACTGCAGATGATTCTCCCCACACCATCCTGCAAAGCACCATGGAGACCACTATTCAGTTTAGACCTTATAACATCTCATATTTAAAAAAAGGAGTACATGGGTGATCAGGTTTATGCCCTCACTCCAAGCCTCATTAACCTGCTTGCAAACCCCTAATCCAGAGCGCTCTTACAACCAAAACCCACTCCATGCTGGAACGCTCAATTGGAATGCTGAAGGCCACTGGTGTGCCATTTCCAGATTATATACCCCCTCTGGAGGAAATGCCAGATGACCCACTGGATGCACCTTATGGAGATAGCATCATGGTTTGGCAGCAGTTAGCTTACTGCTTATGAGGTATGGAACATATGGTGCTGTATACCTGTGGGTCTGTAAAGCCTTTTGAGACTGTAAACAGTGGAATTGGGCTTTAAATAAACTTGACCTTTAAATGGTGGTGAATAACGAGTAATGTATTCCACACCAGCTATTTGCCTTGTCACATTTTATTGAGACATCCTATTGAGCATTTCATTAATCCTTTCAAGGTTTTTTGGTCAAATTTTTTAACACAGAAATCAATGAGATCAAAGCTGCTGAAATATTACCTAAAGATTAAATAATCATTTCCTGATTTTTGAGGACCTCATTGGACACAGGGCTGTGATCTGAAAAGAAAATATTTGAATGCAGACATTTGAGTAGCTCATGTATGAACATGCAAAATGTACCTTCAGCAACCAGTGTGTCTATAAATGCATTGCTCACCGGGGGGGTCTGAGTCCCTGATGTGCCAGCAAGTAGATCAGCGTGGAGAGGCAGTCAAGTAAAACCTGTCAGTGCCGCCTTTTCAATTATTTCTTAAATTCTTCATCTTTTTGGTGTTTTGGTTTTACCTTTCTCCACCAGTTTTTGAGAGAGTTCATAAGTTCTGGGACCAGTTCACCTGCTGCAGAAATTACTAACACTGGTTGAGCTGAGCTGAAATCAAATCTATTAGAAATATGGTGAAAGGCACTGAATGAAATTGGTTGGTGAGTGACCTTTAAATAGTTTTCTCCTGGACCTGTACAGCTTCTATATACAATCTAAATCTGGTGGTCTAAATGGCAAGTAATTAACCATTGACCCTTTTCTATTATGGCTACCAACTGTGTATACTCTTACAATTATAGCATATTTTTTCCCAAGTCAAGCAGAATCTCTAGTGTGTATAAAACATGACAAAAACATATCCTGTCATTATTAATTCACTGCACGGATTTGGCATGTTTTTGAGTTCACTCTCCCTTGACCTCTTCTTCCCAGTAGTAGCCTATTATGATTATGAATGATCTATGTTCTATGAAACGTAGTCAACACAAGCTCAGTCAAAAAAATCCTTCTTGGAATGTATTTTTTATGTTCCCCTTCTTTTCACATATTCCTCTGATCCACAGTCAACACACTTGTGTACAGGGTCCACACATTTATCCACAGTGCTTCACACTGTGTTCTTTGTTTGCCCCTTCGGTACCTGGGTCCTCGGAACCCGAGGTGCTTGGTGTGGTTTTTTTCTCCAGTAATGAGGAAACAAGTGATGCTGAGGCTTGAGACTGCTGCTGCTGTTGTTATACTGTATTTTATACTGTTCTGTATTTGTCATTGCACCGATGAGAGCAAAGCTCAGATACAATTCCAGATCTCCAGATAAGATCTGGATAAGTGAACCTAATAATCAGTTTTTGTATGTTCATTTTGAATATGGTTAGCATAAAAAAACATGTTTACCCTCATGTCCTCCATTATTCACATACCGGCTATTCCATTTCTATCCGACAGAAGCTGCATCACAACATTGGGCATTTCCCTTTGCCCTCCACGCATCTCTCCCCCTGACTAATTAGCCCATTAGCAATTACACATTGAATCAGGCTTCTATGGCAACACAGCATGAGCATTTGGGATGGAGAAATTTACACTGCATCCACTCTCGATACTGTTTTTCTTGAACATTTAGAAAAAAGATATGTTACAGTTTCATGTCAAATATCAGAATTTATAATTCTAAACCCATGAAATTAACCTTGAGCAAATGTTGAAAATACTGAATAATGGTTATGTTGTTATGCTATGATGTGAAAATAAATATATACATATATATATTGTAAATTCTCAATTCTTTGTTTGCCTCAGCTACAGTGATACCTTTATTTGGAGCAGGCTTATAATAATAGCCCACTAAGACATATTTATCTTTTGCTTGTCCGAGCAATGAGCCACAGTGGAAGCCTGCTGTCCTAGTGAGGGGCGGGACAAGATGAATCATAACTCTGCACACTCTCCTAGTCACTCCTTGAATGTTGTGCCTGGGTGCACACACTAAAAAGCAATGAAGAATGGTTGTGGAGTGAGAAAGAGATAGTTGTAGAGATTGGCCAACATTCTTACTTTTTCACCTCTGCACACTTCCGGGAGGGATTTTCCGAGGCTAGTAGATGATTTCATAAGCACACTCTAATCACAGTCTACATTAATGTGGGCAGAGGCCGAGGTGGAGAGGAAGTTGTAGGGATAAAAATTAAGCTCTCGATTTACTGGTCATGAACTTTGGGACGTGACAGAGGGAGTTGCAGATGCAATCAACCAAAATTAATTTCTCTTACATAATACTCCGAGCTCACTCTTAGGGACATCCAGACGGAACTTAATATTTAAAAATGCCTCTACTTTGCACTGAAAGAAGCTGGTTGAAGTTGTTCAAGCATCGGATTAGAATTGAACACCTCCTGGAGGCCTGGGAGACACTAGGGGTGCAGACCTGTTTTTAATCATATGAAGATGATAACACT
Source organism: Hippoglossus hippoglossus (assembly GCF_009819705.1). NCBI lineage: Eukaryota > Metazoa > Chordata > Actinopteri > Pleuronectiformes > Pleuronectidae > Hippoglossus > Hippoglossus hippoglossus. The sequence continues at coordinate 19,010,847 of NC_047161.1, forward strand.
GAGACGTATTGACACATTGTACAGTGGAAGGCTATATGTTCTTATCTTAACATCTCTGGGTGAACAGAGGGTCTGCTCAGTGCTCAGATAGGAGCGATCCACTCCGTAGACCCAGAAAATACAGGTAAAAGGAGTCATGTTACAATGGCTTCAACACCATGTGGCTAATGGACATCATGGACTACAAAGGAGATGGCTGTAGTGTGGGGGAAGTGCCTGCTTCTCCTCCAGAGGAGCTGAATTCCTATGCTCACTCTCAGAACAACACCAAGCCAGAGTTTCTACTAGAGCAGAAATATGTACAGTATCTTGGAAAGCCTTTAAAAATGTTACCACTCACAAAGCTTGTGAAATTATTCTATGTTGTGCTCTCAAAATATGTGACTAATATAAATTGTCACTGACGACATCAGCCTCTTTGGCGGCATCACAGACGATAGAGAACCTGCCTCCGGAGCCATATTAAGAGCAACTTCCCGCTCAGCGTCAGCAGGACCAAAGAGCTGATTCACGAGGCAACAGGAAGGGGCACAGCCCATCCACACTGAGGGAACAGAAGTGGAGAGAGCGAGCTGCTTCAGATTCCTGGGGATTAACATCAAGCCACACAGGTGTGGTTTTGAAAACAGTGAGACAATGGCTCTTATCTGGCGGCTGAAGAGGCTCAGCATGGACTTGAGCGTATTTGACCACAAAGCTCTGTGGAGAGTGGTCAGATCAGTATAACACCAAGACTTAGCTGCCAGCCATCCAGGACGGCTACAGTCTGCCACTATCTGGCAGGTGGTACAGGCACAGCTTTAACCAGCAAGCCATCAGGCTACCGAACTGCTTTCATTTACATGTACACAAACAACTCACATAGAACAGTAACAATGGCATGCATATACCACGATGATTGGACCCTTGCTGCTGCTTACATGGTTTGTAAGAGTCACTTCATTTGTTGCTATTATTATAATTTTTCTTTGGGTAGATATTTTTGATATTATTTATACTACATGTTTAAAATGGTATTACGCACATGATAACAAGCTTGAATCAAAAGGCGTCTTCAGACGTGACCTCCGGAGGATGTGGGGAGAATTGGGTCCAGACTTTCTCCGCAGTTTTCCTTTCACACATGAACAATGCAGCGGGAGATTCCCCCGCTCAGACGCGTTCAGAGCAACACAGAAATCTCCGACATGTTCAGGTGAGGGGGGGTGCAGCATCCTGAGGCAGGATGAGACAAATTAATTCTGCTGCGGAGATCCCATGCTTTTGTTAACAGCATCTTCTATTTACATCTTCGTCTGTGTCTTCTACCTGCTTCTACATTAGGAGATATTTGTTTTCCTTTTGCGTCTGTCGGGTGTTAGAAACGTCACCCACTCGCTGGGGGTGAATCCAGCAGAAGATCTCCTGCTGTGTTCTCACATTGGTGCCTTAAGACTTTGCGCAGACCCTTTTACTTGGGGGCCAGATGGAGAAAGTCCAGAGGATCTCCAGAGTTTAGCTCAAGTGTGAATAGAGCTATAGCAACTTGAAGCTTTATTTAAGATTTGGTCATTATTTAAGTTCTGAAAAGGTTGCAGGGATTACTTATGTGTTTAAGAGACAAAACCTTCTATACTGTAGAAATGACATGAGCATTAGTCATTAACACAGGAGACCATTGTTCATTTCCTGTTTGCTATGGAAAATAAACACTGGTTTGTTTTAACCAAAGCCTCAGTTTTTCCATGACCATAACTAAATGCTTCCTGTAACCATGACGTCAAAGGTCCCTTAACCTTAATCAAGTAAACCAAACCAGGATCTTTTCCGAATCCCAACCAACTACTTCCTGGGCCTAAATCTAACCACATCTTGACCATAGTGCTGCCAAATAAAAGGTTTAATCTAAGAAGGAGTGATATTGTCTTGTCAGTGGCTTCAGTTCAAAAAATGGCTGTATGTGTTGTTTTGGACGACACTGACAACCACAACAACAACAACAATATTTATTTGTTAAATTTGAGGGGATTTGTTGGTATTTTGTAGTTTTGAATACTGAATATGTAATCTTGGACACAGTGCTGTACTGTTGTGAGAGAAGATAAAAAATAAAAAAAAATTCTATGAAATGTGAACCCAATCCCACTAGCATCTGATATTTTCCCTCTTAATTAGAACTTTTCAGGAGACACAAAGTGGTGAGAGGATTTTAGCTGCAACTTACTGATGTGGGAGTTGTCAGGGGAGAGTTGGCCTGTTTCATCCTGATCCTACACTGATTGCAAGGCCATAGTGGAAAATCAGTTAAGTGCTCTCCACAGTCTAATCAGGACCACGCATGGGTTTTTGTCATATAACTCAGCTCAGTAGAGAGGTACAGCCTAATGAATAAAGAGATTGTTTCAGCCTACTAAAATGTGTTGATTGCTCCAAAAACATGCCACAGCACAATTAAGGCCTGTGTGAATGGGTTACGCAGCTCAGATATATTAGATATGTTGACTCATCTGTCCTATTTCCTGCTGCCTGGTTGGGGAAGTAATGATGATTGTGATGCTGTTGCTGGGAGTTGAATGAGCCCAGGGGCCTATGCAGTGACCTCGATGGAGCTGAGAGTCACAAATGCAGAGAGTTTCATTTCCACAGCTGCACGGGAGACAAATGGCTGCTTGACGTAGAGAAGGTGTGAAGGAGAGATTAAGATAAAGATTACCCTCTTAAGTGATTAAAGCCGACACTGATTTAGCCGTTTCTGAGCTGCTGGTATAAATTATGCTTGTATTGAAACATTCAGACAGAAATTTCTGCATGCAAGATTTGGTACACCACTCCAACACTAATGCAGACTTATACAACTGTGCAATAAATTCTCCCTCAATGAAGGTCATAATGTTCAGTTTTTTGTTGTAGAGAGATGTTGATCATTTTAGAGGCTGTCACCAACATACTGACAAATGTTTCTTTTCTTTTGTTGAGCCCATTTATATAAATGAGACTCAGATAAATAAACAGGAAACAGTATGTGTATACAACAAAATCCCCTTTTTAAAATTACATCTCTGCTGTGGACAACAACCTCAACAACCAGTGATGGATGTAACCTCGTGGAAACAAAGACAAGTGGAGCCTTTTGAAATAATTTAGTTGTTTAATCATTCACAGACCACAAGATAATAAAATAATCACTGTCAACAAAGGCACACGAAGCAGGGAGGGAGATCCCAATCAGCTTCAATAGGTGTAGGTTCCGTCAAAAAAGGCATATTTAATTTAAGTAAAATGTTTGTGTGTCAAATCCTCATACTGTTCGTGTTTTCTTGAAGATTACAGAGGCAAGGACCACAGTGGTGTCATCTTGAGTGGTAGAAGACAAGCGTTTATTTAGTTTCATAAATTTTGCATGTACAGACCTGTGAAATGAGCACACAGCGCTCACAAGCAAGAGAGCAGAAAGACATCTGAGTGAGGGAGTGTTTCTGTTTTACATAAAATATATATAGTCCAACAAGCACAGAGCTGGGACGTGCCTGAACAAGAACTACTCTCATTCTCAAATCTCTCTCTTTTTTTGGCAAGCTGTCGGAGTCACTTGTTAAGGAGCCAGTACATTGCACCAGAACTGCTTGTTGGATGGTCAAAGCTTTAGAGCTTCAGGGAATTGGCCTGGTGGCTGGAGAGCTACGGACCTCAGAACGTTGGCCGAGAAGCAGGACAGACAGATGGGTGCCAGCGGGCGTCGGTGAAGGCCGGGACAAATTTAGTCCCCTCAGGATTGGGTAGGAGGCTGTTGGCAAAGATGGATCCTCTCAGGAGGGAAGGTAGGGCTCTGGGGTCCAGATCGGCAGTTTGGACAGTTTAACAGGTACAGTTGAGAATTAGGTGCTGCAGCAATGAAGGATAACAGCCTGACATTATGGTGGGATGTCCTGGGAATACATCCTCAGGAGCTGGCAATGTTTAAGGAATAGGCTGTATGTCAATAGGGACGAGGACCTTGGGAGAATGCTGCTCATCGTCGGCAGGGAGCAGGCAAGACATTGGATGGGAGTCCCCAACTCCGACTGGACGTTGATCATTGGGCAGTGGGAACTCCCTGGCGCTTCACAACAGAGAAGACCAATGTCATTCAAAGCCATGTTTTCTTGTGGGGTTTTTCCTGAAAGGAGGTCCATGGAATTTTCCAAGACAGGGTGAGACAATGGCCTAGCTTACTGAGAAACAGGCTGGTATCTATCTGATTGAAAGCATGCGGGTCCTATGCCAGGTTTTAGCTTGGGGGCTTCTGGAAGAAAACGGCGTGCAAGATCACCTTACAACCAGCAAACTAAAGCTGCTTTCAGACATGCATTGAACTCAGACTACACAGAATCCGATGTGAGAACACAGCGGGAGATCCCCCACTTGATATATCCAGGCGGGTGGGGGGGTTGATTAAGCTTCTAACACGCGATAGACGCAAAAATGAGAAAAACAAAGCTAAATATATATATATATATATATATATGTCCTGGTAAAAACAGGTGTCATACACGTAGAAGACACAAACAAAGATGTTTTGAGAGTTTGTGGCAATGCGAGCCGACACCGGTGTCTGTGTGTTGTCAAGGAAATCACGTGATCTCTGCAGCTGAATAAATACATTACTTCCTGCCTCTGCCTGCTGCACCTGGCTGCACCACCCCTCGCCTGAATCTGTGCAGAGAACCTCCTGCTGCGCTTTACATGTGTGAAAGGCGAACTCCGGGTATGGTCCGGACCCAATTCTCCGGACTTTATCCCCAGGTCATGTCTGAAAACGGGTTAAGTCATCACAGCATAATAATTAGCCATGAGGTTGAAGACTTTTTAATTAAAGAATGAGGGACCTGATCTGTTGAGTTCAGAGCTATGACAGTTCTTCCAAAGCAAGTCACCATGATACAAACATACTCCTTCAAAGAAACTGGTTCCACTGGGACCACAATGATCAGTTGGTACTGTGATGCCTGTGACCCAAATGCAGGTACTGAGGAGCCAGGCAGGAACAGTTAAGTGATTTAGTTGAGAAATCCTAAGCTTACAGGCAGGCAGGCAAACAGGAAAGCAGTGAGTACTTGAACTGAAGTGAAACAGGCAGGAATAGATAATGCCAAGGTCAGGAAAAATCGCAGAGACATATGAGTCAGGACTGACATTGAGATGAGCAAATGGCCGAGCAGAGAGCAGGTACAAAACGTAGATATACAGTTGACTGCAGATGACAAGCAGGTGAGGTGGGTGTGGCAGTCAGGGCTGGGTGATCCGCAGAGAACAGGTGTGCACACGGCCAGGGAAAGTCAGGTGACTCCACTGAAGGGAAACAAAGCAGGAGCCGTAACTATAAACACCGCTGATTTATGGCACGGTGAGACAACACACCATGTTGACCAGTTATTTTCAAGCATTGTAACATAAAGGACCTACTCTTTCCTACTTTGGCAGCAAATGTCGGCATTGGTTTTAAATGACAGAATTATAAAATGTAATTCCTAAGAATACTGTGCTGAATGAAGAGCCAGTATTCTCCTCAGTAGATTTAGCCACTGATTGGCCAGTGGTGATAAATTAGAGTCCCACAACGATGTAATTTGTGGTAAGCCACTGGATGAGGGGCTGATTCAACTCATCACTGGCTGGTTTCTGACTCTGCTTGTGTAGCAAATCACAGTCATATGTAGTTTCAAGCTCTATAGTGAGGGTCAGACCTGGTATCTGTTTGCTACACGGATTGTATATACCACCCACAGATTGCAGATGTGAAGTAATGGTTCTAGCTTTCATGCAATTGCTGAAACTGCAGAACTGAAAACATGCTAAAGTCAAATCCAGGCCCGTCTAAAAAAGTCTTTAGTCTGCTCCCTAAATGACGGTGTGAAACCAAAACTAACTGGATCAAATGTAAACACTGTAACACAGGAATAAACCTTGGTTCTAACCATGGTCTGGACTTTCAGGTGTAAAAACACCATATGATACTGTTATTATCAGAGCCTTTTTATGAGGCTGTTTTTGTTGGAAAATGGCTAAACAGAGATGCAAAAATAACTACAAACATACATAAAATGACAACAATGAAAGACTAAATTACTAGAAATGATGTGACCACACACTTTGGAGTCATTTTGCCTCTTGGGAGATTTTGTCTTTGAATTTGTCCCAAGCTCTAGGCTATTTGAAATTAGAAATAATAGCTAATTATTGATTTTTTAAATATTTAAATGTTTGAAGTAGCTCATATGGGACCCATTTATTACCCAGATCTGGGTAAAATCTGGAACAATTAACAATGTACGTTTGTAACTATTTGTTATAGCTTACGTCACAGGCTTTAATTGTGAGACTCGGCACATTTTAAACTCACTGTACAGAGGTGCCCTCTTTAAAACTGTGCAAAAGCTCTCCCTCCCTCCTTCTCTCCCAAAAATGTGTAAACCTGTCCCTGCAACTCAGCAATATAGCATAAAAATCCCTTTGCTCTGTGGTAAATTATCTGAATGTTTTATTAAAAACCGATACCAATCTGCTGTATTGGCAGTATATCAGTTGAACCCATTTGGGCTCTGACTCCACCTTGTTTGTGCACCAAAAGTGTGAGAAGTTGTTTCTCCCAGCAGGACACTGGAGAACAGAATGTCTCGCACATGCAGCCTGCTGCTAAGTCTTTGGGTCTGTGTGTAAAAACACTCATTACTCTGGTCTATTACTCCTCTAACTCCAACACACATTACTGCAAATTGTGTATCATCACAGCAGAACAAATGGAAAGTAAACTGCAGCATGAACTCAGCAGAGCGGAAACACTCTCACGTGGCGCTGCCTGAGGAAACCCTTTAGCCTTGTATTATATTTTTGTAAAATATTTGTATATATCTTATGGTTTTTTTAAAAAATAGGAAAATTGTCTTAAACCAATTGATGTCTTTGTGTGGTGTTAAAGTTGCATCGATGGATTGTTTTGGTGAATTGGGGGCAGAACACTGACATGCAGTTTTATCATTTTATAAAGTTGCCATGCAAACAATAACCTACAGTTACACATGAGACAGCAGGTGATGTAAAGTGGGTTTATCTGCCCGTGACTGGGAACAACAGTCATGACACTGGTGTCATCAAGAAGCTAATGTTGGCTAAAAAAAGATTATGTCAAAAATAACAACAACATTTACTCCTACAGAAAACTACTGCTACATAAAGTCTATGGACACTGGCTGTGGTGTTCAGGTAGTTTCTATTCTTTCATCATCCCCTTTTATATCAATGAAGGTAAGATACAGAACAGCTATCTCTCTGTGTAATACAATACAGCTCTACAGCACCACACACTACATCCTTTAAAATGTTCACACAGTTAATCTAACAACTCTCCACCTGTTTTGATAAAACCTGAATTTACAATCGTGCCTAATTGTTAAGTTTTCTGTTAATATGTGCCCTTATACTGAAGTCTATGCTTTATTATAATATAACTGGAGAGTGCGCAATAAAGTGAATCACTTCCGGTTCAAGTAAAACACCGATGACGGCTGTGTGTGTTATTCCTCCGAGAATCAAGGATATCGGTGCCCGGTTATTCAACCCTTAACGATGGCAACCCTAACACTAATAAATGGATTGTAGTTTAATTACAATATTACTTGAAGTGCCTGGCCTAAATACAGTAACATATACTACATAATCTACTTGGACTGACTTACTTTGTACTTTTATCCGAACACACTTACACGACAAATTTTAATTGAGTAAAAATCCTTTTATGTAACATTAAGTCGTTATTTACGTGCTGAGGTACTGTGTTGCTGTTTGTGTGTTTTGTTACTCTTATCTCAACCATGTTCATTTTACTATTAGAACTAATATAATAGCTGTTTTCTTCTTTGATCAAATTTCTTACTATTCCTACATGTTTTTTTTACAAGCTATTCAGACGTGCTACTTTATCTTAGCAGTTTGCGATGGCTTCTCACTTTCCCTCTCACCCCACTGTCCTCTCTTGCTTGATACGTGGACTTGTCCATAAGATTGTGGTGTTTTTTTGCATCTTCAGCATAGACGATTTTTGATTTGGCAAAATCTACAGCCTGACGTCCCACACACAGCTGCGTTCGCGCGCCACAGCTGCTCCACTCAAGCGAATCCATTCCTCTATTGTGAAATGAACAGGCGTACAGAGGACCTGGTTGGCAGACAGGCAGGCAGATGCAAACAGTGAATCCAACTCAGGAACACTGAGGGACATAAAAGAGCAACAACACAAGGGAGCCGTGGGGAAAAGAACAGAAGCGCGAGGTAACGCACGGGAGCTGAACAGACGACCTGACATGGAGGACTGGGAGCACGGAGACAAAGTACACAAGGGAGGCAGGGATAATTGGACCCTGGTGAAAGACATCAGGGCGGGACAGACTATCACTAAAGCGGGAAAACTAGACAAACACAGGAATTAACACAACCAACAAACACAAGGGAAGCGATATCAAAATAAAACAGGAAATAATTAGTACTAAAGAATCAGAAGGAATCACTTTAGAGGGACAGATCATGACATTGTGACTTCACCTTCAGTGTTAATAGGCTATTTTATAAAACAGTGAGAATAAAAAATGATTGTTATAAATTAAAAAAAGCTGAATATTGCATCTTATAATCCATCAACCCCTGTTGTGTTGTAGATCAATAGATTCTCAATAACACATAATGATAGAGTCAAAAAACTGCTCTTAGACACTTTTGCAAATGTATTTTAAAATCAAAAACTGTTGAGAGAAAAGCATCCAGAAAACAGGGATTTGATCCTGTGTTTCCTGGCAACATATTTCATGCTGTGATCACGTTGCACCTTGTAACCAAAGACTTCTGCTATGACCTATGGCTATGACACACCTGTGGAGGAAAAGGGGGGTGTCGACAAATGTCAGTAATGCTAAATAATTACTGACTAGAGGTCATGTTTTACCCACCTTTAATTTAATACTACATCACTGCTTAATGCCATAATCTGAAATGATCCCGTAACGTGCTCTTTCCTCCCTTCTATCGCCACCGTCTCCTCCTCCCTCCTTTCTGTCTCCATTTGTGGTAGTGATCACACATAATTGTTTTGATCCACAGAGGCTCCTTGGCTTGAATCCGCTGTACAGGGAGCAGTCAGATTATTGGAATCCTGTCTGAGAGTAAGTTGGGTTCAGTGCACCGCGGTGTCGTCACACAATGAATACGTAACACACAATTTTCTGTTTCACAGCCCCAGGGACATTGCAAGTCACTGTTTGCCTCCACCTCCTCCAGTGTACTGCATTTTCAGTCATAATCTGGTTCAGGAAGCTTTTATTGTGTTCATAAAAAAACCAGACAACAATTCTGTGGAGCTACTGTATGTAGCATCACTGTGCTGTGTCTCCATGACTACAGAGGACACTACATTGACTTACATTCATTTATGGAGACTTGTAACCATTAACCTAAACCTAAGTATGTTTTACTGAGAGGGCTATTTTGTCAACAAAGCAACATCAAGTACCCAACACACTTGGGTAAGAATTCAAATTATTCTCTAGCGGTTTAAGTTGCTGGAGTCAAATTGACGCCGTGGATAAGAGATGTTTGTAAATGTGAAGATAAGAGGAATGTTGAACATACAGTGTGCAGTCTACATTAACTTGTGCATGCTCCGCTGCTCTGCACAATAACAAGAGGAGTACAAGTAGAAGAAAACAGAGCTAATGAGGACTTAACCTGAAGTTAGGCTTCGCACAGATAATACCATAAGAATAAAATATATAAAGGATAGTGAAGGTTACCAGGTTCATATGTTAATTTGAGCATGGGAACTGATTCATAATGGGGGGGATTGATCTTATATAAAACTGTTGCCTGAGGGAGTTTTTATGATGGAGGGAGCTTTTTTTTAATCCTAACCTTTGCTGCTCATTGACAGATAAAAAATAAATGAACAATTAAAATAATAGGTGAAAAGAAAACGATAAAAAACACAGTAAAAACACAACATCGCATGAGAGCAAGTCCATAAAAATGGGTTTCAGGAGGTGATTTAAAAGAAGTCACTGACTCTGCGAGCCTTATCTCCTCAGGTAGGCTGTTCCAAAGCCGAGGCGCCCTGATGGCAGAAGCACAGTCACCTTCAGTTTTCAACCTTGACTTTGGAACAGCAAGCAGGGCTCCACCTGAGGGTGTAAGGCAGCGTGTCGGCAGGTACTTGGATCAAATGTTTATAAATTGCACCAGAGGGCTGTGATTGTGAGCGTGCTGCCGAGGGTCTGCGAGGTGTAATGATGGTGATCATGGGACTAGACATGTTTAGAAGAGTTGAGGGGAGAGTTTTAATAGAGATGAGATTTTCGTGACAGGAGAAAACTTTACTAAAGCTAATGTGGATCCAATCTGATAGGGACAGGGTCTTGACAGACATCAGTCGCTGATGGGCCGGTCATTTCCAGTCACTAAAGTTAAGGGGTGGCATAATCGTGTAATTCTGTGTTGTGTGTGTTCGGGCAGGTGAGTCCATACGCCAAATTAGTGGACAGCACCCGAGCTTCTGCTCTGTTCGGATGAAAACCATCTGGACCAAAAAGTTCCATCCGTTTCCAGAAGATATTAAAATTGTCCACTAAAGGCGAGTGGCAAAGGCAGAGGACAGCCAGGTGTTCAGGCTAATCAGCCTGATGAAACGCCCCATTCCCCGGCCATGTGCGGGAACTGGTCCAGAGATGAGGATCTTATGTTTTAGGGAATTGAGGATATTAAACAGGTGGACAAAGTCCCGTTTTAAGAGTTCAGATTTCTGCTTGGGAATGTCATGAACGATAAATCTTTCAACACTGGGGTGTGATTTTATTACGTCTGGAAACTTGTTTACTATATCATTCACTTTCGCACCGAGAAACAGAGAGTAAGAGCCTTTCCAACCCTCGCATTTCGAATTATGGAGTCACCGATTATTAGAGTCGCTGGAGGCTTATGGGGGTGTTGTGTTAGTTTGTAGCTACACCCTGGTTCCCGACTGACTGTTTTCCACGTCTCCGCGAGGGAGCTGCATCACCACGGCTTAAATCAGGAGTGGCGCCGCTGGAGCAGGAGCTGGACCTTCAGCCGGGAGTCTCTCTGCTGGCGGTACAGCTGGAGCCAGGGGCTATGCCAGCAGCGCAACATAAAACCTAGGGGACATTGATCCACAGACAACCACTGACAGCCAAGAAGGGCACAGGCCTTACCTGAAACCCAGTCATTGAGTTGCCTATTGACCCAAAAAACAATTCCCCATTGAAAACTATCAAAATAAATGTTTGTAGATATTTGAGTGGATGTCTGAATTTTCATTTAAACTAATGTCTTACATCTTTGACCCCAGTGTCCCATTCTTATAATAAAGCCACAATCTGCCAATGCAGTAGGCAATACTTGCTTTCTTGAAGGCCTACATCTACAGTAATATGCTAATCTTTTCAGCCACATCACTTTTTCTATGTCCACACCTGGTTTCCACACTACATTTGAGTTTCCAAGCCCCTAAATTGAGACTGACAGGGACGGTGCTGGCTCCATTTGAGTTTGGAAACTGTTTTAATCGGAGCAAGCATGGAGACGATGAAGCTGACACCCATGTTCGCTTCCTGGCTGGGTCTTATCAGTCACAAGGTTTCCTTCCCTGATTCCTCACACTCCTATCACATGATCCTTTTCCAGATGAAATAAATGGCATCAGCCTCAACTACCAGTGGTGAATGCAATATTAGTAATGAATTGCAAGTATTACTGTCAGTAACAGATCCACATCCTCATTGAAACAAGCAAATGCATCCCCTCCCACATACAACAAAACACAGGTTTATATTCAGTAGCTCGGAAAAGAAAGGAGAAACAATCCCAGGTCCCTGCGGGATCAGATGTCACCAGCAAAACAAGCGACAGATTGCCTAAACCCACGGCCAGGCGGACGGTGCCCTGCAGAGCGGTGGGAGGTCATTTACTGGGGGCCTTCTGCACGGGAGGAAACGTCGAGTGGTGGGAAGTGAAGAGACTGCTCTCACACTCTCCTCTGCTGGTCTCTTCCTCTATTGAAATGCAGCAGGTCACATTTGAACTAAAACCACTTACCAAGTGTTTTTGTAACCTGCAGCAGATCAGCTGCTGGCCATTAAGTTGCTGAGGCATGAAATAAGAAAAGAACATGAACAGAGAACTAAGGGAGGTGGGATGTTCGGTGCAAACTGGAGGAAAGACGACCATCTTCATGACCAGCAATAAAGACGGAATCAGCTCAGGCTCACTTTGTAAATATCTTATCAGTGTATTAACAGTGAAGGTTTGTGAAGACACACTCATTTAGATGGTTTGTTGGGACGGCTGTGGCTCGGGAGCAAGAGAGGGTCGTTCACTAAACTTCTGTCGGTGGTTTGATCCCCGGCTCCTCCAGTCCACATTTAGAAGTGTCCTTTGGCAAGAGACGGAAAACCAAAGGTGCTGACAGTGTATGAATTGTGTGTGATAGATAAAATGCGCTTTATAGAAACTATGCAAAACCTGTGTATATAAATACAATCGATTTTAACCAATGCAAGTTTATGTAATATTTTAGTATTCCCTAAACTTAGATATCTGGAAGATTTAGAGGTACAGAACTATAGGCTTATGTTATGGTCATACCTTTCATTTATTCTAAGAACTATGCTTAGGCCAACAGCACTTAATAGTGTTATACCCACGAGCCATTGGTTTCTATTGTAAAGGAGCCTGTTGCTTGATTTACACTCGTCAAGTGACAAGAATGTTTGTCACTGTGCAGCAACAATGACACATGGCACAGATGCAGGTAATTGTGGACTTGGTCTATTAGTGTCTATTAGTGCATCTAGGGTTAATTTCAGAGGAAGTGCACAATCGACACTCAAAACAGAGGCAGGATACGTTAGGCAGCCATCTTGCACATGCAAACACATTATTAAAAGCAAGTTTATCTCCTACAGGTACGTCATGTTTCTGTGTGCTGTCTTTCTTGTTAGAGACTCTGTAAGAGTCTAGATCTTACATCAGAATCACTGAACTCTACCTGAATGTCTGGAGTGTTTGGGTCATCCACAAAGAACCTTGGTCATGTGATGTCAAGTGGTTCTTTATAGCCTCTAACCCCTGTTTTGGTTGCAATACATGGCAAAAAACATTGCAAGAAGTTGGCCTACATGGAGTTAGGAGGTGTGCAGGACTGCACGTATCATTTTGTTACACATTCTGTCACCAAGGTCACATGAACTTTCATGCTCAAAGCACAAGGCGTTTTCTGACAAGGTTGTTCATCTTTTATTCTGCTGATTCATATCCAACAGTTTCATATCCATCTTAACCTTGGAAGTACTCCAACTGCCAGCGACCCGTAATGGGAACAATGCTAGAGTCATTTAAATATGGATGTGTGGAACTTTCAAACCTTCAGTGCACAGGAAATGATAACTCATCTTCACTTAAATGTAGTTTTAATACAACATTTAGAAAGTAATTGCATTTAAGCTGTTTAGTTCATACAGAGATATCCTTAGTTGCTGCTGTATAAGCACAGCTAAATGCTTTAGAGGCAAAATATGAAGCCAAATTAAGACAAAGTAGAAATACATGGAAAGTCAATATATACAGTTGCTATTTAGCTACAAGGTCTCTACAGGAGAATAAACAGAGTGCACAAACTGTCGGTAATGTGCACTGCAGAGTGTTATAGTTAAGGACAAATAGAATAAAAACATGGGGTGTAAAGCTGAAATTGATTTGACCCACCCGAGACAAATGGCAGCTTCAGTCATTTTAGTATGTCTTAGTCCCTAACTCTTAACCATTTACGAAGCTTTGAATGTTCCCAGGAGAGGTGTCCTGCGTAATTGTTAAATGGAAGAAGTTGGAACCACCAGGACTCTTTCTTGAGCTGGCGGACTGGCAAACCTGAGCAACTAACTGCACAAGAGTGGCCTTCGTCAGGGAGATGACCAAGAACACAATAATCAATCTGAGCTTCAATACAGTAAGTCCTCTGCAAACGTGGAAGAACCTGCTGGGCCATTTCAAATTAAAACAATGATGATAAAGAGTGCAAAAAGTGAAGGGATCAGAATATTCTTTGAGCCCACTCATAGTGGTTGGGCATAGAGGAACATATGAATAGAAAATAGACATAAACAGCAGCAATAACAACATTATTAAAAGTCCTATATTGTGAATAGAAATGAGATACCCGATGAGAAGGCAGATAAAGAAATCAATCTATCTCATTCATCATCCACAGTTTTTGCAGAGGCAACCTTGGAACCCATGGTTTTATGGCAAATTGGGTCTTGAATTATAAACACTGTTCATCTTCCTGGCCTTATCCTTTCTATAAAACACCAGAATTAATGTTACACTGATAGAATCATTTAAAAGAATGATACTTGTAACACCTTTAATGACTTAGACAACAGATGATAAACAGTAATACCCTTTTCCCTCTCTGCTACACAAGCTCACAAAGGCAAAACCACACATACACACACAGACACACATACACACACACACACACACACCCACCGAGAACAATGTGTACAGTAGCCTGAGGCCCAGATGGTGCTCCTTCTCCACCAATGACGATGTTACATAAGTGGATTGAGCCCAGGAGCAGAGGTCTGCATGCCTGCTTTACCAAGCCACAGTGGAGCAAGGGATGCTTTCTGTGGAGAAAAAGAAAAAGAGAGATAGAGGGGGAGAACGTATCTGGTGCTTGAGCCTCGAGAGACAGACACATACAGCTTTAAATAGCTCTAATCCCACCCCCATCCTTGCACATGCATTCGGCCACTTTCCTGCCACTGGGTATCTGTCAGAGCACGGTGAGGTATCAGGCATCCACAGCCCTTCTCCGCTCTGCTTTGGTGGATGTGTGGGTGGGTGGCTCTATCTTGGATGTATGCCTGTCTATGGACATGCACAGCAGTGTGTGCAAGACGGGTAGAAGGTGTATTTGTGATGTGAATGTCAAAGCCATCTAAGCGGAGAGGCTGGGATTTAAAAGTGAAGGACAGATGACAGGGTTTGGTCAGTGGAAGGACATGGTAATGACCTTGGGCTCCCATAAATCCAAGATGTACTGTACATTCTGGCAGGAAGAGTGTCCCTGGTTTTGTGCAAATGCTGTTTATGCAAAACCACCATTCCTAGATAAAAAAAAAAGACAAGGTTACTGCTGCTTTCATGCAAGTGACCTAAAGCATATCCTGCCCTTGTGCATATATTCCCTATACCACCACCTACACAGTAACATCGGCATGGACCCAGTGGTTAAATACCATACAAATCAGCATTTTCTCATCCAGTCCCAATTTTTCTCCCTGCTGTCCATCACAACAACACCACCTCTGTCCTCTTACTCCTCCCTCCATCCCCACTTCTTTCATTCATTGTCTCCCTTAGGCAGCCATCTCCTCCTCTTGTTGTCCCCCTGTCTTTTGTTGCCCTCCTCAACAAAAGGTATCACTTGAGACTGTGATGTGTGTTTGTGATGCGCCTGTGACAATGACGCTTCATTTCCTCCAGACTCGCTGCTTGCGTATAATAGCCGGTGTGTAACTGGGTGTGTATGTGTGTATGCAGAGTTAATGCACTGCCTCTTTAAGTCAGGAGTGTGACAGCTTGCAGCTATGCTCGATCCTTGCCCCCTGCCATTACTGCAACACACTGCTGTTTGCTGCCACACACATGCACATAGAGAGCATTATCTTATGCATAATGGCACTAAAAGAAGGCCCACCCAGAAGGTCTTTCTGTGACTACTGCTGCCAAAAAAACAACCTGAAGCAGGTTTTTCTGAAAAACAGCCCTATAGTATACAAGATGTTTTATTTAGTGATGTGTTGTGGTAACTGCAAGGCTATAAGGGGAAATTATGATTGTAAATATTACAGAAAAACACTATGTAAAGCAAAATAAAAGAATATCATCTTTGGCGGTGCTAGTGTTCTTTAGATATATTTATACAATTTGAATAAGATAAA
Source organism: Hippoglossus hippoglossus (assembly GCF_009819705.1). Taxonomy (NCBI): domain Eukaryota; kingdom Metazoa; phylum Chordata; class Actinopteri; order Pleuronectiformes; family Pleuronectidae; genus Hippoglossus; species Hippoglossus hippoglossus. The sequence goes on from NC_047161.1 coordinate 19,026,866, forward strand.
TTCATGCTCCACTAGCGAGCTTCCATAGATTTTAACCATATCAAAGCCACAGATTATTATCATTTTATATATATATATTTGTTATTATTTGGTTTATTAGATACACCTGTATGGTCCTGTACACACCTGGTATTAACATGTGGTTTTTGTGATCCGATCACAAGTGGACAGCTCTGAGTGCGTGCGTTCACACCTGGTATTAAAATGTGACCCCACATGCGTCTTGTGATCGTATCTCAGATCGCTCTGTACAAACACGTACGTCATATCTATTCACGAAGACCAAGTTATGTTGTTTTTATCCAGTCGGAGTGCACAAGTGTGTCCGATGTCCGATGGTGTGTCTGTGTGTCGGCACAAAAAAGCGAAAGAGTCAGGAGAGTCTGAATGAATCTTGTGCAGCTGTGAAAAAAGATTTGACCAATTCAAGGAAAGTATGGATCGTTACGTGGTGATCAGTGTTGATATCGTAGCTGAGTAGGAGGTCCTTCATATGTGGCCCAGGGGGCATTCACGCTCCCACTGTTGAAAGAATGTGGAGACATGTGGCCTCAGACCACCTCCGAATGTGGTCGGGCGTGAAATGGATCTACATCCGATCTGAGTGCGTTCACACCTGTACTTAGAGCTGTCCGCTTGAGATCAGGTCACAAAAACCACATGTTCATACCAGGTGTGTACGGGGCCTCTGGTAGACCACAATCCAACACAACTGCCTGGTACTTCTTTACTACATGCTGTCAAAGAGGTGTTTAAACATGAACCACACGGTACTGACTTGGTGTGACTGCTAGTTTTTCATTTCTCTTTGTTCAGGCTGTCAAGAGGACCCATTAAACGAATCAATAATGTATTTTTACTGCTACACATTAATGTAAAGTGAACATGTCAGTACTTGCAGGGGTGAATTGTGTTTTCAAATGGTTCATGTGATACCTGTCATGGCTGCCATTCACCTCCCTCTATCACTTTTCGTACCCACTAATTTAGGCTGCCGTGCTCTTATTGTGAGACTCCACAGGTTTTCTGTGCTCACAAACTCATACATTCAAATTGCAATTAAAGGTGTTCAGCGCATGAATGAATCGTCGGCCCTGAGTGCACTGAATCACCACCGCCACTAACTGGATCAGTGTGAATCCTCTCTCGCTTGCGACTGAAAGCACCCTGGTCAGCTCAGCCATGATACTGTACTGTGTGAACGCTCTGTTATTCCTGGTTAAAAGCTTGCTGAAAGACTAAAACACATGAAATACATCAATGATGCAATGATGCAGTAGCTCTACTTATGAATAGTATCGAGGACGTTTGTTCTGAACAAAGCAGTTTAAATGGGCCCCTGCAAGTCTGCTTCAACCAAGGGTGGCTGCTGGGAGTATTGTGGGAGTTACTTTAAAACTGTGACCAGTTATATTGCTTCAATATTTTGTCAGCAGCAAACATATTTATTTACAACATTTGAAACTTCCCCCACGTCACATCTTCTGTATTTATACTCATAAACCAAAACAGAAAATGAGATGTCGGAGTTAAACAAGCAGCCAGATTTACAGTCTGGATGTACTGACCATCAAAAGTTAGCCTGGAGGGACAGCACACTGCCTTCTCACAGTAAAACCATGGGGCTCAGTGTGAGGATGCTCACCAGCTCACCATTTATCAGTGGTTAACGTTAGCAAGCCTGCCAACAACACACACAAGTAAAAGAAAATCAACTTTTGTGTTGGGGCAAATTGCGTACTAATACATTTTTTTATTATATATTTATATTTTCTATTATATATTAACATACACATATATATGCATTTTAAACATGCGCCACACATAAAACCTTAATTCAATCTCACTATGGATCGGCTATGTAAGTCGTTTATTATGTTGTAGACATATGGGTTAGGTTTATATATCTATCTATCCCTAAACCCATTATTATTGATATATGTAAGTATAAATGATGTATGGTGATATGGTTACACAACTGTTCCTGGTCTCTCTTCTCCCCCTCCCCCTCTCTTTCTTCTCTCCTCTCTTCCCCATTTTCCTCTGCTCACCCCAACCGGTCGAGGCTCATGGCCGCCCTCATTTAATTTGATTTATTTTACACTTATAACCTATCTAAAGTTTAAACTTATAATTTCCACTCTTTGAAATTGTGGAGAAAGTGTTTAGTAATGGAATTCAAACATTAGGGGGCAAATGTTTCTCTATGCTTTAATTTTATTTTTGTTACTTTTCAAGAAGGGAACAAATTCTGTGGTTATCATCATAAGACTCAGGGATCAAAGATTACTGCCAAACTCGACAACAGCAAAGTCACTCTGTTCCCAATACAAACGGAAGAAAACCTCTGTCAGCAGTGAACCTGCTTGTGTTCATCAAAACAAAGATTAAACAAGATAGTTTTTCTAGTTATTTCTTGCAATTCTTCATTAAAGTCGTGCATCACAACAAAACTCCAAAGGACATTTGATGCAAATGATGGCACTGAATGAATGGCGGTACAGAATGTACCCGGCGTCGCAGGAACAATGTGCAATGAGCCATGACAGGGCTTCCCCCTTTTGTGCTGAGAGCAGAATGACTTTGCTTTAGTTTCGAAGCCCCTCTTGAATAAATGTTTTGATTGTGTACTGCAGCCCCTGTTGTCATCTTCTGCAGGACACCACATTTTACAGTGTAAAAGGAGGCAGAAAGAAGAAGTGTGGAAATGCAAATACAGCGAGTAAATGTAATAAAAGTGCTGCATTCGATTTTTTGTGTTGACACATGCTGGGAAATCGGACAGCAGTGTTTCCTGTGATGATGTGCATTAAGTCAATACACATAAATGGGCTTGCATAAGGTAAAAAACTATGGGATTAAACACTGCACGTGTGTGTGACCCATTTGATTATTCCATTATCAACAAGGTTAAACATACCAAAGGCAGAACCCTTATTAATACATGCACCATACAGTGTATATAATGTCATTTGGAGCCAGAGTCTGCACAGTAGCAATCTGGGTGCGGAGCCAAGGTATCAAGGTCCTGTCGATACATGCGCTCAACCAATCACGGGTCAGTATCAGCTGTCAATCATGATGTTTCATAGCAATTTTGTAGCATCAAATAAGTAATCAAAAGTTCTGGGGACCATGATTGTGTTTTATATCATATCAGATAATACACACACACACACACACACACACACACACACACACACACACACACACACACACACACACACACACACACACACACCCAAGGGAGAAAACAATTATAAAAACAGAATTAAGTAAAACAACAAATGACAAAAGAGGTCACATGCTCAAACACACTAATGTAAAAATATACCAGAGAAAAGAAAGTCACACATCACCACAGACATCATGTGGGAACCATGAAGGTTCTAGCGAATGTGCCAAACCCTCCAGAACATGAGGAGCTACAGTCAACGTGAACACTCAGTACATTCCTGGTCAATATTACCAAAATGTTATAGTTACAAATCGTTTAAAGCATTTACCAGAAATATATTTATTTTGAGACAAAGCTCAAGAAGAGCAGAAATGATTGACTAAACTGTGATGAAAGATTTATATTGAATAACCATCTGCAACTTAAGTCAACCCAGCCTCCATCATTTCTTTTTTCTTTTATATATATATATATATATATATATATATGTTGTAGGTACGCCTTTGTTTTTGATGACAGATTCGATCCTCTTGGGCTTTCATGATACCAGTGTTGCATTAATCTGTGGAGAGTTGTACTGTTGTTCTTCACAGATGCTTCTCTTCTTATCAGCTGCTCTTTGCTGGAGGGGTTTTTGTTGTATGCAAGTACTGTTCTATTCGATTCAAGTCAGGGGACAGGAAACAGTTTTCACTTTTTTCTTCTTTACAAACACGTTGGTGATTTTTGCTGTGTTTAGTGTCATTGTGATGTTGGACAATAACAACATTAACAAGCTTCTTGAGACACTGAGTCATCTTTTCACTCTCTTTTTCACACTTGGTTTATTAATGTCATCATATCATCTCCCCTATTCAATCAAACCTCATATAAGCACACCAGCACCTATATGTTTAATGGTTTGTGCTGTTCAGTCACTGTGCTGGTCCTGGTGAGGTCCACACCAAACACGCAGGACTCCATCTGATCCAAACCAATTGTGACCAGACAAAGTCCTGTAACATTCATCAGGCCTCTTCTCATGTTCTCTGGCAAAAACGTGTTTTTTGCTGGTTTGTGCTGTTTCAATAGTAATGGGTTTCTTCTTGGACTCAAAACTGTCAAAGTCCGATCAAGTGAAACACCAGTTTCCACAGAAGATCCCTGTGTGCAGAGGCACTTTCTGCAGGAGCACAGTCTTTCACTGCACCCTCTGTTATTGGTTGTACGGCTCTTCCCTGTGTGTCAGCTCATTCAGCAGGTCGCTCTCTCACACTAATGAAGTTTCACTATCTGTCTTCTGACTTGTTCAGGCAGTTTCCTACCACGTGGAGCCAAGTTGTGGTTTTCTTGTTCTTCTCTTACTTGTGTGTATTCATTCACACAGTTATTGTCGGTGCACTGAGTGAAAACAGAAAAAAAAAATCCTGTAGGGACGATGAATCTCTGAAACAAAATTCATAAAAAATGAATTAAATAATTGTCAAGATGTTTTACTCTGAATCACAGATGTCACCAACATGGGGACATGAGAGGAAGCGATTCATCATTTGGGTCCATTTCCAGTTATATTTAGTCTAGTAACAACAATTTTGGCACAGCTACATAGATGCTGATAAATTCCACCGCAGTGATAGTTGCCATGTCATTCACATTGCTTATTGCCATGGCTACGAACGTACATTTACTGGCACTAAGACATTAATGAAAATGAATGCTGAGCTGAAGAAAATTAAAATTTACGTTTAATCGTGAAACAAGATAAAAACATTAGACTCTAGCTAGCTTGTGTATTATTTTTATTCAGAATTTGACACGTGGGGGGAAAAAGGTCATATTCACACTGTTATGACCTGTTTTCTAAATAGGCCCATACAGTCGTATGTCTGATGCACAATAGATGTGCATCAGACCGTCTGAACTAGTGATCCAGCAGAGGGCGCTCACTATCAGATTGACCTATTTTCTGCCCTCTTGACATATTACAACAGTAAGTCAGTAATTCTTTTGCGATCAGAATGGAGAATGATCGCAAGCAAAGCCGCCCTGAACTGAAACCAAGACTTTGCCCCTGCCTTACTCATCACAGACAACAAACCTGTGTGCTCACCTGCAGGCAGCACCTGCAGGTGAGCACACAGGGAGGTGGAGGCTTTCACAATCATTTTAATTTCTGATTTCCGTAGAAGAAAAACATACTTCAGCTGGTACCCTTGGCTCACCTGCTTATATTAAAATTAGTTTACCCATTACACAACTTGTAACCTGGTGCAGGGCTCTAGATGTAGCACTTCACCTTGATGGTGCAACTGACATTAATATTACAGAAGTTGCACTTTATGTCTGGAGATAGTTTCCTTGGCATTTCCAACAGCTTTTTTCTACTTATCGATAGACCTACACTTTACAACTCAACACTAGTACAATATCACTAATAGTAACTAATTTGCTAATATCACCAGATACAATGCCTGGGCTGATTTACTGGTCTCGGTTGACATCTCAACAACCACTGCACCAAAACCTTTGTTATTATCTTGAAGTGTCAATTTACACAGCCTGTAGTTCATCATGATACACAAATTATAATTTGTATTTACTAAGTCCTACAACAAAGTATTAGTAAAATGTACACCCTCTTCTAGCCTCTGTTCTTGCTGCTCTAACCACCGCTCCCCTTTCTATCTTCCCATCATGCTCCAGGCAACTAAACAGATCCTTTGTTTTGGGTCTTAGAGATGCCATAAAAAAGGCAGACTTTGTTCTATGCGCTCTCTCTCTCTCTCTCTCTCTCTCTCTCTCTCTCTCTCTCTCTCTCTCTCTCTATGTCACCCACCCCTCCTCTCTCTCCCTCTCTCATTCCACCCAACCAGCAGATGGTTAATGATTCATGGCCTGGGTGAACACGTGCTATTGTGAGTGTAGCATTACTCTGTGGACTCGCAGAGAGCAGGGTGACATATACTGTGTCTTGTTGATCATTTGTACCAATAGCCACTATTGAATCTGTTTAAATTTTCCTCAAATAAAATTATTAGAGGTCACAAAGACCCTGATCACAATCCTGCCTTAGAATAAGGTTATAACATGTAGAGAGGGATCAATGATTGGACAAATTATGGTCAATATCGACATGATATATCTGGCGTGTGTCGGTTCCTGCAAGCATGAGTAAGCTAGACATGAGAGTATGTCTGAGCATGTGTATACAGTAAATATGTGTGTGTGTGGGTGTGTGTGAGACAGAGAGAGGGAATTGTTTATCAAAGTCAAAGCCGGAATCGTTGACTCCGACCCGACCTTCACAGTCTCGCCTTAGCTTTGCCGAGAAGCTCTTGTGTTTTTCTTGTCTCTTGTTGTCATTAAAACCCAATCACATAATTTCCCCTCACTCTTCCTCCGCTGCACTATCTCTGCTCGCATCTCACCCTCTCTTTTCACGCTCTGCCTCTCCGGCTCTTGTCATCTTTCTAAACACCCTAGGGATGAACCTCTCCTCGGATTACAAATCTCTCCTGCCGTCCCTCGACCTACCACCACCACCTCCAAAACTACAACCATTCATTTTGTCAAGAAAAAAAAACAACTAAAAAAACAAGCAGCTGCCTATTAGCCTCCTGAAAGCACTTCTGCTCAACAGAAACCCACAAGGTGACAGTTTGTTGAAAGGAAATGCAATCTTTCTCCATCCACTCCTTCCTGCAGCCGGGGACAGACAATGAAGGGAGGTGATTAAACTGGGGTCGGTGGCAGTGGCAAGATTCATAGTGTGACAAGAGGAGACACACATAGTCACATGCTCACACACACACACACACACTCTCTTAACTCTGCTGTCTTAATCTAAAAACAGTGTAACGTAAAGCAGAGGCTTTCCGGGCTCTCGTGTGCATTGAGAAATAACAGTAAAGCCTAGAAATGAGGTCACATCCAACTGTCTCTTAACACTCTCCCTCATCCCTGGGAGTGGACTACCTACCATCACACAGCAACTTCTTATCCTCAGGCAGCTGACATTACTCTCATTCCATGCATTTGTGAGTAGAACACTCAGTGGGAAGGAAATTCAAAGAATTCACTCTCAACTTGAATGTGGCACCATTTCGGTGTCAGTAATAGAATTCAGTGTGTAGCAGAGGAGGAAGGATTTAATCTTGTGATTCAACTAACTGACCAGACGACTGACATTAAAGGTTATACAATCCATCATTTAAACATTAATACAGCCGCCAAAGACTATTTATTACTTAAAGATATAGTGGAGTAATGCTGTCCAGGGAAGAGAAGGAAGTCACCTTCTCTGTGTGTGTGTTGTGATCTGAGCTTCTCTGCTCTGTGTCTGTGCATGTGCATGTTAGTGCACGTGAAACTGTCAGCCCTACATACATGTATTAAGTGAGATGGTTCAACCTCCTATCAGCTGCAAATAAACAGCCTGACTACACCTTATTTTTATAGTCGGCTACACACAGCATGGCTGTGCTAAAGATGAGACTATGCTGCTAGTTAGTGTGCAGGCCCTAAACTCTATATTAAGATGGCCGATATGAGGGCTCCCCAAAAGTGAAGCCAAAGGATCCGGATCGCCACCTGTAGGCCGGGTGTAGTATAGCTTATAATCCCTGCCTCCTCCATGTTAATAGTTGCCAAACTGAAACGTAAAAGTCAAAGAAGTTTTTGTCCAAGATGGTCACTGTCATTTCTGGTAGTGCTTATCTCACTGATGTTTGCTCAAGAGTTCATTTTTCTAGTTAAGTTTGTTTTTAATGAGTTGTTTGATGCTATAAAAACTCCAAATGCTCAAGATTGGCAGCGTTTCTATCCAGGCTATTTTTGCTTTATGTCTGGATTGTGGGAGAAAGTGGAAAACAAGACCATCATTTCAGTGAACTGTAAACCAAGCCATATAAAGGGCTGAAGACCTGCCTCACAAATGTGTTGAATTATGTTCCACTAGTAGTGATCTCAACAACATCACTGATTGTTTAATACTGGAGCTTTTACTCTATGACTTCTATTTATTTGGCCTGGTGAGAATAATGCTGAACATTTATGGCCTCTCATTTGGTCTACAATGACACTGAGTAGGAATACAAGTGTAACGGTGTCGGGACAAATCAACCTCAACATGTTGTTGGAGCTGATGCTCATCATTCTTTATGTCTGTTTTATTTAGAGAACGTAAATTGAATATGCAAAACAAGTCAAATCATAGTTTTCTGAACAGACAGGATTCGGGGATCAGGTTGGTTTTCACCGCACTCTGATTTTTGTCAACCTGGTGCTGTGGCCCTGGTTAATTTGTTAATGGGCAGTGTAAAGCCATTAGCATCAACTAGGTCAGATGGGGAAGATACAGGATAGAAGAATAATAGCTTGAGCAACTTCACTCTATGTTCCTTCTACTTCACAGTCAACACTAAATACATTTGGGAACCAACCTAAGATGGGGTGTGGCAAATACTGAACCATGCCAGACTGCCATAAACCACAGATGTTTTCTCATTGTAATATGAGCCCTGCCCAGGAGCTGCTCCCTGCTCGCTCACTGCACTGTCTTGTCTTACAAAATGTCTGGCATGACCTGAGATGTAGAACATAACAGCCAGAGCTGTGGACTCCAGTCAGATTTGAGTCAGACTTGAGTAAAACATTAATAAATACGACTTTTTCAGTATGAGACGTACTTCAGAATGAGCCCTGACCTGGGGGCGACAACTTGACCAGTTGTGACCTGGCAACAGGAAGCAGATACTGTTGCATTGCATAATCCCTTTTAAGCCAGTGTGACTGAATTCAGACAACAACAGAACAGGCGGAGCTTAGTATGTTTTTCCTGTTCATCGTGTTTTGAGGAATGTGAAGCGCCTGCATCACAGCAAGCACACTGACTCATAACAGCACGTCATTTGCAATATGTGTTACACTTTGCAAAACATTGAATCTTTCTACGGAGAACAAACAATTGTGAAAGGAAAGCTCTTACTCATACAGTAGCCAAGAGCCACAGGCAGCTGCACCAAGGAGTGGCAGAGGTAATGTTTTTGTCTGTGTTTGTTTGTATGTTAGAAGCATAACGCAAAAAAACTACTCACCAATTTCCAGGAAATTTTGTGGAGGAGTGGGACATGACCCAAGAACCCATTAACTTTGGGTGTGAATCCTGATCTGGAGGCAGACCCAGGATCTTCTTCCACCCACTTTCTTTAACATTGCAGGATAGGGTGTTTTCAAAATTGTTATTGATTTCCCACAGAATAAATCACGGATCCTCATGGAAACAATGTTTGAGGGACTGATATTAATGAGCCTGTGCAACAGGGCCGCTGCTAGACATTTGTGTGCCCTAGGCATTATTGCTTCGTGGTGCCCCCATTAACTTCAGTCACCCATACACGAGACTAGATGTAGACTAAAACAACTGAAATTAAATCATATATTTTATGTAATTTTATTATAATTATTGTATTATTTGTACTGATGTGGGGTAAATAATGATGGAATGTAACTAAGTACATTTGCTCAATTACTGTATTCATATTCAAATTTGAGGGACTACATTACTTGAGTGTTGCAATTTCATGTTACTTTATAAATCTACTACTCTTAAATTTTTAATCCAGTATTATTTTCTATCAATAGTTGCTAGTTACTTAGACTATATGACCATATAATGTAGAAATGAGCTCTTCTCTTAGTGACCACTCTGGCCACTAAACCAGTTAATCGCAGTCAGCCAATATCTCCTGAAGTGCTACCTGTGCCACTGCACTAAATCTGTAAAGTCATCACTGGTGCAAAAAACACGGGGCCTTACATGCTCAACCCATTTGACTGTTGCAGTATTCTTGGAAACTCTAGGGGGCATACACACCCACACACAAAGCATTCTGTGAAGAAGCACGAAGAAGTCACCTGTGTTTAATGCTTTATTGACAAACAGCAACCTTAACAATTAACAAAACAAATAAAAAATAATGACGACAAGCAGGTTATTATTGTTCTTTTGACCAACAGATTTGACCAACATCAGAAACAACAGGATCCAGTGATAATAAAGACACAATGTTTCTAAGAAGCAGAACAAAGCCAGAAGGTATTGTGTTACGAATTAAGGCATAATCCTCCAGTGGTACAGGAATACCGTATTTGTTTAGGAATTCAGAGTAGGACTTTAATATACCACTAGAATTTAAAGGTTGTGTAACCGAAACAAAACCCATGAACAAACCAGTTGTCCAAGATAGTCTATATTTTTCCAGATATATCTATGAGGGAAAAAGTTGTGTTTGTAAATTAAAAGAGAATTTGTTTGTGAAAGTTTGTTGATTTTAGGGGGATGTTTTCATCATTATAGTTGCAAAAAGAAAGGAATTTAAGGCCTCCAAGTTTTGAGAATATGTAATTGGGAATACAATACCAGATTGATGTCGGTGTTGTTGAGGGTGGGAAAATCAAGAAAGTTCAGGCCACTATTTTTATAGGAGTTCATTAAGACAGACTTTCTAATATAGCCCACACAAAATTTTAAAGCATATTATCAATGGCCTTGGAGATCTGTTTGTTGAAATCTAGAGGTAAATCTGCAAGTAATTCTGGATATGCTTTCTGCTTTGGAAAGCAAAATGCATCCTCTGAGGGATAGATCTCCTTGAAGCCATGCATTGCGTGTGGTTACGTTATTGTTATTACATCAAGTTAATAATTAGGTTTCCATCCAAATGTAGCACAATCTTTACACCAAATTTCCAAACAAACAGAGAAAAAAAAAAGCTAATTGATATGTGTTTTCATTTAATACCATTACATAAAATAATATGATATGAATCCAAACAGTGCTAATTTCACAGACTGGTCTCATTTACCGCTGCAGAAGAAGCGGCTCCAAAACGATGAGCTCTATTCCAGCCTCAAATCGATGGAAACCGTGTAGGAAACAAGATGGAAATGTGGCATTTCTGTTTGTTTCATGTATTAATGTGAGGAAGGTCACAGTCTCCACATCTGTCTACACAGGTCTGTCCGCCGCTACGATTCGTCCTCTCAGTGGAACAGACGCTTGAGTGACATTTAGGTCGTCATGATTTATTTGCCAAGTCAGTTTTTATTGGACTTTGTTGTATTAATGATAGCCCTGACATTTGTCATTGGTAAAACACCACTGTTCACAATGTCATTCTTTTCAGTGCTGTTTGTTCTGATCATGCACCTAAAACTGCTGTCAGAGTTGTATTAAAGGGGTATTCAGCCATTGGGAAAAGAGCATGAGAGGACTCCAGAATTACTACTAACGCTAAAAAACGATTATATGGCTGCTTCACATTAAAAGCAATCAACCAGTCAAACATGGGGTGTTTTTTATTGTGAAGCAGCCACAGTAAATGTGCTTTGTAGCCTTCATTAACATCGATAGCTGCTCTCTGACATAAACTTAACTCCGGATAATCTCCTGATAATTATCCAGAGGGGCTGTAGGTGAGAACGCAAATGTCCAAGGAAGTTGCTGCGGACATTCTCCGGAGTTTCTCCTGCCAGCTTCCAGGGGAAAATTATGGATATTCTACAAATGAGCCGTAAACAAAAACACATGATCTCCGCAGCAGAATCTTTATGTAACGTCCTGTCTCCTGCTGCGTTGCCCATATGTCAAAGGCAAACTCTGGACAAAGTGTTGACCCCATTGTAGGAACAATTTCCAGAGTTCATGTCTGGACCCCACAATATACTTTACCCCACGAACGGTACAATATTCTGTACCTTTTAAGGTGTTTCATGGTTGTCTGTGCACATAATGTGTTTTGTCTTCATACATCCACCTGCTGGTTACAGTGTCACTAAATCAACCATGTTGGAAATCGTACAGATAAAGGATTTTGAAAAGAGCTGTGGTAGTTTTACAGACACAGTGCTGTGATTAAATAGCACCGATTTAGCCATACAGTGTGTTTCACTGGCAGCCATTGTATTAGGTTGCCCTTGAAAGATGTACTCAGCCTACTTTGAAGTACAGAGCAGCCAGAGTAGCATGATAAAAAGAGCTAATCTGTATTTCTAAATCAATAGTGATGGGAGAAAAGAGACTAATGCTCTGCCTGATCAGTCACTGTTACATTGTCTGCTGGATAATCTAGCTATTGAGTCATAATTATATAAATGTAAAAAAAATATTGAAGAGACTTTTTTTGTGCATCTGTGAAGCAGTTGATTCCTGTTATGCCATCTTAAGTGTCGATCTTATACAACAGATTCTGTCTGAACCTCTAAAGAGAGTTTTTTTCCCTCTGTGTCGGAGAACGACTCAAAGGAAGCTTTTTTCTCGATTTTATGCTTGAGTGAACTGAAGAAACTGAAAAAAAAAACATACTTGTGAAACTCAATACCAAATGCAACTTCTCAACTGAAGCTCGCAGTAACTGTCGGGTTCACAGAAGTAAAGGGACTTTCTACTGTCAAATTAGATCAACAGCAGTTGACTTGCATTGTCAGTGCAGGTACAGGTGGCCCGCAAAGCTGCACAGTTCACTTCACATAGTCGAGACGGGACTCTTGGAAGTCGGGCAGATTCAGAGTTCAGCCAGTCAGGAGCGGAGAGGTTGACTGTCGCTATACAGACCACCTGCTGCCTCTTTGAGCTGACCTGACGTCTGCCACCGACAGATGATGAGGAAGAGCCGGCGTGGCTGGAGGGCTCTCAGAAAGCATAGAATGACTCCAGAAGAAAGGAGGGACTGTCTTAGGCCGCTGGTCTTGACAGGGCTTTCATTCAGCAGCATCTGCTCTGTCACTGCTGTTTGTGTCGAGCCAGACTCAATGGGCTGACAGACTCGAGAGACACTCACAGGAAAACAAGCCTTTGCTTTATGATTCCGTCAATAAAATTGTTCAAAGGGTGCCCACTCTGTGTGAGTACATTCACTTAATAGAGTACGACATGATTACATGATTGTGCTTCGGGAATTAATGGTGTGTCACAATGGGGGAGCCTAAAGGGCATTAAAATCAGGCTTGTGACCAAAATGTCACCAGTTAGAGTCTGTGAATGAAATGTGTAGTGTGTGTGTCAGTACAACTGCCCCCGAGGACGGCACTTACAGCCACAGCCTATAGTATCCGTACAAAGTATAAGGCTCAGTTTGCTTTGAACAAAGTGCTTGTTGGATCATCAAGCAACATCTGAACCCAGCTTTCCAATGGTAGAGGACTGCACCTGAAATCTCTTTCTAATTTTCTGTGACACAACATGACAATTTCAGTGGTGATGAATCTTATTCCTACCAAGGGTCATTTACATTTTTGCAACATCCTTTGCAGGCAATATTGAAGCATTAAACACATTAAAGGGTTTTCTAATGTCCTGGCTGGAACTGTTCCACTTTTGACAGGGATCTAATGTCAGATAATGACGATGATACATTTGGTTTTAGCCAAAAACTGGGGTGAGAAAATGTTTAGAGAAAATGTATTAGTGTTTGGTAATGTTCATCCGTGTTTTTTTCAAACTGGCAAATAGCTCACTAAGGAGAACGTTAATTGTATCTACGCGTGTTTTCACACCTGAAAGTCTGGACCATGGCCCCAACCAAGGGTTATGTCTTTGTTATATTGTTTACATTTCATCCTGGTAGTTTTTATTTCACGCTGTAACTTAGTGAGCTGACTAAAGAATTTTGTTAGACATATTCACAGGTCCTGTCATCATCGTATACGTGAGCTGGGTCTATCTATACTTGACATTGATTGGTTTGGAGACGTGAGTCAGTGGGTTGTCAATTGAGCTTTTGGGTCTGCTAAGTGCATAGAAAAAATGTAGTCTTTCTGTTTGAATGGAGAAAACGACATCACCACTATAATAACCTCATTGTTCAAACTATTAATATGAGGTTAAGACTGCAAGCAATCCTTTGAGCCACATCAGCTTCTTTCTCTTCTTCTATTTTTAAATGCTGTCTCCACTTCCTGCAATTGGAACAAATATCCAAACTGTCCAAAAATAATGTTATGACTCTAAAAAGAACAAATTAATGTTTAGTTTGATGTGGGCTGAGACCACTTCTTTTGGTCGAACTAAATTTTGGTCCATTGGTACGGATAATCGTCCAAGGCACCTCTCACACCTGCTATTTTGTTTCGGACTAAACTGAAAGTCCAGGTCAAACAAGGAAGGTGTGATGGCTCCTAAGAGCATTAGTCCTTGCAACTCATTCAATTTAGCGGTGAGTTTCCAGCTGTAGTAACACCTGAGATTGGCCTCATTCATTCCTGCCAGTCTTTTACTGTTTTATACTTCAATAAAACGTGTCACTACTTTTATTTTCCTTGACATTCTTCAAGAATGTTTTTCTTACATCCTGGACCGACAGGTACTTTGGCAGTGCTTCGAGGACGGTAATGTGTACAGTTTAAAAAGCAAATATCAATTGACTGTTCACTGCTGACAACCCCAATAAAAAGAGTTGTTAAGAAAAGCAACATTTTGATTCTCTGAGTGTACCGTGTCTGGGGCAATTACTGTCTTTGTTGCCAGCTGTGTCAGGTGTAATAAGGCCATGAACCTCGAGCAGGAAAAAGAGCGTACTAACAAGTAGGCAAGAATCCCTGCACATTGATTATTGTCAAGCGCAGACCTTTTATTGAAAGAGCAGTGGGAAACTGCTTGGCCACAATCCCTGGAAAATCAATGAGCACAGCCGCCCCCCTGACCAGCTCCCATCTACTCTCTTCCGCTCCCTGTTCATGCCCCCCCGCTCGGCACAAAGCAGTTACAATCTACCAATTGTTTTTACTCCTGCATCCTCCAAAAGTGGACAGAGAAGATAGATATATCAAGAATGAGAGACATAATGAACTGGACATGGGTATTGACTACTCATTAGTCTAGGTCAGTGTTACTGGTAGATTACAACATTGTAGCATGCAACAGAAAACAAATAATCCATCAAAATCACATTTGGTGTCATTCATAGCCAGTTTTCACTCTTTGGCGACTGACTGTATCATTTTTTGAAAGCACTCTAAAGTCAAGGATATTGAAATTGTCACTATGCACAAATCAAGATAGAAACAAAGGACTGATGTGGCAAACACAGCAAGTCTCTGGTCAAAGTGCACTATCGTTTCAATGACATAGTTCACCGGATTGTGCACACCCTTAGGTTTTTGCACCAGAACGCTGTCTTGAGCATGATTGAAGCTTGTACTTTAGTGTTTTATAGACGCTAAAGGCAGATGATCTATAGCATAGCTATAATCCTGAGCAGTGAGTGATCACCTTGGGTTTCTTCGTGCCTTTTAAGCCATGCTGTGGCTGTTGGTCCAGACTGAAATATCTATTATCTATTAGGATTGCAATCTTCAACATATATTCATGTTCCCCTCAGGGTGAATTGAAATAACTTTGATTATTCTTTGAATTCTCCTCTATGACCATCATCAGGTCAGAGTTCCAAATGATCTAATACTTTGGTTTATGACCAAATAGCAAAGCTAATGTTATTCCCATTAGACTCAGATGTACCTCATGTTTAGGGCTAATTAGCAAATGTGGTACAGCTAGGCTAGTGAACCCAAGTGCAGGGCACAGTCAAGGAGACTGGAGTTTAATAGAATATTTATTGCAGGGTTAAAGGGAAATGGGATATTAACCTGGGGAGGAGCAGAGTAGAGGGGAAGGCTGGAAGAGTGTTCAAAGAGCAGAAGGCTGAATTGAGCAGGTCCAGAGCAGAATGCAGGAATTAGCTGAGCTGAGTCTGGTCCAGGGCAGAGGAGCAGGGTAGGTGGGATTTTTGAAGAGGAGAGCAGGTTAGGCCAAAAGGAACAGACAACAAGCAATACTGCAAGAATGGCTTGAAGTGCACAGTCTGAGCAGGTGGATAGCGACTTGATTGCCTCATGGGAGGCAGCGGGTAGAGCTCTGGTCTGACCCCAGCACACGTGTCTCCACTCAATCACTCACACGCACACACGCACACACACACACCCACATTCTTGTACTTCTATCTTAGTAAGGAGACTCATAGGTATAATGTGTTTGCCAGTCCCTTACCCTAAACTTAACCATTACAACTAAATGCCTAACCCTAACCCTTAACTAAACCTAATTCTAACCCTAACCTTAATACCAAATCTTAACCCTCAAACAAGCCTTTGAAAATTTGAGGACCGGGCAAAATGTCCTCACTTTCTAAAATTGTCCTCACTTCGTAAGGTCTATGCTTAAAATGGTCCAGTACACACACAAATACAGAGAACAATGAACATGTTGACAATGTCACTGAGTGTATTAGGATGATGTTAGCATTCACCTAAAAGTAGCATAGCTAAATAAGCTACAGATCCATGCTCACACAACTGTAGACTCTCAGATTTGTTTGGTTTCTGGTGCAAGCAGAGATTATAGATTATAGATATTTTAGGCACAGTAGCCAATTTGAGTTGAATGAGTGGGGATGCCATCCCCCATGTTAACCTGCCATCAACTCTCTGTACGTTCCAAAGGCTGTACCCCATCAAGGTCACTATGGTCAGCACTTTTGCATTCTTTCTGAGGTAAAGCCAATAGAAGACAAGCCGGGAAATAATTGCCTAAAAATAACCTTCCTGCTGCAAATGCCAAGATAACTGACTTTTGGATTTGATCACTTCTGTGTGTGGTGGAGTGAATTAGTCGTTACAACTACAAACTATTTACTCTTTACTAGTCATGCTACGTTAAACAGTGGCTGCCTGCATTAAACTACCTGTCTAGCAGTTAACAATAATTGCATCAATCCAATATCAGGCTGAAAAATGTAGAAATTCAGTTTGCGTGTTTAAATGAGCTGCACATCTGTATTCTCATTTTCATTGCAAGAATGTCCTACCAGAGCCTATTAACATTTGCATATAAATATAAACTGACCCAGTGTTTACTTTCACATGAAAATGAAAAAAAAAACAATGCATCAATCAGAGCTCAGCTTTGGGAGGGAGAGAGATATGGATTGAGATGGGGAGACTGAGGAAAAGAAAGAGAGAAAGCGACAGGTTGAGAGAGGAAGAGTAACTATCTAAGTGTGGGCGTGCAAAACTAGAAAAACCATAAAGAATACCAATATCTAAAGATAGAGGAGCCATGCACTTAGAAGACAATAATCAAAATTTTTACTTGAAAATACAAGATTTGAGCCGCACATCGACGCCGGTGTTTATAAGATGCAAACGAAAAGACACAATCTCTACTGTGGAATATACTGTATAGATTTCGTGCCGCTTCCTGCATGCAGTACCACCTCTCACCTGAATCGCTTCTGAGCTGAGAATGTTCTGCTGCATTCTTTATATGTGAAAGGCAAAGTCTGAAGAAAATCTGGACCCCATTGTTCGGACATTCAATGAATTTCATGCCTTGAAACTGCGTATGTGTAATTTACCTGAATTTTGCTTATTACCATTTTTCCATTTTAGAGATTTTGCAGTGCTCAGGATAGGATTACCATTATGACCCTGTGCAACACAAACAATGAATGACTGATCACATTTAGACAATGTAGGTCTAATTACCTCAGAGACATGTATGGATATATGATAATAACTGTGGATATGGGGTCAGTTTAATTGCAATATTTAAGCTGATTTTCATGCATTTTTTCCTTTATGCTATTGCCGTCTGACATGGTTTTAAATTATACATTTTTGTATTGTTAATTGTTTTTTGCCCCTCCCAAATGTCCTAAAGTACACGTACAGTATGTGGAGAAAATCTATTGTTTTCCACATATGTGTGGGATGGTGGTTTGCCCTTGAACTATTCAGTTTTTAAACCTCAGCATTTAAAAAACCTTGTATACGGCCATGCCCCTGGTAGCGGGGGTGAAAGCACAGGGGCGGAGGGATTGTATCGTTGAATATGTGAGTCTAGTCTGCCTGACTCCATTGGGAGAGGTACGTGAGTGTGTGTGCTTATTGTTGGTGTGGGAGCAGGGGCTGCGCTCCCATTGCTTTTTGTTACTTTGCTGATAAGTCATTTCCGTTGCAACCTTTCTCCTTCCTGCAATTGCACATTGATCCACTGGAGACCTGGTAATGTGCAAAGAATCATTATGAATCTAGAACCAGGTAAAATGAATTTAGAAGGAGAGAGATTGTGAAATATATATATATATATAGCCAAATCGAAGCAGCTGTTCCCAGCCACTCCTGAAAGATAGCACAGAACATCTGGTTAAGGTGCAGCACGTTTCCCAAAAGCTCTGCGTTTAGGCATGCAGACATGTTTATCACCTTGGTTCGTACATAATGACTAACACCACAGCCGCCACCTTTGCTATTCTCCCCTCCATTCCTCTGTATCTCCTTTTGTCCTCTACCCCCACCCTACCCCCAGCCGCTTGCCCCTCCTTTCATCCACAGCTATATTTTGACGTGTGACAATGGGGAAGGTGACCATACTCAAGGACTGTGCATAGGAGGATTGTTCACATCAGCACGTGTGGAAAAACAGGAGTTTCTACATGAATTTGGACCCAGTAAAGACCACACATACACCGGAATAAATAAATCGTCTTGAAATTGCAAACAAGGAGCTTACATTAAAGCCACGCTTCAAAGCTGCGGAGATGCGGCGAATGCTTTTATGAGCATGAAGAACATTTTTTACGGTTAACTTTTCAGTGTGATGTACTCAGATCATGGCTGCCCTTTTAAATCAGATCAGAGCGGGCCCACTCATCACTGTGACCTCCAAAAACCCTACAGTATTGAGCGGTAGGAGTGTGCACAGAGAGATGGGATGAAGCGGAGATAGAGGGAGAGAAAGAGAACAGGGACTGAAAGCCAATGAGCTCCGAGTTATGCCAGCCTGAGATCTTCTTATTGAATTTGATGTCAAGCCCTTTAAGAGTAGAGATCCTGTAAGACAAACAGAGGATTAGATTGGAAACATGGCCTCAAGTCATATGTCTGTCTTACCTCTCCCCCTCCTCCTATCTCAACCCATTTTCTCTCTCTCTTTTTTTCTATTGCTTTTTCGATCCATGAATATGTTTGTGCCAAATGGAGCCTGGTTCATGTATCCGGAGGTTATAAAGGAGGATGAAATAGTTGGTTCAACGAAAACAATGAGGCGGGCTACATGCTTCCATACAGCTGCCTGGGGAGGCTGAAATTGACAAGGCAGACAAATAGGAGGAGAAATGAAGGGAGAAATCAAAGGGAAATAGGAGCAGTCCTATCTGTCCTCATCATGTTTGTGGAGCCAAAACAAAGTCCCCACAGGCTCTTTAGTGGCTGGTGCCCAGAGACAGCGGTTATATGTTTATCTGGATATGAATTGTTTGGGAAAAAATGTATAGTCTTCATTTGGGAAATGCTGAGATATCCAGTGATGCTGGGTTCACTGGTCTGGACCACACGGCAACAATGTGTAATTTAAAGGTTTTAATGGAAATTGATGTGTTGAGGTGAGGGGTGAAGGTGAAAGATGTTGTCTGTCAGGCTCTTGAGAGGGATGAACGGATGATGGGAAGACAAACAGGACGGGACAGGTTGACAATGTGTATGTATTCTTAATAGATGATTAAAGGTGTGGATGAGGCAGAGCCCTGCTGCCAAAGTAAAATGAACTATTCATTCATGTAAACTCTATTTAAAGTCACTCCTACACCAGCCTAGTTCAAAGATCCTTCTTCTATCTAATAATTCCAGAAATCTCTATCTGTCTGGATGTGTATCTCTAGAACTGCTCATCTTATCAGCTTCACACTTGGCACATGCATTGTAGAGGGTCCAAGGAAGTGCAGTGTTGGTGCGATTTGGACACACAATACGTTAAATATTCATAAACTTTGAAAAAACAGGTGACTTGTGGTCTGTAGCAGCAATGGCTGGGACTCATCAACTCAAGTGCCTTTGTCGATCATGACAACAGCGCATTCACAACAGCCGCTTCGACAACTGATTCTCCAGTTCTGGGTTCTTCGTACTGAGTCGAGCTTCACTGAACTTTTTAAGAAACAGGTGAACAGCTCTTTGTGCAGCAGAGGGGGCGCAGCGTCACAGCTCTGTGGACTAAGTCCAGCAGCAGGTCTTTGGTTGATGCAGCTAAATTACTGCAGGTCACTTTTACAGTTTCAGAAAGGAAACTACAACCAGCATCACCACAGGCCAAGCAAACAGCCCATTCCAAACAGGTATGTTTAGAATGGGCACTGCACTAGTGAAGATAATGTTGAAGACCTTGGTTGATTTTTGAGATGTCAGGTGATCCTGAGAATTTGTATTATAATGGAACAGCCCAATACGTGCATATTTTAATGAAGGGGTATCACTTAAAGCAAAACTAAACTGAATCCAATCATTTCTTTACAGTGCTGTGCAGAACACTGTACAATTACAATTAGACATGGTGTTTTTGTTGATCAGTTTCGGGAGCAGCATTCTCCAGACAAACTCTTATTCATATCTTATCAATAGTTTTAAATGAAAGGTTAGGATGCTGGTGTATCAGATACATTTAGCTAATTATATTTTATGTATTAGATGGAACTTGATGTGAACAGATCAAGATTTTAAACCTGATTGTGTCATCTCTAATAATTTTTTTGCAAAATAATGAATATAACCCAAAATTGAATGGGAATTAATTGATGCCTTCAATGCAGCAAGATACAAATGCTTTGTCTGCAGCAGCAGAAGCAGAAGGTTTGGTGTGAACGTTCCTCCTTAACCTTGGCTGAAAAGCCCCAAGACATATTTATCCTTATGCTCTTTGACAAACCTACATCTGTGATTCCAAATCTAGAAAGCCACCACAGTGAAAGCATTCACACTAACTGATTGTCAGTGCATTAATTACTCAATTGTTGAAGTTACTCTTGTGTGGAGTTCACTGATGAGGAGAAGTGATGGGAGGTTGGTTGTTGACTCAAACCTGATGTGGTGCTGAATGTGCTGTTAGCTCTCAAGGTTTGAAGGATTTGATGGAGTCTGACTCATCTATGCTAACTGATCTTCAACAGTTTGAACATACTGAGAGTCAAATTAACAATTTGCGACATGAGATTGTTACCAGCTGGTGAACAGCATGTGCATGATTAAATTTAAATTGAGAAAGTTTGACTTTCCCCTTTTCATATTAAGAAATACAGAGGCATTCCACCCAGAAACCATGTTCTGTGACACAATATTCCAGAGCGGATTACTGCTTCATCCCGTTTGTCCTTGTACCTTAAGTGGATCGAGGAGCAACAGTCTCCAGGCAACTCAGAGGGAGGAAGGCAGTGACAGCAGCCTCCAGTCACAAGATACAGAGCTGATAAATGGCTGATCAGTCACAGAGACAGGGGCAAAGTCTCTGGGTCAACAGTGGCTGAGTGGAATGCAAAGAGCAGCCGCTCACTCTTTTAAAACCACATACTGACCAGAGTAGCAGTCTGTTCTGCAGACACATTGGCAATATACTGTAATACACTATACCAGACTATACTATACTATACCATGCTGTACTATACTGGATTGTATTATACTGTATATTCTATATATAATGTGTATACTAGGATTAACACTTACTGTGTAATATTTATACTACACTATAAATGTATACTGTACTGTACTACTATGAAGGATAAACATTATACTCATTTGTTATATAATTTAGTACATCATGCATTATTACAATACTACAACTACATCAGGGAAAACTACAGTATGCTCCATTAAAGTATAGTACAGAATGCTGCACTATGGTATGCTTACCTGATGGTGAAATATGTCACTCTTGGACTATGCAGGGATTCACTATAACATGATGCATAATATAAAATACATACTATGGTATGTTAAAATCAACTACATTAAGGTATGCTATGGCATTCCATGGTATGCTGTGGTATATCACAGTTTCATACGCCATAGTGTAGAGCACCAACAGCAGCATGCAACACTGGGGTGTGGTATACACCAGTATGTTGTACGGGGATATACGTCACTATATTCATAATAATGTTAGCATTATTAGCATATTTCAAATGTAAAAGGTCTACATGGGTTAGGGTTAGGTTTCCACTGCTGTGATAGTGTGTAATACTCAGTTTATAAGTTAATTATAGTTATAAAGGCTATATATATTTTTTTCTTTTTTTCAGAATTAATATTTTGATATCATCTAATTCGTGATCAGTGGTGATCGTGACCTCCTTAACTGCAGAATATGAGGAAACGTCCTCCAGTCAACTAGCTCATAATATCAGCTCTATGTAAACACCTGGGCGTGTGTGCTATTCCTACGGTTTGGGCTCAATGCAAAACTTTGACTGGGCATGAGTTCAAATAATAAATACCTGAACACTGGGTGCAAGATGGGAAATTCCACAAGCTGCTCACGTCATTGAACTTGGCAAAGTACAGTTAGCCAACTGCTAGCATCCTGTCTGTTTATCTAAACTTAGCACCAGGAGGTTTTGTGAAGACTCGATGAATTAAGTTTACCTACAACGTGTTTCAGTTAAACACATATACAGAACAATGGGTATGACCACAAAGCTGTGGATTATTTCTATTAAAATCAATGCATTTGTAACAAGTGTGATTTGTTAAGTTTAGCAAACTTTTAGGTACATTTTAAACTAATTAGATTGCAATGATAAACAAATAAACACAAATATGAAAGATAATACAGGCCAATTAAAAATGGTTTTCAGTCTCACTCCATGTTCATTTATTCTGAAAGGGGAAAAAGGTTAATTTCACTGTACCTTATTGTGGAGGGATGATCCAGGAAGTCAGACAGCACAATGCAAAACAAAACCTGAACTAAAAACAGGTAATACAATAATAAACATTTTAACATTTCATTATGAATATATTTGTTGTACAACAATCAAACAAATCGATCAATCAAAATGGTCATTATTAAAAGTAAAAATGACTTCAAATTAATAATCACCAACATAAGTAAAGTTACAATACAGAGAAACCATAAAACAACACAAATATAAATAAAAATCCAAATATGTACAAATGTGAAAATCAAAATACAAAAGAGGCTTAAATCAAAAGCCCTGAAGGAGTTAACACTTATTTTTTAACACTTTGTTTTTCTCTCATTTACAAATTCTAAAAAAGGCAGTGTCCTTATGGGAGTTCTGCATTGTATGCTTAGCACCAGGTTACCTTCAGCACTACACGGTTGGTCCAAAGACAAATGTATGCTAACAACATGTGTTGGAATTTTGATTCAGAATGTGTAGCAGAACGCTGAGTGCCTAACACCTCATACACAAGAGGCAGATTGGAGAAAGACGAAAGTGACCTGTTTGACCCGGATGTTTATGTCGTGATAGTGGTCTGGGATTGGCTGGACCAACAAGCATCTGTTGGTTCAGTTTCAATCCTGGCAGTAATTCCTGTGTATTTGAGGACTTTTATGTTTAATCTGTACTGTCACAGGGTGAAGGGATGTTATGCACTGAGAAAATATGATAATATTCTTGTGGGAAAGAGCCAATGAGGGGCATTTAGTCTTTCCAGTGTCAAACTGATCTGTGTTGGCTTACTGCATAAAGGGTACTGTCACTGCGTCTGTGTTAATAATACAACCCTCACCAACCAACCGGCAAAAGTACGCTTTAATGTACAACCTGACAAATCATTGCCTAGTTTTGCACATGATGCAACTTTTGTGCAAGATTGGTCACATTCTGACCTGAACCCGACCTGCAGGTCTTCTCATGGGATTGTGGGTAATGGTTATGGTTCAACCTGCACACCACTATAAGGTCACATTGATTTGTGGTACTATGCCTGGTAAGGATATTTATTTATCTACTGTGTGTTATGTTTGTTAAATGGATGAATACATGTAATGTGTTTAGGTGTAAAAGTCGCAGAGCAGCAACCACTTAGATCCTTTACCTCCGTCCCCATCTATGGAACTATGGAAGAGTCCTAGAGTCCAGATGTTAACTAAGACGGGAAGAGATCTGCACATAAATGATTGAAAAGACTTGAGCGTCATTTCGAGATCATTTATTAGAGTTAAAAGGATGTAGCCAGGATTCAAAACAGTCGCTGTCTGGTTCATGCTCACAAGACGAGCTACACCCATCACAAAGGTCAGCTTCAACAGATCTGAGGCAGCATCATCAACCCTGAGGGAGGCTGCACCTTTTCCTGTGTGATACTATGATGCATGTTGAACTTCTGGGAGTAGGCACGTAAATCACCACAAACGTTTGTGTCTTTATTGTTTCTTACATCTTGGGAACGACGTGCAACAGGGATTTTTTTCCTGTGTGATGCTAAATGCGACAATGGTAGGACAACAAGGTGGCAGAGCTTCTCAGTTTCTGATGTGTCAGAGACGTGAAACATGACTCACCGGGAAAACAAAACAAAAATGGAAACTTCTCTACAGGAAAAGAGAAATGAGTCAAAAGCCCTTTTAGTGTATTTAGCCATGTTTAAAAAACATAGATATACCCCTTAATTTTAGGGTAATAGAGGTATTACTGAATAATCACCAAAACCTCATAATTCTGAAATTAGCTGAAATTGTAATTGCCAATAATAAACCAGAATTAGTTAATGATCCATTAACTATGTTTTAATTCAATTAACCCTGTTTTTAAATGTATTTTTTAAATAATTTTTTTATATAAGTGAAATACCTTGTTACAGTCTGACACCTGCAAAAATGTCCGTCCTGGGAGTTTTACTAATCCCAGAAGATTAATGGCAGAAAGATATCGTGTTTGCAGAGCTTATGTGCTTATGCTCTCTTCAAGCTGACAAAATCACACGTACCTACGATATATCATCAGGGTGTACTTCTCTGGCATGTCTTCCTACTCTATAAACATGGAATGCAGTGCAATGGAAAACAAGTTCAGATGCCACCGTTCTATGAATATTTGGTTTCTAAATATTAGCTTTGTTCCTTGAGCTGAACTTGAATAAGTCAGAATTGCTCTCATTGAACCAAATGGCTCCTTTGCAGACAATTTGAGAGCCTATTCTACCAATGCCGGCACATACATACATGATTGCCTTTTCAATTTCTGTCTGTTGACTTCCAAATATATATTCTGAATGCAACTGGCCAAATGCACACACACACCCACACACTGCACACAAACAATAAGCATGGTGGCAGGGCGCCACTCAGCCTTGCATCCCGTTGTGTCACTGCAGGCCTCTAAATTATTCAGTGTCACTCAAATATTGATATGGAAATCACAGCTGACTGAACTGACAGAGACCAGAGAGAAAGGCAGCAAAGATCCACTGTCCTTTTATTTCCGTCACTGCTCCATTTGACTGATACCTTTTGATGCCAGCGGCTGCTCATTTTTTATTTTGTGTCATTTTCACACCGGATATAGTGAAATCTGAAAGGGATTGGTGGCCATAGAGGGATAAAAACACCTCCTGTGATTTGATTATGAAGCACTTGATTATGAAGCATGGCCCTGGCAAGTGGTCTTCGAGTTAGCGGAGCCATGTTCGACTGCAACATGTGTCTGGAACCCTCTTGATCCTTCCCTCTGTGACTCTGCTTACAGAATCAGCAGTTCTTTTTCGGAACATGCTCTCCTGAAGATGCACCAGCAGAATCAATACTGCAAAGGATCAGCAACTAGAGGGGCTTGCTTCCATTGTCAATCCTACATGTGCAAAAAATGCTTGATTAGAGCACAAAAGGTTAGAACCAGGGAATGAACCCTTTGTAAGAGCTGGTTAGGAAGTCAGTCAAAACACAATCAATCACTGCATGATGTGGACATTCAGTGCTCTGGAGGTAGCTTTTTCTGATGGCTCAGGAACTATGAAGGACGGAGAGTGGTCTTTAAGATAGACTGGCTCTGAAATACTCCCTCTTTCCCTTTGCATAGGAAGGTAGGAATTTTCATCGAGAAGGATGCACACGGGGAACAATTAGTTCCTTAATTTAATTCCTGTTGCATTATAGGTACCTGGACTTATTTGGTCACAGTTACATAATAATAATAATAATAATAATAATAATAATAATAATAATAAACTTTATTTGTATAGTGCCATACAACAACATGTTAAAATTACATTTAAAAGATAAGGAAATGAAAAATAAATAAAATAGAGCGTAGGAGTGCGGGCAAGTGCAAACATGTGTAATGGCTCATGTTACAGACATTTACAGTAAATACAATCACATAAAACATGTGCATCAGCCTCTTTGGAGGCATAGAAGGATCATATGTAATGTGGACTTCAGCATTCTGCTTGACTGTTTTACACCTTTGCTGGAAATCATGGTTCATACCCACTTGTAAGAAGGATTCAACATTTCAAGAGAGACTGAGCATACCCTGACGCTCCTCTGAAGGACATTATGCTCTTTCAGTGGGAACCATTCACTCTCTACCCACTCACTGGCTGCCATCCCAGTTCGATCAACTCTGTAAGTACAGGACACTCAGGCTTTCATGAGACTCAGAGCCGCGTGCAGTTTTCTGAATAAAGCTTGGTCAATAACACCCACATTCATTATTTGTTTATCCAAACTGTCACATCTGTGACTACACTGTGAGCTGTCTCCCGTTTTACATCAGTGCCAAGTGCATTTGCAGTCAGCGGATGCAGGTATTGTGACGACACACTGTGCGGCTTTTAGTTACATAAAACTCTCTCAAATATCCAGGTTTCTTTGTCCTGCTCTCAGCTCTATACTATGCAAACAAACAGGCACACAGAGGACTGCGCGATCCAGACAGGCTTCGATTGGATAACAGCTTACATAATCAGACTGCCTGGGAAGAGCACAGCAGAGGGCATGAGGCAAAGACAGCCTGTGTTACACCAATAGGCTGGTTAGGAAACTAGTATTTCAGGAGGATTTAGCAGGCTACTCGGTGACAGCTCATGTTACATCTTGTGTCCCAAAAAACTGTTGTCACAGGCTATTGTCTCTCTTAAGAACCGGCTTCCTATTGTCAGAAATTCACAATGCTCTATCTTATCAGAGCCACTACCCAACAAACATGTGGATTAGATGCTGACATGGCAGCGGTGACAAACCAGGGTAAATATGTTGTCAACATGAGCTCAACATATGGAGGCTGCTATTGGCTCCTCCTTTCTGAAATCCTGAGCTGCATTTTGCCCCGAGGTTTTCACAGCTGTTTCTGCAGCCACTTCAAACCACAGCAAAGTGAGAATATTCACAAACTTGATCCCTACATGTAGACTGTGGTGCAAATTTTTATTTGACACTGAATTTAAATAACTAAAATGATGCCTCTGTTGAAAGAAAGATTTTCTACAAGTAGCTGCTTATTTCCAACAGGACATCGCCTAAAAAGGCCAAAAGGTTTGGCAGTGGGGTTGAGATTGATGTTTTTCATTTGAATGAATGAAAACAATGATCCACTGATTAATCATTTCCCCATATATCGTTGTCGGGCTTAATATTGAAGTATATACTAATGCAGCATAACCAGAGATATGTCTGTTTTATTTCATGCACTCTTTGTCGTCAGCAAAACCTCGTTCCTACGTTATGCACAATGCAACTCGACCACTAACCACGAGATCAGGGTGGCTAACGTACTGTAGCCTCTAACCTTGAGACATTGACTCAAGTGGCATCACTTGAGGACACTTCATAGATTTTGCGTAGGGCACTCTGGAGACACATTTTGTTTCACCAATGCAGTCTTTTTTTAAACCTTACTGTTCCCATAATCTGTTGCCTTTATTTTGAAGGGAATAATATAACAGTAGGAGATGTAAGAGTTTGTCATAAACAAGGATATTCTGCCGGAAATCCGTGTGACCTTCATAACCACTGGGCTTATCAACTTATTTACTTTTTAAAATATTTACTTGTATTTAATTATTTACTCAGACTGCTGCTTTGATTACTTACATGGCTCCTTCTGAAAACCAGGGACCGGCTGCAAGGTGACATTGTTGAAGGCATTTTTCACTTAGTTTCTTACAATGTGTTAGAGCGTTTCAATGCTCCGGCTTTCTTATTGTTGCTATGTTATTTCAAATGCAAGGTTTATTTACTTTTTATATGGACTTTTCATTCAGCTTTTAAGAGGCTGAACTGAAAAAAGTATTTTGTTATTCATGCTCATGCACCCACCAGGGTCATATTTCATCAAACAACCTCAACACAGTCCTGATCAGCAGAGTTTTTACTCTTGATAAATAATAACAATCATCCCCACATTTTACTGTGAGCTACATCTTTTATACGAACACTGTACCAGTATAGTGTATACAATACTGACATATATATATGTAATATAAGGACAATAAAGGTGTAACTTGGGATCTAGCCAAAACCTTTTATTGTAGTTTTACCTACCGAATACCTATTCCATTATTATATGGCATTTATATATAGGGCATACAGGTCATGGCTTAGTATATATATATATATATATTCTTGTGACTTGTGATTCTACCTCTAATCAGCAGACAGACGTTACTCATCCTGGATGTGCTTTACTTGTGTCATTGTGTAACCAAATGTTGAAAATGTTTAAGTTGTTATAACGTTGAAAGATTTCTCCTTTGACATTGTGACAATTCAGCGCATAAAGGTGCAACTTACATTTTTACAACTCTGTGCATGACCTCCTTTCAGTTGTTGTTTTGTTTTGCCTTAACTTTGATTGTTGCTTATTTTTAGTCATGCATATTTATTTCTTGTTGAGAATTATAACAAGTTTTCAGCGACTATAAAGTTGTTGTTTTGCCAGTTGAACAGTTTTAACCGGTAATAGCAGCACAAGGAAATGATCATACAGATCCTGTGTAAAGAAAGTTAACTGTAAATATTGTGGCAGATATAAGATTATAAAAATGGCAACACAAGTCTTGCTTCTTGTTAAAATTCCCATGTAGGCAATATAACCCTGCAATTTACAACAAAATAATATATAATGTATGTGTAATATGTATGTAAATGTAAGTATATTTAATTACACAATGCAAACACATAAGAATGGCTAGTGCAAAGAAAATGACATAAAAATGAGGTTTGACTTTAAATACATGAAGTTCATTATGAAAACAGAATCGCTTGAAACATGAAATTATGAGAGTTTATTAAAATATATTAGAGTTTGTAAAGTCTGGCTCTTGTTTTTTTCTTTTTCTTTCATTGTACAAGTTGACTGAATGTTGGTCTTAACATTCTGGCATTTATCAGGTTACCAAAATCCATTACGGTTTCAAGTGTCACGCAAAAAGTCATCTGATGCAATTCATGAAGCTCGGCTCAATCTGCAAAAAGCTTTAGTTTGTTTGGAACTGGATGGAGCTGACAGGAGGACCAGCGAGTGTAGTACAACCAGCGGGTAACCAGCGCTGGCATTTTGGGGTAGGGGGTGAGACATCACAGACAAAGGATTCTTATTGAAAAAACAAAGTCATGTAATAAAATGCAAGGCTGTTGCACTGACTCCTGGTAAAGCAATGTGGTGAAATAGAACAAAGAGATGACGGAGCAAGGAAGGAGTCACAAGTTTTATCCAGAAAGATTCTTCGGCTCAGTAGAGAGATCGCTTTGAACTGAAACTGGAGCTGACAGCAGGATGTGACATAAAGGATTTGAATACGTTGCAAACACCTTTCTTGACCAATGCTACTGCTGTCAAAGTGTAGGTCTAAGTCTATTTTTCCAAATCGTGTTATTTTTGATTTTGTACTTTTTTTCTACAAAAGGGAACAGGAAGTCATCTTGGGAACAAGGACGAGTGGAAGTCATCATATTAGCTCCACTTCAGCATCATCATTTGCTCAATAACAGCTTTGCCTGTGTCAGCAGAGAAGTGCCCCGCTGAGACGCCTGTGAAGGCCCAAACCCATGTTAATGACTGAAACAATCATCTGCTGTCAGATGGTGTTGTCTTTGTCCCCTCTCTGACACTTCTGCCTCTGTCCTCCTCTGCTTGGGCCGCACCCATCATCTCAATCCTTCTTTGTTTTCCTTAACCACTTGGAGTTTGGCCTGTGTGTGTTGAAGAGACCCTCTGTCTGTTTGCTAAATAAGGGGGCAAAGAGAGATGCATCAATGGATGGTGATGAATTACAAGGAAGTTCTGAAATATGAGGAATGCTAAGTAGAACAAACTACACCGTCACCGTGCACAAATGTCTTGTTACACAATCGCAGTAACACATGTGTGTCTGGAAGCTTCTGCACCTGGCGAGAGGACATGATAAGTCATTTTTGTATGTTTTGGTCATTTCTGAGCATCAGATCTTTGCCTAACATTCATTAAGTGTGTCCAAAAAAGTTAGGGTTAGGGGCTGTGACAAAGTCATGACAAATCTAAACAAAGCGCTTTTTTTGTATCTACAACGAATTCTTGGGAGGATCACAGCAGTCATGACATATGACGAAGCCAAGGCTCTGCACATGTATGTTTGTGGGACAAAAAAAAAGAATTTCTGATCCTACAAAGGCCTTTTTAAATGTAATTACTCCTGGGTAATGCAGATTGCAGAACCACAGACACAGGAAGCTCCTCGTATACAACCTTTTAAACACACTGATGATAATTGATACAGAAAGCAAGCAGGAAATCACAATAACGGAAATATGTGTCAGACAAAATAAAACCGAGGTTACACAGAATGACAAGGAGCGTAGATTGAATTAAGCGTGCGGAGCCTTCCCTTCTCCATGGTAGCCAAACATAGCCCACCATCTATTGTCTATAGCTTACCGCTTACGAGGGAGGTCACGAGGGGCACTAAATCCAGTCCCAGCTGACATTCGGCGAGGGGTGGGTGGGGTACACCATGGATAGCTTCCCAGGCATGTCTCAAAGGCAACATTAAGAGACAATCAGCCTTTCACACTCACATTCACACCTATGGACAATTTAGAGTCTCCAATAAATTAACCCCTGCATGTCTTTGGACTGGGGGAGGAAGACAAACCCCCGCAAACCCGGGGAGAACATGCAAACTCCAAATAGGGAGGACAAGGTCAAGCTGGGATTCGAACCGAGAGGCAATAACACTGCTGTGAGGCAACAGTGCCAACATCCTCACCACCTCCAAACATAGCCATAGAAGGTTTAATCATGCTGTAGTTGTTGGAACAGGCATTAATGGGGTTACTCTCAATGTGACTTAACGTTACGTTGGCAGGCAACATCTTGTTAATACATTCCATATAAGACGTTAAAGATATGCGGCCGGACTTTGGGGTTAAGATGCAGACTTTGAACTAATGTGTCCCAGTTTGAGTCTGGCATCTCTCTCTCTCTCTCTCTCTCTCTCTCTCTCTCTCTCTCTCTCTCTCTCTCTCTCTCTCTCTCTCTCATCTCTCCAGTCACTGTGTAATAACGGCACAAGAATGTCCACAAACATAATTCTAAAAATTGCACAGACGTTTCCGAATTGTGTTGTAGTTTATTAATAACCCAATTAATCTAGCTTTAGGTTTCCTACTGAATCTATTTGCTAATGCTATTTAGCTGTACATGGTCGCACTTCTCAGGAGATAGGGCTGGTGTGGCTCAGCTAACAAGAGAGAGGCCAGGGTCACAGATAAGAGGGATCCCAGACAGTACACTGATTATCCTCTCCTCTTCAGACAGGTCTCTGCAGCAGGTAGAGAACACCAAACTTCCTAACACACTACTGCATTGCTTTTCTGCTGACTGCTGTCCTGCAAAAATGCTGCATAGCCAGCAGACAAATTTGCATTTTGGAAAATGTACCCTCGCAGGTCAGTCCAACCTAACCTGTAATCCCCAAATGCCATAAGCGCTTCACTTATGTCCTTGACAAAATAAAAGAGGGCGAACTTTGCTACCCATCTTGCTTCCTTCAGTGGTTCTTCTTAACCCTTTGGCACAACAGTTTGGTGCTCTCAATGCTAATGAACAAACAAGCAAAATGTGTCATTCCATGTGTTTAGCAGACAAATGCTAATATTTGCTGATTGATGTTGTCTTTACGAGTACTTGTCAAACCAGTATGGGACAAAGTAAAAATGTCCTCCCAAGATGGCAGGAGCGATTAAAAAATAATTGGGGTTGATGAATGAACCTTGGATGTCTTCAACAAATTCTATGGAAACCAATAGTGAGAGATTTTATAGGAGGTTTGTCAGTGTGATGGTGGTGGCCTGACCACTTGACTGACAGGTATTACCATCATTAAATAAGAGACAGAGACATTTCCATTACAAAAACCATGAAATCCTCCATTTACCTCTAAGAAAGGAGATACGCATATCTTTCAGCAACTCTTTCCCATGTGACACAAGCACAGCATGGTAAGATTGATGAAGTCTGCCCTCGTAATCTAGATAGACCCTTTTCACTATTATGTTCTTCGAAGGTTAAATGGATAGCAACGCACTCAATAAGGTATCCAGTATAGGCATTGCTTTTATAACCAGTTAAGGTCAAGATTTATTAATGAATGAGCCTTGTTTTGTGAACTGATCAACGTTTGACACCAGAATTTGACTCTCAAGCTTGATGTCTGCTGTACTGCAGCGAAAAAATATTGCTGCGTATTGTCACCCAAAGACCCAAAGGAGGACCTTGAAGCTCACTCTGCTCGGGGCTTACAAGACAACAGACAGAGAGTCACAGAGGTAATGTACAGAATGTCCGAAAAGAGGCATAACACCACTTTCATCCTCTTCTCATACAAGCTGTGGGGATGGGCCAGTGGGTTCAGGTACTAGGGTGTTGTGTCTAAATAGACAGTGAAACTGTTCTTGTCACCACCATGTTTGACTCTTCCACATGAATCCACAATTTATAGAAATCCCCGTACTCTCCCTTGTCCTTGCTGCCTGCTATTTTCCAAAGCAGAGCAAAAGCCAGTGGCCACTCATGTCCTGTAATCCATGACACAGGCCCGTCACAGCGCCCTGACACTGCTTTAGACATGTCCAGTCTGGCTGGTCATGGGAAGACAGCTTGGCTCCTGGCTACACAACGGGAGGCTTTGTATGGAAAACTTAGATCAGTTATGAGGAACCTATCGCTGTGAATCGGCTCCTGTGTCCACTACATAAGGGATTGATTCAGTGTGGGTATTCTTTCAACAAAGCCTTTGACAGTGTGGAAGAACCCTGGCTGTGCTGCGGCGGCAGAACACAGCCGTACAGATTGAGAGGGGAATACCGCTTGGTTTGAGCAGCGCAGAGCAGCAGGTCTAAATATATCTGTTTGATTCAGGGCAACATTAATAGCTGGCTGAAGTGTGATAGGCCTAATGTCTTAAACAAGTGCATTTTATATCACATATGAAGCATTACCACATCAAAAAGGGCTTTAGCTTTATAGGATGTAAATAAATTACAACTACAAAGGTGCAGCTGCACGGACCAGTCGTACAGTATGAAGATGATGAACAGTATGTGTCAGCTTGAAGAGATCTATCGGTGATTGCTTTCACATGCTCTCTAAATAATGGGCAGGGTTAGCGTTTTGGTTGCGACGTAAACAACATTGATTTGAATTTGTAGGAAAGAGGCAGATGGTCCCTAAACAATTGAAACGGTTCCATGCTTCATTGGGTCATGTTATTCCTATAGCAACAACATGAATTTCTAGGTTCATTGTAATAGTGTCTTCATAATGCAAACTGTGGACTGTAGGATTAATGAAAATCATGGGAATTCAAAGTGTTGTGACGCAAAGCACCAGTCCATTACTGACACACGGCACGGATATCACCTAATAAATATTTTGTATTGCTTGCGACACTGAAAATGTGTTTGTTTTCATCATGCTTCATCACATCAACTTTCAGAGGAAAACATAATGCTGGATGGACCAATGAAGAAGTCTGATTTGAATTACCAACCTGTCTGCGGTAACAGATGCTTCTTACATCAGCAGGCTAATTTGCCTAATCAGTATACAGTATAGAATGCAGGCAACCAGGGATTTGAAGAAACCTTGTACTTCCTTGAAAAAGCATTTCTTAAAACACTGCTCAACTTCAATATTCACGCTCCTATTTGATCTGTTTTCAATCTTTAGCTACTAAATGTTCTTCTATATTCACCAGCTAGCGAAGAATTCTTCCAGATTAGAGTTTGGAATATTTTCTGCATTTCAGGCGTGTTTAGAGGTTGGAAAGTAGTAAGTATGATAACTCAAAAACAAATGTAGCATAAAACAGATAGCTAGCTTTAGTAACATAGATAAAATGCAAAGTTCTTCTCTTCAGCCTGAATGTGAAAGTGATCCATGTATACATCCATCCATTACCTATAGCACTTATCCTTTGAGGGTCACGTAGGGGCTGGAGCCAACCTGGTTGGCGGTGGGGTCCACCTTGGACAGGTCACCAGTCAGATCAAACAGAGATCCATATTAAAATTCTATAAACTGATCTATTAGTCTAACTATGTAGAGTAAGATTCAACAATCAACATGCGTAAAGAAAACTGATAATTGAAACTAACAATTGTCATACTTTCTCCTCCATGCTGTACCTTAACAAGAGGAAGAAGTTGAGTATCCCCTTATTTTAGAAGTAATCTGGCTTCTTTGATACATAAAACTACACTCAACCATTTGTGTAACTTGAGGAAAGTGTTGAATCCACTGCTAGGCAGGTATAAAAGGTAAAAACTAATTTTAAATCCAACATGCAAACCATGTAAAAATAATATAACCTCGCTTGTTAATTGTAATCATACAAATGCCTTAAAATGAACACGTCATAATAATTCAGTGTTAAAATCCTACACACACACACACACACACACACACACACACACACACACACACACCGTAGCACCTGTGTGTGTGTGTGTGTGAGCTGAACAGCTGAGAGTGACAACATATGTCCAACCCAATCTGCACACACTGAGCCGCACAGTTGATTACCCTCTGTACGGTCACATGGAGCCAGATGTTGACATGTATAGCTGCTTCACATTTCCGTCCACCCCCAGAATGTGCACAGTGACAGATCTGGCAGAAATGGAAACATGGCTCCTCTCATGCATCTGTGGTAATGAGATGAGCTGGGATTTGCTACAGTCTGTGGCTTCTGCTGCTGCCGTGATCATTTGTGTCACCAGCTAAGCCTCCCATTGATTAAGGCCTTGAACAAGCCCGGCCAAGCTGCTTCACTCACTCCGGCTGGCATATGTCAATCCTTGTGTGACTAGGAATATTGCTGTTTTTTTTTGGTGGTTTTATCAGTGCACGATAAAGAGTGATGTTGTAGCAGACATTGGGTCGACAGCACAAATCAAAGTTTGTATTTTTTAAATAGACAGAGACAGTCTCAGAGGCTACTTTGTTGCCAAAATATATTCAAATCAACCCCATGAATGTGTTATTGTTGCCCGGACCCTCCTTTAAAAAGACATCTTGATTTCAGTTAAACCACCTGATTAAAGGGAGAATGAATAAAACATGAGCTCCGGAGAATGAATGCGCTAAAGAGCTGCCATTCAGTGTTGTCTGTAATCCCTGTGAATCCAACTTTTTTTGTTCTCTTGCCCTTCACAGCCCACATTCCTCAGCCAGTTCCAATTTGAAACACAAAAGTCTGACCCCTCCTCCACACACACACACACACACACACACACACACACACACACACACACACACACACACACACACACACACACTTGCTCTGACAATCCTACTCATCGCTCTTTTTTGCAAGGTTGTGTAATGGAATTGATGGATACTGGTTTGTTTTTTGTCTCAGATGTTATAAATTGGCAGGATTATCGGAATAGAAAACTCTAGCTCTGATTGTATCTCCATAAATTTTAGTCAGTGGTGGGCAGTGATATAGTTCTCATTGTGTAGCGCTAGTCTTCTCAGTGTTATATCATATGATTGAATCATTATGACTGATGTAATACAATTTTATTGGTGTTTTAATGTTGTAGTTGGTCGAGGTAGAGCAAGCGTCAATCCCCTCATACACTGAACAGTTGAAGACTGGAACATTTAGCCTGGTCTGATAAATGCTGAGGCTGCAGATGGTAGGGTAAGATATGATTTGATACAATCATGTCAACAATGACCAGAATCTCAAAAATTACAACATCTTGTGGCATCCATGGCATGAAGAAATCAGTCTGCTTTGAGAGCAAAGGGAGGAGTTACTCAATATTAGCATGGCTCTCCTAAGAATGTGTTTGGTGACTGTATTTTATGAAACAAGCCATTGGATTGGTCATGCGTCGTACCAGAGATCATCTTCGCATTTGTCCTGGTCAGTTTTATTACACTTTCTTGGAAACTGAAATTCTCCTTTTATTAAATGTGGATTTTTCCACGCAGATGACACTGTTCCTGTGTCCATCATTATGCTGTGAAGGAATAAAGAAAGCAGTGAACGTCTTGTCGCCCATTCTGTGGAGCTGTGCTTTTGGCTTCACATGTCTCCCATGGCTGACATTTATAATCCACCATTTCTAACAGTTTTTTAAAGCCAGTTGGAACATTCAGCAGCAACAAAAGAAGTTAGGTGATGCTGATATAGTGAAGTGAAAAGTATGAAGGGTAAAGTATAGAGGCCGAGTTGGTCCTTATTATTGTAGAACCCAAAATACAGACCCAGGATGAAGGGCGGGTACAGCAGGTTGCACAAGTTCTGGCAGGTCAGACAAAAAAGATGAAAAAAAAAAGACTAAGGAACAGATCTGAAACACAGTGAAACTAAATGGAGCTGAACAGAAAAACTGACACAGAGGCAAGGATAATTGGACACAGGTGAAATACAAGAGGGCGGGACAAACAATCACAAGAGCAGGAAACTAGCCAAGGACAGGAAGGGGAAAAAAACAACAACAGCAAAAGACTCACAAGGTAGGTAACTACAAAGTAAAACAGGAAATAATAAAATATAGAGTCCTAACAAAGAATTATGGGGGGTTATCATGACAGCTCTGAAGAAATGTCCGTCAGATTAGATGACAACATCAAAATTCCTATCGTTGATTTATCAAAATCATTCTTTCTAAATCTTATCCATATTTTACTTGAGTAAAGAGAGAGCATTGACTTTCCTTCAGCCCCTGGTACTTCTTGATGCTTCCTGTTTTTGATATCACTGTCAGCTGGGATTGCCACATCTATAGCTGCTCTCTTTTTTAATTCTTATTCAACCACCCACATGTCTGGCTGCAGCTGCTTGTCAGCCTGGAACTTGAAGTCCCACAGGATCGTGGCTGTGTAGCTCTTCAACTCTTTGGCTTCTGCGTCCTTTTGGGACTTGGGGGCAAAGAAGTTCCTTTGCACAATCACAGCCACTTGGTTGTGCCTTTCAGTATACGCTGCCACAACTTGCATGTTACACCCTCCTAATACGTGCTGGACTGGCTCAGGGGCATCTTTGCACAGCCAGCATCTTGGGTCCTCTCTGCAGGGGTAGACCCCAGCTTCTACTGATCTTGTGCTTAGTGCCAAAGGCAAACTTGCAGCAGTTCACCCCAGGGGCACTTGATGGTGACTTGCACAGTGGACTTAGCATTGGCTTCCTGTGTAGCCACACTGAGTTCTTAATAGAGGTAATCAGTGCACCGTCAAGTCTTGTCTAGTGCCATCTTGTCTAGTGGTATCAGAATCTGCCCTTCTGAGCTTTGTTCATGTTTTGACTTATTTGACAAGTAGACCTATTTATTATGATGCCTAAAATCAGCTTTCATGCTGTGGAGAGGCGAGTTATCCCCAATCTTTCAGGATCAAGATAGTCCCGCCCTGTGTTAGCCGGACTGGGTGAGTGTCTGCTGTTAACAACTCACTTAGAGTGGTGTTATCTTCCTCGTCTAGTAGGAGAGCTTGTGGACTTGCCTGGTGTGGTACTGCTACTCATGCCTGAGACACGTTGTGGGATTTTTGCCTTTATGACTTTGATTAGTTCCGGTTGTATGAGGCTCTTTCTCCAATATTTCCCCCCAGTACTGGTCAGTCTCAGCTCTGGTTGGGTCTGTCTTTGTGCTGCTATTACCTTTCAGCTGAGAGAAGACCCTGGGTGGGTGTTTGACAAACAGGGTTATATTCTCTTGGCTTCTGGTTTTTGGATGTATCTCCTCATTCTACTGGTCAAAACTGAGTCTTTGTTTGGCATTCTCTCAAGCCTCCCTTGTGGACATCTTGTACTTATTTTCCATCCAGGACCTGTCAGTCATGATACCCCTCTGCGCCTTTGTTGGCCAACTGTTCTTGAGCTCACCCAAGAACACTCAAGATACCCAGTGTTTCCAAGGACTACTTTTGCAGAGGTATGTACAAGTTCATTGGTTTCCATGTTGGTGAAACAGGTTCTCTGAAAATCTATATTTCCTAAAATATAGATTTTATGGAGACTGGAGACTAAATGGTACACTGTATGTCCATTGTTATCTTTATAAGTGTCCCCAAATTACAAAAATAAGAAATCAATCAATACAGCTTTAAATAAGTTAAATGTTGTGTGTGTATGTGTAAACTATTCATGTGTTATCCAAACATGGTAACTGCATACATGTGTGTGTCTGATGACCTTAGTGCTCATATTGCCCTCAGTGGTACATTAAGCATATTGCTTCTGCCTGCCCAATTCATTAGATTAGTTCTAATCTATTAGCCTGACCTGTGAAATTTATAACACGCCAAGCATTACACTGATGATCAACTACATGAACTCACACAGCTGCCTGGTGTGTAACATCAGGAGTATTCATACTTAAAAATATCCGACACACTGACTAATAACTTGAACCCAGTTTCTTGAACCTCTTGAGCATTGCACAATGTACAGCCTATCCTAAATTCATACAGTATTTGTATATATATGTCTGATTTGTTTAGAGGAACACGACACTGAAGCTGTATGATGCACACTTTGTGAACTTTAGTGCAACTTTATGGCTTTCAATTTGCTTCTCCACTACATTTGAAAAAATATGATGTTTTGTACTTTAGACATATTT
This sequence comes from Hippoglossus hippoglossus, assembly GCF_009819705.1. Taxonomy (NCBI): domain Eukaryota; kingdom Metazoa; phylum Chordata; class Actinopteri; order Pleuronectiformes; family Pleuronectidae; genus Hippoglossus; species Hippoglossus hippoglossus. The sequence continues at coordinate 19,065,928 of NC_047161.1, forward strand.
ACCCAAAATCATTTTGGTATATTTGGAAGATTAAATAACTTTGCCACTTCAAATGAAAAAAAATCATGTGGCATAAATGCTGTCACTGTGAAGACAGAAAATTCAATGATGAGTCTTAAAGGTCAAAATGTAGCTTTGAAGGCTGTAACTTAATTTCTATGTCACGGTTTTCTTCCTTTGTTATCATGACAAACTGACACAAGAGGAAGCCTTTGGAAACATTTTGCAACATTTTGTTAAACCATGAAGTGCAATTTGAAGACTATGAAAAGCTGTCTGCTGAATTTCTATGCCTAGAGAAAGCACAATTAGTCGTCCACTTTTAGTAGTCAAAAGGAAGGGGAAACAGCTCATTATAACTATAAAAAAAGGTGTCTAACTTTAGAATAATGAACTGCTTTGATTGCGAATGTCTATGGCAAAATAGTTGGTGAACAATATCCTAATTTGTTCATGTACAAACAGTGGCCCCGTCATGAAACCAAAAATATAAATTACATCAATCTAAAAATTCCCAAATATGGTCTGTCTGCATTTGACTTGCAAGGAAGTGATTTCGACATGCAGGCAGGACTCATCTGCTTAAATGACGTTGTCATTAACCACAACTGTGCGTTCACGACAACACGTTCTCCAGTGTCTCATTGTACGGCAGAAGGTCTCTACTTGGGGTGGTTCACTCACTGCAGGTCACTTTTACAATTTCAGGAAGAACAACTGTGCAACCAGCATCACCACATACCAAGAAAACTGCTCATTCCAAGCAGGCAGGTTTAGAGCTGGCCCTGCACTAGTAAGTGTAAATTTAGTTATTACAAAAATTACAACATCTAGAAAAAAGCTCTTAATGACAGAAGAGGGAAATTGACCTGTGTAATTTTATTTGGACTAAATATAAAACATGAATCTTGTACAATATAACACACATGCTTTCATTTTTTAAATTCTGACTTCTGGTCTCACCTTCAATCTGCCAAACAGTGTTCCGCTTGCTCCACAGCAACTGCCACCTCTCGCTGGATCTCCATCTGTTCTCGTCCCTGCAGGCTCAGTACCTGCTGGAACAAATCATCCCGCTTTGATAAAGAAGTGCCCGACTACACAGAGTTACCGTGTGTGTCATTGTTTGGCTGGCTGAGTGGTTTGGAGCAGTAATATCTGCTGCCCTACATTCCCTAAGTGTTTTGAAATTGGAGGTAGAAGTAGGTCATAACACAAACGGCGAGCAGGGACTTTGCCTGTGGATAATCAAAACACTTCATTGCTGTGGAAATCAATTAAAACAGTGTGAATATCCTTCTTAATAATTTGCTATTTAGCCCGTGCATAGGCTTGTTCTACTTAACTGGTGCATGATGAAAGACGTTTGTTTTTCAAGCTGCAGTATGCATGTGCTTTACACCTGGTAAACAGCCAATTTTATTGTGTTAATGAACATTTCTTTGAAAAGGTTCCCTCATGTTTTGTAATATTTTGCAGCTTTGATTCAAGACAACTCCCCTTGTGCATGAATGTGTGTCTGAAAGCCTAATAGTTGCACATGTGAATAAGTACTCTCAGTACAGACAATGGCAATACATAAAACCTTTATTCCAACTTGAAACCATGTGTAAAAAGCAATCTATTGTAAAAATGTCACCACTTCACTTTGCTTATATTTGAAAAGGGAAAAAAACAACACAAAACATATGGTACGGGCAGTTAAAATGCTATAAATCACTCCTATTGTGTGGTGTCCAGGAATCAGAGACCACTTTCCAAATTGGATATCATACTGTGTACGTACTGAATGTGTTTCTGAATTTTCACTGGGAACACACCCACCATCCATTCAACATGAATCCAGAATAAATGTTGTATTGTTACATTCTGCTTTTTGTATAGTTAAACTCACGTGAACTATCATGAACAAGACTAACAGCTTGTTCAGAATAGTCTGACCAAGTGTTTACAGCTGTTCCGACTGGCCCCACTTGTTCCAGATGCTGTTGCATTATCCATCATCCACTTTTGATGGAGCATATTGAGGTACTCTACTAAAGACATGCTAACATGCTCACAATGACAATGATGTCAACATGCGGATGTTATGCAAGCAAAGATTTCCACTGGGAATTGCCGGGAGACATATTTGCCTAAATTTTTCCATGCGAGACTTCCCTATGACAATGATGAAGGTTACTGGCGCTGTATGTAACTTATACAAAGACAACAGAATGGATTTCCATGAAAACGTAATGGAAAAATGTGGTATGTGTCAGGGAAGAACCCATTAAGGTGGTGCAGATCTGGATCAGGGTGTTGATCCAGGAAGAGTTTTCACTCTTGAAACTGCGAGGTAGGGTGCTTTTCAACATTTTCATAATTTTCCTCAGGGGAATTATTCATGGTTCTTGATGAAAAAAATCAGGAACATTGCAATGCAATTTGATTATTTACAGCTACTAATATTCTAAAAAAGACACTGGACTTGAACAGTGGACTTTGCAGCGAAGATGCAGATACATCATTGGCAAGTATCAATAAATCCAACAATCAATTTTTATTGTATAGCCTATATTCACAAATCACAGTTTGCCTCATAGGGCCTAATTAAGTGAGACATCCCCTGCCCTCAACCCTCAAGAGTAGGGAAAAAATACAAAAAAACAACAACCTATTAAAAGGGAAAAAAGAGAAACCTCAGAGGGAGCTACATGTGACGGATCCCCCTCCCAAAGCAGACAGAGGTGCAATAGATGCTGCAAGTAGCTGAGCACATCAATTAAATAACACTATTTACAACATTAATGAGAAAAGACGGCGTCTAACATAAATGCAGATGTGTTAAGTAATTGTACATAAGAAAATGTCTGACAGAGAAGAAGGCAGCTATCTAGTTTTACTCATAATCCATGATCAGCCGCCACCATGTTCCATGATCACGATCCACCACCACGGTCACAATCGTATGAAACATTGGTATCTGTTTCATTTTTTGTGTCAGGCTGACCCAGAAGCGGACATTGACACATTGGTAAAGAGTCCGGTGTTGAATTTCTAGTAAAAGGTTTAGGGTTCTTGATCACTGGGCAAGCACTGGTGGAGCAGGGGGCAGGCTGATGTAAGATGTGGGTGGCTGGTGGACACGGCATGGCAGGAACCAAACAACAGGGGAGCAGGGGGAGGTTGGTTGTGGCAGGGAGCAAGGACACGGGAATAAGTCATGAACATAAAAGAAACATAACACATTCCTTGAAAGTACACTGAAGAGGCCAACAGCATAGCTACCGCTGAGGTAAAACTGACAATGTGAGGATGAGTGGCTGGAGTGCTGGAGTTCTTAAGCTGCAGGTGATGAGTCAACTGGAATCAGGAGTTGAGATAATCAGGTAATCAGTTGAGTGAGCTCAATCCCAGCTGACAGAGGGTGAGAGGTGGGGTAAATCCTGGTCAGGTCGCTGTCAATCACAGGGCTGAATTATAGAGTCAAACAACCATTCGTGCATCACAACTATGGGCAGTTTAGAAACCAGTCTAGCCTGCATGTCTTTGGACTGTGGGAGAAAAGCAAGCACAGGAAGAAGAGGCAAACTCGACAGAGAAAGTCTTCGCATGAATAATTATCCAACCACACAGTGCATTAGCCAATGATAATGTTGATACCAGGTCACATGATGCTCACTTGGTTATTTCTTCCCATGGCGGCAGGTGAGATCAGCTGACAGCACAAACAATAACAAAGCATTACAGACAGGTTGTGCCATGGATCTAAGAAAAACACTGGACCAAGATTGGTGTCGTTATACAATATAAACTACAATAAAATATACAACGATGATGGTCAAAAGCTCCAGAACAAGTAACAAGAACTTGAGTTCAGATTGTTCTTCCTGCTGCTGTTTCTAGTCAAGATGAACTGTGAAAAATATTGTTGAGTTCCAGGTTAATCAGCAATAACATCAAAACTATTGGAACTAATTCGATGTCATTTTGATGGTGTTTGAGGGTACATCCATAGTACTAAGTTTTCATTTGATAATGCATCAACTCTGTTACGAATACCTCTGGTGTCCACACTACACTGGAGTTTTACAGCTGCTGCAACCGGTTTGGTTCGAAAACTGCGGCACAGCGTTCTATTCTGGACAGGCCGCTTGCTGATTGGGTCTTTTTGGTCACGACATAGCCTTCCCTGATTGGTCAGGCTGCTATTACATGACCCCTTCCCAGAAGAAAACAGCAAGCATTAGCCTCGACTACGAGTGCAGAATGCATCATGGATCAATTACAATCCTTGCTGACCCTGTTGTTTCTGCAAACAGCTGTTTGGAGACAAGCTATCATTTGAGAAATCTGCAACTAACAACCAAATGCTTCCTGTGTACACCAGCACGTGCATGCCCGGTGTATGTGAGTAGCGACTGTGGCTGAGGGGTAGAGGTGTCGGACTCCAACCAGAGTTCAGTTTTCCCCATCTGCATGCCGAAGTGTCCTTGGGCAAGATACTGAACCCCTAAAATGGCCCCTCGTAGATGTTGAATGCACTAATTGTAAGTCGCTTTGGTTAAAAGCATCCGCCAAATGACATGTAATGTAATAATATGCATTTTTAAGCGTGTTAGTATGGATGGGGATTAAAACTGATACAGAATCCAAACACCCGTATGGACACATATCTATTTAGTTTGAAAATGCGGGTTTCAAACGAAAACACAGCAGTAGTCTTAAATTTCACGGGGCAGTAAATTAACGCTTCCTGCAGTTTTCACCCTGCCAATGCAGCCCAGTCAGAGGTACAGCTTCAGCTTGTACTGTGGGATTTAGAAATATAAACATCCGAATTTACCTTCCTCCCTGCAATCAGTAGGGAACCCTGCGTATTAAACTCCCCACTGTGATGACTGTGATGTATGCATTTTGGCTGTGTGTGACAGCGGCATGTCTAATGAGAGGTGACTGCTCTGCCTCTGTTGGATGACAGCAGCGAGCAGAGTGTATTTAGAAGTCAAGTTGATTTTCTCGGTTTTGATTAAGCCCAACCAGAGCGACTGTCAGCATCACTTACTGTATGTGAATCTAACGATTTCATGTTCTGTTGCCATGGTACACGGGACACGGCGGTGTCTGTGGATGTGGATCTTTGAAATGTCTGTTGAATGGGCTGTGCTGTATGAACTTAGGTTAAGTGCCTTGTCACAGAGTGGGATAGTGAAGTTCAGCTAAGCGCCCTTGTGAAATACGTGCTTTCTCACAAACAGGGAGATGCAGGTTTCTTATGTGGGACAGGCAAGATAATTCTCATTTAATCCAAATTTGTCCCCTACTTACTTTAAACCAAAGCCTCCTCCGTGTGTTGTCTCTTAGATTCAGTATTATGTGAATTTCGACTGTAAAATTTCCACCAGCACAGCATGTGTCACATCAGATACTCCAACATGTCTGTTTCCCTTACGAATGAGGCAAAGCTGCCATGCATGAAACCACACTTCCTCCCGAACTTTCACATTAAAACATGTGCAGCCGACCATTAACAAGAAGGATTTTAATGTGAAAAATGTGGGACATTATAATCAGTTTACAGTTGTACTGATTGAAATGGTGCTGTAGAAATGGGCTTTGGACACAAAATGTACCCCGTGAGCCACTGTAGTTGGCTACAGGTACTTAAACTCGCAACAAGTTTTTTTTTATTTTACTGTGGAATAAGTTGCGACTGGCCTTTATTTATTCACCATGGTCCTGGCTGTTTTTCAAGACTCAGTCATTATTTCAATACTGGCTTTTAAATGACATTTTATTGTAAAGCATAGACTGTATATAAAGATGGACGACATGACAGCTGCCCAAAAGTGAGGCCTTCTTGTGGCTGGCTGCAGTATTCATCATAAACTCTGTCTCCTCCACGTGGATGGACCAAACAAAAGTTAAAGTACACATCAAATAAATGTTTTGCCAAAGATGTTTTTGTGACATTTTAGGTCAATTCTTTTATCAGGCTGGCTTCCAGTTGACCTCATGTTGAAAAATGAATAATTCACTACTCTGGCTTTAAAAATATTGTCCTAATGGCCTCTAATTGATTCTTATTTGAATTTTAATCAGCTGGAGTCAGTATATTGCTCAGCCATTACTTTTTAAATGATTTTATATGGGAAATGTCTGGACAGCCTCATGAAACCTGAAATTCCAATTGTGGCCACTCTGCTAAAAATCCCCTCACAGTGCGTTGCTGTTCATGGGAGCTGAGCTGGGATACAGCCGGACGGCCACTCAAAGGTCAACACTTAGAAAATGGTCTGCTATGGGTCAATTTCACATATCAAAGTTGAAATGGATTCCTCTAAATGCTGGTGTGAGTGGCTCACTATCTTGTGAGCATGCACTATATAAGCGTGTGTTCATGTCCAGCACTGGCATCTTGCTGCATACTCACACATCAGTGAGGGAAGAGGGATTGAGTGTACCGCTTCACTTTAAACATGTGCTGATACTGGGCAGCAGGGCTGGGTTGGTGGTTTGATTCCCAGCTTGTCCAGTCCCCACGCTCGGGTCTCACAGGGCGAGACACTGAACCCACAAATTGCTTCTGCGGTGCTGGCAGCATGTGAAGGAGATTCATGACAAACAAAGCACTTAATATGGGAGCGCTGTGTGAATGAGTGAATGTGCTGAAAAGTGTACTGTAAGTGTACTGTTAAAGATACTTGGGACAGATGCAGAGATTTGTAAGTGGAGAGGTTTCATATGTAAATGTAAGCAAATCTATTATCGTTTTTTTCACAGAGCAGCTTAATAGATGGAAATAAAATGTGCACTCTACAGAAATAAATGAGCAGGTGCGAAGTGGATAGATTTGTCTCATTAACTGAACACTTGTAAAAGCTGGGTAATGCTTTTGACTGTTTTTAAATAGACAAGGAGTGCTCTTCACTTGCTGGATTGAAACTGAAATTGCACACGAGGAGCTGTTAACTCCCCTAATAGAATTGTACGAGTGTTAGTTATCAGTGGAGAGTTTCACTGTTGATCATTTTTGACATCACCCTGTCAAATGAAAAAATACAACATGTCAACTATTAGCATCTTTCTTCTAAAAACATTGCTAACCGCCCTCAGAGACACTTGTGTATTGTGCACAGCATCGACCAGGAAGCTAAAGCTTTGGTGAAAACTGATCCTCTGAAAGAACAAAGTTTGACATCGAGCCAGCTGAAGGATGACTAGTGTGTGCCAGCCAGTCTGTGTCATCAGCATCAGTAGCCAATCTGAGGACCTTCAACCATCCCAGCCGGGCGGCTCATGACCTTTCCCCAGGGATCACCATGGTGACAGTGTGCTGAAGCAGCACGACAGACTTCCACTGCACTGGGAATACAAAGTTTGTGTTAATATCACGATAGTAAGGACAAATGCAGCTGTCTCTGTGAATCAAGTCTGACACAAATCTGTTGTGTTCCGTATACCGTAAATACATTTCCTGGTATATGTATAGTTGATATAAAGTATAAAGTATATATTCTTCTTCTCATATGAACTCTTCATTTTTGCATATTTACAGTGTGTTTTATGTTGTGTTATATAAGGTCAGTCTTAACTGAATATGTCTCACATACCAGCTACATCAGATCTCATACGACCTCAATATGTTCATGTTTGCTAAATGTTTAACTCCTGGTAGTGTTGATTGTTCAGAATAACACTTAAAGGGACAGTTCATCCAAAAATGAAAATTCACTCATTATCTACTCACCCCTATGATGATGGAGGGGTGGGTGAAGTGAAGTGAGTCCACAAAACACTTCTGGAGTCTCCATTGAGAGTCGAAAAAACCTAGTAACATTATGTTGTTTGTTGATTTGTTTTCCATAACAAGAAAGAAGCATTTGATATTCAGGTATTTGGGCATGCACACTGATACTAAAATAGTTGTACATATGCCCAGTTTTTTTTCCTAGTTGTAATTTAATAATTTCAACATTTTTATTGTGCTCATCTTATTTAATGTACTAGTTCAGTGTCTGGAATAGAAGCTCAGCCCAGTCCACTAAATCCTGAAGTGGAAAACCACTATTTTTACCTAATTACTTGACTCAAAACTCTATATTTAAACTATATTTAAGTCCTATGAGGATTATTCCGACATTTTTGTATCAGTGTGGGGAAAAAAATATATATATACGTATAAGACATTTTCTTGTTTGTTTAACTAAAAAAATACTAAACGGCTGAGGTGCAACGTTATGTTCCCACAACAGCAGCAGTGCCAACATACTTGAGAGGCTGATGAGGACACATTTAGAAAATCAGTTATAACTAACAGAAGCACGTTCCCTGTGTTGATTATCCTAATATATGATGAAGTGAGAAGACAATTTGCGAAGATTACACAGAACCACAATATTGGATCTGCATCTAAAATACTCCCTCAGTTTAACTGATCATGGGCGAAGTTATCTGAGATAACAGCAGCCGTTCAAAAATGACTGGTGATGAACAAACATTCAGAAAATGTATATTCCCAAGTGACTACTACCAACAGAAACACTTTCTGCATGTTAAAAAAGTGCTGTGCTGTGCTGTCTTTCTGCCGCCTCGACAAAGTGCTCCACTGCTTTCACTTCAAGTGCCTGTGCAGAGCAGTTGTTCGGCTGTGATAAGGCATTTCCAATTTGCAGAGGTGGTTTGTTGGGTGTCTTTCTAAAATACTCCCGCACTTAAGGCGCCATATTTGTGACGTAATCAATAAGGTCTCTTTCAGACATGCACTGAACTCCTCATAATGTTCTGAAACCTTTCACAGGGACTGTATAGCCATTTTCAGACATGACCTGCGGGTAAAGTCCGGGGAATTCCGGAGTTTACCCAGAGTTTGCCTTTCGTACATGCACAATGCGGCGGGAGGTCTCTGCACAGATGTGTTTACAACAGCAACAAATTCTTAACTTAATTTTCTTTACAACACACAAAGACACCGTTGTCAGCTCTTATCACCACAAACCCCTGTGACATCACACATGCACCTCCTCCCGAGAAAATACAGGGACTCTGCGGACTTCAGTGCATTTGAAAGCTTATGTGCGCAATTGTCCGAGTTGGAGGCTCTGGACGATCTCCAGAGTTTTTCCTTCCACCCCCCCAGGTAAAAATCCGAAGGGGCCCATCCGGGTATTGTCTGGAGGATCCACTGTGATCAAGTGGGCAAGTTAATGATGTTTCCAACTCGAGACGGACGCAAAACTGAGAAAAACAAAAGGGATCAGGTTAAAAAAAGGAGCTTTATACGTAGAAGACCCCAAAGAAGATGTCAACTTGGAAAGACAACTCGATTTGAGAGCTTTAGGTGATAAGGGCCAACACTGCAGTTGATGCGCGGCAGAATCAAAACTACGCCATCCCTCCCCTGAACGCTGCAGAGATGTTCCTGCTGTGAACGTGTCTGAGCAGAGAATCTCCTGCTGCGTTCTTCATACTGAATGTCAAAGGAAAACTCTGGTCAAAGTCAGGGCCCCATTGTTTGTACAATTTCCTGTCTGAAAACAGCTTTATATTGATGAGTCCCATCCGCTGTAGGTACACAGCACTATTCACCTATTCAAAGAGGGTTACATGTCTTTATTAGACATTTCAACACGTCCTTTGGCCCCCCAGCAACACACCTCTGAGCTATGTGTGTCACATTGTAGTAGGACAACACTTTAAGCTGTATTTTGTTACTATGTGTTCCTCCATACACCAGGTTTCCTCAAAGAGATCACACGTTGTGTCATGTTGTCTTTAAGTGTTTATAGGTTTGACGTGCATTGCCTGGAAGCACAGATGTGCTCAGAATGACGTGAAGTGTTTTTGAGTGCGCAGACTGTTTTCTCAATACGAGTGACTCAGCTGTGGAGCGTCAGCCGCCTTTGAGAAACATTACCACGGATCCTTGGTGTGGAGGCTGAATACTGGACTCCTCCTCCACCTGGGGTTGTTTATTTGACATCCCACAATGCACCGGGAGATAGAAAAGGGGAGGAGGGGGCTGGAGTTCTTTAGAAGAACAACAGCAGGGATCCTTCAGCCAAATGGACAAGGGTTAACCTGTGGATTATTCTTTCATCAGTCACTGTAATGAGAACAACATAATAAAATAGATAGCTTTCTTCAGGGGCACGTATATAGCAAGCAATTAAATGCGGCTACTTAATTTAACAATTGTTTCTATCCTCTTAACGTCTGGGTGGTAGATGTTAGCTGACAAGATTTTACCGTCTATTTAAAAATCATTAAATCTTCAAGATTTCCTATGGACTCAACTACAATATATATTCAGCTGACATTCTTGGTTTAAATTGAGTTTAAATGAATTTCAACAACAAAACGTTTTATTTAACTCCCCTTAAATACCTAATGATCTGAAACGTTACAACCATTTATCCTGAGCCGTGACTGAGCAAGGGCGAAGCCACTGAAGTAATCGTGGGCAGCTTGTGAAAACCTCTGAGCACTGTCAAGTTCTGTTTTAACTGTGCGAGACTGAGCCCCCAAAGGAAATGTGGGTATTAATAACTCCTGTTCCTCATGATTATCACCGTGGTGAAAACAAGAGCAGCAACGGCGTCATAGAAATTAGCCCTTCAGGATGATTCATTCTCACACTAATTGGGGAACAAAGCCTGCAAACAAAGTGCCGTTGTCGCCGTTTGAGGAAAGGTGTGAGAACACAAATGTCCAGGGCGACTGTACGTAAGAATGGGAGCTGCATCAACCACGTTCTTTTAAGAAGCACTACATTTTCTAGTTAAACACACACAGCAAATATTTAAAGCTACACTAATCAAAACTTACATTATTAATGGTTAAGTGTGTAATGTTACATAGGTTACTAATGATAACACTAATAAAAAAACAAAACGACAAACTCTCTATTTAATTTAGTTTAGCCTCTTTTAGCTCATTGTTTTGGTTTTAGGGCCCACTGGGTCACTCTCACCCCACCGCTTCCATCATTGGGATTGGTCAGCTGAGGCAAAGCTTGGGTAGCTGAGGCAAAGCTTGGGTAGCTGAGGCAAAGCTTGGGTAACTGATAAGGTTTGAATTCCTCCCTCAATTCGGGAATGATGCATCTAATCGTGTCTTTCCATCGACTTTGTATGTAATCTGGACGTGCGAACAATTTGCATCACGTTCGATGTGAACGCTCCATTACACAACATGACAAATAAATTGATTCATTTATTTGTGTATGAAGCGCTCTAGCATGACCCAGGTCTACAGCGATGCTAGCATCTCTGCATGGTCACACTGAAGCATAGCTGTGCTTTGAGCTAAATGCTCACATCAACATGCTAGCATGCGCTCAATGATAATACCAGTATGTTGACAATTAGCTGATATAATGTTGTTAGTTAAGTATATTAAGATTTGCAAATTAGCACCAAACACAGAGTAAAGTGGATGGAGGCTTAGTTTAGTGTTACACAAACAGACATCTTTACTAATGGCTCCAGGTGAAAGGTCAAGGGATTAAGTTCCTCCAATACATTATTTCGGACACCATGAATTGTGTACTATATTAAATGGCCATCCAATCCAAAGTTATCTATCACTTTTAACCGAAAATATCCACCTGTTAGAATTTGTCCCCCTGCGAACTTAACTATCTGCAGCAGCTTTCATGGCAATCCATGTAATACTTGCTAATTTCTCGATATTTCACTCTGAACCACAAATGCGAACTGTGATGGTTTATTTCTTTAGGCCATCTCTAAAGAATGTATATTCTAGGGCTCATTATATATCTCCTCTCTTTTGTGCTCTTACCCCCAGGGGGTTGATTGTCCGCCTATAAAATATGAATTAAATTGGCTAATTATTATTCAAATCTGTGGCTGCTTTTCTACACAGCTTGAGACTACCATCACTATACATTTATTTTATGGCTTAGTAATTGCTAATGCTTGTGATTGGCCAGTACAGCATGTGTTTCCTGCAAATTTCATGGCAACATTTTAGTGTTGTGACAGTAGGACACTAAAGCTGCTTTCAGACATGCACTGAACTCCGGAGATCCTCCTAATTTCTCAGCAGGGGCTGTATGTGATGTGATGACATTTGTAACAGATGCAAAAATGAAAAATACAAAAGGAAAGAAATATCTCAGGATGAAAATGTGGTGTCATGCATGTAGAGGAAAATCATGTGATCTGCGCAGCGCATTATTAATACGTTACTTCCTGGTTCTGCCAGCTGCACCACCCCTCGCCTGAATGCTCCTGAGGATTTGTTACCGCTGTGAACGAGTTTGGCCGGAGAATCTCCCGCTGTGTTGCTCACGTGTGAAAGGAAAACTCTTGAGAAAGTCCGGACCTGGAGGTCATGTCTGAAAATGTCTCAACTATAATTGTTCTGTATTGAATTAAGCCATTTTCAGACAAAAAGGGCCTTAGGCAGACAGAGACAATGAAATGGACAATCGTATCCAGGCAAGGTTTTGGTGAGTGACCTAAAGGCTGAGAAGCTGAAACCTCATTCAGAGGGGAAATTGGTGAAAGAGCCTTGTTGCTGCTGTGGAGCTGCTGGAACCGAAGAAAGTAAAATTACAATCCAAATATACTGTTGAGGAATATTGCTATTTAGAAACGTTTAAAGTAGTTTTTCATAATAGTTGGACATTTTGGGAAATAGTCTTTCTTGCCAAAAGGAAGAAAATTGTCAGAACCAGGAAGCAGCAGGTTATATAACATGCTCACTTGTTTTTATATGGTGTCAGCTGTGCAGGTGGCTCTCTGCTGTAGTTTGCATGTCTGTGTGTGTTTGTGTCTCCTCTGGCTGCTCCGATTTCCCCTCACAATCCAAACACATGCTGCACAGGCTAAGTCAAGGGAAGGCTGTAAATTTCCCACAGGTGTGAACAGACAAGGTATTTCCCTGCCCGTCACCCAGTGCATGCTCGGATGGCCTCTTTGAAATACAACCCCTGTCCATTAGTTAAAGAAAGAGAAGAGAAAAAGAGGAAACTTTCAGTAATTTTATTTATTTAATACGCATCCACATTGTGCACAAAAAAATAAAGCAAAAATAATCAAGCACGGCACCATCGGATCCAACAGCAAGAAGTTAGAAGCCAGAAAGACAAACCATTTACACACTGTCAGTGTTGGCAGTTGCTGCGATAATCTTTGGCAAACATGCACACACTACGTGATCTCAAACTGAGAGCTCTCATTAATATCATAAACATTGATTATTGCGTACTACTGTATAATCCATGCTCTTAAAGCTGTCATTGTTAGTTATAATATAAATGGTCATGTGTTTTGAATCTGCGAGGATAATGATTGATGCGTCCATCAGACCAAAACAACTTAACACCTCATTATGGTTTGAATGAATAAACTGCCGTGGTGCGTGCTTTGGCTGCGGTGTTAGTGATAAACAGTCGCGCCAATAAAAGTCAGTGGATTGAACTTCAAGTCAGGGAGCGTCTCAGGTCGCTTGGCATGTAGCGCCGTGCCGAGGCGTGGATGCTGGGGGCGGGGGGAGGGTAGCTCTGCCGCAACTATCTTTCCTCTGCCGGAGCACTCGGTGAAAAGAGGAAGGCGAGGGAACGCAAACAAAAGACGCAGCCCAACGGCTCTGTCACCACACTGCCAGGAAACCGGGTTGGGTATAGACTTGAGGGGGGTGGGGGAGTAAAGGGAGAGAGAGACCACAACCCAGCAGGTGTGCTCCTCCAGCATGTAGTGTGTCAGCATGGCTCAGTGCCGAACACCCCCGGGGCCTCTGCAGCGCGAAAACAGAATTTTCAACAAAGTTACACAGATGTTTATTTATCTCTCACCTTGCTGAGCAGGGATGTTAATTCACTCAACCCTAAGCTTTGGCAGATTCCCTGCATCTCATATCATTCACTCCGGTCTAAAACACCCACTCATATAAATGATCTAAATTTGTCAGCGTGACAAACTATTAAACAGAGGTCACACAACTATCAGCTCACAGGGGAAATTGGTCCAGACTGCTCCTCTGATATGATTTTCAATTCAAGGCTCACTTCATGTTAACAGTCAGTAAAGATGTCAGTTCTAGCCAGAGGACTGAGTGTGTTTGACGACTGCGGGTTAACCAAACATCTTGAGATAACAAACCACTCCTGGTGTTTATCAGATAATAAAGTTACCTGTTTTACATTAATTGACTAAACTAAACCCTTGACAACAAAAAGCTGGACAGGCTTAGCTTTCCTACACATGTATGCACTATTGCTTGCGTGACATCATTTAAACCATTTTAATTTATATAACATACATTCGGGGTCATACAAAATTATAGAACATGTATCACACTAACCTCTCTCATGTGATGGCTCGACCTGCTACTCTTTGGTGAGACGGCCGATGTCAGATGATGATGATGATGATGCTACTTGCAGCTGATTTGAATCAATTCAATGTGGCCTTTTTCATCACTGCAAGCATGTTAAACCTTTCACTATCTCTGAGTTTAAACAATAAGCGGCCAAGTGGGAATGTCACCTTCCAAATTGTAATCAACCACTGGTTGTTATATCAGAATAAAATCCAATAACATAAATATAATCCTAATTTTATAGGAACTATACCGTGCTTGTTTGTATCTGGTTTAATTTTTTAACCAACTGCTACGAATATGTAACAGAAGAAAAGCTAATTAAAATCATTTAACTGCTGTCAAAGTTGCAAAGATTAAACTACTATATAATCTAAACCCTCCCATTAGCTAACTGTAACATGCCTCTGCTATTCTGTTTGAATTCTCGTTGTGTTGTCAGTAAAACAAATGAAACAAAGAACATGTGGCAAACCGAGATAAAAATCTACAAGGAAGTGATAAGGTGTAAAATGTTTCTACACTACATTTTGATCCCTGTACACAGGTGGATAGGGCAATGTGAAAAGGCCATAACAAATATATCACCCTGCATCTAATTATTAAAAAAGTAAAAATGCCATTTATAAGGGTTCTTTTCTATATATATTTTTTCATGAATTTTATTAAACTTACAAACTGATACAAAATAGTAAGGAAAAGGTGAAAATGTTGTAGCCATGTGGCTGGAAGCCAAAGCGTTTTAGGCAGATTCCAGAGTTTTTATACCGGCTATTTTTAAATTGGACTACTTTTACCACAACATACAGTGTTTTACTCCTGGCAGGGTGGAGAGGTCTTTGAAACAACATCAACTTTCTTTTTTTATGTTTAGGGGGGATGATTTATGAGGACTTGGACTCTCTAACCTAGTATTTCTAAAATCCTGGCTACGGCCCTGCAGCAGGTCAAGTTGAACCAACCAAGCAGTCAGTTTATAAGCTCTGATGGATGCTTACAGTGGAGAGTTTGGATAATATGTTTTACTGTTTACCTTCATTTTTTATCTTCCAAATAAGTTTGACTGACCTTTAGGTTAGTTTGCTACCTGTTTTCTCGACTGACCCCTTGGATCCAGTGCTGCTGTTGCCGCCTGATACACAGGTGCCTGTTTTCCCCTTGGACGGCTTCCCTCCCTCCTCCCTTCAGCCGTCAGTCCTCTCCCTCCTCCCCTGTCCACGTGCTCTCGCTCATCTGGAAGGGTATGAGCAGGGCTATTTCAAACACGTGCTCAGTGCCACCCTGCCCCCTCTCAACACCACCTCTCTTCTCTCTCGCCATCAGCCTGTTTCCTTTGTCCTGCCCATCTTGCTCTGTGCTGTGTGATTTAGTCAAGCCTGGGAGACATGTGATCACTCTGCTGGATACCAAGGACTCCAGGCAGCCAATGTTTGTGGAGGAGGAGGAAGAGAAGGAACAAGGAAAACAATCTGACATGACCAGCCGCCTATCAGGACATTCTGTACGATCTGAGAACTTGTAGATTCTGCCACAACACAGTGATTACGCTGAACAGGAATGAGTCTCTAAAATATGCAAGTACAGTATGTGACTTCCTGGACTTTGACAACTCACAGTTTAGTTTGTATTCAAATCATTAGGTTATTATATGATAAAAGATACGTCCATATAGATGCACACAGGAAACATGTACAGTAATGGTATTATGAAGCCACATGTGCATAGTTTGACCCTGGTTTAATACATTTTATAAGGGTTTAAGTCACGATGGCACAGCTTTGTTGCTCCAGCACTTTGGTCCAAACAGAAATATCTTAGTAACTATTGGATATATTGCTATAACATGTGCGTTCATGAGGATGAGTACCAATGACTTTGGGGACCCCTTGACGTTTGACTCTAGCACCACAATATCAAAAATAAAAATTATCCAACGAAATATCTCAACATCATCAGCATAGTGCAAGGAGCTAATGGATGTTCAAAAGATGAATATATAAAACACAGAAATATCAGTTTTTTGGGATATAGACTGAAGTTAAACCATAAGGTGAGACATTAACTATCACTCCCAAGGTGCAAGCTTAAAATATAAAGATAACACTGATAATCCAAACTGTGTCTTAAATAAATTAACTTCAAGTGTTGTTCAGATAATGATATTTGCACAAAGAGCAAAGCATATCTACATTTTGCAATGTTGTGAATAACCACCATAAATACATTTAAATGTGAGAAACAACACAACTACTTATTCACAAATGTAAAAAATACCTTGGTTCATACGTTCATACGCCATTATATTCTCTTTTTAAATGAAACTAACCAGGTGAAGTTAAGGTTGATTCAGCTGGGTATATTCACACCTAACAGCTGTCCTACATAAAAACAGTCTTCTATTGAGGCACTGAGGGGCTAAAAGTGTCTTGCTTGGGGCCATGTGTTACTCACTCTGTTTCCAACAAACCTCTTCCCATAATGTGTAGTTGAACACGTAATAACCTGCTCACACTTACTGCTTCACTCAGTAAGTGAAGCAGAGGAAGATTAGATCAGTCCTCCCCTCAAAAACACAATACAATGCATGAAGTCTTCACAGTGTCCAGGGACTTTCCTTTAAATCTAAGCAACTGGCTGCTTGTTATTCACCTTATCATGACTCTTCCTCTCCACAGCGGCTCAATAGCACGTCACGGGCCTCGGGGGCCGGTTGTTATCCTGGCTAAGAGCAGCCAGGCCAAACACAAGTTTCCTAACATGACCGAAAGTGAAGAGAGCACAAACAAAATAACAGGGCGGAGAAACAGCATTCCAAGAGTGCTAAGAATAGCAAACTGGACCCTGTGCTCCCTGCGCTAAGTTCACAACTAGTCTTAGGCAACAAGCAGCGCGAGGCTGAGCACGCTGCCAAAACTTTGCCAGGTCGATATGAGAGCTCATTTAAAGATACATACAACATTTAGAGGCCAGTCTGAATGATAACGTCACAGTAATGGCTCATTAAAGACAAAGAAATGTTTATAACCATTTCAATAATGTTATTGACTGACATGCGACAATCTACAATTAAAAAGGTTTTTCTAGCAGTTATCGCGTGGCCATTTTGAAACCTTGGACAGGTGCTAGAGATGGGCCTTAACAAACCCTTGGTGTCTTCAGGCAGTGCCATTATGACTAAGCAATTAAGATCAGATCATTAACATTTTAAAATGTCAGACTTAGACACTTGTCTTGGGCAGTTAAGAGTCAGCTCATACAGTTTGGTTCATTTTGCCCGATGAGTTGATCGAACAACCAGACCACCTCTTCAAAAGGAGGGTCTCAGTCCCATGTCTAATCACTGTGAGCAGGAACCGGCCCAGAACTGAAACATAGCAGTTTATTATTTTCAGAACAAAATTAACAGAATCTAACTACAAGTGTGTTCAAGTCAATCAGAAATGTTCCCATCCAAGCGGACTGCAATGTGGTGAATTTGTGGTCTAAACACATATTGATCATTCAATTCATCTTAGTGGTTTAAGCTTGAAGCCTGTAAAAGCCAAAACCACAAATAAATCAAGCCACTGTGTGTGAACTATTCGCAGAGCCATTTAAGCCATCTATAATCCAGTTGTAGTATATTCTACATTAGACAAATGATAAGATCAGTGCTAATTTCTCCTGTATCTGTAGCTGAGGTTTTCATTCTCTTGGCTAAAATAAGATTACATGAAATAATTTGTTTATCCCTACGAGGAATATGTAGCATTTTTCTAATCCTTTCAAAAAATATCAATTCACACAATTGAACAGCCTCCAATCTTGTAGTGAAAGAACAATAACTTCACATTAATATCTGATTCAGACCAGCACAGGGAGAGTTGGTGTGTACTCTCAAAGCTTTTCATTTATCTGAACCGTTTTACTAATGTAACCAAACCTACTGTTCATCTTAAAATAAACAAGACAAAACAAGAGCAGAGCAGCAGGCTCCTTAAGAAAGCATTTGTTCGGAGGGGACTAAAACTGCTGAAACTGTGTTTGTAATGTAATCCTGTGTAATGCTATGGTTCTGCAGGAACATTAAGACACCACAGTTGTCTGAACACTGACAACAGGAGGTTAACCTGTGACAGCAGCAGCCATGAAGGGGTCAGACACGGGCTTAACCAACTTTTGTGAGACATGTGTCATACATTGTGTGCGTCTCCCATGACAAATACATCATCTCCCTGTCTGCAAGTGTGTGTTCATTTCACATTATCTGAGACTCTGTTGAACACAAGTTGTTTCTGCAGAGGGGAACAGGCAGCAGTGACTCATAGCACATTAACACAAGTCAGTATGAACAGACAGTCTGTGGCTGTGTACAAACAGGCACATTATGTTACTCACTACACTGCAAAAACACATCCAGTCGAGCGAGTCATTCATGCTTTATTTACTCGTAACTTTTAAAGTGAAGACTTTAGTTGAGTCTAGTCTTTCCAATGGACTTGCTGCATTTGCTGGATTTGATGGCAACTTTGACCTGAACATTTTTGCAGCTGACCAGCCACAAGCTGTACAAAGACATAAAACAGGTGCAAAGACAGAAGGGGGTGCAATTACTATTGATGAGCAAGGTGCAATAATGTCACACATGTACAACTTTATTGAAAAAAGCTGTTGTAGAAGTAGTTGTGTGCTTGTGCCTTGGCAGTGCTGACGGAGAGCTTGAAGAGTCCTACATGGAGGACGATACTGTAGCATATTAGCCCCATGCACTTTAGCTCAACCTCTAGCATGGCACTGGTTGTTTTTCAAAAGAGCCTTGTTTTGCAGACACAGGACACTGTGAAGAAATCAATTGTAAATACGTCTTTTGAATGTGTGAACTCATTGACATTTGCTAAGCTAACGAGCTAGCGGCAGTAGAGTATTTCCCTCTTCAGTGAAGTTTTTATTGAAGGAATGCTGCACACTGTTACTAAAAAATGCCAGGAACAATATTGACTGACGAGCACCATTTGGTTGCGAGTGTAGTTACTACATCACAAGGCTTTTAGAAACAAATTTGTACAGATCTGATATTTGAACCACAAATGATGAGTGTAAAATCTAATCCATAGTAGAAAATTGAATGTGGACAGTATGACATGGCCCCTTATCATTCATTTCACTATGCCAGCATCAGAATCTAAGAATGGAAAGACACAATTAGTTGGTATGTGGGTTGATGACGTCTCAAATCAGTCAAAACCTGTAGCTACATTTACATAGATTGCCTTTATTCAGCCTTCCTGTTCTGTATAAAATGTACAAACATGGGAATGGGACATTGTTGTTCTGGCAATAAGCTGGCACTAGAGGTATAGCCACTGAGCCACATCAATCTCATTAAACACTCTTTGGAATTGTTCAACATGACAAGTTCAATAACACATAAACACTTAGGTTTCTGAGGTGATTTCTGCAACAGTCTGGTGCTGTTTGCAGGAAGTTTAACCAGAGGCTCAGACGATCATTGTTGTGGCTTGACAGGGACAACACCACTCCTGCTAGACACGGAAGTGAAAGCTGATTCATTATATGAGATACCTGTGGCCTTCAGACAGCTGTAAATATCAACCCACATTTCACAACAGAGAGCTGTACTTGATCAACGCTCTCCAATGTTCTCTGAACTGGAGATTTTTCAATAGCTTTTTAACAGCTAGTTACCGTTTAGCTAGCAAGCTCGGTTGATTCACATGATAGTGTGATATAAAGTAATGTTGCAACAAAATATAATCACACAAAGCGTGCATTGTTCAAAAATATCAGCAAGATTTAGATTTTTATTCTTGTTCACAGGGAATTCAATTGGTTATAGAATTTGTTTTTAAATATTCCCACAACTTCAAACTAATAGCACAATGTCAAAAATATTTGGAGGATACAACCATTTGAAAAGCTTGCACCTGCCCATGAGTTAAAACAAAGGATAGTGTGGGTGACAGGGACCTGTAGAGTTGGGTGAAATACAACAGTACTAATAATGACAATAAACCCTAGCCGCCTGAGGGTGGGGGTTGCTGTGGCACCCTCAGAAACTCTGATTCATGGCTCTGGCTCAGAGCGACGTCTTGGTGTGGAATCTCTCAAGACCAGAGCCTCATATGCATCAATCAGCAGTGACTGGTGAAAACTTTCCTTGATTTTTCACACCTCGTAACACACATTGCAGTGGACACACTGAATGTTAATCAGTCTAATTTCTTTCTTTTAACTGAAAGATTTACTCTTGGAGGTAGACGGTGCCTCCCTAGTGACCAGCCTTTCCTTTCATCCCACTTCTTGGCAGTCGCAGCAAAACCTGCCCTGTCTCACGTCTCACACATTGTTAGATGTCGAAAGCCAGTGACAAACCAAACCGCATAAACACATGACTATGAAAGAGCCTGACGAATCCGAAAGGAGAAATGATATTTCTATTCCGATTATGAATGACACTTCTGGTATGCATGACGAATAATCATATTTACAACCTGCAAGGTGTGTTTTGCTACCTGAGATCAATTCCTGTTGTTCACTTTGACACCTTTCTCACACAAACACATACGTTTGACATACTTGTGTGTTTAGCTCTTGCAAATGTTTCTCCAATTGGCACCATCACAAGTCAACAGTGGTGGGTGTAAGGGTGCAACTCACATTTGTTAATCTGCCCCGAGGCTGAAAAGAAAGCTAACAGGTTTACTTAAATGCAAGTAAATATACAAGGTGTCCTGTTTTATCTTGATAATCCAACTTGCTCTGGATCGTCTCCAACAGAACTGTGTTCCACAAAGGAAACTCCTCTTTTTCTCTTTCAAAGGAACTATCTCTAAATAAGGACAAATTTAACCAGAATTTCCTGCATGGGTGGGCATCTCTGAAGGCATGTGGGGGAGAAACGTTTTTTTTCAACTTTGAATGGCAGAATATGGCAAAACAAATATAAGCTTAAAAGTGTTTAAGAAATTCGAGATGAGATGAGAGTTTTGCAACATTTGTATCCTCAGTGTCTGATGAAATAACTGAAAATCGAGATTTCTCAGTGTCTAACTCTGAAACGGGAAGTTATCTGGAAGAGAAACCACGATTGCACCAGTTTCCTGTTGCAGCTTTGTGAACAGTTGTATTGTGTAGTTTATGTTAGCTGCACACTCTCTGTGTTTAACTGCAGCTTCAGTGTGTAGAGGATAATGAGCAAAGAGTTAACTGGATCAGACCTGATCTTAGCAGGCAGGAATTGTAAATGTTGCCTAATGGGGGTTAGAGGGGTTGGGGAGTGGGGAGGGGGTGTTGTTGGCCAAATGGAACCGCTGGAGCACAGCACAGCTCACACCAAGAGACCCAGGAATTTGAGAGCTGCCTCTCCCTCCTCCCCCTCCCACGCAAACACCGACATTAGTGCAGAAACAGCACCTCGAGCTCACATGCATGAGCGGACGTGCACACACATAAACACCGACTAATAAAACAACATATGCTCCTGTTTCTACAACCTGGAGCAGCAGGTGGGACGCCCCTCCTTCCTGGGTTGTATAGGAGGAGGGAAAAGAAAGAGGAGAGGAGGCCCCTGCTATTGTCGAACAAAAAACGGGAGTGAACTGAACTGTCATTAGACAGGATCACACTGTGCAGTTTGTCCACTGCTTACATGATGGGTATAATGCAGTTTAATCCTTTATACAGTATATAAGCTGCAGACCTGACTAGTTTCAATGCATTTTAAATCTGGTTATATTTATATAGTTATTTAGTTAGTTGCATGTATTGTTTTATCACGTTGTGGATGAGATTTATTCAATGGTAGTTAAACATGATTTTTAATGATTTTCTAAAAAGTGCACATTTAAAAATACTTAACTTCTTAAAATATTTGTTGGGTATAATTTTCAGCCATGCTAGTAGCACACCTCTATAAGAAGTGCTGATAAGAGGCCAGGAGAAGCTAAGCCTCCACAAAATGATCACGAAACTATGCTGAGGCTTTTTGGGAGTTACTTGGCTTGCTGACTGTTATTTGGATGCAACAGCTATTATTTTGGTGAGAGAGAGGAAGTAAGAGAGACAACTGAGAGACCAAGTGGGAGAGACAGAGGCCTCTAGTTACTGATTATAAGGACCAACGCAAGTAAGAGCACCGGCCTGTTCCCTGAATTAGTTTAGCCTGTTTGTGGCAGGCGGCCAGTGCCGAGCGCAGCACGTACGGTGCACAGGTGTGAGGAGAAGAGCAAACAGGTGTGGGGGGGGGGGGGGGGTCAATGAGTTAATGTCATTCTGCTGGCATGTCAGTGGCTTCATCAACATCAACAAATGATATACCATTTCATTATACAGTATACTCACCACTATGACGATGGAGAGGTAGGTGAGGTGTAAACAAGTGACCCCTTCTTCAGACTTAATAAAACAACCGAAAAAAAACATGACATGCCTCCATACTGCTTGTGTGGTGTCATCCAAGTGTCCTCAAGCCCGACATTCATATTCGACTCGAAACAGCGTCATTTACATTGTGTTTTGAGGATAAAAGTCCACTACTGGAAGTAGCAATGCTAGCGGACGTAGCGATGCGAAAGTGCACCCTGCGCGTGCCCTGGTCGAGAGTGTGTGCGGTTTTCCGGTGTGTCCGTGAGAACTTGAACGTGCCTCCGAGGAGGATATCACAGGACATTTAGGCTTAAAACTTGGTGTAAATGATGCCGACACCACACAAGCAGTATGGAGGCATTTTATATTTTTTTACATCTGAATTTGTATTGGATTACTTGATTAATTACAGTTTATTTGGCTGCAACACTGTTTACCCTTGAGACTCCAAAAGTGTTTTGTGGACTCAAACACACACCCACCCCTCCATTGGCATAGTGGTGAGTGGATAATAAGTGAATTCACATTTTTTGGTGAACTATCCCTTAAATGTGGTTAAAGCAGTAATCCGCATCAATTAAAAAAATTATAGGATTGACTTTCACACTGTCTGTCCTCAGCTGCTTTGTACTGTGTGAAAGGTTTCTTCTTCTGATCATTAAACCCCTGCAGCCTTATGAAGACACTGGAATGAATCTGCAGCCTAAACATTTCAGCTTGGTCTGTCAGAACAATATTAAATATTCTATTTAGGAAACTAAAGGCCCTATTTTACAAGTCTCGGACTCATACAGTTATCGGTTTCTCATTAAGCTCCAAATTTGCTTGTGCCCATCTGAGCCCCCATCAGCATATTGGTCTTAAAATGAGGTGTGGTCAGGCACATTGTTATCTTGAGGCAGCAGATAGTAATATAACAAGGTGGCTACACAACACATACACTCTGCCCTTTACACACACAGATGATCTGCTCGGGTGCAAAGTGAAACCATTTCCTCTGCAGACAAATGTTCTCTCTTGCTCTTTGTTGCATGTTACCACCAAAATACACTCGTGATTAATAAAGAAAGTAAGTATAGCCATTTTGAACTATGCACCTTGTGCTGCAACCTTGTTTTTCACTGTTAAACAAGCAAAAGTGGATTTGCACTTGCTCTTAATATGGTCTTTGAACCATGCTCTCAGATTGTTGGAATAGAGCCTGTTAGGGAACGAGCAGGTAGACTAGACAGACAAAGGTGGATTTGAAAAATAAATTTAAGTAATTTTGACATTCATTTGGGGCCCATAAAAAAGGTCAACCTTACAGAGCTAAAGCATCTACTGAAAAAACCTGAGCAGCACAAACTGAGACACACGAGGGAAACAACAGGTGACTTGGTCTGACTGCGTCTGTCTTGATCCGCCGACGTGATCGGCTGAAGGGATGGATTCAAAAAATACAGACATCAAGTTGGACACTTTCTACTGCTTTTTCCGTTGCAGATTAAATGGATGTTTAGGAAATTGCTGTGTTTTTGAACAAAGAATACAACAAACAATGAAGTTGACTGAGAAGTTTTTCCTCTGTATTAAAAAAAATTATAACAAACAGATACACTGCCAGTGGTTATATAGCTTCATACAATCATATACTGTGTATACATACTGTGTATATATATATATATATATATATACACATACATACATACATATTACCTTTTTTTTAGATACAAAAAGAGGGGTTTGGCTTTTAACACCTTACATTTATGGATATACATAGCAGAAAATGCATGTGAATTCTTAGAATAAAAACACAAGACACGTGTCAATAAAGCCTTCGGCCAATCAGAGCGGAGTTGTGTTGCTCCAAGGTGCTGCAGCTGGAGGAGAGCAACTGTGCGATCTGACAGCAGCTGGCTCACTCCCACGATGTCTCAAAGTCACGTGACCTGGTGACGTTTTGCGGCGCTGGATGAAGTCGGAAAGGCTGTCTGCTGATGGCCAGCCAGATAACTCCAGCAGCAACCCCCAGGAAATGCTAACTCAAAGAAACCTAATCCCACAAAATTGAATAAATTAATGAAACAAATGAAAATAAGCTAACTAAATGTGTGCACTCCAAATAGCTAATCTACTGGCAAAATCGGCCGATAAAGCTTGAGTATATTATATGAAACCAAAATCCATGTGTCCAGTTGTTTATCTATTACGTGTGTATGTGCTGAAAGAAACCTTGACTACATAAATTAGACAGATGAAAAAAGGTTACCACCATGTTCCTGAGGTTCAGTGTATGGATACTGGTGGAGCCATCACAGAGGCATAGCTATGGGCACCCTGATGATTTTATGCAATGATCAGTCTCAAAGACGTCAATGATTTCTAAACGCATCATAGAGGTCATTTGATTCTGTGACATTTACAGTCGCTCTACCTACGTTCACAAGCCAACAGAATGTCTGCTAGAGGGCTGTGCTGATTGGCCAAATTATGTCACGTGTCTTTTGTAGCGTTTCTTTCATGTGAGACAAACGTGAAAAAAGATCAACATGAGCTGTAAGCATGGCAGATGAGAAGCAGGGGACAAAGCAGGACTCAACTCCATTAGTGTGGCACTAATTCAGCTCTGCACAGTCATTATTCAACCACCCTTAAAGGAAGCATCCAAAGGAAGCACTGTTTCCTTGAAATTGGTACAACTGCACTCATCTGTATCTCACCAGGTCCAAAAGCCTTTACCTGATCACTGACTAATGCATCAGAGCAGTTTCTAAAAATTATGATAAACGCCGCCACAACTACACTGCTAAAAAAAATGCAGGGAACACACATCAGATCTTGATGAACAAATTATTCAAGTTGAAAATCTTGGGTTGGGTTGATGCTCTTCTCCTGTCCAGCTCTCCTCGTTGAGCCCTTCGTCCTTCTTGTTGCCCGCTGATTACAACTTTGTGACTTTATTGAAAACTGTGTATTGTAATTAATGTGATGTTGTGTTTTGAATGGTAGAGATAGAGATAAAGATAATAGAAGACTTCTATAGGCTGGTTTGGAATGTGGATATTCTCAACTGTACATTTTAAAATTGGCAGGGAGGATGGAAATTCAGATTGTGTATCATGACTGAGTGAAAGAGTTTAAGGATTTTTTGGGGAGAATAACCCCTGCTCCCATATCTTGTGCATCATGAAACCTCTTTCAAACTTTTCAGTTTTTCGACAGTCCATGTTTTACTCTTGCCTCACAATGCTTGTGCTGTTGCATCACATTTTGTGATATGATATGACAACAACACGAAATAGAGCAGAAGTGAGACTGAAAAAGCATCTGAGCAATGCAGTCATATCAAAATATTAATCTAAGCATTTTTTACATGATTTACTTCTTTATTAGGTTTCTAGGTTGTGTGTTTACACTGTGCTGCTTTGCAACATCGTCACACGGAGTCAACACACCAATTAGTGCTGAGCAGTTAGTAACATTTTTGCCATTCAATGTGATTTTTCGCTGCTGGGTTGTCAAAAGAGTGAAATAAAATATTTCCTTACAGATGCATTTCATTCATATAAAAATGGAAATCTTCTTATTTATAACAAATGTCAAAAAACCGACACACTTTACTGTACCTAAGAGACAATTTATTCCAATGACCTTTTTACAAATCTATTTCGCAGTATTCTGTCTCTGGATGAGGGCAAGTGGCAGAGCGGGAGCTGCACCTCGAGCAGTCGACTGTTGTGATTACCTCATGTGCGCTTCTGCCCTTCTCCTGGCAATAATTACCTTTTGTGAAAAACTGCATTAATCACGTTGTGACAATACATAAAGCCCTTATTGGAACAAGCGTACACATACGAGACAGTCGGCGTGAATGGGCATGGGTGGGGGGGATGGGTAAGTGGGGGTGCAGCGGGGGTGGGAACAACAGGAAACAAGAAGCAGTGAGTAATATGAAACCTGGATGTATACGGTTCGAGGGGGTGGGGGCGGGCGGTAGACAAGAAAGAGAGCAGGCTTGATAAAAAGAAACAAACATGCAGAGAGAAAGAGAAAGAGTGCTGTTGGTGCCTTTGTTCGAGCTGCTGCACATAAACAAATTACATCTAATCCGTCCTCCTGCCTTTGCATACAAGCTGTGGTCATTACACAGTCTAAGGTACAATAATATGAACTCAATAGCACTTGTTGGCAAAAGGCTGAGGGGGATTAATTAGTTGTACCACTGAGTCATGATATAGTCTAGATGGAGCATATGATCAATAACCAAGAGTAGCACTTTCATTGGTTAAATGTCAGAAGACGTTTCCTGTCTCACTCAGACCAGCACGTAACTCTGAGACGAGCACACGAGGTCAAACAAGCAGAGCAGCCTGATGGGTCATCGCTTTATAAAGCAGCCGTGTCCAACAGCACTTGACAGCGTTCAACAAAGTGGTGCACAGGTGAATAATCTGCTTTCCTATGATATCTAGGCTACAGTTAGCTTAGCATTAAATCTCACAACAGGGGAAAGTAGTTACCTGGTTGTGTGCAAAGTCAAAATCTGCCTAGCAGCCCCTTTGTGTAGTTTGTAAGACTGAAGTGTAATAATGTCAAGTCATGGTTTCACATGAGATTAGGAGTTAACATCTGTAATGCTCACAAGTATACACATCTCACTAAGATCATTAAAACACAGTGTTAGTCTAAAGATAGGGTTGGTAATCCTGGAAAAGCGCACGAGCTGGCTAAACTTTGAAAGCTACGGCCGACAACTACTAGAAGCCTATTTATCTGTGACTCACTCACTAACTTCTGGCTATTGCCTCTTCTTCAGTGGTGTTAGCCTCGGGTGACTTTATTTATGGATGGCTATCGGGACTTGAAGACAATTTGGACAAATATAGTAAAAAGCATTTCAGAAACATTAGTAGACAAAATGGTTAAGCACAATGTGAGGTTTTCAGGGGGGTTTAACTACTACTGGCTTTGTAATCACTGCGATGACATGAGAGTGGCAACAGTCTACCCATTTATCTCTATGAAATTAAACCAAGCAAATACAGGTATTTTCTGAACTACGAATAGTTCTCCACTTCAAGGGGTTTGACAATAAGTACTCAAACATCAGTCCGGTGATCAAGATAGCAATGCTATAAATGTTAATACTCTTCAGTCAACCAGTAACCACTGTTCCTTCTGTGTGTTTTAACAGCTGTTGCTCCTGCTCTCATGTAAGGCAGGCCCTGTTAATGTCTTTGTATTTTTCACTGCTTTTATAGTTGTTTGTATTTTCAATGCTTTTATTCTTAACGTCTGCACTTTTATTGAGTGCCCAGGTACTGCAGATAAAAATTTGCCACTCTGACTAACTCTGGCATATTTTCAGAAACGTTATTAAAATCCACTGTCCCTGTCAAATAGAGTAATGAATTAAAGTAGGGGTTGAGGCTGAAGCACAAACATCATCTCATGCTGAGCCAAGAAAACATGGTGTGAAGTAGTTGAATTAACCAGATAATATTGTTTTAAAAGGCTAGAACTCAGTCCTCGTCATCTTATTTTTTTTTACAGTTGATAATATTCTCTGATTTAAAAAGATATATCACTCGATTTGGTTTGAGACATTCAAGTTCTAGGAATAATCATTTACAGATGATATGGTAAATTAAATCCAAACCGTTCCCTCCTTCCCCAGTAAGCAATGTGTACAGCCCTAACATGCAAGAAAATAATGCATTTCTAATTAGAACATTTTATACTGGAGCAGAATCTGGTCTCAGCCCCTGATGATTAACGCTCCATCCAAAGCTCCTGCCTTGAACTAGCATATATACTGCTGGATACTGTAATCTATAAAAATGCATGATATTGCATAATCTGATCACATTGTCTATGTCAACTGCTAATCTTAACTGGAACTACAATCCACAACGTTAAATACGTTAGTGGAGTAAAGTTAAATTTCACCACTGAAAGTCTGAGCCTTGTGAAATCATCAAGTTCAACTGTCTTTGGCAGAGTAAACAACCAAAGCCTGACTCAAGCAATGTACTCATCAAAACAACAGCTGAGAACAACAGCTCCTTATAAATAAATGGA
The DNA here is from genome assembly GCF_009819705.1 of Hippoglossus hippoglossus. Classification (NCBI taxonomy): domain Eukaryota; kingdom Metazoa; phylum Chordata; class Actinopteri; order Pleuronectiformes; family Pleuronectidae; genus Hippoglossus; species Hippoglossus hippoglossus. Next base: position 19,094,686 of record NC_047161.1, read on the forward strand.
GGAGATTGTGGCTGTGGCTCAAAACACACATGAGGAGAAAAAAAAAAAACAATGGTCAAGTGGATCAAGCATAAGAGGGAGGCTGGAAGTCTGGCTGACTTTAGGGGCCCAAAAATAGGACACATTCCTCTGCAGTGGAGGGTGTGTGTATGTCAACAGGAATACATACCAAGCTCCTGCTGTGGGGCCTGACTCTGTCCACACAGGGAGGGAGGGCAGGACAAAAGGACTGGCTGCCTTGTGCTCGCTCTGGAGCTCCATGAAGATGGTTAGATTGCAATCATGCTGCAAGGAACAAGGAATCGTGTCTTTAACATACGATCGTGTTTATAAGAGATAAGACAACATTTCCCTCCCCCATAGTTTTAACCAATGCAAGTTGCATCAAATAAATAATTTGTAAATTACAGGCAAACGTTGACCTGACACCCCCGATGTCCATTTAGCGCCAGCTAAATTGCAGCAGGCAAATTGGGATTTCACAGGATAAATTGACAATAAATGTCACATTTCATTTTCCAATATTCTCTTTAAAGTTTTAGATAGATTGAAGACATGTAGGCATACATTAAGGGGAGAGTACTTTTTTGCACAACATTGTCACAGTTTAAAAACCTTTTCAAAACCTGGTGTCTACATTGTAGTTGTAGTTTCGTTGCTCACTCTAGTTCAAAACCTGCTAGTAAATAGACCCACTGATCTACCTACTTAACCAAATCGCTTACCAACTGCAGATCAGCCTGTTGGCACTGTCAGCATAATAGCTAGCTTGCTAAGTGTGTCTATCTAACAAACAAGGCCAGCCAATTTACAACACACCATGTGTATGTATTATGCATTGCATATTCATGTATTTGTTCCTTTTATCTTTGAACCATTTTATGCTGTCATATGCGTATGGGGGGGTGCAGGAGGAGGGCCGATTCTGCCAACAAAGAAGAATTTATTGAAAATAAATAAAACAAATGAGGAGCTGGCACAGAACTAAATAAACAGGCGGAACAACCAAGCAGGCAGCAACAAAGCAGGCAGAGACAAAGCAGACGACTCGACAAAGCAGACGACTCGACAAAGACTGAACTGAGGAGTCGACTTTAGATACAAATTGAATTAACATCAAACTAGAAACAGGTGACCCAGGACAAGCAGGGGAAACCTATAGGGGCGGAGCAAACAATTAAAACTGGAGGAGAAATACAGGAAGTAACTGAACTGAGACACACGAGGAAGATCAGAACTACAAAATAAAACAGTTGTTGGAAATTGATTGTAGTTTTTAGTCACGGCTGCATGTACAAGTACGCAGCATCTGGTTGGTGATGCTTCCCAGTTAGCTCGCTCGCTTCCTCTCTCGCTTTTGCGAGTTTCTGTCGCAGCCGATTATTCTAAATATCAAACATGTTTGATATTTACATGTTTAAAATTTACAATTCGAGATCGGGGAGGCTTTGACTCAATCGTTAGCATTAAGATTATTTTGTAAACCCCCACACTTCAGGATTATTTGGGCAGATAATCAGCACAGAGTGACCTCCAGTTGGAAACACCCCCACGAAGGGGAAGATGGGGTCTAAAATCGGCCCGATTATCCTCTAGTGTGCAGCAGCCTTAACTGAAGACAGATAACCATGACAGATGCTGTGGGAAAACAGTGATGGTAAAAACGACCCTTTTCGATGTTATTTTCATTTTGCAAGGCTACAAAGTGAGAAAAAATATTCCATGTATGTAAATTGTAAATGTAAAAGTTATATTTTCATCTTGTTTGTTTCCCTTACTAAAATCATGCTGTGGAACATTTAGGGTCAAGGACCAACTGGGTCTTCATCCTTTAGCCAGGATGAAAACCACATTTATTCACAGTGTTACATGCAATAATGATATAAGACATTGTTCAAGTGATCCAAATTATTTAAAATAAGTTCAACACTTTAAGTTATCTCATGGAGGACCTTAAGAACGACATTTAAGGGCATGTGCTCTAATCTGCAGTGAGATACAGTAACTGTGTCAGCTGCTCAGCCAGTCTTTGTTACATAAGGTTTCCCATAACACCGTTCCTGACCTGCATACATTTATGATTATCTTCATACTACAGCATCGGTTGGTTACAACATACGGTAAAGCTTCAGTACTCAATGTTTTCTGTGCCCTCTATTCCATTTACAGCAGCAGCTTTAGAAAGCAAGTCTGATCATTTTTACCATAACAATTAAATGACATGTCAGATGTTGTTAGCTGCCCACAAATATATAATAATAATAATAATAATAATAATAATAATAATAAATCGTGGGATCTTCATTTCTGGATGGTGAAGAAACGTCGTCCATCTTTATATACAGTCTATGGAACTTAAATGAGTGCTTTAAGATGCCCAAACATTAACATTAAAATCTTTTATCTTGCTTCACTTGCCACTAGTGGATATTTTGTTGGGGGAAATGTAGCAATACTTTTTTTCAGTAATTGTTTCCACATATACAGTAGAACATATTGCACATTTTATTACTATAATGATGTTTTAGCTGCGCTCGTAACTCTATTCTCTGTTGTTCCAACATGCTTTAGAGTAGGTTACCAATAAAATGTATGTCGTTGCAAATTATACATACTTTTGGAGAAAGGGTTGACATATGACTCCGATTTTTTAAACCATCTGCTGTTGCACAAATGACAGAATGATGCCCGGATAGCATACGGATGTGGGCCCCTTCAGGTAATGATGCAGCTCCTCTGGCCTTCTTGTAGTCCAGACCAAATGGATGTGGACCTAAAGTTGTCCACTTATAAAATAGCAAATGGGGCAAAAATATCACTAAACAAATTGAGGGCCTTTTTTGGTGAACATGGGAAAGGTCTAATCTAGATGTGAACCTAAAGTGGCCCATGTGGTAAATGGTGAAAATGGCCCAAATAGCACAAAACTAATTCCAGCCACCTTTGGTTGACATGTGGTATTGCCATGGCTTTCTTGTGGCCCAGATCCGGCAGATAGGAGTGGAGCGCCCAAGCGCCATAATTCCATGCGGCATGAGGGGCCGTGTGGCAGTGTGGGGGCAAATCTGGGCCAACACAATTCCGCCATGTGGGAGACTTCTTATTTTTTTAGAATATGTCTAATAGCCTACAGCTGCATGTCTTCTTCCTACATATATAATTACACAGATCCATCCAGCAGCATGTACTCCAAACAGCTCCACATGCAGCGTGTGGCTGCGTGCAGTCAAATGCCTTGTCACAATGGGTTGTTCTTTGCAGCAGAAGTGGCTCATGCTGCAGGACTGAAGGATCCCTCCCTGCTGCTCTTTAAACAGAAAGCTTTCAGTTAAGAGAGTAGGGATCATTAGGGATAATAGTGTAAGGGTAATGAAGGCAGGCGGCGGTGAAATCTCTCCAGCATGCACACACACACATCCACACGCACGCACACAGGCACACACACACACACATGCACACACGCGCACACACACACTGTGCCGCTCCGCTGGATCAGTGGAGGTAGTTCGTGAGCGTTTCTTTGCTCAGTGATTAAGGGGGAAGGACCAATGGCAACAAAGGAGACGGAGAGGACGGTAGCTCCTCCTCTCCCTCTCTCTCTCTCTCTCTCTCTCTCCCCCCTCTCTCTCTCTCTCTCTCTCTCGCTGTGTGTGCTTTATACATGTATATAATCCCTCAGTTGAACCAGAAAACAAACTCCTCTCACTGGTCGAGACGCCGCAGAGTTCGAATCCACCGCAGGGCTGCATGTAGCCGGAGCATCAGCTGGAGAAACAAACCCCGCCGGCACCGATCCAACTTCTCCGCTCGGGATTCTGCCTTCACGCATCGGGTAGGTGTCCTCTTCTGCCGCTCGGAGACAGGTACTTTACCCCCCCCCCCCCTTTTGCAGACCGAATGAATAAAAACACGAACCCGGCAGCACGCTTCGAAAAGAAATCCATCCATCTCTCTCGTTTCACCTTGACACAGTGCGTTTACTTGCCTGCGTTTCAGAACGGGTTGCGGTTCCATGGCATCGAATAACGCGAAACAGCCCCGCGCGCACATTCCCCTTAAGATTAAGAAAAAATGGTGAAACATGCTGGTGTATTAATGCCAGCAGTTATTGCCCCCCACCCCCCCAACCTCCTCAGACTGTGTATTCACAAAGTGACATTTGTCTGAATGATAACCCAGGTCTGCGATCGCCTGTAGTTAGGAGCAGATAATATTCTAAGGAAGATTGAGGCCATTGAGGAAAGTGTCTTGTTCTATCAGCACTAACAGGGCTGTATGTCCACAAGCAGCCGGGGGCATCAGCAGTTTATTTTGGGGGGAAGGCTTTTATTTTAATAGCCCGACATATCTTTGCTTTTCACAGACACATTCATTGGATGTCTCGCTGTGGATGCGTTTTTTTTATGATCACCCCCCATTCAGGGGCAGCTTATAAAAATAATGTTATCCATTTTTAACAGGCCAATAACCTTGTCAGCAAAATTACAGCGTCAGCGTGGACTCGTTCTGTTTGTCATCTGTGGGCAATCTTAATTGAAGATCTTTTGTAATGACTGTGTGAAGACAGAGTTAGGTGGATGTGTGTTAAAGGAGAGCGAGAGAGGGAGAGAGAGAGAGAGAGAGAGGGGGGAGGTGTGTGTGTGTGGTCTGGAGAAGCATTCCTCTGCGTCCTTTTGGCTGCAAGGGTATTGCTGCCCTCCCTTGTCGTGTGTTATTCAGTGGTAATTCACTGATGGTGTAATTTTGGAGGTTTGATATCAGTCACTGGAAGCCTGTACAGAACGAGAAGCTCTGATAGAAAGAGTAGTTTCGACAGAGTCACAGCTTGTTGATAGTGTTTTTTTTAAAAATGGTTTTAAAGGGCAGCTAAACAATTTAGTAAAACGCTACTATAAAATTGTGAGACTCAGCAGAAACATATTAAAGAAACAACAGTTTAGATGGGAGCAGCTGTGACTGAGATATATCCGACTTTTTGTTGCTTGAGTGGCTCAAGCTCTAAAAACACTGGATCCTACATTTCCCATAATGCAGCTGGATAATATTATTTTCGTTTAACCCTCCCTGCTCCCTGAACTCTCGTATCTGTTAACCTCGGTCCTGCTGTTTGTTATGCAGACGTTGTGTAATTTCTTTACAGTCACACACGCACAGACACAAACCCAAGTCTCAAGCCCAGTCGGAGATAATGCTGATGACATCGTCTTGGTTGAGATGACGCCATCAGGATAATTGCTTGTTATGGAATATGTTTTGGTATGTGTGGTTTAGAGATAAGTGTGGAAAATGTAAAGAATTGAATCATCAGAACAGGCCCATTGTTTGCTTTGATTGGCCAGTGTTGAGTTGTGTTGTGCTGACGCGAGGGTCAGCGTGATGGTGCTTTCGTCCTCAGGGGTAGATGAGGCTCGGTGTGGACGTCCTGTCCCTTCCAATTGGTTGTGTCGCATTTGTTCGTGCGGCCACTACGCATCAAGAGCACCAACTGTGCGCGTGCTCCTCCAACTGAACTAGAAAGTACAATTAGAACAACGTCTGTTTTGTAAGCAGCTATCGGTGTTTCACAATAAATGGGTCCTTTTTTTGTCTCTAGTAACGACAGCCGTCTGTGTATTGCTGACACACTGATTTGCGCTCATGTTGTGTGTTTGTCGACGACACATTATGATTTTGAGAAAAGAAACCACTGTGGTTGAACCACTGCTAACTACCCAGCAATCTGCAAATATCAGGCTAATGCTCGGACATGAAACACAACACCAGTTGCAGATGAGTCACTCTTATTTAAGTGGAAGTCCCTGCTCTACTTAGTTGAAGTGTCCTGTTGCAGTAGCCTACAGCTGTGTGGGACAACCTGCACAATTTGAATATGGATAACAAACCTTTGCTGACGGTGCAGGTCTTTAATATTCGTGCTCAACTGTCTTGATGTGAAAATACATTTTGACCATGTTTTATTCCTGCATATCTTGAGAGGAAAAAATAAATAGAAATTGTGACTTCATCTTAAAATATAGAATCCATCACTTTTGAAAGTTCCCTCCAAAGCCACAAAATGCAGAAGGCTCACACTCACACTGCAGCAGTAGTAGGCCTACTTCTCAGAAAGAGTAAACTGAACTTCTTTGGTGGAATAGCCCTGTAAATTGCAGATATTTAAATCTTATTTAGGTTGTTATGACTAATGGTAGCATTTAAAATCTAATTTAATGTCTTCTATTTTCATAAATTTCTATAGTGACAGAGCAACCATGGCCGAACACATGATGATGCCCATCAGCCACAGCTTCAGGATGGGCATGAATGGACCTCCACAGCACAATGGTCAGCCTGGCCTGCGCAGTCTGCCCAATGGCCAAGTGATGCACTACAGCAGGAACCCTCAGAACAACATGGAGGCTGCCATGAGACAGAGGTCAGGCATGGTGGGACCTGGAGGTATGGGCGGGCCTGTGAACGGCGCTCCAATGGCCAACCACCACCACCAGATGATGTCTGGAAACATGATGTACAATGGGCAGGGGCCACAGCAACAGCAGCAGCACCACCACCACCACATGCACCCCCAGCAGCAGCAGCAGCAGCAGCAGCAGCAACAGCAGCAGCAGCAGCAACAGCAGCAGCAGCAGCAGCAGCAGCAGCAGCCACAGCAGCAACAGCAGGGTGGCCACGCTCAGCAGTACATCCCTGGTAACCTCACCTCCCAGCAGCTCATGGCGAGCATGCACCTGCAGAAACTCAACACTCAATATCATGGACACCCGCTCAGCACGGTCAACGGACACCACATGCCCAATGGTGCACAGTACCGGATGGGTCAGGCCCAGCTATCGGGCATGCAGCACATTGGCGGCCCTTTGGGGCCGAATGGCATGGACATGGATCTGATTGACGAGGAGGTTCTGACCTCACTGGTGCTGGAGTTTGGGTTGGACCGCGTTCAGGAGCTGCCCGAGCTCTTCCTTGGACAGAATGAGTTTGACTTCATTTCGGACTTTGTGTGCAAACAGCAGCCGAGCACGGTGAGCTGTTGAGCCAAGCGGCCTGAAAGCCGGTTTGATTTATTTGGACTGGACACCCCAAAGAATGACTGAGTGGCCACAGTAGCACAGCGGGAGGAGACAATCTCTCTGTTCTGTTCGGGTGTATCTGTGTCTGTGTAAATGACAGTGTCGAGCACGCCTTCACACTGACTTTGCCTGCGAGTTGATGAAGACGTGTAATGAGAGAAAACGCAGCAAACGCACCAGGTTTCACTTCTTTGAGCTGGTGCCAGTAAGATCTGCTGTATTTAGCCCTAACGAAGCATCCGGATGCAGCGGGCTCTGTCTGTACCCATCTGCCCCTCAGCACTTGTGCCTGCAGTGCCAAGGCTTTGGGATAATTGTAAGCTTAACTTACACAAGTGGGGAAGAAAACCTGGGAAGACTGTCCGTCTGGGTCTGCAAGATTCTGTGACATCTCCAAATGTATTTTAAATCTCATTACACCTTCTACAAGTAGCAGACGTTTTACAAATTTATAAAAAGTTTGACCTCTAATTTGTTCATACAAGGATGAAGGGATTTAGAGTCAAGAATGATTTTTAGTTTGTGTGTATATTGAAGGCTGGCTCTTCAAAACAGAGTTCCTACAAAAAAAACAACCCCTATACATTTCCTTAAAGCGCAGGAGAGTGAGTTGTGTTGTGAAGCATTTCCGAGAGACGTGGTTTTTCTCAGTTTGGATCGGTGAAACTTGCTAAATACATTATTTCAGCTTTCAGTTTCATCTAAAAAAAAAAAAACTGCTATCATCAAATGTATCACATCTGTTCAATGCTATTTAACTGTGATTGAATCATTGGCAAAGTAGCGTGTTGCTTAGAGTGTTGGTTTTAACTCAGCATATTTTTTGTTTGTAGAAAATGGCTCTGACATTTAGCTCCTCACTGCAAGCAAACCTTGGGTTACTAATTAGTAGAACTGCACGTAGAGTTGGGAATGGAGAAAGATATTTATACAACATTCCTGTGGCCTGGTGCAAGATTCAAGAAAAGCCAAACACAAAAAAAACCACTATCAGAAGCTGTTGGTCACAGGTCTGAGAAGTGATTATTTTTTTTTTCTCAAACAGGAAGGGCAAAAAAAGGTGTGTGATTGCAGGATATGCATTTGTGTGTTATTTGTGTGCGGGCCTGTGTTGGGTCAGTGCAGTGAGGCATTTAAAACCCACCAAATGGCTTTGTCCTCCCTAAACCATCGGCCGGTACGCTGAAGCTGATTTGAGGCTGCTCGGTGAAGAGGGGAGAGAGATTTCGGTGTGTGGACACAACATGTGGACGCTGCGCTCCCCGGCAGCACTTAGTGTAATCATTATTTAAAGCTGACGCTACCTGTGGCATTGATTTCATTAGGCAGGAAGAGCGAGGAGCACAAAGTGTGCAAAGTTGTTGTTTTTGCCATAGATTAGCTTACTCTGCTGCTTTTCTACTGATTAGATTTCAATTACATGTTCTCACACGCTTGTCTTAATTGAGGTCGAATTGCACATTCTCCAGCGACTCAATAATTATAAAACGACCGTGTTCCGTGGCGCTTTTCTCTCAATTTTTTTTAGCGCAATTGGTAATTAGTTTTTTTTGTCAAGGCTGCTGCTTTTGCCACTGCAGGCCAGCTGAGGGAGAACTTCCTGCACTCCTAATGCTATTTGTGGCGCTGTCGGAGGGGTCAGGGCTGCGCTGGTGCACTGTGTTAATCTGTTCCAATACAACTGTGCTGCTGTCCCTGTCTCTCTGGAGATCTGCCATCTCCCTCGCTCTCCAGTCAAACAATGGGCATTGAAACGCTGCTATAGAGGCAGACAAGTGCCAGCGAGTTCCCGCTCTGTTACTTTCTGCCTGGCAAACTGCAGCCCCACAGAACTCGCAGCCTCGCAGTTAAAATGGAAACCCTTTTGGCCTTTAGCGAGACAGTGGCCTCTGAATCCTGCTATACCCATAAGCGCAGCCTTCTTGTGTATTGTATCTTTGTACTGTAGACTAGAGGTGAAGTTGATCTAGATGCATTTAAGGTACTTTAAAAAAAAAAAAAAACACTGTCAGTTGTAAATGTTAATCAGTGGCTGGTTTTGATGTGTTGACAAGAGATTATATCCTAAACAATTTACAAACAAGTGTGTAGATACAGTAAACCAATGTTTCCGGGTGCAGGGGCGTGAAGCTTTAAGACCAAGTAGACTGCATGTTAAAGCAAGCGTGAGGGATGCCACCACTTTCCCACAAAGCAGCTGAGAATGTACAGTACAACACTTTGTGGGAACTTGTCTTAAGATGGTAGATAAACGTGTGAGATTGTACTCCTTGTTCCAAAATTACACATCATTTATTTGGGTAACCCCCCCTCTCCCTTTTCCCATTCCCCCCAAAGCTTTTGTAATGTTATTGATTCTATTTTAAGAAAATGTATTTATTTTCAAATAAAATATTTATTTAAAGAAACAACTCTTTGCATGTCAGTGACTCCCATCCACCGTCAGCTGCGATGCACAGCACATTATGACACATGGACTCGATTCATAGATAATATTGTCATGTTGTGATAAACTCATTGTGTTAGTCATTCAAACCACAAGGGCTTTGAGATCAGGTTGATTTGTCCTACTTGCCTGAGGTTTATTCTGTTGTCGGTTTTCTCCGCATAAAAAGCGATCAGCAAACACAAGAGCAAAGTACAAACAACAAATCCTAAATAGTGGTGCGTCAGCACACTGTCAACACGAAGGTGAACCTAACTTTGTTTTCAGTTCACTGTGTGTTATACAGTGTACCTGGAAAATGTGAACATTAACTGTGGAAAACCATGGTAACGAGAGCGTAATGAAAACCCTGTGCTGTTCTGTAACAAATAACTCGGGGGAGACTTGTGTAACATGAATTCTATTTCAATTCATGAAATTCTAAAATTGTCATGAGCTGTGCTGTAAAGCCATATTCGGAGAACTGGACTACAAGAGCTGCTTCACATGATGTTACTCATCAAGGCAACATTTTGTCCTTGAGCCGGCTTTAATGAATCTTTGAAAAGTAAAACATCCAGCAGGGCAAACCCAGCGACAGACTCCAACTGTGACGAATGTTTGTGAGATCAGTCACAGCTTTCAAAGGGTTGTTAGAAGAACAAATAATCCCCCAACAGCAATCTTCTGTTTATGTAAAAACATTATTCTTGGCTGACATATCAATATCAGTATCAACTTTAAAAATACAGTATCGCTCTAAAAAATACAGGAGTACTTGGATTTTATGAATACATAAGTAACATGTGAAAGGGCCACCAATGTGACGAACACGGAAATAAAGTAAAGATCAATAATAAAGAAAGTGAGTAAATAGGAAAAAAGAAAACAGAAAAGGATTAAAAAAAATAAACACTTCAAACAATTCAGTCAGGTAAAAAGTTAAAGGAGGTATGAAAAGCTTATTTTTGTTGGATTTAACTAAAAAGAAAGAATCTAATTCAAATACCAGCTGGAATTAAAGTTGCGATATCTGCAATGGTTTCTGCTTTTGCACTGTGGTTGTCACCTGTTTCCTGCTGTGAGTGAAATGCCCCAATTTCTGAAACCCCATTTGCAAATTGAGTGCACCTTGCAGTAATCCAACAGACACAAGGTGTTGTTTAAGCAGACAAAGGCACAAGAAAACCTTCCACAAAAATGAAGGTGAGGGAACACAACAGCCAAGAGTGAGTCAGGCATGTTACGGCCATTCATCATAAAACAGCTTCCCTCCATTGTGATGCTTCCATCTGGGACTTGTATGTACAGGACATACTCCATCTTCACCTCACTGTGAAAACATGAATTTGACTGAGACATGATCGAGATCCAAGAAACGTGTCGAGAATATAAAGAAATGAGTGGAAACGGGTGCAGAGGTTTGACAATCGCAAAGAACAATAAAGAAAACATAATTGTGTCTGTGCTGTCAGAGATATCATTAAATGTCTCGCATTAAACCACTTATCTTTTCCAGGGGGGAAATATGTGCTCGGAGCAGTTAAGAACTATTATGAAATACTCTTAGGAAACATGCAGAATTGAACACATCTACACCAAGAGAGAAAAGTAATCCTATTATTAAAGCAGCTGGCACACTGGACCTCACTGGCTCTGGAAACAACCTGGTTGTTGTGCAAGTTGTGGCAGATGACAATGACTGATAGCAGGTTGAAGTATATCCACTGTTATGGCCACCTGGGTGTATCCAGTTGCTGGAGATCACATTGGTGTAACAGAATCATATGAAACTATAATTTAAAGCTCCACTTATATTTCTTTTCATCAACACTGGGTCAGATGTGTTGTGACGTGTGTGTTGTACACTTCGGCTCCGATTTATTGAGTATTTTAACATCTTTCAGATGATTGCTTTTGGTTTTATTGTCTCCAACTTTATAGTTTCAGTTCACTCTCTGCTGCCATCAGCCATATTTCCAGCATCAGCAGCAGGCAGACAGTGAAAAAAGAAACCCTGATAGACCCACTGTAGACTACCAGCCCAGCCCAAATAGAGCAGGCAGGAAAACAGACTGTGAACATCATTGAACATTTAAGCTTGTCTTTGTACTGTCTGGTTGGATAGCTTTGGATCCCTTCTGCCGCTCTGACCTCAAGTAAAGGAGACTGTGACCGACCATTTCTGTAACTCTCCCAAACTGACGATCCGACACTCTCCCTCACTTCACACTGGGATTGGCCAGCTGTGTGCGGGTGTGAGGGAGAAGTCGGGCTTTGAACTTCTCTGTGACTCTCTCTTTTCATTCGTTACACAACTATTTGAGGCGTAATCCCCCTTTTATACATCAACGTCCGACTGGGTCGACATTACTACCAGACCAAGTAAGGCTGTAGCAACAAAATCTTGTTTCGCTGTACTTCTAATTAATTCAACTTTTAACTCGTACAATGATGGCTTATTTATTTCTCCACTTCTTATTTCTCCTTCTGGCTCGGCTATGGATTTACAATAAGGTGCACATACACATCCACCTGCAGAGATAGTTTAATAGCTGAAGAGAAGTTTCTCTCTTCAAAGTATAAACAGGAAACGGTATCATTCAGCCCCTTCCTCCAGCAAGGCGTGGAGGATGATATCCTCTCTCTAAATAACCCTATTAACTGCAAGCATACCAATCACGACAGCCTGCAGGGTCTTATTCGGTTGCTCAAAGGCCCCCTCACAGCAACCCATTACAGCAACAGCACAGTCAAGGGTGACGTCTTTCTCCAGCTATTAAGATGAGCAAGTGAAATATTTCCTCCCGGAACTTCTTTAATTTAGAGCACTGATGATACAGCACTTAATCCCATCCTATTCTTCTCTCTGAAGCTCTCTGATATCTCGCTGCCGTTTGCCCTCCTCTATTCCTCCTTTACACGAGTTGAGAAAGTGGTCCATGTGAAAAGATCAGTGAACCATGACCCTAAATATATGGCTGTTCAGTGGGGGTCTTAAAATATGTACTGTGAGTCAAATTGATTCAAAGAGCGCAAAAGAAGTGCTGAGGCTGAAACCGTCTGAAGAAGGTGATGTCTGTCAAAGACATGTCTGTGTTGTTGTGAACGCATCTGACTGCAGAATCTCCTTCTACGTTCTTCACATGTGAAAGGCAAACTACGGAGTAAGTATTTTCTGGAGCTCAAAACAGCTTTGGTTATATGAAGCCTGTAGCAGAGGAGCCAACCACTAACTCATTAGAAGGTTAGAGGCTATAGTGCTACAGTAGCTCCCAGAGATTCTCACTTACTCTCCTTTGGCTTATTCTTCACCTTTGTGCTCGATTCAGTTCAGTAAAAATAGGGAAGAGGGACAATGAGTCTTTGACTCCTGTCTCAATATTCATACGCCATCGCTTTTTTTTTGGAACCGATGATAGTCTGACACAAGAAATTCAAATAAGTGAATGGTGCAACACCAATAAGATTTGTCAGTGTTAACTTTCCAGCTCCACGTCCCTTCATGAGTCACCACTGTCATGACAACTTGCTATTAGTCAGTGATGCAAACCTTCCCAAGTAATTCAAAAGAAGTGGTTTTTGATCGTTGGTTACACAATTTTCAGACCAAAAGTTTAAGAACACCAGAATTGAGAGAATGACATGAACTTTTCCACCATTTTCTCCTCAGTAAAATTGCTCATGCCATTAGTTTTGCCATTTTTCATTGAGAATCAGAATCCCAGTGGAGGGGTGTATTGAACATCAGTGTAAATGGGGTCAAATTTAATTGAACTTTAGCAGCAAAACCTGGGTGATAATCAGCATTGTGAATCATAGCTGCAGCTAGCATAAGGCTCTATGACCTTGTCGTTGCAACAGTGAAAACCTACAACCTTCCTCCCCAATCCTACTTTTTAAAGCACATGATGCTTTTGCCTGCATGAAGCTCTGAAGTATTACAGTTGGGAAAGACATTTGCAGTTCATCTGGTTGATATTGGGAAATCGCAAATTCCCTGGCTGGCCGACAATTTATTGTTTTCAGACGCTATAGTGTTACGTGCTCGATGCGTGTGCAGAACTTTGTTCAGACCTCCATGAGCAGTGCAGGGAAAAGTCCGTATTCTCATTTATTTCAGTGATGCTAGTGTCTCAACAGTTTCCTGGGTTGTCCAGAAGAAAAAAAGTTAAACTTGGCTCAACATTTGCCACAATGAAATATGAAACACATCCCATTGGCAAATCAAGTATCAGCAGCTCCACTTGCCTTGTAAACTACGTTATAACTTTTTAAACTGAGCATGAACTCTGATAACTTTCCAGAGTTGTCAAATCCTGTCTGAGTATTTTAGCAGTGTTTCGGTAGCTGACAGTCCCTCAGTAATCCAGCTGGGCATTGGATTTCATTGTTTTACCAGTACCTGTAGCAGCACACATCCACTGTACAGCCTCATCCTTTTTTAGTGCAGTGTGATTCTTAGGACAATTAACAATCAATTTTAGAAATTACATAACAAATTGTTTTCTCTGCTACATCTTTACATGACGGTTTTTGCTTGACCAGCTTTTCTTAACCGGGCACTCTACTTTTTTGAAAACAGGATCAAATGCAACCAGAACCCCAAATATAATATTTTATAATACATGTACATTTTCAAAACTTGGTGGCATCCCTAACCCCACTGCAGCTTGGCTGCCATAAATGCAGTCTACCTGTGAAGGAGATTCATGGGGAGCAGACATAGCCTAGATCCTCTAACCATGAGCAGCTGAGGAACAGCTACAAAACTTTGATAAGATAATTTCTTTCCTCCTCCACACCCTTTTAAACTTGTACACTTCAGTGGTCCAAAACTGATTCCAGTGATATAGCTCTTCCTTCCTTTCTCCTATCTTCCCCATTTCTTGACTCTCAGCCCAGAGAATTTTTCCTGTTAAAGGGGAGATTATCTAGGGTTTTTAATTCTGGTCATGCACACTTGCATGCTTTTCATGTAGCATGTTCGTTAATTGTGACAAACCCATTTTCTCTGGTGTGACATGGAAACAAGACACCAAAGTTATTGTGAAAGCTAAACAACAGACTCATAACGATGCAGTGATTGCAGCCACCCTATTAATGGCAATAGGAAAAATAAATGACACCCGGTTATCGTCAGGTTTTCTGTCACACAGTTTCTGTACTAACAAAAGAATTGCATATGGATGAATAGGATGAATATACCTGCAATATGCTGTAACAGAAGCCTAGAATAATGATGTAGATTCCCCCCCCCCCCCCCCCCGTTATGTTGGTTTTTCAGAATCACAGGCGTGACCTGCAACACACGAGCTTCTGTTTCTAGTTTCATGTCTATGTCGGAAATACAAATATTTTAATAACAAAAACAGCAGAAGAATTAGTGAGAATTCTTAACTGGTGAGAATGAATTATCCTTGGCTGTAGCCCTACCTTGTGTTTTGATAAAAACATGGGTACATATATATAAACGAGACCTCCTGTAGATGTATTCAAAGTTTAAGGGTTGCATTTGAAAAATCTATGATTAAATCTTCAATGTATAATCGTGGCAATTGCATGAATATTGAATGCAATTTGAATAATTGGCCACGATATGTTGTACTGTATCTGAGCCCCTTTCACACTTCCTTTCTAAATGCTTTGTATTTGCAGGCAACGAGCCAGCAGCAGGAGACTGTTGCTGTACAGGTCAGCTCCTGCCCTCCTCTGATCGTCACTTGGCATGAGTTACATGGCTGACAGCTATTTTACAGTTAAATTCTCTATTTTACAACATTAGAACTGTTGTGTAGGAGACTGACTAATATTCACACAATCTGCGCCAATTCTGCATTCAACAACCAAATGACCTGCGAGTGGTCATGTGATATGCATTTTCAGGCGTGTTAGTATGGACGGGAATTAACACTGATACAGAGCTCCTGTGGACAGAGATCGTTTTCATTAGAAACTCCTGTTTTCAAATGAAAACTTAGCAGCATGGATGTGGCTTTAGGGCACATTTAAGATCCTACCACTCAGACCACTGCTGGAGGAGGTCTGTGACGCATGTGGCCACATTCTTTCAGCTGTGGGAACACAAATGTGTCCGGGGCCACATGAAGGACCTGCTCAGCTGATGTCCTCTGTCCTGCTGTTTCAAAATGAACTGAAAGCACGTTTTCACTTCTCTGTGTTTCACATTCACTGATTTACTTTTGTGACCATCTGCACGATATTAAGATAAACCACCACATATCAATTTTCTTCTCATTTTAGATTGGTTAAATCTTATTTCATTGTAGAGCTGTAGAGCCCTTAAACCCTGGGGACACACGTGTTGATGCATCCCAATGCCAGGTGTGAACTGACCAACTGTCCACCTGTGATCAAATCACTGGAGGCAGATGTTGATACCAGGTGTGAACAAGCCCTTACATTTCAAAAGAGCTGTCTCATCCAGCTGGAAGTTTCCAATGAGTAAAACAGTAAGAGGAGATTTACTCATAAACCGCAAAGTGAAACAGCAATCCACTATTCCAAGAGCCGTATCGCACTGTGTATAGTATACACATTAATAAGGCATATGCATGTTTTCGGAATATTCTGTCCCTTCATCTACCGACCAAACTGGTTCACTTCAAACAAGTGTCAGGCTCGACTGTTTTGCACAGGCAACCAGCTCTTATCCCCAGTCTCGTTGTTCCGTCTGCCAGCCAAGTCTAATCCAGGACACAGAGCAGGGCCGGCACTGCCAGGTCCACCTGGTGGGACAGCAGGGAGGCTCTGTGTGCCACGTGTGTTCTGACATGGTAATACTTTAAAGCACTGCTGACACCAGGGCTTTCAGATCCACAACACATGAGGCTGCAGTAATCGCAGGTATAGCAGAGTCTATTTTTTACCTGCTTTCACACATGCACTGCAACCCTGAACTTCTGTAGAAATTACCCTGAGGAACTGTATGTGTGAACGCAAATGTCCGAATCACTTGTGCCAGACAATAAACTGACTTTACCCTGTCAGCTCCCAGTTCAAAGTTAGCAAACTGTGCGATTGAGCCGATTTGTGAATAGATCAGATCATTCTCGGCGAGTTCAAATCTGAAGACAGCAGTTCTTTACGTGAGAGCAGGTTTGGTGATTCACACGAACAGATAAAAGTCAGACTGATCTAAAATAAAGGATGACGTCACCTAAATCGGCTCACAGTTACAAGCCCAGGCAGGCCCAGCACTACCTGGTTCTTATTAATGCCTGTGTGACAGAAACCTTTGATTTAACACGTACTCAGTTTTTTTAGTTAGGCCCAAGTCCCATCAGCTAACACGGAGAAGACAGGGTTTATTACCTATACTGCAGCTACCACGATGTTTTGGCTTCACTTTGAGGAGCTGTCATGTCATTTGTTTTTGATATAAAGTCTACAGACTGAACAAAAGCAGTAAAGTTGTGGATGGAAAACAAGCTTTTGATGTTAAAAGGGTCTGTAGAGCTGGCTACTGAGATGGGTGATATTTTTCCAGGGTTTCATCCCAATGAGTGACTCATTTACCATACAAGTACTTATTTTTTCCATTGTTAATATTTTTTATTTTAGTTGGGCCACAGATAAAACAATGCCTTGATTACAATACTGATAATAATAAAAATGATAAACCTGATTTAAATAACAGTATCCAGTTAAAATGAAAGCAATAGAAACAAACAACCCCATAAATTAGAACATCCTTTCTCAAATCCAATCAAATGTACTTTATTGTCCCCACAGGGAAATCTTTCTTGGGCCAAAGTGCTACAGCAGCTGCAGAACAGAATACTGAGCAACAAACAACAAAAACTAATACACAAGGACATATCGTGTAAGACCAGAATAATAATGCAGAATAAGAGTTCAATAATGCAAGCTGGCATTAAAACCTTAAAACCAGAGTCTAAATAAAACACCAACAATGTAATAGGTAAAAGAGATATAACACAATTTGCCTCTTTCATAACCACCAGTTTAGTGGAAGGACACAACATTCTGCATATTAATGATAGTTCACTGAAACCTCTTTAAAGGTTTTGCTCCCCAGTGACTAGACTGACAGCTAAAAGTCAAATCCAAGAATTCAACATGTGTAAAGGACACTTTGATTCAGGACTGCCAGAGCTTGAACCACACCCTTTCCCAAGCTTTGATGTAAGTTTCTGCATGTTTCCCGATAAACAGTTCTGGGTAGCTAGATGTCATTTACTCTCATTGCCCTGAAGCAACAGTGAGTTCATTTCAGGATTTCCGGCTTGGTAATGTTTGTTTTTTTTCTCTCCAGTCCTATAGCTGAGTCTCACCGTCTGAGAAAGTCAGCCTCATCCACATTCCCATGAACTCTTATTTACGAGATGACTCATGTCAGCGCTCCAGTCACATAGGTGAATCAGGGTTGAAGACAAAAGAAAGATGTTGAGGCACAAGTATCCCAGGTATGTGCAACAAGGTGTAGTGTCAGATCACTTGAGAAAGTGTTAGACTTCGGATGTCTTATGTCTTATTTCAGTTTGAGACTAGAAAGCCTGACTTTTGCTGGGTTTCCCTTACTGCAAAATGATGGCCTTAGCTGATTTAGGATCAGGGCAGACGTGCTTTATGAATCCGGTATCCTTGTAGCATGCTGTATTACTCTGCCGCATGTCCTCCCTCCTCACTCCCCCGCTGACCTGCGCTCCCTTTACACGTTATCGATAAACACCATCACTGATCAGAAGTTATTAGGATCCAAACATTAATGAAGTTTACTATTATATGATTTATTTAAGCACCTGCCACACACAACACGAGACGTGACGCGCACAGCCATGACATCAGGGTTAAAGTGAATGGAACGATCCGGATTCATGATTGGACACCATCGATTAATAACTAAACAAATGTGATCGTTTTTGTTTGTAAGAAGAGCGACAGAGACAAGCAGACAGACACACACACATATAAAGAGTTTACAGGCTAATATGTAAACTTTGTACACAAGATAATAGCTAGTTACTTGAAGTTTAACAGAGCAAACTACTATGAACTGTTCCAATGCACCTTTATGCTCCCAAACACTAAAACTTTTGACTCCATAACTTTTTTTCCCCCCAGCATCACCCTGGCGTGTTCTCAGAGGATATCATTCAATTCAATTTGTCGAGACCGTACAATATTATGGAGAACTAACACTAAACAGTAACCCAAGCTCAGCGTGGTTGGCCATGTGTCGGTTGGGGTAAGAGAAGAGAAATGTGAGAGGAAAGGCGGGTTGAAGGGTGTGTGTGTGTGTGTGTGTGTGTGTGTGTGTGTGTGTGTGTGTGTGTGTGTGTGTGTGTGTGTGTGTGTGTGTGTGTGTGTGTATGGGTGGGGGTGATCTCTGAAGGTGACAATGACAGTATACTCATTGTGACTGATAGACAGATTGTCTGTCTATGCGAGAAGTGGTGTGAGTCAGCAGAGAAGACAAGGGAAGCTTGTGTTTTGTCTGCTTTGCATAACACTACAATTATTTTTTTAATAACTCTGTGATTGTGCGGGTGTGGCCATGACTCACACACAAACAGAATTGCAGGTTTCAGTGCACGGTGAACCTGTAGCAGTACCTCTCTCCAGATATGTGCATACGTTTTTTTTAACGCCACAGTGAATGCAAGTTAAAACAATAATAAATCCGCCCAATGATAGCAATCTTCGTTACCCATTCACATGAAAAGCGCATTGATATATAACAAAAAAGAAATCACTTCAATGTGTTCTATGAGTTAGTAACGTCTGTATTTGGGATTGTGTAAATTAAACGTAAGCCTTTTCAGAGGATCCCAAAATTGACTTGTCCTGTTCTCTCAATGACATTGGACACATTTGTATGATTGGACTGGGTTAAAACAGCATCATTTGGTCTTCACGAACACAAATATCATACATGATTATTTGCATATAGAACAGGGAGTTGAGATCCGATCACAAGTGGCCAAAGGATTTAGATTCACAACACATTTTCATGCCAGGTGTGAAAAGACTAACTTCTCTCACGGTCAATGTTAATACCAGGTTATGGGCAAATAAGGTAAGGGTAATATAAATAAACAATAGGTGAACTGGAAATGTGCATACAAAACTGAATTATGTTAATCACATGATGTGGTGAACCTGTTGACAGTTGGAGAATAAGACTTTTTAAGGAGGCAAACTCCACAAACTGCCTGAGAGAGAATTTCACTTTTATATGTAGATCAACATCTGCTCAGAGAATCTGTGTTTGCTGTGGGCTGATGATACTGAATACGAGCTAAACACAGACTGTAAAAGTTTAGAGTGATGAAATAAGAATATGGTGCCTTTAAACTTTAGTCTTGTGAAAACTTCAACAGTGTCAGTCTACAGAAAATGTTTAGTAAGCCACGGTTGGAACACTTATTCAGTTACGTACATAACGACAGCTTTGTTATTTATAAATGTTACTACATTGTGTGTCTCAATGGATCACATCAATACTGCTTTTGTCAAAGACAGATAAAAACATGGGAATATATTTTGAGCCTTGCACGAGGAAAGACTTGATTCATGGATTTCCAAGTAATTTCCAAGTAACTTATTCATCATGAGCAAAGCTCTTTTTCTCAGAATATGCTGCCCAGATTCCAGAATAAGGCTATGATAGATTATACAATCGGAAAACAGCTCACATAAGGCTTCTTAATGTGAAGCCTTATGAGTCTCTCCAAGAGGTCTGTGAGGAAAGTCTGCCCTTGATGACATAGTACAATTTTGGCTTTGTGCAAATAGATTTCTCAGTAAAGTTAATTTAGAAGCTTTAGTTCTTATTTACACAACTGTGTCTATTATCTGTCCTTATAATAATACCATTATACACAGTTGTAGCCAGATTATCTAAAGTATTTGGAGGTTAAGTGAGTGCATCCATAATTGCAAAGGAAATATTTTCTCCCATATAAATTTGGCTGACCTGTTGTATGGGTAACTGCTAATGTTTCTTTCCTGTTGAGACTTTTTTAATCACCCACATTTCCAGATCCAAGCAATATAAATATAAAAAAATTATATGCAATTCCTAGCCAGTGAAGAAGGTCTTAAGAATGGTCTTATTCTTCAGAAATAATTGTTTAATTTACTTTTTAATTTTACAAACGCCTCTGTAATAATAACTTTTTTTCTAGCATCACCCTGTGGTGTTATCAGAGGATACTCTTCAATTCAATTCAATTTGCATCGTGCCAAATCATAGCATACATTATCTCAAGGCATTTTTTGTAGGCCTTATAAGTCTTTTCTCTCTCGACCTGAAGCTACTTTTTCATTTATAAATTCAAGTTATAATCTTTAAAAACAGTTCATCTGGAAGGCAAACATGTTTGATTCCCTGCTACTGAAAATGAAGGTTAATCAAAAATATTTAAAACATCTTTTTAGGAGGACCGTGGGGAGATGGAAACTAGATATTTTCTAAAGTGTATATGTAATGCAACAAGTGGTCCATACCAAAAGAAAGTAAAGGGAATGTAAATGTCAAACTCTATTACCTCAGCACTTTAATAGAAAATTTTGAATACAAAATATATCAACAATTTCAATGTCACAGCGGGATAAGGAGAACACCAAAGACAGGATTAATACTACAAACGAACGAACACCCAACATAGAACTAAATTAGTAACAATTACAAAAATGATGACAAAATAGATAAATAATTATGAATTTAAATGAATAATTAAATTAAAAAGAAAAATATTATTAAATGAAGTGCATTAATACTTGTTGGTGGGTCTGCTTTCTGTCACGTCATTGAATTTGATTGATGTTAATGTTCCAACTAAAACAACTGAAAGATCAAATCATTCAGTGTATATCAAGGAGGAGCCGGGGATTTCCACTTGAGCAATACAAGGCGTCTGTCCAATAGGGTGGCAAAGGCTGTGAAGGCTGCTTCTCAGGAGGAGAGCGGTACAACAGGTGGACATACACCGAATATTGCAGTCATGGCATTGTGTTCAATAATTTCCCTTGTAATCTTTGATAATGAGCTAAAAATCTCTTCCCTGTAGGACTGCAGGGTTAGACAACACTAGAACATATGTGCATGGCTCGCTGGCATTTGGTGGCATCTGTCGCAAGTTGGTTCAGTTCCTTTATACATTTTCGAGAGCTAAAACCTTAGTAAGATGGGTGCGGTGCAGAATTTTACATTGAATTAGCCTGTGCCTTGCGCAGATAGAAGATTTATGGACTTGATTAAGGGCATCTTCCCACAGATCCTGCGGGATCTGTATCCCCAGCAAGGTTCTTTAATGGGGATCGCGGATACTCTTAGGGAGTGAATCTGAGAAAAGATATGCAACATCGCTTCTTTCAAAGCAGACGATGGCTTAAGGAATGTGTCTAAAGGTGTGTCTGCAGGTAAGACAGGAAACTGAGGTAATCTATTACTAACAACTCTGCTGATCTGTAAATATGTAAAGAAATAGAGTTAGGGAAGAGCAAAATTTGTCAGTAAACTATAGTCAATATACAGGTCTTTGAATAATTTAATGCCTAGTCGGGACCATAAAGTAAATATGAACACATTGAAATAAATATACAAAATCTGCAAAATTGGTGGTATAAAGATCTATAAATGTCTCTGTTACCTGAACCCCCAAGTAGGTGAACCTATGCTTTGCAATCTCATGGCAAGCTATGTAATGGGTACTCACCGGGTACAAACAACTCACTTTTAGTCAAGTTCAATTTGTATCAGAATATGGTGCCAAATGACTCTAGAACAGAGGGCTGCGGGAAGAGAGACTGAGGAAATATAAAGGAGGAGATCGTCAGCATACTGACAGACTCTTTGTTCTATACCAGTGGTCGCCAACCCATCGATCGACTGGTCGATCTTGACAGACTTTACCGTCGATCCCCATAACTCTCTGGACTCACAGGCTGCGGTTGCTCCACAGATCAGCTGTGTGTCGGTTGTTCAATCGGCAGTGTGTCCGCTGCTGTCAGCAGAGCTGCTGGTTGATCTACTGTATTTCCTTCGATACAAGTCGGATTCAGACAGTGAAACGCTGAAGTGCTTTTACTTTAACGGGTTTGGGAAGTGTTGGAAAAACGTTTGTGTCATAGACAAATAAACATTGTGGTTCACAGCAGAATAAACAGAAAATGATCTTTCACCTGAGTTTTAATATTTATCTGATTAAACAAATGGTTGCAACACTTTCTGTATGCGTTTCAAAATAAAAGCACTCCAGCGTTTCTGTTGACTGAATCCATTCTTTTGTTTAAAAAAGGTTTTTATTGTGAAATATTTGCAGGAGCGGAAGATGCACGGCTTCACATCGTATAGTACTGGTATTTATTTGAGTAAACAGGACTACAAAAAAAAACATATTGTTGAACTGAAGCTAAATATTTGATATTTGATATTTATGTGAATATTGTGCATAGATAAAGTAGCACAACTGCCTTTCTTTGTGTATATTTATGCTCATACATTGAGTCTTTAACAGAAATTGCAAAACTAACAAATATGACCCTCCTAAGTGAGTTTTTTGGAAGATATCAGGCTGGTAGATCTCGGCTTATGTTCAGAAGTAAGAAGTGATCTTGGGCTTGAAAAGATTGGTGACCACTGTTCTATACCATTCTTAGATCCACCTGTAATATAATGTCAAACTCTTTAAGGAATTGACAAATCACATCAAATTGCAGATTGAAATTTAAAATGTATCCATGAACATTATGATGAATACCTGAACAAGATCAATACTTTTGTCAGATATACATTGTGATTTATACCTTGATTCTCTTGTAATGTCATTTTAATTGCTTCTCAATGTCTTACATTTGATTTATATGCATGCCTCCTCAGAGCACTTAGACTTGCTTTGTGTCTGGATGGTGCCTTACAAATAAACTTGGCTGGCCTTGCCTTTAGTCCTCCAGTTGCTTGAAAAAATGCACAACGGTATCATTTGTACAATGACTGCAGCAACAAGCTGCAATTGTCTTCAATAACAGGTCATCAAATGTAGACAGGGCTAATCTGGTGGAAACAAGATCATGTCTGAGTGCAATATGATGCCCCACGGCTTGAAGAAATGTGATTTGTGCTGGTTGATGTGATTGCATACCAACACAGATAGAGTGTTAGTCACACATTCCCACAAATGCTGTTCCTCTCTTGAGGTGAATGTAGGAAGCTACAGTGATTTAATATTAAAGTGATGTCAGTGTTACTACAATAAATGTCCATCTAAGACAGCAGAGACTTTAGCACTGTATGGTTGCTATATATATATATAGTACTACTAACTACTACTAAGTACTGCATCCACTTGGTGATAAATTTAAAATATTGGACAAAATACTATTTTGACCTGATAATGGTCCTGGAAGGAAATTGTCAGGACAATAAGGACTTCTGTATGAGATTTCATGCCAATCCATGCAACATGTTTTAGTAAATGTTTTGGGCCAGAGCAATAAGTTAGCATCCCCACAGAGTGAAGCCCATCACCGTTAATACAAAGAAGCAACCAAAATCTTCTTGACCTTTAGCCCCTACATGAGTTAAGCTCCAAAACACTGAATACTACATTTCAATCATCAGTCAATAAACATTTTTCTTTCATGATTCATGCTTTACCTTCATGCTTAGTGTTGCCCAAGCTGGGATATAACCTCAGAGACATCACTACGACAACATCAGGGTTGCATTTTTCTATTCAGATTTTATAACGCTTCCTCCCCAAACCACAAAAGACACTACATAACTGTTTGGACAGGATTGTGTATGCTCCTAAGGGTTGAGTAATCACAAGATTCGTGGCCCAGTCACACTGAAGCACTGTCCTGTGGTTTGTGCTGATGGAACCAGGAGAAAGAAAGACCAAGATCATGGTATCTTAATGGATCAATTTCCTACCATACAACACTGAGGTCACAACGTGGTTTTGCAACATGATTTCATAACGACTGACCTCAATGGATAAAACATTTCATGCTTGAAATATTGTCAAAGAATCAACACATTCTCAGCCGTTGAGGTTGCAGCCATGCAGCCCTGTGTTATGAAGGAGAATTTGTGCAGTTGGGGAAATCTTCCTCATCATTTTCACTCTGACTTCATTTTACATGTACTGTCCATAGACACACCAGAATACCTAATACAATTTCAGAATTTTATGATCTATAAGATGTGATGGATTCTAAATTCTAGAACTAGTATGGCACTGATATAAACATTGTGTAGTGTGTGTGGCAAAGAGGAAATTGAAAAAGTGGAGTAAACTGGAGTGTATCACCATGAACAGGGCTAAGTGCTAATGTATTGTGATGGCTCATGTGTTATTTCCTTTTCAACAGCGTGCAGTCAATAGCAGTGAAGCTGCCCGGTTCGACTTTTTCCCATGCATAGTAAAACGAGTCAATATTTGCCTTGGTGCGGCTCCTGCAGCCGGGGCTTTAAGGTCTGAGTTATCTGAAGCCACAGCTGTAACACATAATCGTCGATCTGTATTATGTCTGATAGAAGTTTTGTTAATGATGATCAAGTATCACAACTTCAAGAAATCATCAGACATGCTCTGTGCGAGTCAGCGTAAAAGGGCATGACTGAGGTCTTAATAGGAGTGTGGGGGGGGGGGGGGGGGGGGGGGGGGGCGCAGGTGTTGCACTGTGAACAGTATTTTAGTGAACAAGTGAGTGAATCCAGCTTCTGAATGACTCACTACTCTGCAGTGAACAGCAGTTAGCAGCAGTGATGCAAATTTAGAAGGAACAAGTGTACTTAATTAGATTAGAGATGTTCTGTTTAGTTTAGATATGCTAACTAGATTTACTGAGGTGAGTCAGTTGTTAAAACTGCACAGCAGAGTCACACTTGTAAACATGGTAACTGTTTAGAAAGATGGTGGCAGCTAAAGCCGTCGGGTCGGAGTTTACTTGCTGGTTGCTTTTTGTATCCTGTGCTCATTTGGTGTGTAGGTGCATGTCCTCAAAATTAACGCAACTGACATGTTGCCAGGGTCGGTGGGCACATCATTAGCGACAGACTTTCAAGACAAGCTGTGTGATCAGGTCCAGAATTACCCACATTTGTAGGATGTCTATCTTAACATTAGCCAAATATGTTGATCACCATCTTTGTTTATGTTTACTGCACACAAATCAGGAAGTGGCAGACAGATTGGAGTCAAAGATTATAGAGCGGAGCGATCTACTAACTTTAATCTGAGTTTTGTGGTGTGCCTTCTACTGGAATCCTCTAGTAACGAATGTAGGATCGATGTAAGAACGGGAACATTAACGTCCATGACTCAGCCAGTTGCCTACACATTTGGTTGGATAAACAGTAATATATATACACAACAGTATAACGCGGGCCTTAAAATGCATTGGAAATGTAAAAACTACGTAGGGTGCTAACATAGGCTGTATATAAAGATGGACAAAATAGCTCCACTTCCTCCCACTACACAGAAATTAAGCCAAAATATCCTGGATATGAACGCTGCAATCTTACGCGGCTGACGTCATGGACACAGTCTTATCAGAAGCAATCGGGGGATGGAGCAGCCGTATCAAGGTCCCGCCAATACACACGGTTGACCAATGACGTTTCACCTTGTTTTTATAGCCTCAAAACAACTGGACTAAAGGGTATTTAGCATTTGCTGAGTAAAACTACACTACTAAAATGTAAGGACTACCTTTTGACCTAAGCTAATACATATGAATATATACTTTCATCAGTAACAGCTCACAGTGCATCAGCATAATTTTGTGCGAACCCAAATGAAGTGGATTTAAACAAAAGGGGTTTTGTTAAGTTTTGTCAGCAGTGTCAGACTGATCATCAGCTAGACCTGGACAAATCCCAGTGGGACACCACATTGATTAGGTGATGTTTTCACTGTCCCTAATGCCGATCCACAGACCCTCTCTGTGTGCCTGTCAATTGAGGTGCACATGCACCGGTTCACCGTTTCCATCCCTGGATACACTCTGTGGTATAAACAGTATGTAAATCCCAATCCTCCGCAGTGAGGATGAGGACAAATAGAATAAAGCTGATGACGGTGTAAATTTAGGGGAATTAATTCATCGTGGCAAAACATTGTGGCTCAACATGCATTTCTATGGGAGCTTTCCCTTTTCTGTGCTCACAAAACACTTGTTTGTGTTACAACTACAAAGCTTTGAGTGTCTTTTAGCAGCTGCTGTGGTGGATGCCAATAGGTGTTTGAAAAATAAAACATGTTTGTGCCAGTTTCCATATTCTAAGAGACAGATGAAAGAATTATTGATTCAGAGATTTTCTTGAGTTACCAAAGTTGTTGGAACAGAGGCCTGCCCGAGCATGATGTCATGACTTTGGTTCTCTCGCACATGTTGTGGGAAGGATGAAGTTAGAGGAACAATTTAGGTAATTTTAGCTCTAAAGAGAAAGGAGTAGGAATTTAACTAGATAAATGGTGATAGGGAAAGGTCAGCGGTAGCCTGTTTCCCCAACGAATTTCTATGCTTTATAGTTTTTTTTCACGTCATGATTACACCCTTCCATCTGTGTATACACTGGAGGTGTTGAGTCACACACTGCTATACAAGGAATAGCACACAAGGCTGTTAGGTGTGGGTGAGAGAGTGTGAAGAGCTATTTTGCAGATGTGTAGACCAGTGGTTTCCAAACGTTCTTCAAAAATGAAACCTATCCAGAGGATTATTTTTGTTGTTTCATCTCCAAAATGTCCTCAAAGGTACAATTCAGTGATGTAGATTCAGCCAAGACAGCTAATTGTCCATACATGAACATGAAATGGAATTAAATCTGTAAAAATATGAAGAGGAGGAGGTTGGAGTGGCGGTTGGAGCTGCAGCAGCAGTGTTGGCTTTAAATTAAATCAGAGGCATTTACTTGGACATGTGACCGTCTGAGCCCTGGGCAGGACTCCACTGACAGGCTTCAACTGAACAGCCTGATTTCAGTTCTCTTGGTTGGTTCAGGACCAAATGTGTCAAATAAGTATTTCATAGTGACAAATCCATCACTGCTCTGACAGTTACTGCTGGCAGCAAAGCATCTTACATTACTAGAACTGCTTTCAGACAGGCACTGAACTTCAGATCAGAGATCAGTTTCTGCAGACTTTCTCCGTGTGGCCCCCTAGTATAAAGTCTGCAGAAAGTAGTCGATGTGAGAACACAGCAGGAGATCCCCCGTAGGATTCACCGCAAGCGAAAAGGGGGATTGATGACGTTTCCAATAAACGCAGCAGATGCAAAAATGAAAACAACAACAACAACAAAAACAACCAAACATCTCCGGATGAAGAAGTGGTGCCATACACGGAGCAGAGAATCTCCCGCTGCGTTGTTTTCGTGTGTGAAAGTTAAGCTCTGGAGAAAGTCCGAACACAATTCTCAGGAGTTCCTTCGCAGGTCATGTCTGAAAACAGCTTCTTCCAACCAGCTGACGTGCGGTGTGATGTCCTATTTCTGACGTAACAGCATATTTAGGAAGCTTTTTTTATACAGCATTTCAAGGTACAAAATTCTTTATTATCATACGCATGGTCAAAACAGGTGTTACACATACAGTGAAATCCATACTTTGCTAGTCCTCCAATAGCACACGAATAAAGATGAAGACGAATAAAGTCAGAAATGGTAAATGCAAATGAACAGTAAAATGAAGAAATCTTGTGGCACCCCCGCCCATCCTCAAAGCACCCCTGGGAGCCAGGACACCCACCGTGAGAACCACATGTGTGGACAGCTGTGTTAAATGAAACAGAGACTTATCTGTTCTGTCCTGTGACAAGACAAAACACTGGGGAAACATGTTCTGTGTAGACAGGCAGTGTCTTTATTTTCACACAGCTGATTTTACACTTTATCATCCACACTGTTAACACAGTCTCTTCCATACTGAAATGTAAGTGGCTCTGTGACTGTGAAGTATGAGCGCACAGTTCTGCCTCAGGTACATTTGGCTCAGTTCTTTCTGCGTCTGTCTCACAGTGTTTAGGAAACAAAACGTACAAAGTACGACCCACTTTTTCTTTCTACTTTGTATTTTTGCGCTTTGAAAAAAGCCAGAACACGGCCCACTGTTATCTCTGTCCAGGACGCACTAGTTGAGATGCTGCTCTGCACTTAAGTGGACCACTCTGTGAAACAGAGAGGAACACTGCCAAGTAGCAAAGGGAAGAAATGCAAACTTGTCGTCCGAGCCGCCTTAGTGCTTCATTTCATCTTTTGCCAGGGATCACCACGGTTCACCAGGCAGACTTTGGACCAGGGCCATCTCCTTGGTTTCTTAGATTTGCATGGCTGTCCAGACGTCAGCAGCCCCCACCCCTCCACCCCCCCAACCCTCCACCAGCTCCTAAATGCGTCAGCAGTCCCTCCTCCCATCCCCCTCTCGTCCTCTTATCCACGCTGCCTCCCTGCAACACCTCACCCAGGCTCCCACAGCACATTGTGTCCTTGAGGACTCACTAACTACAGGCACCCCTTCCCCCACTTATGCACTCTCTTTCATTGCTATTCAGTGTGTCTAAATCTGCACCATTAATTCAGCTGTAACCAGATTGATACAAGTACAAGTACTCTGATTATTGCCACTAACCTCCTTGATCCCAGGTTATCTGTGTTCAAACAGGATTGAAACCAGAACAAATGAGCAGATTAACAGATGAGGATTTCACGTCAATTTCTCTGCTCTGTTCATGTCACATCAGATTTTTGATTCTTTACGCAGACAGCAGAATGGTCCGCCATGGATCCATGCACATGTCTCTGTACTCTGATTGAATATAATAGGTCAACTGTTAACACGGGATGTGTCTGGTGTCTACGTGCACTAATGCATTTAACCTGAACAGCTATGTGACATACTCATAAGTACATGAATGTGTTTGCGGTTTCTTATTTTCTCATTGAGGCATCCAATGATATTCAGTTCTTTTAGAGTCGGAATTAAAATACAATGGTCCGCAGAGGACCAGTTCATATTGGAAGCTGCCATTTTTAGGAATAGGGTTATTCCTAATGCATTGGAAAGAAGGCTGAGAGTATAGTTTAAATTGTAAAATGTCTCTATTCATTGGTTTATCACTGAAATTTCAATCAGTTTGGGCCTAGTAACACTGAGGTGTTTATATAGAACAATTTTATTCTGTTTTGGGTTTTAAAGCGATTCTAATGGTACAACTATGTTCCACAAAAGAACATAATGAGTTAGTGAATAAACTTATTAACATGAAAAACAACAAACACAGGTGAAATAAACACCGAAGATGCTTTCCTACGAGTGGAAACTACAGCTGCTTTCAGACAATGCACTGGACTCCGCAGATCCTCCCTATTTTGCATACGAGTTGCATATGTGAACGCAAATGTCCGAGTGACGCTCCGCTGTTTCTATGAACTTTGTCCACCTGACCTAGTATAAAGCTCGTAGAAATCCAGGAGAAGTCGATATGTGAACACAGAGGGGGATTCACCGCTGGATTCAGCACGAGCAAGTAGGGGATAAAGAAACTAAAAGAAAACAAATATCTGCCAGTGAAAAAGCGCTGACACAGACTAAGATGCCACAAGAGTTTGAGGTATAAGATCAGAAGACAGTGTCGGGGAGCTGTATGCATGATCATTTCCTGCCTCTGCAAACTGCACCTGGCTGCTGCACCTGTCGCCTGAATAACACAGAGGATTTGATGGTGTTGTAAACGTGTCTTTGCAGAGAACCTCCCGCTACGTTTTGCATGTGTGAAAGGCAAACTCTGGGTAAACTCTGTAGCCAATTGTCCGGATTTTACCCGGAGGTCATGTCTGAAAAGGGGTTCCTTGAGATGAGATGTTGCAAGTTTTTCCTCCGTTATGGCGGGATAGTTGGAGCAGTTGTTTCACTGGGAACTATTCTGCATCGTCAGCAGGTATCTCAGGGTCACTAGCGTTTCGCCCCTAAGCCTGTATGCTTCGCCTGAGTGGGGCACTGAAGACTAAGTTAGGATTCACCGGCAGAAGGTTTCCAACTGAAGTCTCTCGTCACCCACAGTCACAATGAACTAGCCTCTGGTGCCGTGGCGATCTACCCAGTGGCCTTCTTCAGCTGTTTGGGGTCCAGCCCGATCTTCTTGAAGAAATAGCGCACTGATTTTGCTTGAAAACCACGGCATCCGACTTCGATGGGAAATAAGATGGCGTTCCATCCCTTGGTGGACGATCAAGTCCTGGTACTTGGCCTTCTTCAGCTGGTGAGAGACTTCCAGTCTGTCCTCCCAGGGCACTCTAAGTTCCGTCACCAAGATAATGTTTGGGCTTTTGTACAAAAGAAGCAAGTCTGGACGTGTCTTGAAGGACCTCGTCATGCCTCCACATGTAATCGCCCTCTCTAAGCACTTTGGGACATCCGGTCAGGATGTGATTAAGAGTGCAAAAGGCTGCCTTACATTGCTCGCAGGATGGGTCTTCGTCTTTGCCTCAGAGCTTCAGACAACAAGGCCTTGCCTTCTGTTGTCCTGTTTGTAATGGGTCACCAAGACTAGAACACATTGACTAGCAGAGAAGTTCAGGTTATTCTATTAACTTTAATCTGGGAATTAGTTTCAGTTACTAATGTCTTTATTTTTCATGGGTTGATGCTGTAGCTTTAGTGACTCAGAAAGTGGACTGTCGAGTTTTGTTGAACCACCAGGCGACTGTCTAACAATTGTCAGAAAAGCACTACAAACAGCGGTAGAAGAATCAGATCTTAGTGTTGTACTTTTACAAGCACTTGTGTCAGTGTCACAGTTTAGAAATACTCAGTACTTTGGTAAAAGTACAAAAGTTTGTAAAATATCAAGTAAAATAAAATATTACTTGATTATAATTACTGATGCATAGCTATATTGTAAATTAAGTCTTATTTTACTTTGTTTTTAAGTCAAAATATGGGTTAAAAAATTCATAAAATCATCACTCAATCTGTCTGTTTTAACTGCACAATCGAATTGACATCTTTGTTTTACATTTACCACATTTAATGTTGTCGTATTTGTTTATAATTGTAACAGAAGAACTATATATTCCGGGATCACTTCGTGCATGTTCAACAGATGTTATTGATAACATTAATAACGGCTGCATCCAGGGGCTATGGTGGATCCTGTCTTACTAATGATAACACCTCAACTGAACAGAGCCATCATCAGTGTTATTTGTACCACATGTCCTTTGATTACAAGTCCAATGTTTGCTGTGAGGCAGTTTCAAGTTAAACCATGTCCACTCCTGCATATGGACCTTTTTCATTGGTCACAGGAGGAAAAACATGTTAGGACTTAAATCAATGATATGTAGCAGGTGTCTACATCAGCATGTACAGTACCAGGGCCCTGAAGGGGGCGCACCTAAATGGAAGGCAGCCATTGAATATGTTGTTAATTAAATCAGTGCTGACTATTCAGGATGAGTACTGTTGAATTAACCACAGATCACAGCAGTAAAACCTGTGAGTGAAATGTTACTGTTATGTTAACATGTCATAACACAGAGTAAAGATATCGAGAGCAACAGCTCAAATTCATGATTGAACATTAACACTGCATTCATGCTGTGTCAGCAGAATGAAAAGACCTGGAAAACCTTTTATTCCAACCTGGTAGCAATGAAACAAAAGATGGCGACTGTGTATTATTCAAGTGAAATTAAATACAAATTATTTCAGCTATCTACATTTTGCAGCCATTTTGCTGTAGCTGCCAGAAATTCCTAAAATATCTCAGGAACGTCTTGGTTCGTACCATGTCAACATTAATTAGCACGGTGACATTCTCTACACTGGCAATGCAGGTAATTGTGGACATGGGCAACCAGTTTGTATTCAAAACTTTCCACAGTTCAGATTCTGTTCCTGATATTACTTAACTGACCCACATTCATCTCTGAGCTGGTTCATAACCAGAGCTGCTGATGACTCCAGTAGCCATCATCCACACACAGAAACAGAGTTACCTCCACCAAAACTATTTGCGAATATCCTTGAAGTCTGACAAATGTGTAAAGTGCATTTCCTTGTGAAATCACATTTAAATTCACTAGATCCTGATTTTCATTAAGATCTGCTCCAATGTGCACACATTCATATGTATCAGGCCCCTAAACATGCCTGGTTTCTGTCAGCAGATCCACGAATTACTTCGCGATTAATCGACGAAAATGCTGAATATAGCAAATTTAAAGAAAATGAAAAATTGTTTCTGAATCTGCACAATATTTTCATGTGTTCTTCTCTGCTTCACCCTTCCACAATATGTCGTGGGAATCGGTGAAGTAGTTTTTGCATAATCCATCTATAAAACAAATGCAGATAGAACTAGAAGGGCGCTCTGAGAGTGCATACCTCTGCCAAGGCTACTGCCCTATCTTATCATGTCAAAGCAGTGTTTCCTATCAATTATCTACACGGTCGTGGCCCTGCCATGTTCTAATTTATTTTTTTCTCGTAATAACATTAGACATCTCTTGCTTTGGGTTTTGTGTGCAGTGCAATTTGCAGATCTACTGTATTTGCCGTGTACTTGCTTGCGCTATCGTCCATAACGTTCTTACCGTCCATGCAGTCGTACCTCATAGTTTCAGCTGCTGTTGTGCACATACCTGCAAGTGGCATGTAATGCAGTTCTCCTGTGCGTGCGTGGGAAAGCTTTAGTGTGTGTACCCAGAATCTGTTGTGTGTGAGAGCGACATTTGTGCCCCTTTGCTACCGCCATAGGTGTCAAAGTGGTGCTTGTGGTCAAAAATATCTAGAGGGTACCATTTAATACAACAGATAAGCACTCTAATTTGAAGGCAAACTCAGAAATACACACAAAAAAAAAATCCTTCTTTGTTTAAAAGCATAAATAAAGTGTGGGTCTTAATTTGAAATGCTGTGTGAGACCACTCTTTTACCTTTTTACCTTTCAGCACTGTCAACAACAAAGCTTTGGTGTCTTGCTGCCATGTTAGTCAATAGAGCAGCTTTCAGACATGCACTGAAAGCTGCAGACTATATCCGTATTTTCTCAAGAGGAGGTGCATGTGTGAACGCAAATGTCCGAGTGAGACGCTCTGCTGTTTCTGTGGATTCTATCCGCCTGACCTCCTATTATGAAGTCCGTAGAAAATCAGGAGAGTTTGATGTGAAAACACAGCAGCGACAGATGCAAAAATTCTAAAAAAATAAAAAAAGTATACAATTATCTCCCGGTTAAAATGCGGTAACACGCTTAGAAGACACAGACGAAGCTGAGGACGGTGTCGTTGTGCTGTAAACATGATCACGTGATCTCCGCAGTAGAGTTAAAACATTACTTGCTGCCTCTTTGTTGAGGATTTGTTGCTGTTGTGAACGCGTCTGTGCAGAACCCCCCCCCCCCCCCCCCCCCGCTGCGTTGTGCATGTGTGGAAGGCAAACTCTGGGTAAACTCTTAATACAACTGGCTTGAGGAAAACCAGGTTTCGGTCTCCATGACCCCACATGGCAATATATTGTCAGTCCCAGCGCAGATAGTCTTTTATACTATCACACAGAGCGACAATCAAACCAATAAAAGTTGTTGTTTAACTCTCCCACAGCTTAGTGAGCAACAGCTCCCCAAACACATTGGAAACCTGATTTCAGTGGCTGAGTCAGGCACTCTCCCCTGCACCCAGTGTGCAAAGACAGGCCTTTTATTGACACAGCTTGAAGGGAAAAAAAACACACTTGTCAAAAAAGCAATTGATGTGAGGTAGTCAATCCTCCCTCCCTTAGCGGAGGCCTGATTGTCTCAAGAGCTCTGTTCAGTAAACAGGCGTCCCTGTAGGACCAGGCAGCCAGACGACCAGCGTCGGAGCAAAATTAAAATAAGAGAATGAAAAAAAGGGAAAAAAAGAGCATCCCTGTGAGAACGGCTGGCTAAAAATATATCCTCCCTGTGCCTCCCCAAGGTCACTCTGTCATTTTGATTTGATTGGAACACAGCAGTCACAGCCATCTTCCTCCTGAGCCTCACTAACAAGCATAGAATTACTCGGCCAGCGACTGCTCAAACATCTTCCATATCTGAAGCACATATTAGCCTCTTAGATTGATTTTGCGTCCTTGCCTGAGCCATAGTGCATGTCGTCTGTTAACCAGGTACAGCGGACCTGATCCCTATTTCAATCTAACGAACTGTACATCTGTTTCTACTGTTATGAACAAACTGTTTTCTCATTCAAGGAGAACTGACGTGGTGAATCATTTGCAGAGCGCTGACGACTCTGTTCCCTTTCCACTCCCATGTACCGTACATTTGCATGTTTCCCAAAGTGTTTTATTAGGACAGAATTTCAAGGGAATTAACATATGCTTTTCTGTAAATGTCCTTGATGTTTGTTTACACCGGTGGCTGTCTGTATTTTGATGAACATTAGCTTGAGGTCATAGTCTAGAGTTTTATTTGAACGCATCTCCATTTAAATTCATGACTGGTTTGCTGGGTTGAGTCACAGGAGGGTGTCTCTTATGTTTAAAAGCTATGACACATCTGGGTAAATATTAGTAAAGGAAAAGGCAGCACACACTAAAGAAAAAGAAGAAACAGGAGAAGGCTTCAGAAACAGCTCTTCAGTCGAAGTCGATGAGTTCCGCAGACGTTCTGCTGTATCCATACGATCATAAGGCAGCAGCGGGTGGCATGTGTTGCACCGTGAGTCAGAAGAGCTGGCTTATTGAAGATGGGGATTTCTCAGATATGTTTCTCAGAGGCGTGATACACATGTTGACTCAGGCATGTAAATTTACACTGCCGCTGCGAGTTAACAACCCTGCAGGTTTCAAGAGATCTGGAAGAATAAAAGCGGCGGTTGTACCAAATTCATTCAAGGACAAGTCAGGTTATCCACACATGATCAAATTTGGGAGTGCACGCAGTTAAAGGGATAGTTCACCGAAAAAATGATAATTCACTCATTATCTACTCAGCACTGTGCCTATGGAGGAGTGGGTGAAATGTTTGAGTCCACAAAACACTTTTGGAGTTTCGGAGGTAAATAATCAAACATAAAATGCCTCCATCCTGCTCCTGTGGGGTCATCAAACTCTCCGGAAGCCCCGACATTCAAATTTGACTCGAAACAACGTCATTTACAACATATTTTTAGCCCAAATGTCCTCTACCAGTCGTGATGCTACCAGAACTAGCGATGCTACCGTGCACCCCATGCACCCCGCACGTGCCCTTGGGCGAGAGCCTGTGTGTGCGTGCTAACGTGAACGCGGCTCCAGGAGGATATCAGAGGACATTTAGGCTAAAAACGTGGCGTAATGAGGCCATTTCGAGTCGAATTTAAATGTCGGGGGCTTCCGAACACCACACAAGCAGTTTGGAGGCATGTTGTGGTTTTATCTTTTGTTTTTTGTTTACATTTGAAGAAGTGGTCACCAGTTTCTTCAATTTTATTTGATTTGGCTGCAATGCTGTTTACCCCTGAAACTCCCAAAGTGTTTTTTGGACTCAAACACTTCACCCACTCCTCCATCGGCATAGTGGTGAGTAGATAATGAGTTTTTTTGGGTGAACTATCCCTTTAACATGTGCAGAGATATCCTACTGTTTAATGCACATGTGGCATGATTCTGACACGTGCACAACAATGCACACAAACACCGGCACTGCTGTCGTTAATGGGCTGTCTCATCAAGGCTGATGGAAACAAAGCCTGCATTTATACTTTATGAGGTGAAGTGATGGTAAAGTATGAGGAAGACTGCTTGGTTAATCTTTTACTCCCAAAGTGCCCTTGAGCAATATCCCATGTGCAGAAACCCTGAGATAAAGGTCTGGAAAGTGTTTTAAAATTGCTCATGTTTCTGTGAGAAAAGAAAACAGCTTATTTCCCTGTTTGTTTTATCAGTCCTTGTAAAAGCTCCATCCACACAGTACCTGTGAGTCTGTACTGTACACTGTGCATTTATGATTTACACTCTTATGACGACACCCGGCCACAAGAACAACAAAACACAACGTGACGCTCGATGTGTGGGCAGGCTGGGAGGAGGGAGCCAAAGTTTCTGCATGGTAAGAAGACTTAGTCAGCCGCCCCCGTGAAGCTTAGCTGGCTGATCGACAGTTAGCTCACAGCTGCCGCCGCCGCCGCTGCTGCTGCTGTGTGCGTAGTTCTGCTTGCGCTAAGTCAACCACACAAAAAAAAACATGTGAGATAAGAAGAAGAAAGAAAACCCCCCCCACAGATGTTTGTTGCAGGGCTGAAAGAAGAACAGAAACGGATATGTGACATGAAACCCGAATCAGAAAGGGGAAGCAGCTGATGAAATGTGTTGGGTAGACTGAAACAGTGAAACCAGGTCTACAAAGTTAGCAAAAACAAGTCTTGTATACTAATGTGACATAGAGTTTGATTTTTATTAGAACTAAAATCAAAGACCATGCCGGTGTCGATATGCGAATTTCAAGTCATTTAATCCAAAATAAACTATATTAAACCCTAAAAACATTGTGTCTTGGACTGCTCAGTTTTTTTTCCTGTAATAATCACTCTAACTGTTCTCATACTAATTCCATTTACTTGAGAGAATTTGGAAGAATTTGGTGGCAAATACCATTTAAATACCAGGGACTTCAGTTGCGCTGACCCCCGCCTCGAGTGGAGGGCACTGGTGCATGTTCTGAATGGATGTGTGCTGTAGATAAATGGACAGGCGGGGGCCCTGGCAGCACAGCTCAGAACAGGCAGATTCATGGCCAGACAGTAGAAATCTGTCAGCCTCCTGGCAACGTGAGAGGACACCTGGAGGTAATGTAAGCAGAGCCCTCCCCATTCCCCCCCCCCCCCCCCCCCCTCTCCCCTCCTCTCACTCTCTCTGTTGCTTCTTTCTCTTTATCTCTCCGTCTCATCCCTCTCCCACCCCCTCCTCGTGACTCATCACCAGAACCTTAATCACCAATGAGTGGGCACTGCCTCCCCCTTCCACCAGACAGCAGTGCTGGGGGGGTGGGGGGATGTGCTGGTGCTCTGTTGCCCCCTGCTGGGTGTTGGGTTGCACTGAAGCACACCCCACATGGTGGAGAGATTTTGTGTTTGGCTTTCATGGGAACAAAGGAGCTGTAAGCAGCGACCTGTTTGCATCCAAGCACCTCACAGGGGCACTCCACCAATTTTACATGTCAAAGTCACTTTGATAATGTCTCCTGTGGCTCTGAGGGGGGGGGGGGGGGGGGGGGGGGGGGGGGGGGGGGGGTTGAACCCTGATGTCGCCATCGCAGTGCCTCTGTCAGTGAGACAAATGTATAACAGAAAACATTCATGGCAAAAGACATCACTTGCCTAATGAGCAGTGCTGGGAGTAATATGCCCTGTTCACTACACACACACCACGGTCACTAGTAGAGTAACCTATTGTGTTTTCAAATTAACATAATTACAATTTAAACAGGCTTATAGTTACTTTTCTTCTAATAGACTGGAGCAGATAAATGCTGTCATCTGCATTATTCCATACAATGTCCAAGAGTCTGATCTTTTTCTCAAGGAAATATGGACGTTGCTTTTACCTTCTTAAGCTAAAGGGAAAAAAAGACCGGGTGAGGACTTTGTCCACATCAAACCTGGTAAAAATCACAATGTAGCTCAGTTTATTCCTGCCTTCTGCATTTAAAACTAAAGTGTAAGTAGCTGCTAAGATCTACTAGTCACTAAGTCCCATGTTTGGTCACATGTTGATGCAGGCCAGTCTCTGTTCCAAGCACAGACAGTATGTAAAGATTGATGTAGATTCTGGGTCAGGAAAGTAAAGCCAATGTAGAATTGCCTGAAACCTGAATGACCAGCAGAGGGCGACTCCAGTGGATGCAAAAAGAAGTCTGTTCTATAGAAGTCTATGAGAAAATGCCTCTACTTCTCACTTGATTAATAATGTCAATAATCATTTTATGTCTCAATCGGTAGTTTCAATTCTTCTTTAAGCTACTACTGTCCAATGGATGCAGGTGGCAGAGTTAAGTGGGGGTGCAGTGCAATGTGTGGAATGAGTGCTAAGTTGGAGGAAGGAATTGTTGTCTTTGCCGGTCATGCCGTGGTAAGTGCAGCTGTAACAGGAAACAAAGCAATTTTCGACTCTAAAAGAGACAAAGAACAACTGCTATCACGCGTGAATATTCTAATGAGTTTGTTAAACTCCTTCAGGCATTTGTCAAGAGGTTTCAGGACATTAAAAGTAAACAGAAGGAACTAGAAATATATGTTGGGTCGTTTAATTTGGAACCAGCAGACGTTCCTGACAACCTACAACACAAACATACTTGAGCTGCAAAGCTATTACAACCTCAAAGCTGAGTACAACAGCTTCACTCTGCTCACGTTCAATATGCTGTATGAACGTCCTGAGGATGTCCCCATTGTGAAGAGACGTGCACTGAAGTTTGGGACAACTTACTGCTGAGAGCAAGACTGTGCATCAACACTGACTGAGCGAAACAAGACGTATTGGATGATGCCTGATATGTCAAACCTCATTCCCTGGAACCTTCCCCCTCCTTTTTGGAAGTTTTGGGCTTCTAGCTCGATGATGCATTTTGCTGTAATTCGCAATAGCTTCTTGATGAGGCAGCAAACAATAACATAGAAAGCAATGAATTTCACAAGTCAACACAGGGGTTTGTGCACGTACAGAAGTTGCGCGGAATCTTATCGCGGATGATCCGGCAGCAAGATACACAATGTGAGATGATAATAAGGGGGCGTCAGTGCACTAAATAGATGAATGAACATGAGGAGGCTTGATAAATCATAGAGTCAAGGCCGATCAAAACAATGATCAATCAAAGCCGTGAGGCATTGCGAGGGAGCAGTGCTGCCACTGCGCTGATGATGACAAAGCTTATGAGCATGTGCAAATCTACAACAGTGAACAAAGCATTTTACATTTTCTGCTGCGCTGCGCTGGGGAAAGTCAACCTGCTGGGGCTTTGTCTCTGTAGACTGGGGATGAACCTCAAGTGTTGTTCCACACTTCGACAAACCACATCACGACATCGTTACAATGACACATTAGGGACTAGAATTCTGCTTTGTTACCATTAGAATGACCAAACTGGACCTCCTGTCTGTCTCCATGCGTGGATTTCACTAAGGCAAGTTTTGAGCTTTTGGAGAACAAGCAGATCAGATACAATTACTTGACCACAAGCTTGATGTATGAATTAGACCCACTCTGACTCTATAACAGTCCCAGACAAGGCCTAACAACTGGCCTAATGGCTCATGACCATAGGGGACCCAAAAGCACTTCACATAGATTCTTGGTTTGAGTGATGACGAATACAATTTTAAAGTTCTGTTTATAATATAATATTTAAAGGTACAATATATAATTTGGCCGCAAAGAGTCTCTGATTCAAAACAATAACTAATGACCTAGTTTGATGATGTGAATTAAAGTTTTATTCACGTGACTCAGCAAACGGCAACGAATAATTGTGATCCATTACGAGTAAACAATAGAAAAAGTGGGAAGAAAAAACAGCTGACTGGCTAACTGGCTAACTGGCTAGCAGTGTCATACATTGTTTGCCCCAGAAGTTATAGCACAGATTGGCAAAGCCACCGGTAAAGCAGAAATAACATTAAAAATGGCAACTATTTTAAATATAGAATGGGGTCTCTTTGGGTTTCTGGGATTGTAGTTGGATAGCTCCCCAGTTGACCCCAAACTCAAGTTACAGTACATCATAGCGTTCATAACACTGTTGCTACGATGATGGTCAGTCCGCTGGGAAACACGACACCAGACATACACTCAGTGACCACTTCATTAGGTCATGTCAGATGGCAGAGATAATGATGATGATGATGATGATGATGATGATGATACTACTCGCAACAGTTTTAGCCCAAATAACTTACTCAAACCCATCCTCCTTTCAGAGCCCTGCCTGTAGTAGACAGTAATTACTCCCTTGTATCAAACTCCGTAATAAAACAGGTGAGTTGAGTAGTATTTGTTATATTTGTTGTTTCATCACATGCCAGAGAGAAAAACTGTCATTCGTTGTGTTGTCCTTTTATGTTTTGTTAGTATTTTGTGCCATTTGTGACAGTTCTTCGAGAACCTGCTGAATGAGGTTTCACCTTCTTATGTATCCGTTCACTCACCTTTAATCTTGCCTGTGCATCATTGTCTCTGTCTGATCGTGGTGTTATGAAAGCTGCCTATTGGGCCCCAAACTCGGCTAAAGAGCGTATATTTCATACAAGAACAATGGTGGTTTCAACTTATTCAGTTAAGCTGCAAGTTTCCAGTTGTAATGACAATGAGATTGGTCTTTTTCATCAATGGGAGTGTGTCACCACAAACTGGACCCACTGGCTTGTATTTTACTTCAACAAAAATAATTTTCTGTCAATTATTCTCAGAAAAGGGGCATCATTGTGAGGTAATATTAATTGAGGGTGTTGTACTGTATGGTATTGAGAAGTGTCCATTCCCTCATGTATGTGAATGCACACAACAAAAATGTAGGAAGCCTGTATAATACAACCTTTAGCTAAAATATGGGCATCATATAGGTAGACTTCGTGTCACTTGCATTTGATCTGTACAGGTGTACCCAGTAAATAGGCCACTGGGTCTAATTATTTAATTATTTAGAATACAAAACAATAAAAGGCAAACCATGATCTTTGCCTGGTCTTAATCAAAGTGCTTTTGCTGCTTAAGCTCATTCACAGTCCTGTGCACGGAGACCAGCTCCCATACTCCTGTATGCACCATTTGTACATTTCATCTACAGTTTCATGTTTTATTTTTAACATTCTACCTTGAAAATTAAATCACAACAGCAGAAAATCATGTCTTTGGACATTTTATTAGACAATGTGCTTGAGAATGAGATGCAGTGTGTCCCAAAGCCTCTTTTGTCACATGAAGCATGTAGCTTTCTTACTGTTCATTGTCGGACCTTGGTCTGGTTTTGTATATTGTTAGCGTACATGATGAGGTTGATGATGCAATATGAGTCAGTTGTTAGCTTTTCCGTCTTTTACTGCATGTTTCTCTGCACTACATTTGACATAGTATAAAATAATAAAGATGCAATTGTGATTTGTGTGGTAAACAAATCATTTATAGACTTTCACACTTTTCCCTACTGTTTTCTTTGGCGTTGTTAATGGTTCAGTTTCCTGAATGATTTTATTGTGCATTACAACCAGTTGAATTAAAAAGGTGGAAAAACAAGCACATTAACAGAATCAGTCTCTCTTGCTCGTGCACTTGCTCGCTTAGTAGTTGTACGTATGTGCGCACGTTGATTGGGAGGTTCTGTTCTTGTGCGTACTATGAAATGTAATCCTGGCGGCGCCCCTGGTCCTGTGCATTGTATGATTACCAGCCACAAAAATGTTGCACTTCCTTCACAAAAACAAAAACACTGTCTCTCTATATAACTGCATGTGCTCAGGAATTCCCCTCGAA
Source organism: Hippoglossus hippoglossus (assembly GCF_009819705.1). Taxonomy (NCBI): domain Eukaryota; kingdom Metazoa; phylum Chordata; class Actinopteri; order Pleuronectiformes; family Pleuronectidae; genus Hippoglossus; species Hippoglossus hippoglossus. Next base: position 19,136,672 of record NC_047161.1, read on the forward strand.
ATAAAACTGGCAAACCAAATGAGTTGTTTGTATTCATAATTTGTAGAGATTAGGGTTTTGGCTGCGGGAGGAAATAAACCCCAAAAACAACAATGTTAAAGTGGATCTTTCCTTGTCTGGGTGTTCTTTGTTGTAAACTGTCCAAAAAACATTGAACTCACAAAAGACTATTTTTTTAAGGTACTTTAATATTTCAGTTGCTGTCGTGTTTAATGGTAGATGTTTCAAAGTTTTGTGTTTGGATATGGTGTGTGATTTACAGGATGGGAGTACTGGTTCGTTTGTTTGGGCTCAAGGCCCAACATGATTACCCAGTATACAGGATGGTGTGCACACAGAACATGATGGAGCCTTGTAAACACATGGCACATCTAATTGAAGGAGAGGGAGTCAACAGGGGCCCTCGTCTCATGTCTGCCCCTGGGCCTCCTGCTCGGTTAATCCTGCCCTGTATCCAAAGTATTATTTACAGAGACATTTACTTTAGCCTCATTTATTTAAGTTCCTTTCTTTTTCCATGCCGTTTACTGACTAACTAGTGGAATGCACACAAGCACATTCTGTTTTCACAGGAAGTGAAACAGAACATTGAGCACAAACCGTTTAGTGTGACACAGTGACACTCTCTTCAACATCAAAAGGCATCACAAGAGCAGTACAAGCATGTTGTAAGTGCTGATGTAACTAGTTATTAGTAAGTAATGTCATAATTACATTGTATCATGAAAACAATATGAGGGAGTGTTGGAGCAGGGCCCCAGCCTGTTTAATGAGATGTTCTGGAACAACCACTTGAGGTCAGTGTTGTTCCAAGTTAAGAGCCATTTCTCCCTCCCGGTTGTGCCGATGTCCTGAATCTGAGGTCAACGTGTGTACTTCCATCCCGTGACCTGAGCGAGGAGAGGCCATGTGCCGCTTCAGCCTCAGAGGAGCCACGGCCAAGATGATAATATGATCACCTCAGTGGGAGCGGTGACAAACTGATAATGCCTGAAACAAAGGCTCACTGAAGCGCGGAGCGATGCTGAGGCAATAATTTTTATGCAAAGGAAATGCAGAGGGAAGAAAATAGCTTACAGTAAACCAGTAGAAGGGGATTACACAAAAGGTTTTATGTCATTTTTTTTCTATTAATGTAAATAGGATTTCAAGCCAAGCGTTGTGAAGATTGGTTTCGCTTGTATAACCCTCTACAGTGTATGTTTGTGTGTGTGTGTGTGTGTGTGTGTGTGTGTGTGTGTGTGTGTGTGTGTGTGTGTGTGTGTGTGTGTGTGTGTGTGTGTGTGAACATGGTGAGACAAACAGTTGTGATTACAATATGTTTAATTCTCTAACTGGAATTATGTCTGGTGAATAAAATAAGAAATAAGTTGATCTGTTTTTCTATGGAACCTCTTTAGGAAAATGGTCTGCGGTCTGTGAAAGTACGTGCTTGTTCTATTTAACACACAGCATTGTATTAATTCAATTCCTTGTGCAATTTATCCAAATGTTTTCTCCTTAAATGCGGTCGGTATCATTTTCTAGGTTTAAATCAAATTAGAAGATCTTAATCTGATCTGTGACCAGTGAGTGATATTTGTGTCAGTGTGAACTCAGGGTTCAAGACACAACAGTTAGGACGTGACCTCTGTGTCCTCAAACGTAGGTGCCATCCTGCTGCGTTCTTTCTCCTTAACCTGAGACAGATATGTAGGTGTAATTACACCTCGACACAACAACAATTTTGTAAAAGTGGCCCTAAATATGTGCTTGATGTTTACATACATTGTATTGTTCCAAAAACCTGAGGCTAAAGCAAACAGGTGCCAGACAAAGAGTCAAGTTTGTTAACATAGCTGATCATGAGCTCACTGGGAAATGATACCCGATTGGGTATCGGGGTCCGTAATGGGTCTTTAATCATGATTTAAAAATGCCTGGAAACAGTGAACAATGGCTTTCCAAGTTTCCCGAATAAGGGTGATTTTCTGCCGATCAACTAATCGATTAATCGCCTCAGCACTACACCTATTCCCGACAATGAGGCTAAACTAGGGAGGGTGAGGAGCAAGCGTGAGGACTTGGGACTCGGGTTGGTGAGTGAGCTGGACTCGCTGTGCCCCGGGGAGAGGAGAGTCACTGACCCGTGGTCAGTCTTCGTCCAGCAGCAGCACACCTTACATATTATCACCCGAGTGAGTCATCAGCGGCACGTCAACATCACTGAGGTTCTTCCAGCCAATCTTCCTATTGCTTTTTTTTTAATGCCCCCAGCGTGCTTTGTTTGAGTGATTGCTCCCTCTCTTTCTTTCTCCCTCACTTGTGCTTTATTTCCTCTAAACAGCCCCCCCTCACACACACACACACACACACACACACACACACACACACACACACACACACACACACACACACACACACACACACACACACACACACACACACACACACACGTTATCCACCCCTGCATGCTTCCATCACATTCTGCTGAAAAATTTGGAGGTCTGCCAACAGTGTTACATCGCTGCTGCCGTGCATGAAAGTGGCGAGTGTGTAGGTGTGTGTGTGTGTGTGTTTTTTTGTGGGCCTGTGCCTCCATGAGAGCACACAACAAAGTGTGTATGTGCAGATGCACATTGTGTGTGTGTGTGTGTTCACCAGTTTTAAGGACACAATGTTTTCTTGCAAACATGTGAATTCAATTGACGAATGAAGGGAGTAATCACGATGAAGTGTGTGTGTGTGTGTGTGTGTGTGTGTGTGTGTGTGTGTGTGTGTGTGTGTGTGTGTGTGTGTGTGTGTGTGTGTGTGGACAAATGGATGAATGGATAGCTGGTTTTGTGGTTTTTAGGGCTTCGTTTGTGTGTGTGTGTGTGAGCGCATGAGTTAGAGACGATATGTTGAAAAGAGTGAAAGAATGTGAGAAAAAGAGGTATTAGATGGGTGTTGTCTTACAAGCAACAACAGCACATTGCAGAAAGAGGCATTTTCAACCAATTTATTAATCCTTTTAGGCAATGTTCCCTGTTCAGAAATGCAAATTGAATCAATCTGAGTCTGACTTTTAAGACTTTCAAGTGGGATTTAATTAGAAGCCGAGGCACACAGTTTTAATGAGAGAGGGGGTGGAGAAGAAGGAGAGACAGAGGGGGAGAGAAAAGGGGGAGAAGGAGGGAGCTAGGGGAGGTGGGGTTTTAATGCTATTCCTACGGGATGAGGGTGAAGGACACATAAACCCAGCGCTGACGGCTTTCCTAAAAGAAGAAATTCCATCGTTCCATGCGGCCATCTGTCCATCCGTCCCCGCTGCCCTTCACCTTCGACTCAGCTGTTCTCACCCAGGGAGGCGTTGGAGCTCGGGGTCTGTGTGGTGACATTAAACAACACCCGATCCACTCCAAACCCACACTGCCCAACAGCAGGGAAATCGCCCCACTTCCCCTGCCAGTGGTTCTGCAATCTCCAGCCCTGAATCCTTTGTCCTTTTGTGTTGTGTTATTTACTCCAATGCCATTTTTCTTTCCTTCTCCTCCTATCCCTCGCTGAGATTCTCTAACCCTCCTCATCATCCTCCCATCATTTTCCGAGCCCTAAGCTGACTGAGCCTCCCAAAGCTATCAGGTCTGATTGTCTGATCTCGAGGCATCGAGTCCGCCGGCTGAAATGAAAAATGAGGATTCCTCTCAGCCTCTATTTTTATTCTGTTTTCATTCTCTTTTTCATTCGTCTCTCCTCGGTCTGCACCTTTTTCTTTTACCACCTCTCTTTCACAATCTCTATCATGCCTCCCCTTCGCAAACACACACACACACACACACACACACACACACACACACACACACACACACACCTCACTGCTGGCTCTTTCACTCATGTTTCTTCACCTTTTGTGGCCCTCCACGAGCCTGCCAATCTCAACCCCCCCCCCCCTGTTTCTGTGCATCTCTGTCCTCCGTCCTCCGCTGGGTTGACTGGTGAATGCTCTGACATGGGAATATGTGATGGCAGCTGAAATCACTGTTTAGTACTTTGGATTACAGCCTGCAAATCACAGTGTAAATATTGTGATCGTCTGACAAACAAAGGAAATAAGTGACAGAAAACAGTAAAAGAGGGAACACTTTAATTGCAACAAAGAACAATGAAACAGTTTATTTTACTGCCTGTGTGTTCTGTGACTACAGTTTAATTACAGCAAAATGTGAGCGGACCATAAAACACTCGTTTAAATTTCACATACTCTGTAGCTGCAGTGTAATTACAAATAAAAAAAAGATGATCATAAATAAAAAAACATTTTATTTTAAAGCCCATATTTTCTGTGACTACACTGTAACACAGTGCAAAATCAATCAATCAAATTTTATTATATAGGCCATATTCACAAATCAAAATTTGTCTCTAAAAAATTGGGCTTAAGATGCGACATCCTCTGGCCTCAGTGAGAGCAAAGAAAAACTACAAAAAAATCAGGATGGACAAAAGTCATACATTTAAAGTAAATGATGAGTGGAAAACTAATTGAGTACTTTCAATATGTATCTGCAATGTTACCCCCATTTTTTAAATAAACCAGCCACTTATTAACAATACTAACAATAATACTAATAATACTATATTATAACTATAACAATTTTATCTTCTAAGCTTTTTGAAGTACCCAATGTGACTGAACAAGGAACAATTAAAAAAAATGACTTACATGTGCACCTTACTGAGGCTTCATCCATACCACAATGTTTTCAGTTGTAACAACGCTTGTATATGATTATCCATCTTCTGGTAGCCGAGGCTAATGCCGGTTGCTTTCTTCCAGAGGAGGGTCATGTGATAGGAGCCTGATGAATCAGTGAAGATTATATCAAGACTGAACAGTCCAGATCTGCGAGAGGTTGTGAGTGTCTACGTCATCGTTTCCGAATGTCTCCACCCCTGCGTATTTAAACTTCTCTGTTTTAGTGGCTATACAACTTCACAGTAGATTGGATGCCAGGTACACATATCATAGGTGATGCATTTTCAAACAAAAATCTAGTAATGTGGACGTAGCCTGAATCAGTTATCTTGCACGGGTGTTGGACATATAATTGGCCCCTCTGTGTAAATTGTGGCCCCTTTATGACCCCTGTTTCAGAAAAATCCTAGATCTGCCACTGGGTGTATCCGGTGATTAATAAACAGGTAGTGATTACCCCCTCATTACCAAACCACTTGCCTTCTTCCCTTGTACTTGCATATATGTAAGTAATGTATTGATAACCTGTGTACAGTAAATAATTACAAGGTCATTTGCGACTGTAATCCAGAGCCTCACTAATCACTATTTTCCATGTACCATTCATTACAGTGGTCAATAGAGTTGTTTAAAAGGTGTCTTCTCTAATGCCACTGCCCCCATTAAGCTTATTTCTGTTGATAAGGCACTCTATCTTTCACTTCCCTATGACCTTGCAACTGATAATTACAGCCCCACGATCATTATAATGCCCTAGGAAATCAGTCATGCCTTATGGTAATGTTATTTTTCCTCAGTCGCGAGTAGTGTAACAAATTTATATCTTTTTTATCTCCTCTAAATATCATTTGAATTATCCCCAAACTAAATCCCAACCTGATCCCTCCGCCCGTTATCAGGTCGTCCTCTCGTATTGAGTCGAATTCGGTGAGATGTGACTCGCTGTGGGCGGATGTGCCTCGGCTTTACTGAGCGAGGAACTGTGATCAATCACAGGAAAGACAACAGGCTCATAACTAATTTTTGAAGGGGACACAAGATGTCGTGATTAACAAGGCGTCATGGAAAAAGATGTGTTTTTGTGTTGCTACATTCCAGGGAAAAGATGACTAATGACTTATTAGGACCTTACTGAGTTAAGAGACAGACTCTAATCACATTAGAAAGGAATTTTGAGACGAGGTTGCATAATCTGAATTTTTTCACATAACCTCACGGACAAAGACACTGACTGACACCAATGTAAGTTTCACAATTTAAAACACATACATCACAATCAATATTAAGGTATGTCTCCATGAGAGCATGGTACCTGGGCTCTTTATCATTCATTTGCTGTTTGGTTATGGGTCAGGCAACGGAAGTGTACCTGCTCAGGTGATACTATTTAAACTGACAAGATGTGGTGCGTGAATAGTTCCATCGCTGGACTTTCCCCCCAGGGCAGGGAGTTCGACTCCTCTAACATTATTAGCATTGACACTTTTCACTCTGACATTTGGTTGTTAAAGCAAAAAAAACACTTGGTTGGAGAAAGCTCACAAGATCGATCCTGTGATTGTCAGAAGAAACTAAAAATATGTATCTACCATTTGCACATCATTACAATATTTTGCATACTAATTAGGTGAACCTAACCTCTCACCCTGGGGAAGACCACAACCAAGGCTCTAAATGTTTATTTGTCTGTACGCACCTCTGATATGATGGACGTGAAGCAGCCCTTATTGATCACTGTACTCTGCTGATCAAGCAATTTGTTGCTGATGCCGGTTTCAAACATAAACTCCGGAGGATGTCCGCAGAATCGGGTCCGGACTTTCTCTGGAGGTTGTCTTTCATGCATGGACAATGCAGCAGGAGACACGTTCACAACAACACAGTAATCTACGGAGCGATCAGGTGAGGGGGGGTGCAGCAGGCAGAGACGTAACATCCTCGTCTGTGTCCTCTATGTGTATGGAACCCCTTTCTCATTTTTTTTTTTCAATTCTTATAAGTTTTACATTTGTCGAATTTTAGAAATGTCATCAACAATGCCCACTTGCTTGCATTGAATCCTGCAGAGGATCTCATGCTGTTTTTCTCACATGAGGTCATTAGGTCGTGTTTTTACTAAGGGGTTGGCAGATGAAACTCCAGAGAAAGTCCGGGGCCTCTCACTAAGACATTTTTGTTCCCCTGAGAATGTCAGGAGATTTTCTGTAGTTCAGGGTATGCTTGAAATTAATTAATCTAGAAGAATTGTGACAATAGATCAATCATTTTATTCATTTATCAGGCAATAAAGCCTGAAACTGACTTTCAGGAAGCTTCATAATGTGAGGATTTGCTACTTTTTATCATTACCTTTGAAGTCTGTTGTTGTTTTGGCTGAACGGAAGTTTTGAAGGCAGCATGTAGAAAAGTTTGATGGGCATTTTTCACTATTTTCAGATGTTAGAACATAATATCAAATTATTATGTGAAAAAATAAGTGACACATAAAACTAAAGGTAAAATAACTGTAAAATGGGTCAATACTAAATTGTTGCCTGTGGAAAAACCCATAACCTGACCTTATCCTGATGAATGTGTTCAATGATACTCCACAGAAGAAGGCATGAATAACTAATCACCAGGTTTATTAGATTTAAAGCTGTATAAAGTAATTTCACAGCCAGTGAAATAAGCTGTAAACACAACATTAACGTACTAAATTATTAAGTTGTTGTGGCTGACATGTTAGCAAACACTTGCCTTCATACACATCCAGCTGAGTCTGAACAACATTAGCATTTATTTAGCATTTATTGAATAGTGGCGTCCGGTATTGCCAACTTTGTCTGTTGTTGTGCAGGTAGTGCACAGTGGGTGGATCACAGCTTGTCCAATGAAATGAGGTTAATGACAGCAGAGTGTATAGAGGAGAAATCCAAAACAAAGAGCTAAAAGAGGCTAAAAGGCTTGGTGGAGCTGAGGGGAACTGCAGAGGTTAGTGATCATTCTCTGTGGGTTTGGGACACTTGACACATTGTGATTTGATCCATCACTGTGATGATTATTGATTATTGAACACTTCAGCTGAATTTTAGGGTTGAATCTCAATACCTTATAGGCTTGATTGTGATATGATTGAATGTAGGAATAAAAAAGATTAGCCACTGACAGATTTAATCCGAGGTGACTGGTTATCACCTGTAATAGATCAAATCTTTTTACTGCGTCGACCTCAGTGTCATAAAAACAGACAGAGGAGAAACTCCTGGCTGAGACGTGGCTGACAGCCGAGCCAAAATGTTGTCTGGGGTCCCCTGAAAGCATCGCTCCTGTCCAGGGTTGATGGTGAGGTGAGGCAGGGCGAGGCGGGGGTGAGGCTGCCTGGTGCCACTGTGGTAGACGAGCTGGTGGTGTGTAAGGCACAAGGTGATGGAGTGTGTGAGGTCCGGTCTATCGCTGTCATTAATAACCCAGACAGGTCTGCCAGCGCCTTGGAGCCCTGCTCCCATACATAAACCTCAGAGCAGCCGCCAGGGCCCCTGCACTGGCCCCCGAGGAGACGCACACACACATATCAGCAAACCAGTCGGACTACTGATGTTAACGTGATAGAGAGGAGTCATGTGTGGTGTGAGGAATAGTGCTGCACCTGGAGTGAAAAAGTGTCTCAGCAGAAATACCGAAGCTTATGGTCTCATCTGTGACGTTCCTACATATTTTCCTTCCCTTCACCGGGTCCACTCACCCGAGACAGACAAACCAATACAATATCTGATGGAGCCGGGCAGAAGTGTCTCTGCACTTGTCTTTGTCACAAAGCAACTTTCTTTACCGGTGAGAGTAAATCTATTAAATCAATGTGCACAATGTCCTGTGTCATTTTGGCTTTTGTCTTACTTCAGTCTCTTGACTGTTAAATCTTACTTTGTGCATCTAGTCTTAGTGTCGGATTGTTTTGCACGATTCAGGTCTTTTTGAACACTAACGACAGAGCATTTGGAGCTGTAAAACCCTTTGTTTATGAGGGAAGCAAAGATATGGCCCAGAGCGGAGACGGGATGAAGACCGAGCGTCTTCAAGGTTCCACAGCTCTTATTGATCAGTAAATCTACACAGATTTTCTTATTTTTGCCAGATATCAGCTTCGATCACTGGGTAGCTTCTCTTTTACCTTCTCTGCCTTTGAACATAGTTGAGCACCTGTCCTTCAACATCTCAATACCCGGGGGGGGATTGGTTGATGGAAAATGCAAAAGGGAAAAAGGAGATGGAATGGCAAAATAGCTCTGTGTGTTTGTGCGGGAGGAGAGGGTCCTTACCGATGGAGATGGGGGAGATAAAGATAGAGATGGATAGGAGAGGAGAGGAAAGAGGGAGAGGCTGTAATGAATTAATGACTGTTCTCACAACTAGATGCCTCCTCTCTCCAGCTCAGACGCAGCCGATGAAATAATAAATAAACACATGAATAAGTGAAAAGGCCTGGATGAGACGGCACTCCAGAGGGGGAGAAGATGGGAGTGGGGTGTGGGGTGGTACTGGGAGAGGGGGGGTTGATGGGCGGTGGAGAGGGGGAGAAAAGGGGTGGTAAGGCGGATAGGCACGCGGTGAGCCTCTCTGGTGATTTGCTCCAACATCAAGCAGCTGGAGGTTACTGAAAAATTTAGCAATGTGCAGGGAGCCAGTGAATGCTAATAGTGCAGACTGACACCCCCCCACCACCCCAACCGCCTCCCTTTACCCGCACCAACTCACCAACTCCGACCACCTTCCGTCTCTGGTGACCTTGCTCGACGGCGAGATCGAGCGGCCACCAGCATGCTAACGAGATGCTGGCTCTGGGTGTGCGGGGTTGCCAGACGCAGCAGGGCGCTAAAAGGGCAAGCAGGGGCCATCGAAATGACATGTTAGCATGGCCGGGGCCTGGACGGAGACGGGCAGGGTGCCACTCATCCGGGCCAACAAGGGCTAGCAGATTATATCAGAGAGAGAAAGAGATTTCACTTCAAGAAGAAGGCTGTTAATGAGGAGCGTTGGACTTGAAAACCACTTACAAAGGCACACAGACTGAGTCAAATGTCCAGCTCACCCATTCTTTCCTATCAGTCATAATAGATGTGTGACGATGAACTGATATTCATCCAAAAATAAACAATACAAGAGACAAAGATTTGGTTACATCCGTATCCATCTACAGATCCAACCTGAATTCTCTATGAAACTTTAAAAAAGTCAATATGTCTGGATAAAGCGAGCTTGCTTTGAGGCCTGATCACATACCAGCTTCAAGCCCTCACAACATTCATACACTGATAGAAATGCTGGACTCACATTGAAATCTTTACATTTGTCTTCAAAAGGCCATGTAGTTTAAGCAAACAGGACAAATATGTTTCTATAGGAGCCCAAAATGTACAGGCCCTTTTGAGTCTCAACGTTAGCTGAAGGCTACTATCGGTTGTCAGTTGGTCACAGTCATAAACTGTAAATAAAGATGGACAATGTGTCTCCACTTCCTCCCACTGTCCAGAAATGAAGCCAAAACATTCCAAATAAGAATGCTGCCGTCTTGGAGCCAGAAACATGCGCTCGACCAATCGTGAGTAAGTCTAAGCTGTCAATCATGACATTACTGCACATATTTTATCGCATCAAATAACTAATTACGACCAAATTTACCAGAAAAATTAACAGTTGAACATAATCATCAACTCATCAGTGTGATAGGAACTACCGCCATTGACAGAAACCATTGTTGAGAAAAACCTATGTTATATGTTATATGCATGGAGATCCTGAACTGACCCTTTAACTAGTGGACAGAAGCCGTTTATGCAAAGCAAGTAATGCTTGCTTCAATGGCTACTGCTACTTCCGAACATCAGCCATGTGATGTTTTGATAACAGGGACCCACGCTCATACAGTGTTACTAAAAAATCTAATTAAGAAGGATAGTAGTGTCCCAGGATGAGAAGAAAACACCAACCATTAGCATTTTTAGCAGCATTTTAGTGAAGAATTTAACACTACTTACTATTTTAGCCTATTATATTATTAAAGGATTTAAAAAAAAAACTGACCTCCTAATCACAGCTGAATTGGTTCACAATGTATCTACCAAACAAATCATCAGACAAGGAGACATATATGCCCATATGAGTTCCCAAGACTTAGAAGTTGTAATGAGTACAAAAATAAAAAACGGAAATTAATATTAAAAAAATGTAAGACCAGTTATTGTATTTTATTTGACCACATATAGAAAAGACATGTCTGGTTTATTGTCTCTGGTTTAGATATTAGATACCCAACATACGAGCACTGAAAACCTGATTAAATCAAGTCCTCCCACTTGTCTTTCCATCATCAGCCCAGAAAACGTTCCAAAGTTAAATATCAATGACTCTCATCCGGTAATATCATATTGTGTCTTTGTTTTAAGGTTAATGTTGAACTTGGCCAACTCCATCGAATGCTTGCTGGTGAATGACTCACGGCAAATCAAAATCTCAAATCACTGTGGTTCGTAAAAGGGGTTTCAGCTAACGCCTCATATGAGAATAAGAAAAGAGAGCAGGTCGTATTTCTGTCTTTCTCCCAACCGCTCAACCGATCTTCAGAGCTGAGGTTTATTTATCACCAGGACAGTGCCACTATTAGAACGCCAATACCATAACCTGAGTTTTACTGAGAAACAGGGTTGTTAATCATTATTGGAGTCGTTAACCGTAGTGACACAGAATCTCAAGACTGCTTGTTTCAAACTCAATGATTCTTTGCCGAACCGCAGTGATATGAACAACCATTTCGCCACGTTTCTATACGGAACATTTCTCAAAGCTAACCGAACACAGTTATGCAACAGAGGATGCCTAAAGGACCTTTTTTCTATTTGACAAACCCTTTTTGTTAAGAGTGTCGGATTACTGGAGGGTAAGCAAGCGTTACAAAGCTTTAACGTGTCTGGGCCAGTAAGCCCTCATCAGAGCAAGTGAAATGCTACTGACCCTTTGTGACAGTCGTGTCCCCTTCAGTGAACCCTCTGCAGTGTTGGTAATCTGTCATTTTCACTGCTATTTGTGGGATATGACACCTTTTACTCTGCTTGATGAAATGAAGGATTGAATTTGGGCAAATGTGGTCTTTTATAATTTTTTATAAAGAAGAGAAAAGGCTGATCAGAGGAGTTTTTGTCCACTCTCATTGGGATTTCTCCTCATTTGACCCTGATCTGTCCCCAAGCTGAGTCAACTAACACAGATAATGTTGTTCTGATCTGGGATTTCTGTTGTCACATTATGGGAGCATCACAAAATTCTACTTTATCCATTTTTCATGTTTGGAATAGGGCCAAGGGGCAGGAAAGGGCTTTGACTTATAGGAAACATTACATTCAACTGTGACAGTTATGAGTTATGAGTGATTCATTCTATTTTTGAAGGCAGGTGAAGTGTTTCTTTAGACAACTGTGACCCAAATGTCCTCACCACCAGCTCTGGTCCTGCAGGCCCTTTGGCCCGGATGGCCCCCCGGTCTCCGTCCTCCGACAGGGATGCTGACAGACTGGATTGGAGGCTCTGGGCGCCGCCGAGGAGCCCTGATGACATGATTTACGGGAAGAGCTGCCGGGGTTGCTGGGCGACGTCTCGCTGCGGTCCCCCGCCACTATAATCGGAGCTCCTCGTCCGGCTCCGAGGAGTCTGCCCAGGCTCACATCACCTCCTCCCCTCCTCTCACTCCTCCTCACCCCCTCCCCTCCTTTGCCGGCCTAACTCAACGACTCACTCCCTCTTGCCTCCCCTCGTCTTTGTAAGACAGAGGGAGGGAAGGTCAAGAGGCTCGCAACAATAGTAGCTATGTTATGAGGGCCACTCCTTTGAGGTGAAGAGACAGATGAACACGCAGACACACACACAAAAAATGCACGCACTCAGGCACACATGTACACACAGACACAGATATGCATGCAATACATAAAACAAAGAGCAACACCAACACAATGGCGCTGTGTTGTCTCTCCTTCCACTGTGGTGTGGATTTATTGGCTGCTCTGTGGCGTGCACATCCATCCCTCCTGTAAAAGCGCATTGTCTGGGCTCCTCTGAGCAGCAGCTCCAGTGCACCGGCTCTCCATATCTGAGCCTAACACCTCCACTGCTTTCCTACCCGCCCACTATAATCAGCGGAGAGCGCTGGGGAGCGACTTGGAGTCTGGCTGGCTGGCTCGGCTCGCTCCAGAGTGCTGGCTGGGAGCGAGGTCATCTGTCCAGAGCGAGTCTCCAGGGAGGGAGAGGGAGCGGGATGCAAGGGGCTATTTGAGGAGCAATGGAGGATAAGGAGAACCCTGTCCTAAGTCACGCTGGTCAAGGTTTTCCTGAGAGACTCAATTCATTTTCTCTTTGGATCTTTTATTGGCTAACCTTGGAATACTTTTCAGGATAATGTTGTTTTACCACGCTAAGATTACATAACATAAGTTCCTCACTGTTCTGTGGATTCAGATAGTTTGTTTAGTGCATTAATTGGCCAGTGTTTTGACTTTCTGACCTTTTTTTAAAAGGATGACAGAGGAAACCGCCTGTAGTGATCAAATTCATCTCGATAGGCTGACGGTTATTAAAACTTTTTTCTTCATTTCAAATGCACTTTGCCATCCAATTGACATTTGTATATATTAATTACATGAATACCAATGATAGATAAAATAACTTACTCTGTGCCATTGTCCTCTCCTGCTCTATGTCTGAATAGTGAGGGTGAAAGTATTACACTCATGAAACACACCCGCTACTGTGAGAGAACAATAGTGACGCACTCTAAAAGCTCTGGATCAGGAGGAAAGATCTCAACTGGGCCCCAAGATGCTAGGTCCATGAGCCCAGGTCTGATCAACCTGTGGTGGGCCGGCCGTAGAAGAGGGCTCCTTGTGATTAAAAGGCCGAAACACCTGATGACCTGATGATGTACACAACTGAAGATATGTCCCTAACATCTGCTGGTGGTCAGTATCATCCGCTAACATCAACTAGAGGTAGGCATTATTAAGTGCTGCAGAATATACAAGGGATATTCTCCATCTTGTCCTAAGTTCTAAAATGGGAACGTGTTTAATTTTAAAAGGCATTGAGGTATTGCTGTCTGATCTGCTGAGTGGGCCATATGGCTTTCATAGTACTGCCATAGAAGCCAGTAGCCAGACAGATTTCGGTCTGCATCATTGATTACAAGGCCAAAAGACTTGATGATGCTGAGGTGCACAACTGAGGTTATGTCCCTAACGTCCACTGGTGGCCACTAACACCTGCTAACATCTACTGGTGGTTGGTAACCTAAATTGTGCAGCAGACCTTCAAACGTACAAAGGGACATTCAACATCCTATATTCTAAATAGTACCACTCTATTATGGTGCAGCAGGCATGAGGTATTTAGCTTAGCTTAGCATAAAAAAAAAAACACCCATCAGCATATTTAAATCTCAATAATAAATGTATCTCATAATATTGTTTTAGTAGAATTTGGCCAAACAGTGCAGAACCCAAACTCCTATGTGCTATCTCTCTGATTCTTCAGTGTCCATTAATTATTTATAGCTTATGTTATTGATATGTTAACAGGTCATGCAATCGGTCAAGCTACCGGTGAATTTGATTTGCTCCAATTTACATCACTAGCACAAGATGATTGCACCTCGTGTCATATTTTGGATACAATTTTACAGTCGGAGGAAGTGGAGTCATCCATCTTTATTTACAACAGTTTCAAACATTCAAATATTTAATGTTTGTCAAGATTGGATTTAAATCAAAGAATGACAGCCTTACTGCACACACACAAGTAAACCCAGTTTTACGGTGGTAATGCATCCATTATAAAATGATTTTCAGGATAGATATTGATGGTGTAAATATAGCTTGTTTCTCTGACAAGACCCATCTTCCTTGTCATTTGCTGCATTTAAACCAAACAAAAATATTACAGGTGTATTCGCTTCAGGCAGGGCTGTAAATACACCACATCAAGGAGGACATGAGTGAAAATATAAATATAAGTAAAAGCTTTAAAATGCCAATATCCATGACATGACACATCAGTCTGCGTTTTACATTCAGCACTTGTCGACAGTGACTGGCTCTTCCATACTTTAATGAGATCAGGGCCAGTGCTGGCTCACCCATATATCGCTGTGACCCCTGTTATGGCAATCTATTCATCAGACAGCTTGTGTTTTCTCCAGCTGAGCCTGTGAAGCAGCCAAAGAGGCCGACACGACTGTGATCTGCCATGCATGAAAACGTGCGGCACATGAACAGGAAGGGGAAGAAGAGGGGAGTACTGAGGAGGCTGTGCGAGAGTTGTCTGCGCTGAGGCCTTCAACGCCGTCAACAACACAGAGCCCTGATGGAAGCAGGCCGACGAACGCTGCTGCTGGAGTTGTGTGTGTGTGAGTGTGTGTGTGTGCGCACACGTAGGTGCACGCGTGTTAGAAAGAAATTGATGGGAGCCAAAAAAATATATATATATATTTTTAAAGTTTTGATAGAAGGTTTGTCACCATAGAGCCTCTCATCACTTTTCAAAAGAGAACAGACACTTCTCAGAGATATAAACCCACTTTCTCTGCATTTTCTGAGTTTTATCACACTCGAAAAGAAACCTTCAGCTACCCCCTTTACTCTTTCCCTCTTTATCATCAATCATCTCGCTCTCTCTGACACACACACACACACACACACACAAACACATACCGTGTTGAGAGCCCAAAGTGTTGAGGTAATGACTTACACATGTCCCTATTAAGGATCTGGCACATGGCGGGGAACTTTCCCACCCGTCCATAATTGATATTAATCCCTGCTCTTTGGAGTGGCTCGGGGGAACGGTCGGAGGAGACGTTAATGCTTATACAATGCCACAGTCCTAGACCCTGTGAAAAAAACCTCCCCTTTGAAAAAAAAGGACTGGAATAAATGAGATTAAACCCCGGCAGACAACGAGGGGATGAGACAAAAATGGCAGAAAAGTGAAAATAACAAAAGGAGAATAGAAAACTCCTTCAAATGTGGACATAAAAGTAAATGAAAAAAATAGAGCCAGAATTAGGCTTATTAAATCTCTAGTATCAGATAAAAATACCTTTTGTTTGGATACTCTACCATTGAAAAGCTTTCTATTGAACCCTGGCTTTAAAAACTGAAATGCTACCTATTCAAAAAGGTACTCCTAGAAGTCATTATAAAGGGACAAAAATATCTATAGGTAGAATTTAGAGCTAAAGCAAACAACAAGATATAATAACTAAACATCTACTGCATAAATCTGTAATGCAAGGAAGGCAAATGCACCATAGTCGATCGTATTTGTAAATATTTTTGGCTTGGTTGTACTGTATATTCTTACTTACCTCGGGTGGTGTCTTTCCATGCCTCCACTGTAGCCAGATAATCAGATTGAATTAGCATTTTGTCATTCAGGCTGACATCATGTATGTGTAATGTCTATGTCCAACATCCTTCTCATCCAACATGGAAGCCGAGATTGCATTTTTCACAACAGCTTTACGAAATATGCAGAGTTAACTTCTATCTACTATTCAGTTTACAACAACCTACACTACTGTGTCATTTCCATTTCATCATTTTCTGTGTACATTATTCTGTCATTACATTTCATAAATGTAGCTTGGTGTGTGCAAACATGATAGAACCATTGAGAATATAGGATGAGATGTTAAATATACCCTTGTACTTTTGAAGGTCTTCTGCACAATGTAGGTTACCAACTACCAGTAGATGTTAGCAGGTGTTAGTGGCCACTAGCAGATGTTAGGGACATTATGTGTGCACCTTAGCGCCATCAAGTGTTTTGGCCTTGTAATCAATGATACAGGCCGGACTTGAGGGTACGCTGAGGCTAAAGGTTAATCTGACGTGGTGTGTACAAACATGATAAAACTTTATAATCCAATTATCTAAAAAACATAATCTCCATACAAACCATAATCCTACATGTTTTTTTATTGGTTTGTCTCTCCAACCTGGGGTCAGGTCAATGAGTCAATGAACCCAACACCAGAGTAACTTAATATCACTGAACAAACTGTGCAGCTATAGTGGTCTGGGACATCATCACTCTGGGGATGAACTGAATGTTGTGCTCAGTGAATTCCTGAGCAGAAAAAAAGTTTTATAAAATCAACAAAACCAAATGCAAGTGAGTTGATTCTGTCCACTGACAGGATTACTGTCTAATCAACAATATATTGATAATGTTAAGTTGGCTAGTTGGCTAATATTCAATGTTATGTTCAGATGATGACAATGTAGTGTGTATCATTGTGTGCTATCATCATCCTACCACTTAGTATTAAATATCAGCTTAATGTATTTAGCATATTTTCTCAGGGGTTAGCTTCAGCGTCCTATTCGGCAGTTTAAGATAAAGATGAGTGTGAATGGGACAAAAAGGGAAATCAGCATTTATCGTGTTAACTCTCAATCATCAACTCTGGTTAGAAACTACATAAGTAACTAAGAAAAAATGTTCCCCCTATTTTGATAAATCCGAATTAGATAATATTTTAGAAACTTTAAAGCTGGACTCAGATCTGTTTTCTATGGCTGGGTTCTGTTCTTTTGTCGGTTTACCGGTAAATGGTCTGTGTATATATATATATATGGCTCTTTTCTCGTTTTGATGTTTTACAGTACAGTTGTGCCATTGATCCATTCACACACATTTATACAGTCCATCTATTCCGTACCTTTCTATCAAACATCATTCGCACACAGCCATCAGGGGAAATTTGAGGTTCCGTGTCTTGCCCGAGGACACAGTGGCACCACTGACCTTCTGGTCAATGGACGACCTGCTCTACATCCTGAGCCACAGCCTTCCTTCTTATAATCATTTATGTATTACCCAAGTGGATCTGAGAAGCCTCGACTGTGATCAGACAACACTGATCATAATGGAAGGGCAATGTGTGTGTGTGTGTGTTTGTGTGTGTGTGCCCTGAAAAAGTGTACCTGCTCAGGAGGTGAGGTCAGCTAACAGAAGTCAGATTTGTCTGAGAGCACAGAATGACAACAATAATGTTAATTTGTGCAGCCTTGGTAACAAACGAGAAACCGTTATTATAGTTCCAAGTTAGTTATATTGTACTAGATGCAACAAAGCTGGATACACCTGCACTACGGGGTAACAGGAGGGTGTATTATAATCTGTGGCTTTTGTCTGTCACAGCTTTAGACCACATTTTAAGCACACATGCTTAATATGCAATAACTTAGCATCTATTAGCACACACTCCTGTACCTTACTTAGCCCAGATGTCAGCCTTACTTTGTGGTTGCATTTGCAAGCTACCACTTGTGTTCGACTGTCTTTCCCACGGCTCAATGTCGAGCAGATTCAGCAGCTGCTGGTGTACAGGATCCTGTCAGCTGGGTCGCTCCTTGCATCTCTGTCCAGTCCAGGGTGTGAGAGAGTGGACAGAGTTCAGAAATGAAAGAGAGTCACCTATGGTTTCCATTTCAAACTGCGTCCTTGCTATTGTGGTTGCAACAGTTTATTACCTAGTGATCTGAGTCGGTTAGTGTAAGAAATTATGGTCCTTGGTTTTTTTGTCCTTTGTTCTGTGGAAAAGTGGCATCTCCTTACTCCTCACTCTGTCAAGCAGGCTTGACAATTCCTATTATCTGGTCTACCCAGAAATGTCATAAATCAGCTACAGCTGATTCAGAACTCTGCAGCCCTTTTGCTGTCCAGGACCAGAAAAAGAGTCCACATTACTCCTGTTTTTAAGTCCAAAGATACATGTCTCATGTCCTTACAGTTTATGAACCTGTATGGCTCCTTAGTTCATCTGGTATGAGTTTGATAGCTGTTCCCAAGTGGAACTAAAACCTTTGGTGATTGTGTGTGTGTGTGATTGATTGATTGATTGACTGATTGACAAAAACAAAAACAATAGGCCCCATTAAATGAACATACAACCCTGCGGAGTGTATCTCCAAGTGTATATGTGAAAAAGACGACTTCAAGTGTTCCTTCCACTCTTTATTGAATCAACTTCTGGATGTTAAATACAATGAAGCAGAACAAATTTTATGGACAGTTATGTGCATCTAATAGGTTTGATTGATTCATCCTGCTGACCAAATTGTTCTGATTATATATATATGTTTACTGGGTTACTTGATTATATGAATTCAAATTAGAAATATCATTGGCAGTTACAGAAAAAAACTTTCCTCATTGCTTTTGAACCTGAGTGCCCAGGCTCCCTGAGGGCCCTGCACTGAGTTCCCAGCTGAGTGTCAAACACACTCTGGAGTCTGCCTGAATAGACACCCATCTGCCCCTGCTGTCTGCCTGACGAAGGAGGGAGGGAGGGAGGGATGGAGCAGTGGGGAAGGGCTGACATGGAGGTCGACCAAGCCCTTACAGTTGTAATCCGCAAAGAGGGATAAAAATGAAACTCTCCCCTCACTAAACATGACCTCATACTAGTGATTATATCAGTTTCACTCGAGTGAAGTGTTATTTCTCAAGTAAGATTAATAAAGTCATACTTGTGCAGTCAGGCGACATGCATGCTCTAGGAATATCAAAGCAAGATGTATCAGGAAACAATGAAAGGGTTGTGATCTTCACCGCTAAAGAATGACAGATGAAAATGTAGTTCTCTGAAGATTATCAGCAAAACCCAATAAACAAAGGTACAGAGCCTGACAATACATTCCCAAATACATCAGTGCAGGTCAGCTTCTAATTGTCTAATTGTCAGACTTTGTTGTAATGGACAGTCTGTTGTAAATCGGATAAAAGGTAAAAAAAAACAACTCATTTCTGAACAGTAGCCAAGAGAAAGAAATCTGAAGTGCCAGCTCAAGGAGTAAGTGTATATCTGCAATAAACTGGAAATCTAGCGACAATAAATCTCTCCAAAACTTTGAAAGTTTAGCGATTAGCTCGCTCACTGCCAGATTCGTGCTAAACTGTGGTCTTGGTAAAGCTGCTTGTCGGGCAACCAATCTCCAGAGAAGAGCATTAACTTTACACAAGTGCATTTGTCTTTGCAACTCATCCGGATGTGCTCCATGTTTCCAGCTGTAACGACGCTCAGGAACTGGACTTTGTCATCACTGTAAGTTCATCTCTATAAAGAATAAACACTGGCTTGTTTTTAACTTCTACAAAAAGATTCAATTTCTTTCAGGCAATCTGCATCTACTGCTTGTTTCTTGTAAGTCACCACGATGATCATCTGCCACACATAAGAGTGTATTTTCTTCACCCTAATCACTATTCCCCCGAATATCTCTGTATGTATTTATTATCATTAGATTTAAATAATCTCACACAATTTTGGTTGGACCACACACTATTAACCCCAATCTGCATGATCCATTGCACCTCCTCCTTCTCTTAAAGTGCAGCCATTCAGAGCAGCTACTTTTGTCTTTATAGTGAGGAAACATTACTTTGTATGTAGGATATATGCATTTTCTGCGTAGTGAATTAAATGAAATCAGGGCACACCTGCATATTTTGGATACAAATAACCAACTAATAAGTGTAATAGAGCATTTATCATCTGTCATCAACAGCAGAAGTGACCCTCCATTTCTCAGTTTGATCCTCACTTGTATTCTTTCTGTTGTTTTTCTTTCCCACAGAGTCCATTGATTACGTTCATTTATTCCTTCACAATAAAGGCTTTGACAGCTTTGTCACCGTTCTCCTGGCAACCACAGTTGCTGCCATCATGGAGAGCCTTTTGGAGAATTGACTGCACTCATATAATAGCTAAATATACAACAGGCATTCAGGAGAGACAGATTTACCTGAAAATGTTAAGAACCAAACCCTCTGTAAGGGGAATAAAAAGAAGATGGAAGTGCCGTTGCTATATTGCTAAACGTTCAGTGGTTGTATGATGTTTGGTTAAGTTTCCTCTGACACACGGGCGAGCTGATAATGACCAGATTCTTCCATTGGGCGGAACACTTTGTTCAAAGGTGGAGTTTTTCATCATTTTGTTCCGTCTGATGGCCTCGAAGATAGATGCTCTGCTGTGAGCCCTGCTGTTTCTCACCACACTGATTGGACTTCTGCAAAGACGCCCTGACCGCTCAGTGGCCCACTGGCATCCCAGAGTGATGCCTCGGAACCACACACTACTAACAACTACTACAAACAAACACACAGACACACACACACACACACACACACACACTGGCTTTTCACCATACGGATGAGCACAAAAGGATTTCAATTAGGGGCATGGATTAATGCTTTCAAATGTGTCAGGGTTTCTGTGGATGCTGTGATCTACTGTGTGTCAGAGGTGGATGTTTGCGGAAATTTCAAATGTGTGTACTTGTGCTTGGGATTGAATAAAAACTAAAGAAGAGTGGGAGAGAATTCTTAAGGGAAAGTTTTAGAATTTTGATGTGGGAACTGTTGGGTTTTCTCTTCAAACTTGAGGTCTCGACCTTATTATGTTATGATCTGGCTATTAAATTGGAGTGAACAGAATATCTTTTATTACTATCGATTCTTCATTTTTGCTATGGACTTTTTTTGTGAAGCACCTTGTAACCTCGTTTAGATAAGTGCTATGCAAATAAAGTTATAATAATTATAAATATTTTTAACATTTACATCAGCCACATTTTCTGGCTGATGTAAATGTTAAGTCATGGAAATTCAGATTACAGAATGAGGCAGTACGCCCCTGACGTAAATTATATCCACGCACCTTGACAGCAGGGGGATGATCCCTGCACGTATAGAATATGTAACAGAGTAGAGAGATAGTGTCTTTACTCAGCGTTATTTGTAATATGGTGCAAAGCAGAAAACACACAGCAAGACTGAACCAGACTAAAAAAAGTATATGTTTTTAGACCGAAATTAACCAAATACAATTTGACAACAACTTGTATTGAATGCTCACAGGCGCTTACGGTCAACCAGGAGCATTGTACGAGTAAAATATTCTTATATAATTAAACTATGTTTAACATTTGAGGATGTTGGAGGGGGCGGAGTATTAACCAGCCTCCACTGGTTCACTTGCTAGCAGCAGTTCACCAGCTATAGCCCAGTAAGATTAAGCACTATTGCTGCCTTCATATGGTGTCGTGTTTATTGTGTTCACAAGAAGAGACAATTTAAATGTCCAACTTTGGACCTCAAAGACTTCTTGAAGCGCGGAGTTCACAAGTAGCAAGGTGTTGCTGATGTTTCAGTCATGGTCACTGAAGTTAATTTTCTGTTGGATGATAAATTGTTACATTGTCATTTCAGTTGTAAAGACCTTTTCTTGTCATTTCACCATGTATCAAGTGTTGAAATCCCCAGTGGCCTTTTTTCTCTGTCCTTTGTGTTTTCTACAATACTGCTAGCTTGTTTAAGTGTGAGCCTTTGCAGCATTCATGTTGTCAAGCAGCTGTGTTCTCAGTACATCACTTGAATGCCAAGCATTTTGTGTATGTGACTTCCCATATTGTTATCACAATAAGCTCTTGAGTTTCACTTGAAGGCAGATGTGTCACCAAGACTAAATATTCTGCAAAAATGAGCAGATTACTTCACTATACCCCTTCCTGATGTGACCTCATGTAAAGATACTACTAAATCTGTGTCCGTTTGACAAAGAAATCTGTATTTGGACTTAAAACAAGTCTTCAGGGTAAACACTTGACTAGACTGCTTGATTTCATGTCAACAGTTTTTTATATATGTATATGTCCTTGGTTTACATTAAATTGATATTTACTGCTATTTACATACATTTTGCATGATGAACTTCTGTTCACAAAATGTTCATAAATGTTGGTAGTTCTCCCTGCAAGGCAAAGTACTTATTTAAATATTTGGTCAATAGCCACAGTTTAAAGTAGTCATGTTTCAACAAAAGCTGTTCCATTCACTCTCAGGCAACATCACGAAATGAATTAGTTGGTTGCCAATAACAAGAAAAGGATGAGGACCTTACCTCAACCCCTGTGGGTTTGGCTTACTTCCTGCGGTCGCTCCACTCATCCCCTGCAGCGACGTACACTCGCCATGTGCTTGGGCCAGCCATCTCTGGTCCTCTTCTCGTTTTAACAGCTGTGATCTGACCTCGGTTATCCTTCGCTTGTCATTACAGTTGCAATGAGAAATGCTCCTTTTATTCATCTGCAGTACATCACTCTCATACACAAAGAATCTCCTCTTTTCTTCTGGCAGCTACACTCATACTGACTGATATTACATCGCAATAAAAATCTGTGATGAAACCAATGTAACAATTAGAACAAAAGACTTTTCTCCAACATTTCCTCCTATGATTTAGGATGTTTGTTTCACCAGAAGATGAACGTAAAAACAGAAAGTTCTATAGCCTAGTCATGGAACATGCCGTGTAATCAGGTAATGCTTATGAGCTTTTGTAGTTTCTCTGTAAACAATTATTACACAATGTAATATTTTGACTAAAGTATTATTCCAGTCCTGTGTATTTTGTTAGGTGCTACATTTGGTGCAGACCCCCTGGAGTTGCACAGGATGTGTGTCAATACTGTTTGCTGTTTAACTTCAGGCTTTCAGCCAGTTCCTTCATCTGCCACCCTCCACCTTTTCCCTTCCCCGCTCCTCCAGCTGTTACAAGTCTTGATACCCAGGTTGAGACTGACCCTGGCTGTCGGGACCTCC
The DNA here is from genome assembly GCF_009819705.1 of Hippoglossus hippoglossus. Lineage (NCBI taxonomy): Eukaryota > Metazoa > Chordata > Actinopteri > Pleuronectiformes > Pleuronectidae > Hippoglossus > Hippoglossus hippoglossus. The sequence goes on from NC_047161.1 coordinate 19,160,079, forward strand.
CAAGGTTTGGCCTACTGGGTCAGGGACCACCAGTCAGGGGCTAACAACTCAGACGGCAGAGGAAAGAACCAAAACCAGACCCTGCACTGAGCTGAGAGCTGCTCCCTTTAGCACCAAATCAGTTTTCGGAGTGTGGAAAGACAAAAATCATTCTGAACTGCTGGGAGCCTAATTGTATAATTAATGTTTTTTTGTATAATTGAAAAGTCTCCTTGATTAAAAAAGAGCTAAGGAAAAAAGGAATAGGCTAACACACAACTTCAGGGCTTGTTATCAGCAAGCTAATGTGTTAGCTTCATCAAACCTCAAGTTCTGGATCGAAAAGAATTTGCCACCAAAACTTCCATATCTCAGGGTGTGCCCAGTCGTTCTTCTTTTAAAGCATATTTACAACTGGCTTTACGTTTTTAAGTAATTACATATTTATTATTTATTAAGCGAAGTCAATTTTTGCAGTGAAGCATTAGAGTGATAGCTAGCTAGTTATTAGATGAGGAAGAAATTAATAAATGAGATTCACATTCTTTAAAAATGTTTTGCAAACTTGACATCCAGCATCCACACAACTCTTGTCAACAACTACATGAGCTAGCAGTCTGGGCAAGGTTAGTTGTTGATTGGTTAAATTTTAATTTTAATGTGACAACACTTTAAAAAATTGTTTTTAATACACCACGCTGGTACACTACCATTGATCAGATAACAGGACAAATATCTTATTATCTTATTCACATTTAATGTTGGAGGACTTGTATTGTATAGGTTGGGCAGGGTTCGCCAAACCTTACAGCCTATGGCCCCCAATATAATGGTGCCATAGACTAAGAACCCCCATTTATCCAAAGGAGATTGATTTAACAAACTTTTATTTAGTTTGGGGATCACTGAGGGTACATCCACATTCCCTTTTAGTTTTAAAATTCATCACTGTTGCTCAATAAGGCCTTGCATCCACACTTCTCTGGAGTGTCCAAACCCCTAAAATGTAGATGTTTGGAAACGCTGCTGCTCCTGTTTTAGTTTGAAAAATCTGGGGTTGTATTGTATTGTATTGGCAGAAATTGAGATATTGGGAAACAATGAAACAGTCACCTGCATTCACCTCCTGGTTTGGTGTTATCGATCGGTGATGAATTCAAAGCGTTGCTAACACCTGCTTGCAGTACAACTCCACCTTGGTGTTTGTCCGAGAAAAGAAATGGTTACGCTTACCTTTCACTGTTGCTGATTCTCATAACAGTATTTTTCCACAACGAAGCAAACAACTTCACATAGACAATCTGCGTCCTATACATCTGTCACATAACACATAAGCCATTTTCGGAACCGGAAGTCTGTGTCATGTTCCCAGCATTGTGTCAGTGCTTTCTGCGGAGTTTACCTTTAAAACATGAACCCATTAGGAGGTTCTCCGCTCAGACGCATTCACAACGACACAGACATTTTGGGAGCGTTCAGGTTAGGACTGGTATAGCAGGCAGATATGTAACGTATGAACATTGCTCCAGAGATCACGTGTTTTTATTTACAGCACATCAATACCAGTATCAGACCTTATCACCAAAAACTCTCTTGTATGGCACTGCTGTTTTATCCTGTTTGTATTCTTTCTTTTCTAAATCTGTCGCGTGTTAGAAGCACCATCAACACGCCCACTCGCTCGCAGTGAAACCTCCGGGGAGAATATCTTGCTGTATTCTCACGTCGGCTAATTCCGACATGCTTCTCACCAGAACATTTGTGTTCTCACATACAGCCCCTCTGCAGAATGTCAGGAGATTATCCAGAGTTCAGTGCATGTCTGAAAGCAGCTTTGGTCATTTGAACCAGTGCTGATATAATTTTGTTTCTACCTTTAGATGGCGAGGATACAGTATAGTTTTTTATTTGGGTTGGAGGACTCTTCTCTTCTAACATATTTTGGTTTGAATGTGGTCCCTTGATGGTTATTCCAAAACCTCTTACACACAGCTTTTTTATGCAAGAATAAGTGAAAAGATTTCTTTTCAGATAATAGGACAGAGCGTTAGTCAGGAATGCTCTCTTTGTTCTAATATGGCTTCCAAATGCACTCTTATTATTTTGACGGCCTTTGTTCTCCAGACTGCCTCTGCGTTCTGAGGAGTTTCACACCTTCATACATACTGTATATATGTGATAATTGTCCACAGACTGCTCGCCCTCCCACCTGTAGCGTTTTCATCTTGGCAGCTTCTCCTCCATAACGATCTTGGCTCGTTTCTTTTGTGTTTTTCCGAGCCCCGCCGCCCGCTCCCTCATTCACTAATCAGAGCTCGTGCCCCTGCTGGTCCACAGTTAACCTCTAGGCACTCGGGAGATGCTCCTCCACCTCCTCTGCATATGGCCATTGTAGATCTTGGGTGGCAGCCAGAGTGCCCCCTCTCGCCGGCCCCTCCCCCACCATACGTTGGCGCAGTACTGAGGCATAAAGGCATTTGTATGCCAGTCATGTTTCGAAGGGGCCGCTGGCTCTTAAAGACTGTGGGAAAGGGGGCATTTCTGCACTGAAACAGCCCCGTTTTCACACATTCCTGAGGAGGGCATATTGAGCTCATTATCATAGCTAACTACAATGGCTCTTTGTGTGGGATACGGGATTTGGTAATGTGCCAGATATCCTTGGGTGCATGTGTAGATGCACATGTGTGAATCTCTTGTCACATTTCGGTGTGCGCTCCGAAATGTAACAGATAAATTTAGAATTGCCTGATTTGAATTATCCAGTATAACAACCCAATTTCAAAGCTCAGTTCTGTTCTTCTCACCAGAAACAAAAACTACATTCTATGTGATGCATATTATAAGAAAATGTACTAATAATTAAATTCCACATCTTTTTGTCCAATACATTTAGTAGACAAGGTTATCAAATGACTTAGTATGTATGGGTAATGTTATAATTAAACTGACTTGAGTATGAATCTAGGTAAAGCATCAAAAATGTTATTTCCAAGGTCTAATTCAAACTCTCATGCTTAATATGTATAGTACACTGATGCGTTAACTAGCAATTATTTCAACACACTTATTTACCTTATCTACTCCACTTTAAACAGATTTATCACTGCAGACTTATTTCAAGGTCTCCTACTGTACTAATGTTTTAGTGTTGTCCCTCAGCTTTAAGTCGGTTTGAAAAAAAGCATATATAGTATATTTATAGTATATTTCAATTTGAAAAGTTCAGAAACAAGTCTGAATTCTTTTTACCATTCACAAAGCAAATTTGCTTTGGTTTCTCTCCACAGCCAGAAATTACAGGAGCAGAAAGTGCAACAACCAGTATTCATAATAAGTTTGGATATTAGTGCTGTTTTACCAAATTATTTATTGACCATTAATGAGGGTATAATAATTGAGTTCAGTACAATGGCCTTTCATCAACAACAAAACCATAATTGTCCTTCCCTGTCTGTATCTCCGCCCTAAGCTCACATGGTTTCCACTGACAAGGTCGTATTTTGACTTTTAAAATAACATTTAAAACAGCTGTGGATTTTTTCAAGAAACCTTTTAGAAGATGTTGCTCAAACAGGAAGAAATACTGAAGTTGTTGGGAACTATTTTCTACAGAGGATTCATCCAGATTTGGTGATGTAGCAAATACCTCAAGGAGCAGGACAGTGTGTGTGGGATTGAGGTCAAATAAACTCAATGTTAATGAATCAACAAAATATATTGCAACAATGGGACTTATTGTTGTTCATGCATTTCTTTGGCTCCCTATTTGCTGTTACTGGCTCAAACATGACTATCCCATGATGACCCTGTTTCAGAGAACGAGTTTATTCTGAGTTTAACTCAGGACTTGGACTACACTGGAGAAAATAGCGTTCACCAATGGAGTATTTTTTTCTTTCTTCTGACACACAGTAATGTTTCCACCTCCACTGGATTAAAATGAAGGCTCCTTATTTACCTGTTGCCATGGTGAATGGTGGTATTGAAGCTTGATTGATGGAGACTTTTTTTTTATGTACAAGGTACGAGCCAATTCAGAGTGAACTTACTCAGAGATGATGTCAGGCTCAGAGTTTTTAAACCAGCTACAACTGTTTCATGTAATCATGTAAATAAAAATAAGTATTGTGCATATATACAGTACATGTGAATGTACACGCACTTGCATATAAAACAGGTAATAAACAAGAAGGAATAAAACAAAACAAGGTACAGCAGTAGTTTGTAATAAAACCAGGAATACTCCCACTGCAATCAAATGTCCACAGCTACAGTGATAACAGCACAATAAATGTGCTCATTATAATTTTGTCAGAAAAGCCTTTTGAGATGAGCTTTAACTGTTTCCACGACTCATTAAAAAGCTCTCCAACTGTTTTTATGCCTCTGAGCCGGCAGCAGCCATATTCAGAGCCATTATGTTTTCAGGTTATCCGTGCATCTGTCCGTACGTCTGTCCCTCTCTCTGCAACAGGATATCTCAGGAATGTTCCGAGGGAATTTCTTTAAACCCGGTACAAAGGTTCACCTGGACTAAAGGATGGACTGATTAGATTTGAATGGTGATGTGTCAAAGGTCAAGGTCACTATGTCCTCACAAAACAAAACGTTGTTTGCATCTTTAGTGCAGTATCTCAGGAACACCTTGAGGGAATGTTTGCTTAGACTTGAGGAGGAACTCATCAGATCTTGGTGCTCAAAAGTTCAAAGGTTGCTATGGTTTCACATTTTGGCCTATTATATGGGATCGAGGTCAAGGTCACTGTGACCTCATAAAACACATTTTTGAACATGATTGATAAGTAACGCCCAGAGGGAATTTTATTACATCTAACACAAATATTTACTTAGACTCAAATATGAGCTGATTCAATTTTGGCCATCAAAGGTCAAAGGTGACCCCACAGCACACACTTGTGGCCATAACTCAAGAATGCACATAATTATTATAACAAAATACTTCATACATTTAATTAAATTCCTTTAATTATAATGTATGAGTCTAGACAGACGGATGTAAACCAAAACTTTGAACAATCGTAATCAGGGAATATGAGGTGGTAAATTGGTAAATTCTTCCATTGAACAGCCATCCTGAATAGACCAGTTTTCTTTCCAGTATTAATTCTGTGTTGTGGAATAACCACGTTGTTCACTGTTTCTTTTCTGGTTTCATTTTAGTGCTTCCTCCTAGAAAGGGGTTATTATTTAGAAAAAAAACAGTGTGGCTGTTTCAGAAGAAATAATCCCCCTGAGGGATGTTAAGAGACAACACACCGCCCTCCTCCACCTTTGGCAGGACGTACCGAGATGCGTTCCCCCATCATCGTGTCTGAAGCGTCCAGCGTGTTGGAACAGACCAGCTGCAGATCTAAATAAAATCACAGACTAATAGTCCAGATGTGTCAAAACGTGCTGCATAACCAGCTGTGAATTTTTTTTTTATAGTTTGAGGTATTATAATACCTAATAATTAGGGAATATCAGGATTTGGGTACACACACTATAATTGTTAGGAGGCTTCTCTGATGCTTTTGGTCTTTACAGCCTAACCCTTCAATAGAACCCATACAGATCTTTGGTGTTTGCTAAATAGTTAGCGCTGTCTGTTTGCAGCCCTGGTGTGATTGCACATGCAGTGTGGTAGGTATGTTTGACTCCATGAGTGTGTGCTGTAGTAGAGCTGGTGATGGCAGACTTTGAGGAGTGTGTATTGTGTTGCACAGGAACACATTAGCAGCGCGCCACTCTGAAAGTGGCGCGCTCGTTTCCTACCAGGATGCTCCCAGCAGCCGCTCTGATCGAACCCGACATCAACGACTTTCCCTCAGCTTCCCTCCCACAACACACACACACACACACACATACACATGCAAACAGACAAACACACACATACCAGCAGCAAATCATTTTCCATCACAAAAATGGCGACAGCAGCAGAATCAATTGGAATCTTCCGTCTCCAGTGACAACAGGGAAACCGAGCCAGGCAGAAGTTACTGAAACAGATGCAGTGCCATCATCGCCGTCATGTTTCACTTTGTATTCCCACTTGCAGTCTGAAAATAGAGACCCCCACCCACCCAACCATCGCCAACGCATCACCCTATCATCTAAAGACCCCCGTCTCCGACTCGCTGCATGGGGCCAAACAGAGACGGGGGGGTGATTCTTCCTCTGCTGGGAAAAAGGTTAAAAGGGGCTGTCTTTCATCAGCTCATCATCCTCAACTCTCCCTGCATAATTTATGGGCTTGTTACTGTAATCAAAAATTCTTATTTATTTATATATTTATTTATTTAGTAATGGGGAGTGGTGGTGGGGGGGGGCATGGTGGTGGCTGTCCTCTCCCACACAAACAGTTTCCTTCGCGCCCGGGTCTTTTCATGTGAAATGAGTTTCGGCTGTGATGTCCCTCGGGTAAGAGAACACACACACACACACACACACACACACACACACACACACACACACACACACACACACACACACACACACACACACACACACACACACACACACACACACACACACACACAAAGTTGTGGAGGAAAAAAAATAAACTGTGTGTATATTCATGCAGCACAATATCTCAAACTTCCCTGTGCTCTGCTCATGAATGTTAATGAGGGCAGGATGTACAGACAGAATCACACACTGTAAACTCATCCAACGCCTGTGATGGTGTTGGTTTACAGCCTTTCATTGGTCAAACTAATTGATCACGAGGTCATGTCGTGGGTGTATCTTTTTTTTTGTTGTTGCCCACTTTGTCGGTAACAGCTGCACAGCTTCATCATGAATCTCCAAGGAACCGCTCTGGCATCCGATAAGGAGACGGCTGAGGGAAAGTCAAAGAAACAAAATTGGACAAAAATCGAATATACTACAAAGATTCTATATTTAATGATATATTCCTAAATGTGTATCATATAAAGTTTAGGAGCAACACTGATGATCTCTCTAAAACCCTATACTGAATTTGAATGATAAGGACGTCCATAATTCAAAACCGAATATCATTTGTGAAATGTTACTTAGTTTATAACCATCAAAAACTTTTATTTTAATCTGTGTGGTTAGATTCATAGAAATGATTAAACATTTTTTGATTTAGGAATTGGATGCCTGTTTTTGGATCATCAGAAGGTTTCAATTACTTATTTTCGATAAATATGACTGACTGTTTGAGGTTTGGCAAAAGCACTTGATAGCTTTATCTTAGCAACACAGATGCTAAAACATGAACTCTTGAATTTTGTGTCTGAAATCTGAAAAGCCAGTTTGACTGGACTCCAGTTTAAAATAAGAAAATATGTCACTGGATTTAAGCAATTCAAATCTATCTAAATATCTGAACCTTCATAATAATTGATTTTGAATTTGGCACAATTTAAAAAAAAGCTTTTAGACATTTTTAATGAGAGAAATTCAAACTATTTGAAATTACTCACACTATTTTCAAAGTAAATACATATATAATGTTATGTAAGATATATACATATATTTACATATACATATTATTAGTTTTAAAACATTAGTAAAATGTTAATACTGTGTATTCAATTGCTTATGCAATTCTAATCTTTATGGAGTGTCTTTGATTCCATAGATGAAGCATCAGTGTAGTTAAGAGCACTGAGTGTGCGCCTGCTCTCAGGTGATTATCTGCCAACTCTTGCAATCAGCGACTATGTTTAAACAAGTAAATCAGGAGATGTTGACGATGTCACACTCTCTCTTGTCAATCACGCGGCTCATTCCCACCTGCTACATGCTACTGTTGCTGCTCTTATTATCCTATTTCCTCTGGCATCTTGCCTTGTGAGTTACAGTTCAGTGACGGAGCTGTCTCGACATCTCTCTGGAGCTGCAGTCAGAGTCAAGTCATCCAGATGCAGTTTTTATGATTATTATCAGGGAAGGTGTTACTTAATACCAGTCATAGTGTGTATTAGACCTGACCCTAACCGTGATTTACAGACGGTTGCCCTGAGACGTCTGAGGGCCTCTGCAGGAATGCCATAGATTAGATGTTTTATGTTGGAAGTTGCCATCCTGTCTCTGCTGCTGTGATAAGGTGATCCTTAAGAGATACGCCACTTTCATGAGGATAGTGGGCATCATAACATGACTTATAGTGAGCTTGACTGTGATCTGTTCCCATTTGGTATAATACTGAAATATATAATTTACACCTGACTTAAATGTGTTGTCGGTGATCAGATTACATATAATAATCAGGTAGAGCTTGACCACATTACTATTATGTTTTTTTATTTATTTAACTTTAACTACAAGACAAGAGACAAGACATTGGCAAAACAACACAAGCAGGATGAGAACAGTGAATAAAACAGAACAGAATGAAATGACAAAGCAGAGTGTGTGTGTGTGTGTGTGTGTGTGTGTGTGTGTGTGTGTGTGTGTGTGTGTGTGTGTGTGTGTGTGTTGTTTTCTATTAAATATAATGATTAAGCAGGTAGCATTAGAGGGAGGTTCAAGAAAAAAAAAAAAAATATGAATAATCTTTTAAGTATAGGAATGAATTGATTCCTTGTATGAATATAAAAAGTGTACAGCTGGAATGCTACTTATATAGAAACATCTGTAACATGTATGTAATGAAAACATTTTTTAATTTATTTTGTGTAGCATCTTCCAAAGCAGAGCCTTTTCTGCCAAACACAACTGTTGCTCTCCACATGCATCAACATCGACACGTTGAGTTGTTCTATAACAACTTTACTTCTCCACTTCTTGCTGAGTAGCCAGGAAGGAAGTGTACTTCATCATGTTATATTGCTCTATAGATTGTCCACAGATTCAGCTGGGTGATGCTAAAGTCCTCTGCAGTGAGCCGTGCCACTGACGTCCCCTGCAGAGGCACAGAAGGGCAGGGAACGCTCTATCACTACAGCTGGAAGGGTGAGTGTTGCATGTGAACGTGCTGCATGAAAACACGCATGTGGGTTGGAATGTTGGTAAAATGTGTTTATAGTGTGTGTGTGTGTGTCAGAGAGACAAAGCTGCCGAACATGTGATGAACACTCAGGCATCTCACACTATCGGAATCTTTAACCACAGCCTTAAAATACTGTCCTGACAGTGACCGGCGGGGGGGGGGGGAGTTGTTGGCCACAGAGACCGGCGATTTCAAATGATTCAGCCGCCGGTCACCCACCTCATCAAACCCTGACCCACACCAGGGCTCTCGACAACGCAGCCTTCCTTCCCACAGGGCCACTGACGAGCTGACCTGAGAAGCTGGGCGACGAGTCTCGAGCCTGCGAGACACATTCCTGCCCGGCCACTAGACTCTCCACCCTGTGGGCTGGAGGCCCGAAGCCCATTCCTGGGCTCAGGACTTTTGGTAGCTCACTGTGCATGTGCGGAAGAGTTTAAGGTGCAACATTTTTGACAAGATAACATGAAAAGTACCCTGATCCACTGAGACAAATTAAAGCACATTTAAACAGTGAGGATATACAGTTGAGTTGGGCTGCTACGAAATAGTCACATTTGTTTCCTAACTGCATAATGTTATTTAATTTTCTTGTTTATCCTCACATCTTTAGCCTTTTGTTGCATCACTAAATATGTCTAATTTCTAAATGAAATTATGAGTAGTTTGGTTGTTGGTTCACAGTTATTTTTAATTCAAGTGCTGATTTAAAGATTAAACAAGGTGTAAATCTGCAATAAGAATTTTTTTTTGTTGATGTTGTGAACACAGTATTCATTTAGGTTTTAGGTTGATATGGTAAAAAAACAGTTGCTTATTTTACACCTTCAGCAGTCACATTATCTTTCATTTGCAAAAGAGTGAGAAATCACTCTACTTTCAACTCACCTCAACCCAGAGGACGTATACATATACATAATCAATTAATTATTCTATACATATATAAGAATCTATTGATTATGTGTAAACATTATGAATTCTGTCCCCACACCTCTTTACAGGGCAGCTGGACTTATATAAGAAACTGTTACATCTGTAATAACATTTTCTAATTATATGGGTGTAATTTGAATTTTAAGGAAATTTTGGGTGAATTTGGTGATGGTTCATATTCATCAATGGATGGCACAGGTCTTCTGACCCCGCCCTGCTCATGAGGATTTTGCTGACTCCAAGCTAAAGTTTATGGATGAACACCCCCTATGTGGAGGAGTGTTTCTACCACTGTGATACTAACTTTTTTGCTTGTCCTCCTGAAAACAGGTGCCATCAGCTACGAATGATAGAAACTTCAGAGGGAAGAGAGGCTGAGGGGAGATGAAGAGGCCTTTGAGTAACAGCTCATCTTTTATTTGGCAACACTTCAAATGTAGCCCGTTTACCACGTCTAGACGAGACAGCTTTCAAAGCCAGTGTAGGGCTCTGTTTCTTTTTTTTAACCCAAGTATATAAAAGCTATTTACTGTAACAGCAGAAGACAGACATCTCTTTTAGTTTTCCTACCACAGACACTCTGCTTCTCCTCTTCGTTGCAGATGAGTTTGTCAGATGCCTCCATCCACCTCTCTTTCTCTCAGTCGAACCCTCCTCCTCCCTCCTCTAGCAGTCTGTTTGAAGCCGTGAGAGAAGTGAGACAATCTGATCGCGTTTGATGGATAATTTGAAAAACTCCGTGTGCGAGATCAGGGCTGCGGCGATGTTCGCTTTCTGGTGGCCGGCCTTCAGAAGACAGGTCGCACAAAGGGACTTGTTCTGCTTCTTCTGCGGCCCTTTAAAGCCGACAGTCAGCGCGTTGAGACCGCTTATGTACTCCTAACTGCAACCGCCAGCTTTTCATGTGGCTCTTCATGCTGCTTCGCTGTTGAGAAACCTCGTAGTAAAAGACGTGCGGTGCAGAGGAGACTTTCTACTTCAAACAGTTGTGGTTTGAAACGGTGTTGAAACGGACGCAGGGTCGATCCCAGCATCCCTCTGTGTTCCTGCTTCCTTCAAATACAACTTAGACAAATGTCTGAATAATTAATGACAGCTTGTCATTATTTGTCACTGATATGATGGAGTTTTATAGATGGTTTAACTGTGGAATTATTCACTAATAATTCACACAGAACTGATTCCACTGAGGCATTTGATCAAATTCAACTAATGTGTGCATCAAGATATTTTATTCATTTTTATCACTGCTGGTTCTTTGAGATTTATTGCCTGATAATGGTGTCAATGTCGTTCAGCAGGTTGTGTAATCAAATATATTCTGGAATAAACCTTTTTGAAAGGTTTGAGTATCAAATTAAAAGAGTTTGAATATGGAAAGAAAATTGATTTAAATAAAAAAATTTTAAACCCATAGAGTATATATAAACCTGTGTTTCGCAATATTTATGCAAATATAATCCCACTGTGCCAGACTTACTGAAGTAATGAGCTATCCTGAGATAGAAACAGGTATGTACTCTATATATTATACATATTCGGAAGACAACTTGTTTGTTCCATAACTGTAATGGATGATGCAGGGGCAGTCAACCATGCAGCGCAAACTTCGAGGGTATTATTCCACTTTTACATGGGCACTAACCCCAAAAAATCAAACAAAAAATATCAGTTGTTAATTCACACAGGCTATAATATATGTCCATGGCATAGCTGCTTTTTAAGGCTGATTATGGTTGTCTCTCTATTATTCATCTCCATAAATAATAGAGAGACAATTTAAAGCCTATATTGATCAGATAATTATTCCACATCACATCACCAGTGACATCATGAAGAAGTCAGAAAAGTCAGAAAATACATCTTGCATAGTTCAAGAATGCATTTCATAAATTTCATTATAGAAAAAAAAGGTAGGGAGGTGCATTGAAGATACTTTAATGAAAATAAACAGGTTTAGTTAACAGTAACTGGATTACACTGTCAAGCTACTACACATTATTCCACACCATCCACCCAATCAGAATTCAGAACTTTCAGGTGCCCTTTCAGACTCCATGTCTGGTGATATTGTGGGCATCCTTCACTGCTCAAAAGAATTAAGGGAACACTTAAATCACACATCAAGTTGAAAATCTTGTGAACATTGTATAATTTGTTGAGAACAAAATGACGTGACAACAGTCGGTGGAAACAGAGATCATCAACCCATTGAGGGCTGGATTCAACACCACACTCAAAGTCAAACATTGAAATCACAGGCGGATCCAACTTGAGTGAATTTCCGCATGGCAACTCATAATGTGACTCAGTAGTGTGTATGGCCTCCACGTGCCTGTATGCACTCCCGAGAACATCTGCCAATTCGGATGTTTCTGGTGAATGCCAATCGAGCTGCACGGTGCTGGGCTGTGAGCACAGGTCCCACTAGAGGACGTTGGGCCCTCATGGAGTCAGAAACATGCATGCCAGTAGCCTGCTGGAGGTCATTTTGAAGGGCTCTGGCTGTGCTCCTCCTGTTCCTCCTGTTCCTCCTCGCACAAAGGAGCAGATACAGGTCCTGGTGCTGGGTTAATGCCCCTATCCAGCTCTCCTTGTGTAACGGCCGGTCTCCTGGTATCTCCTCCATGCTCTTGAGACTGTGCTGGGAGACACAGCAAACCTTCTCGCAAATCCCATATGGATGTGCCGGGTACCGTCTAATGCTACCAGTAGTGACAAGGACACTAGCAGTACACAGAACTAAAGAAGAATTAGTCAGGAAGGATAAAGCGAGAGCAACGGTCTGTGGCCACCACATGTACAATCATTCCCTTTTTGGGGGTATTCTTGCTTTTGCCTACATTGCACCTATTCTCACTTTCATTTGCACCAAAGCAGTGAAATTGATTCACAATCACTTGTACTTCCGAAAGGGACGGATTGATATCCCTGAAGTTTAACTGACTTGGTGTTATACTGTGACGATTAAGTCTTCCCTTAATTCTTTTTGAGCAGTGTCTATGTTCAGTCTATAATGCTAAGCTGATGTCATCATTATGACAGGATTATTTTTATCAAACTAGACAAAATCTATATAAACAGATTCTGAATTTGAATATGTAGAATCAGATTTTGGGGCTGGAAGAATTCTGGTTTCTGTTTCTACTTTGACCAATCACGTTTGAGCAGGCTTTGGTCGCCCACAGGAAAGAGGCGGGAACACTTTGACTGAAATGCTTCAGCATAGAGTAGCCAAAATATCCTCTGGACCTTAACACCTACAAAAACTTAATATAAAAAACTGTACTGTTTGTGTTTTGTGTGGATAAATGTTTGACTCATGTGATTAAAGATGGAGTCTTGGCCCCAGATATCCACTGTCTACACTGTAAACCCCCATAATATTGGCTGTTGCCCCCAGTGGCTAATTTATTGTCAGACACTAGCCAATGGTCTCCTAGAAGACATGTATGTATGTATGTATGTATGTTGTTGTTGTTTTTTCCTCATTAAAAATTCTTTCAACGATATCGACTCCTCCTCCTGCAAAATCCAGAATCTATGAATATGCAAACATATTTGTCTCCCTTCACATAATGGTCCGTTCCCAGTGTGTGTGCACTGGAGGCTACAAGTTCCCACATCAGACTGGTGTCAGCTGCACACTGCAGGCCTCTTAACTGGCTGTGGTAAAACAGATGCACGTGTTAAACAGATATTTAAGATGAGCACAGAGAAACTCTCCTCCTCCAGGAGATCAACACAAGACTTTGCACACACATCATTCTCCAAAAGCTCCAACATCCCAGTCAAAAAGAAACAGTTTCTGAATGGAGGGTTAGAGGACCACATGCTCACTCACCATGAGGTTAGGAGAGATTGAAGGCTTGAAGGCTACATTTCAAATCCTGCAGACCTGCCACACTAACTGGTGAAGTAGAGCTATGCATCCAACCCGCAGGGTGTCCTTCTCTGCCTCGCCGGTGGGATCCTGGGCTTCTCTGATGACGGGGTGCGACTGTGGCTTCTGGGGAGTGTCTGGAATGGGTGCCATCTCCCTGCGGTGCTCCACTGAGGCCTGATGACGGGAAGTGAGGGGACATTTCACCGTTTTCAAAGCGTTTATTGGCCGACATGGGAGGACGAGGAGGAGGAGGATGGGAGGTGGGTGAAAGCGGAGGGTGCATGGGAATGGCTTATTCTCTCCTCCACCGCCCAGCAGATCTGGCATATCACCAGCGTTATGGCGGTAATTGATTCTCTCTGTGCCATTAGTCTCTGAGACAAAGATGCGCCAACGAGAGGGGGTGCTGTCACTTAGATGCTGGCATGGCGCCCAGCCACACACACTCAGCACACAAATAGATACATGCAAAGATATACTCATTTTAGAGTCGCACGCACACAAACACACACATGCGCATTCGTTTTTCACACAGATGCAAAGTAGCATCACTGTAATGTCAGCTGTCAAGGTCTGCTGAAGCAAGAGCTTTGCTCATTTGCAAATAGGCCAAACATCAACAGTATATCACAAACATGGTTAATGCAGAACTCTACACACAGAAATCAAAGAGAATACAAATGACTGGTGATCAGATTTGACATTCTCCTCTTATACATGACATTATTCTGTTTGTGTTATGTTTGTGAGGTTACCGTGGTTGTGGCAGAACAACATTCCTCCATCAGACACACACACACACACACACACACTTGAATATAAAAAGAGAACTCCCCAGACAAAGAGCAGAGCATGTCTTTATCTCATTAAAGTTAACGAGGGGCTGCTGTCTTCTGCCTGCAGACCAGCGGTAATCTGATACACAGGCTGCGCTGCGGACATCAGGCCTCAGCGCCGTCACTGCCAGCGCTGTGCTGCTCATCCCATGTCATAACGCTCCTCACCGAACACGTCTCTCTCGCCGCTGCAGGCTCCTTAACGCTCATTGTCGTCATAACGATGATAGTCATCGCTGCCGTGACGGTCGTTACAGAAATCCTCACCGTCACTACATCACCATATCATCTTCACTGTTGACGCATTAATGCCAACCACTGTACACCATCTCCATGGCAATTGACTTTTGTCACCCTCATCCATGCCGTTTCTCATCACCATGGCCACGGCGGCAGTACCTGCTTCACGCAGAGGAAAAGAGGCGGAACAAAATCAGGTAGTGCACACACACCCACACACACACACACACATAAACACACACAAAGGGGGGCATGCACAGAATGCCAATTGAACAAATGAAGGATAAGCTAGCGGAGACAATAGCGCCTCAAAGTCAGTTACAAACTAATTAAGGAACATATAGCATACAATCTGAGATCACTCAGATCATTTTGCCCTTGGGCGCTGCGAGCTGCTTGATAAGCCTCCTTCCACATCTCTAAAGTGAGCCGTGCTTTTAAAGACTGGTGTAAAAGCAGGGCTATAAACTGGTGGCACCCCTCCATCACACCGGCAGAGTGAAACCAGCCATGTCTGACTTTATTCCTCTCGCCTCTCCAGGCCCGTTACTACTTGGATGCTCATTTGGAGTCTGTAATTAATTGGAGCCTCTGTTTTTTTCATCTATTTTTGTTTGGCTGCTGACCGACGTGTGGTCCTCTCACGCACTCGTCTTCAGGTCGACGTGGCTCCCTAATTAAGACTCCAGAGGACAGCTAATTGCTGTTGCATGCCTCTCGGCGGAGCAAGGGAGCCTTCTCCCGGCGCTGCCCGGAAAGAGCGCCCAAGCGCTGAATTAAAGGGGCTTATGTAAGCTTGCGGTGAAACTATTAAACACCAACCAACTTTTCCTTGTGAGGAACTGCCACTTGATTTAATGGGCCTCATTAAAAGTGCACATCACAGAGATCCAAACCACTCTCTCCAGCTTCACACGACAATGGGATAATGGTTCCTCCTCCATGCTGTCAAAGCCTAATCCTAAATATTGGACAGTGCTATTGCTCCCGCAGAACAAACCAAAATGGGCTGCAGCGTTCTTAAAAGGAAGGATTAACATCATTTGTCTTTTTTGACAAGGGGCAGAGAGGAGCAACCGAAGGAATAGATGGCACTGAGTGTTGTTTATTGGGAGAGGTAAATAGAGAAATAGGGAGCAGAAAGAAAAAAGATCCTGTACCAAGCTGAGATACTATTTTTATTGCACTCCTTAAAATTTGAAATAAGCTTCTGCGGATGGGACAAGATCAAATGCATGTTGGCGTGTTTATTAGGAGACTGGCAAGGCTGAGATGTGATTAAATGTTGCATCTATCAGTTTACACGAGTCCATTGTAATACCTTTACACGCGTGCAGAATAAAAACTACATCTGTCCTAGAGTTAATTGTTCTGCAGCGTCTTGGATTTTTGGATTTCTTATCAACGTCCCTCTTTTTTCTCTTCCTCTAAAACACATTAATACTTTTGATGACTCATCCTGCAGTCAGAAGAGAAAATATGCATTAAATTTATCAATTGCGATTTGGAGTAGCCAGACCTAACCTCTCCCACCTTACTTTGCGTTAAGTAACACATTGGGTCCTAGCTCCCTCTACAGCTGAAGGCGTCACTATGCTAGCAGATCAACAAAGGCTATAAAACAGTTTGCTACAGTCGAGCCGTTTCCAGACACAGTTGGTTCCAGACTTTCTCCGGAGTTGCCTCTCACATTTAAACAGCGCAGGAGGAGATTCTCCGCTGAGACACGTCAAAGACAGAAATCGTCAAACACAGAGCCTTCAGCTGAGGGGTGGCGCAGCACAAAGAGGAAGGAAGTCAACTATTTATTAAGCTTCGGTGATCGCACGTTTTTATTTACAGCACATCAATACCTGCCTTGGCTCTTATCACAAAAAGCTATTAAATCTAGATTTTCCAATTCGACATATTCGTTGGTATCTTCTACATGTATGACACCTCTTTTTCCTCATTCTTGTGATATTTTTCTCTTTTGTGCGTTTGCCGCGTGTTAGAAAACATCAACTCACTCCCTCCCTCACAGTGAATCCTCCCAAAAATCCTGCTTATTCTCTCAGAGGCCTCGCAGGAGAAACTCCAGAGGAAGTCCAGAGAATGTGACTCGGACATTTGCGTTCTCACATAAAGGCCTTCGGGATTAATTTCTGGAGATTATAGCCGACCAAGTAAAGGCTTTGGTCCAATGAAAGACGAGGAAAGTATAGATTCTGTGGGCGAGACCAAATGAGGAAACATAGCAGCAACAATTACTTAAAAGACACCATTTAGGCATGAGAAATGTAAAGACCACTACCACAATGGGCGCTTCGCTAGATACCCTTGAAACATTCCTTCACTTCAAACACATAACTTGTGCGTCTCATAGAAAAAAAAAATATCTCTAAGAGAAGAAAGAGATGGCGGGAGAAAAAAAAACAACAAAAACAAATCAGGAAGAAGCTGGAAATGAGTCCAACTCATGCATAACTTCAAACACGCTATCTTCAAAGTTGCATAACATTAAAAACCAAGCCCACTCCGGGTTCTCAACATCAAAACCCAGGCAGCATCGAGGGGACATTGCCGAGCCTGCTGAGCCATGCCCTCACTCTGAGGCACAACATGCACCCACCCTCCTCTTCATCTCCATCCTTTGTCGTCCCTTGCTGTCGTCCTTGGGGTATTTGTTACCACGGAGCAATACAGCATTGTGAGTAGGAGAAAGGCAAGGTGGCAACACGCACACTGACTTCCCACCCCGAAGAGCAACACAGCCAGAACACGGCAATCCTCTGAATTCTTTCCACTCCTCTCTTTTATATCACATGCATACATTTTTCTGTTTGTGTGTGAAATGCCTGTGACTACAATGGAGGCTATAAAGCCACATTTTCTGTTTGAAATACTCTCACAGCCTAAAACTCATGTTGCCCTTCAGTTTCCCCCCCGTTATCTGCTCATTTGGATTTTGAATTGATTTTAAACTGCATGTTATTTAACAATATTGATTATTGATCATTATTTTTTCCACTACGAGGTTGGTTTGGTTACTACTAAGTGGCAGGAGCTGAATGTTTCCACCATGTATTCATTGCTAAGCCTGTATTTATTTCGCTGAACAGCAGCCAATGATGCCTCATGGGACAATTACAAAACAACAGTACATGCTAAAACACACTGGAACAATAGAATGCAAAAGAGCCACAGGGCCCTACGTTACAGGGCCGCAAATCAGTGAAGAGCAGCACAAACTGGCACAAAGTGTCTTTGCTGGTTTTAGAGCAATATAGTTTTATTTTTCTGGTCAGCACCGATGTTGTTTCAATGGTAAATCTCCCTCGGAATGTGTGTGTTGGTCTTAAAGTGTGGTCAGGTGCATCCTCAAGAAAACCATACACAGCTACATAGAAGGGGGCACAACACACTGTGCTTGTTCCACACAGGGACACAGCTGTCCTTTTTCTGAGGTACAGAAATCCACAATAATGATTATGGATATGCTAGCTCCCCTGTTTTTGAAAGGGAAGGGGAGATGGCTTCTTGCATGTTACACCCAAAATACGAATGGATTTGGACATGTCGTGTTATCACTTAATACACTCAAATTGTTCAAATAGAGCCCATAAAGTCAGATATCTCACTCAGATACTATCTATCTTTCATCTATATAACGCAGTTGTAGCTAACATTAACTTACCATAAATTACTAAGATTAAGATTGTTTGATTTCTGATGAATTCAACTTTCACGTGTAAGAATGAAACTGTTTAAATGTATATTTTATAGTCCTGTTAGGGTTAGGGCCATCTAAACTTACTGTTTGACTTATTTTCAACATTTATCCAGTACTTTTAAATCACTCTAAAATAAATTCTCACATAGTTGCCAAGGTGTCCTCAGTGACAAACAGGAGTAGATTATCTTGATCGGGAGTTAATGCTGTGCAAAGGTACATTATTCAGAATTTAGCAAGTGACTTGTTTTTGTAGGCCAGAGGCAGTTCCAGCATCTGGACATCTAGCATCTGGACTTTATCTGTTTGAGCTATGAGTAGAATACTGGCTTTTCAATGACAAATTATAACATTTGAACTATTACCAATTAATTCAAGCTAATAATTACTTAAGTTTCTGATCCAGTACTTTTGGCTTTCTCAGCTGTACAGCCGATACTTCCTGATAACTTTTTGAACCATTCATATATTATATTAACCTAAATATGAACTGTAAATTCATAAGTTCTATCTAATTCACTTACTTTCAACTAACACCTTCTCTGCTGACTTGTTGATTAGGTTTGAGGTATAGTTTTCTGTAGCTTTGAGGTGCTACAGGCAGCAGCAGAATAACCACAGGAGGCACAAACAGTCCAACATGTCACATAACAGACCTGAACTCAAAGCTGCATCTTTGTGCCACAGATTTGTTCACAAAACTTTGAACAGGGGAAAGGAAGCTGACGTTTACAGCGGGGGGAGAGCTATAGGGTCAGGTGTGACGTGACAACAGGCAGATTGCAATCAGCACTTACAAAGTGTGATCGTGTAATTGATAAAATGACAAATGTATAGGAGGCAACGTGGGATAGAACACACAGCCGAGGTGTAAATATACATGGGTGTTGGTGTCTTTATGTCTTCACTTGGCTTTAAACCTTCTTTGTCACTTTCAAATGAACCTGACAAATTCGACGCTACGCTGATAAACACATACAAAATCCCGCCCACACGTTTAAAGAGAGAAAGCTCTTCAGAAACGCACCTTTCCGCCCACATATGTTGACATACGCTCATGAACAAACTGGTAATGTTCCATCAAAGCTTATGGCGCCCATTAAAAACGCAGAGACACACATGGAGCCATGCTCGTCGTTCACACCCACACACTCTTGAGTGCCGTGCCTTTCCATCACTGCAATTGCCAGTGACAATCATGTACCCCACTCAATTACACCTGGCTAATTGTTGAGATGCCACATTACCACAGAGAAACTCACTAAGACAAGTCACACACTTTCATACTTAGTCTATTTATACATTAACTTATACAATGCTGTGGTATTTCTGAGAAAATGTAAAGTATTGCACTTTTGCATAAGCCTGCAATGGCCTCATGTACTCAGATAATGGATTATTTAAGCAGCTGCTGTGCATCTCTCCATGCTATATAACCCGGTGGAGATACAGTAGATTTAGTCTCTTTCTTTCCCGGTCTCAAACAAACACATATAAGCACACACTGCACACAGTACACACTTTGCCTGAAGGATTTTAATTTGAGATGCATACTCCAGTGTCATGGTGAATGATATTAAAAGTCGTATCATGAATAAATCAGGAGACAGAGGATTCACCTCAGCAATGTGACAGATAAGCAAAGAGAAACAGCACACAGGAGGAGACAGAGTGAGGGAGTGGAAGAGGTTCCGAGTCTGAAGGGGGAAAGGCCAATAAATAAAGCCTCTTGCTTTTGAACAATACAGACAGCGGCAGTGTGCGATGTAGGCCATTAATTTATGGCAGTTCTTAACAAGGCTGTAATGACTTTACTGCTAAATCCACGACATACTTTCATCTGTCATCTGATCCCTCACGAATGCTTTTTAATGACTATTTCCAAACAAGGAACATGTTCTTAATGAAACGCTTCGTTTGTCACAAATCACTCAGCTGGAACACCAGTCGGAATGGACAATTTGTCAATTTGTCATGTATTTACCGAACAAGACAGTGTCACAGCAGGAGAGTGGTCGGCAAAGTTTCTGAAGGGCAAGATTTCATTCAAACCTGTCAAAGACTGAAATGGAGAGGGACCGCGGATGATGGAGTGATGTGTTGGTTTAGGTGATGCAAATATGTGGGACCTTGGTAGAAACCTCTAACTCGTAACAGCTCTTACCATCCTACTCTTAAGCATCACAGGTTTTAAAATAAAATGTAAACATAGGTTCCATTTTGCTTCCTCTACAAACTTAAGCTATGATTGCACTGGATGAACTGTGCTCGCTTAAACCTTTGTGCCATAAAGAAGTATCCCTTTTCACCATAAAGGAATATAACTTCCAAACCAGAAATGTATTTGATATTTAAATCAGTGGCTGTTGGTGATCGCACGCGCCAACTGTGATGTCAACGTCCCGTCTTTCCCATTTATACTCGCAAATTACTCGCTGCAGTCCTCTCCAGTGTCTTAATAACTGTAGAGACAGACCTGTATTATATATACAAATTCGATCTCTTGACTGTCCATACAGTCAGGGATTACTCACCACAATCCACTTTAATGACTGTATTAACATTTGCTACATTAGTTGTATTCTTAAGTTTTTTGTACTTTTCTTTTGTTTTCCGCCAGACTCCTCTCCTTTATATATTCTGTCACATCCAGGAATGGGAAAACATAGAGTGACAGTTTCAAGTTCAACATTTAAGGTTGTGAGGCAGCATGTATGTCTTTGCTTTGACTTTTATGCATTTACACAACCTAAACTGAAATGTATCCAAACCTTCCTTCACTGGGATGATCAAGGCCACTTTCCACGTCCATATTGGACCATTCTACCCTGTACACTTCAGAGTTTAGTTTACATCCAGTACTCAAACCACACTTTTCCAAAACCAAACTCAACTGAATTTAACACCGGACTGAAAAGCAGTGTTTTCCGTCCTTTCTGCTTCAAAATATCAAGCCTGTTGCGATGTGCTTTGTTACCTGTAGCCCCAATAACAACCAACAGTCACGACTCTACCTACGTCACTTGGAGCAAGGTAAGTTAGACCGCCGGAGTTCAGCCAAGGTAAGATTACTAGAGGATGTCAGTTTCTCCTCAACACCCAGATTGGATTGTCAGATATTGATCTTGTCATCATTTTTTGTCTGAATACACCTCACATCTTTTCTTGATGTTCCCAACACAAGAACACACAATGTCAGATATGTGAAGGACTATTACGAGATCAGATATAATGTACAAACGATGCATATTTCTTTTGCAATGAAACAAAAAGGTGAACAACACAACATTTTAGTTCTTGTTGTAGCAACCTGCCATAACACACCATACATTATTTTCTAGGAGTTGTATATAGCTGTACATATGCTAGAGACTAGAATTTCTTGAAGATGTTTCAAATATCATCCAAAAGGCTTAATCAGTTCTGACTAACTGGTCAGAGGTTACATGTCACAAAGATTTCTTGTAGTTTTATGTATTTAACACAAAGGTTTTCCTAGGTTTTCTGTTCTTTCTAGGAGTACGGACCACTGCGGCGTGGTAAAATGGGAACTGAACCTTGGATCTGAATTATGAAGTTGGCCTTCGTTATCCTGTATGTCCACAATCAATAAGCTGTTATTGCTCAGAACATACATCAGTATGTCGTTTCTATACTGTACATAAAGACACAAAGGCTTCTTGGCTGTTGTTAGAGGACAGCTGCAGCACAAGGACATGATGAGTCACTTTAACAAGGTGGAAAAATATACTGAGACCAATGAACATAGGCTGAAATCTTATGTATGTAAGAGGGAACAATGCTTGCAAAGCTTAATTCATAGACTACCAGGGGGATAATCCTGCTTCTGTAAGTACACAAAGCTTACAGTCTGTTCCTTCCAGAAAAAGCAACACCATTGGTCATTTTTTCAAATGCTGTTTCAAATAAAATTTAAAAAAGATTATATAAAAATATCTGCCTGCTCAAATAACTCAAAAGCAGCCCAATATAATGTCCTGTACTGTGTCCGCCTAAGACACATTACACTAAGTCACTGTTTTCCCACCTCTGCCAATCCAATCTAGTTTAACTGAGCAGAAAGCCAACTGTGGTACGGTATCATTAAGTCCTTGAGTGAAACTATCCTGATGTTAAAGAGTGACCAGGAGGTAAGAAAAGGCAATGCCAGAGATAAGTGATGGAGGTGCAGAAATAATATATATTTGGCTCTTTCCTCTCTGAAGGATTATTGCATAATTAAAATGTTTTGAGTAAAAAAACACTTAGTATCAGGTAATCATATAAACAGGCTTTGAGCGGTTGATGTGAGTGAGTTCCTGAGTTGCTTCACATCTAAAAACATTGAAAATTACAAATGCATATTCTCTTTTTTTTCTATATAGTTTCTCTTTTGTGTGCACAATTAAAACTTTCAAGAATATCGAACTAAATATCGGAATTTCCTACAGCAGAGGGTGTAGACATTTGTTAAAGGAACATTCTCAGAAGACTTTGATGAGAAGCTTGTTTCCACAGTCTGTGGATCACGTATAGAGCTGGAAGGCAATTAGCCTGACTTAGCAGAAAGACTAGAAGCTGTGGGAAAGAGCCAACTCCAAATTTTGAGCCAGTCTTTATGTTAAGCTGGGTCAAACCCACCCCGAGTGAAACCTGATGCTTAGCACACAGATTTATATCAATCTTTCCAGTTACGTTTTTTAAAAGATAAAAACAATTTTTTTAAGTAAGAATAGATTAATTGCGGGAAACAATTTCATCAATTACCCAGGAAAGAATGGATGGAAAACAGGCATATTTCAGAGACTGATATCTATGAGTGTGCAATTTGGTTGAAATTAAGGGAACTCTTGCAGAGGTATGTGCTCTATTGAGGGCTGTTATTGTTTTGGGACTTTTTTTTATTATCACTGCAAGGTTGAAGGTTTCCTTGCAAGTGAGAATTCCTCTCTGCAGTCTCTGAGCTACAGTACTTGTTTGTGGCTGAACCTCAGTGGTTCAGACCAAATCATTGTCCTATGAGCGCCGAACGACTTCTAGCTAGAGGCATGTCTAAGGTTTGACAACAACTGTTCGTTAACAACAATGGCAGCTCCTAAAGAGGTTACCATAGATACTGCCGTAGTATTGCTTGTATCAGAACTGATACAATATTGTCAGGTTGGGTTAGGCAGATGGACCCAGGATGCAGAGTTTAAACAAAAAGTGTCCTTTGAATGGCCAACAGAAAAAAACAACAAACAAAGGAGAATCTCAAAAAGTCAAAAACTGAAAAAACAAAAAGCACACAGGGGAAAACACTGGAAGCTTACAAGAAGACCAGAAGAAGCAGGGGACGCAAGCACAGGAGATGAAGCATAAAGACCGGAGATTACGGCAGGCAGTAAGACAGACATTAAGACAAGCACAGGAGATCACGACAAACATTATGACAACGAGCAGCACAGAGACTTATATGCACACACAGGGAAGGCAGGGGCAATTGAACACAGGTGGAACACATGAGGACTGGTGCAGACAATCACAGAGACAGGAAGTGAAGAAAACACACTAGGAACAGAGCCTACAAAATAAAACAGGAAACAGAAAACATGCGACACCGAAACAACTCATAGACAAACATAAACACAAGGATGTACAAGAAACACGAGGTAATAATTAAACAGAAAACACTCTTCATAAAGAGGCGGAACAATAAACACTCAAGGAAGACAAAACCATGACAAATATAAACATTATGACACTGAAGGCTTTTCTTCCGACTGGCTTCGATGGCCTCGGTTTGGTCCTCACCAACTCTAAGATAACTACGAAAACTGCTTGCTAACTTTGTCGTTCTTTCGGTGAACCCAGTGTTTATTGGAAAACAGTTGTGTGCAGCATCTGAAAGCAGATTTGTGAGAGAATGAATCAAAGCAGTGAAGCTGCAACCTCAGTAAGCTCCTCTTCTTCAGTAAGCTTGAAGAATCTGAAAAGATCCATTAGTTCCAGGTAACAGCAAATTGGGTTCTTAGGACTTATTGCACATACTGATTTGAAGTGTTGTATAGTTATATAAATAAATAAAATGATGATAAATAATAAATGAAATAAAATTAATTGAAAAAAAAATGTCGAGGTTGGTGGATGTTCTTCCATGGCCACGTCTTAATTAAAAAAGTCTGGAAGCCTGCAAAGAAATTTGATTTGCCAAATCCCTTCCTATTTTATTCCTCCTTAAGACTAATAATTATAAATAAAATAACATTGAAGTGAGTTGTGAAGGGGAGTTGGCCCACACTGCCTTAGGGAGTTGCAATCACTGGAGGAAATGTCTGCCATGTCTGTAGTCTGCTGAGTTTTGTCTCCCATGATGCTTTTCTACATCGCCACCCATGAGACCCCACCTGGAGCCATTAACGGCACTGAAAAGAGGGAGACAGAGAGAAAATCCTTCTGCTTATAAGCGTGTGCTGCATTTCATCTTTAGCTCTGTCTAACTAGCCAAGAGGAGCGTCCACCACGTCAACTAGTGTCTGCCGTGTGTACGTGCACGTTCGTGTACATGAATATGCATGCGTGTTTTGTGTGTCTGCGCTACGGCTACCTCTGAGGGTGAGGCAGCGGCTCTGTCGGCAGGTTAATCCAGCCCTCAGGCTAAGCATCAAACTTTCAGATCAGAGAATCAATAATTCAGACAGCAGCTTGTCAGGATCTATCACAGAACACAGACTGAGAGGCAGGCAGCGGCACGACAAAGGCACAGAGGTGATTTACAGCCTCGTACAACTCACACACACACAAATAAAGATGGACGCAGACTCCCTGCGTAATTGTGCGCCGATACACTCGCTCTAATCACAGTTACACACACGTAATGCTCAAAAGCGAGGAAACATGCGCATACATAAATTTACCGGCGCACAAAGAGCCACACCTTGACTTCCATCCTCAGAGATATTACAATATTTGTTGGCAGGGAGCTGATTGATGGCTACAATCACTTTTGTATCCCAAACCTCAGAATCTAAACTCATCCCTGACTGTGGCGTGTCACAGATCTACTGCTGTGCTTAAGATCCACCAGCTAGTCCTTGAAGCATACACCACCCTATTAATATGGCCGTGGCACTGTTGTAAATCCCCTGCAAATCAGAGAAACGTAGCAACAAACCGTGTCTGTTTAGTGTGCATTGTGGGGGAGTGAGCTGGTAGGGGGTAAGAGAAACTGAGGGATATTTCAGCGTGTGGGTGTATAATGGCTATCAGAGGTGACTTTCAGTGGGATCAACTCAAAACACTCGCACACAAACACACAAACAAGCGCTTTTATTTTTTTCCCTTTCCTCGCAGAGTCACAGAGCATTAGCTTACACAGATAACTATTTCAAATGATTGTGCAGCTCTGTGGGTGTAGGTCTGTGTTTGTATGTATGTGTGTGTTTCTGCATGAGGCAGTCATAAAGTGAAAGTGCTGACGCTCAGAGACATTTACTTGGAGCTGAGTGAACCCCTGCAGGCCTGGTAACCTTGAGTTCCATGCCGTGTATGAACAAGCCTAATTACGCATGTTTGTGTGTGTGTGTGTACATATATTACAACCAATCACAGCTCACCTTACTCTCTAGCATGTAACCCTTTACTACCGGCTTGGTGATCCACACTTTGGAGCGTGAATCTGTGGGGGTTGCACCAAACTAAGAATTTCCACCTCACATCGGCTTAATTTATTGACTTAACCGTTTCTTCTCAAACTGTCCAACCACCGAAATCCAGAGAGAGCAGAAGTAAAGTGCGTTCAGCCCTGCAGCTGCAACAGTTTGCCATAAACCTCCGACTTGTTTGCTTGTTGGGTTCTATGGAGCTTGATGGGAGGAAATGCATATGCTACTCCAGCCTGGAAAAATGACTGCCACCCCATCTTCATATATTCCATGGGAAGAAAAAATATATATATTATTTTGATTTACAGGTGACAGTGTTTAATCACAATAGTTAATAAAAAACTATATTCTCCAAATTCAGCACTATGCACCCTTAGACTATAGAGTGGTCACAGAGAGCATATGGACCCAGGAGCGAGGCAGGAGGCAGGTCCAATTCCCAAAAAACTGAATTATATGGAAACATAAAATATGGAGCAGGCCCAGCAGGAAACCAAAAGGCAAACTCGAACTGTTCAGGAAGAAACAAGGCAGGATAAGGAACTTGAAGCTGGCAGGGTCAGGGCAGCTGTATATAAAGATTGAAAACACACTCCCCAAAACTTAAGCCATAGTGTCCTCATCGCCACCGGGTGGCTGGCTGCATTATAGTTCATAAACCCTACCTCTTCCATGGTAATGGATGTCACATGGACCCAACTAAAAAGACATAAATGTTTCTTAAAGTTGGTGTCTGTTATGTTGAGAAATTGCTAAAATGTGCAAATTTTGCCGGTAATTATTCAATGTTATAAAAATGGGGTGAAATGTAATGATTGACAGCTGAGACTGACTCATGATTGTTGGAAAATGTGTGTCAAAGGTACCTTGACACTGTGGCTCCATCCCTCATTGCTACTGCACAGACTCCGGCTCCAAATGCACAAGATGATGGCGTTCGTATTAGGGATATTTTAGCTTCATTTCTTGATAGTGGGAGAAAATCAAGATGTGTTGCCCATCTTTATGTACAGTCTATGGTCAAGACCCCACAAGTGGTTACTCAGGGAGGAAATTATGTTATTTTTACATCATCCCTCCACACTTGTTCTTTATTATTTTAAATACTGTATAGTTTCACTTCCACTGTCCTAAAAAACATTAAATTCAAACATCAGACAAAGTGCTGTGGAACAGGAAAGTGCTGTTTTAGTGAAATTGCAAACAGATAATACAGATAATACAAGGATCATTAAAATAGAAGTATAAACATGAAAGTAGGATTAGTGCATTATTTACTACAATTAATACAGCATTTTTTTTAGACTACTTTTTTTAGTGTGGGCAGAGACAATACCTAATTTCACCATGAAGTATAATTGCAGGTTTGAGATAAAGTAAATGGATAAATACAGAAAACAACCCTCTATCCACATATATGATATGCCACATGACATATATAGCTTTAGTCAGGGTCTTAGTCTTCAAGGATAAGAATCAATTTAGAATTGAATCTCTCTTCAAAACTGCTTCAATAACTAGAAAAGGGGACACTGTTCCCAGGCACTTACTCCAGTCCTTCTTTGGTCCTGTGACTTGCTATAGGAAACATGACTGGCTAACAAAGGCCTTACAATGAAACAAATTAAACAGAAAAGTGTGTGGGAGCACGCAGCATACGTTTATTTAGTCATTTGGAAAAAGTTACAGTCTTCTGCCTGTCATTATGTTTACTGTGTCCCCAGCATCTGATGACACACTGCAACTGGGAAAGCCATCATTATCCTCAATGCAATGTGTTTCTCCTTGTGATCAGAACTGGCTGTAAGTTTGGTAAAGTGGTGAAGTGCTTGTTGGGTCTTTGGCTCTTTGGTGTCTCACTTAAGTCTCAGTGTGATGTTGTATGATGTTTCCATGAAATAGTAAAGTCAATATATATAAAGTAAGCAAACATTTCCACATTTCCTCTTTGGTCAAAAACGATTTTTGGAATCTGTATTAAAAAAAGTTCCACATTGTGGGAGAAAAGAATCCCATTTCTTATTTGAATAAATACTTCCAAACCGTAGGCCCCTTAGATCCTAAAGTTCAATAAAGAAAGCAATTCTCCCAGCACAAGTTTTTCTTTTGACACTTTGCTGTTTGTTCCATGAAGGAAAGGTGTAGAGATATTTGACTGGCCTGCACTCAGCCCTGACCTCAACACCCACCAACACCTTTGGGGGTAAAGTGCAACAGCAACTGTAAACCACAAAGCTCCTGTAGCTGAATGCCAGGAAATGCCTGTAGACAAGTTCCAATATCTGAATATCTAAATCATAAAGGTTTTAAAATGTAGGTTTTCAAATAGTTATGACCAAGTATAGCAATGGCCACAAACATATAGTGCAGCATTACCATAGTCTTTTATTTTATTAGTCGAACTTTTAGTTTATTGTGTCCCTTCACGTTTGATACCTTACCTACCTGAACTCATGAGGGAGAGAGCTGGGGAGCGAGTTAGAAACAAGGAGAGAGACAGAGAAAAAGAGAGGGAGGGAGAGCAATCTGACCTGAAGAGGAGAGGCAGATAAAGAGATAAAAGGATAAAGAGGGATGAGAGATGGAGGATGCAAGACAGGAAAGGGAAGGAACAGCCTGTTTGCTTCCTGTGTTCATCCATATTTCACAGCACTTTCAATTAGTACCAGTGTGGCTGCAGAGCGGCTGAGAGAGATAAAGAGCGAGAGAGGCGGAGAGAGCGAGCTTTGCTCCAGGTCACTGTGGCCTGGCACTGGCATCTCTCTCTCTTTAAAGGTGTTTGCAAACATAAAGTCTGTTTGCTTTGCCCTGCAGCAGGGCACCAGCTCCTGGTTTGTTACATCTACATATTGCTCAGGTTATTATTAATGGTGCAAATCTTCCATCACGCTAGAATTTATCAAGGGAAGCCACATGTCTTTTTGTTTGCTCCTGGGAGGCGATCAATTTCAAACTTTTTCCTCCAACACAGTGCGAGAGGAGGTCAAGTCCCCAGTACGAACAAACTCAAACCTCTGTGTTACCATCATGTTCACCAGGTGCAGACAGTTTTTGAAGTTCTTGATGACTTTGGACATAGACTTTCATTTTGGTACATTTGCAAGTTGGTAAAATGTATGTAGATTGTAGACATTACATTACATTACAGACATCTATTCAGTTATGATAAAAACATTTTTATAGAGTTAGATGACATGTTTGACCATGTCTATATGTAAAGTGTGAAGCTGCAGCCAGAAGTCAATTAGCTTAGCTTAATATAAGGACTGTTAACCATAGATGTATCAAGAGAGCTGAATATGGTGCAAATTTGTGTCTGTGGACATTTGTGGTATTGCAAACTCCTCTGTGTACCAAAAAGCCTTTTTCCAATAAACCACTTAATAAAAGGGAAATATGTATTACTAAGCACAAAATAACCAAAAAACTAACTTGTATTATGACTTTGTAAACCAAGGAAACCAAATTTATTCTAAAGAAATCTTGAAAACGTGTAATCTTGCCAAAGCAAAAAATAGAGTTTGGACCTTCAATAGAGCAATCAGCTCTATTCTCAAAACTGTGGACCATTGTGTTCAGTAGCCCTATGATTCATTATCTTAAATTGCATTTTGAGGAGGTGGCTACCCCCTAACACCTGATGGATTTGATTTTTCCAAAACCTCTTAATATCATGATCATCATCAGGAATGTGTTCCGTCTTAACATAGCACCTGCCTCTGTCTGTGTCTGTTTCCAGCCATTTCCAGCTAAAACAATGAACTGAAAGACTTTAAGAAGCACATCACTATTGAGCATTTAAAAATTGCAGACTGAGATAATACACTTTGCTCCCTTGAAGCACTGACCTCCACCTCCCAAAGTGCAGTGTGCACATGGCCAGTTGAACCTCTCCAAAGTCAAAAGCAAGTGGTCTCTACCAACTACACAGCAGAACCTGTCAGTCAAATAACAGGCTTGTTGTCAGAGCAGATCAGATGTAGTAAGGCAGTATTGATGCTACCTTCTCTGACCTGTCTGAGGTGACTGCTATTGAGTCTGAGTTCTCATCTGGGTACCACTGGCAGTACCACTGGGATTCAAGGGTCAGCAGGGTTTGACTGTAACCACTCATTACATTCACACAATCCACAGTCAGCCACAGAGGGGAGAGTCATCACTAAAATAAACTCATGTTGTTTTTTGTTAGAGTACAACTCTGAGGTGGCCTCAAAGCTAACAACGTCAAGTTGAAACATTTACTCCTGCGGAGATGTTCCCTTGGAGAAAACAAACCAGCACCAGAAAACATCTTTGAAGTTTGAGATGGGCTGCATGCTGAATATTGTGCAATCAATTACGAGATAAGAAAGTATTTCTTCTTTTGAGCCGTGTGCATGAAAGGCTTTACTGTTTCAATGAATCTTAGGCCGGTCGATGTGTGTTTGTACACCAAAGCCTCTTCACTTCATCTCCTGCAAGAACCGTTTCATCCAACATCCATCCTCGGTTTGAGTTATATTAGGAGCTCATTTCAATTTTTACGTTTCAAAATAAAATCCGCAAAGCCATCGATTGTCACAAAACAGCCAAAGGTAACAGAAAGAGATAGAGATAAAAAAAAGAGACTCTATCCTTAGAACTTGTATTGAGTGATAAATGCGATACCCAATGTGGCAACTTAACATTAGCTACCATTAGCTAGGCGGTGGTCAAAGTAACAAAACGTCAGGGTCACAAGGACTTTTTCAATCCCTAGATAAACTTTAAGTCATCAAGTCAAATTCACATTACCTTACCTGTGGTTGTTTCTCCATCTTTTACAGTATGTTTACATAATGTCTGACTTTAACATTATGGTATTGACGGACATGTCTCAGTTAAATAGTTAAATCATCATATTTAAACTAAAACTCTAAAGCAGGTGGGCAGCTTTTTAAACAGCAGTACCACAGAACATGTGGTACAGTCCTGTAGAAAACATCCCAAATTAGCACACTCGTCTGCAAGTACTACAAGAATGTGCCACAAGTATGTGTAGTGCATGTACGCAAAGGCTGTTACTGTAAATCCATCCAACAGTTGTAGAGACATATCCCTCTGAACCACAAATGTCAACATGCAGGTGGTGATCATCAAAGTCAGCGTTTATTCACGAGGGGCCATGACAGACCATGGTAATCCCCCTAATAGATCTTTAAGTTGAGACTAAAGTGATGTGGCCTTAGAAGCCTGCTGGCTTGGCTTAAAGTGCCAAGAGAGAAGATTTAAAACTGTAATATCAGCATTTTATTGCCACATTAATAATAAGAGGAGATGATAAAGATACGTGTGGGTTCTGTCACCTTTAAGAGCATATGTGTGTCACAGCTCAGGATGCATCAGAAAAGAAAACACTAGAACATCTATACGACTGAGACCACGATCTTATTTGATGGCACAACCACAAATCGCAAACATGTGACTGAAGACTTATGGATGTATATAAGAATGTGTAGTAAGAGTACCCTTGGGCCTCCATGACACCCTGTTCAAAATCGTTGCGGTGTACTGGTTGGACTGGAGAGAAGGGGAATCAGAGGTGCATGTGAGGAGCAGCCATTTCAGCTGCATCCAGCAGCTGCTATCTGGCAGCACCTGTTTCTCCAGGGAGCCGAGGCCTACAGAGAAGGGATGCCAGCCCCCAGGCATAACCCCAGGCAGTGCATGTCAGCCATATGCACGGCCTGCTGTAGGGACCAGTGCGACAGGGAAAGAATGACTCCAGTGTTGGGCTTGAGACAGAGAAACAGTGTCAGTTCAGGCTGCACTCTGGTTGATAGCTCTGCTGACGCCAGGCCGGGTCAAACCTCGGCCACGGAGGACGAGGGGTTCAGGCTCACCCCTTCAGCACTGCGGCAGACAATTTTATTGTCAAACATCCCGCCGCTTGATAAAACTGGAGCCACAGGACATAGCGCAGATCACGGGACTGGGGGGAATGATGAAGAGTGACGCATTGGGAAATTAATTAAGGTGCGGAAAGGAGTGAAGCACCTGCCTCTGGGCGTCCAGGGCAGAGCAGGCATCTGAATCAATGAGGCTTTATTCAGCTCTCTTTGACCATTCGGCCAACCTGCGGGAGTTAGAATATGAAAGTGTAATGAGATGTCCATCGCCCGGCTCAACGTCACCCCCTCTGTTTCAAACTACCCACAGCTGGATTGCAACACTGTGATATTATAGTACCTGTGACACCTTGGGAATTGCAGAGAATTGCACCCCCCCCCCCCTTAAAAAAATAAGCGAGCAGAGTCTGGAGGCGGACAGTGTTTTGAGGGAGATGATCCCTCTGTGATAGATGCAATCTACCTGCCATCCAATCTAACACTGCTGCTCTCGGCTCATCTCTCTCAGTCTCATAGTGCAGGTTTCCTCACACATACTCTGAAATGGAGCTTTAATCGTGGCAGGGTGGAGAAGAATCAACATTCCTCACCTTGGCAGGTTCGTCCTATGTCTTATGCAAACCTCAGTTTACCTAACACACATGGTGTTCCACACACTGTGAATTGTAGCCTATTATAAAGACTATTTACTTTACTGCATCCTTGGTGCTAAGTGGTTTGTGGTGGTGTTTCTCCAATTGATTTCTCAGAGTATTGTTAATCAAATTGTGTGAGGCTCCCCGTCTTTTTTTGGTCTTGTGAAGCTAGTCACTTCTTTTTTTATTAAAAATCACATGCTATTGAGAAGACAACATTCAGTCATAGCTCAAATATTCCAGAGGAACCAGAAGAATGACTTTACACATCTGTTTTGCTACCACGTCTGTGAAGAAAGTTCGGTAAAGCCTCTCATGACTCCAAAAGGAAGCTGGAAAGTCTAATAAAAGATGTCTCTTGAGTCAGTGGTGGCTGGGGTGGAAGACCATGGGGTTGTGTCTCCCTGGGTATGTGGAGCTACACAGAAGTAAACTTACAAGATGTCTGTAAATCCTTCCTCCCCTCTGCTTGAGGCTGGAGGCTCCTGTGACATTGGCCACCAGCAGCACGGAACACCCACATCTTTGACCAAACTGTCAGCGATTGAGTTAGATTTGGGGTGTCAGGGTATATTTATATCATCAAACACAGACATCTGAGCTTTCTAGCAACTTTAAAGTTGAATCACGAGCGAACCACCATCAGAGTCAGTGCTGTGATGGTAGTAAGCGCGAGGTGATGATGTCACTCTTTTTTGCCTGGTTTGATCTTTGCTCCTCTTTAATAACACTCCGTTCTCACAGCGTGTCCATCATCTGATATGGTG
This sequence comes from Hippoglossus hippoglossus, assembly GCF_009819705.1. NCBI lineage: Eukaryota > Metazoa > Chordata > Actinopteri > Pleuronectiformes > Pleuronectidae > Hippoglossus > Hippoglossus hippoglossus. Next base: position 19,193,545 of record NC_047161.1, read on the forward strand.
GTTCATTGATCTGTTTTCTCTCCGGCTTGTTTTGGCATCTCAACATGGACCCAACAGAGACGAGTCCCGGGGGCGACAGGCAAAGGGTAGAAGTGGAATCACTCAGTTCAGCCCGTATTACAGGTCAAGAAATAAGATATATGCAACAGTGTCCAGTTTTTAGTCCTTTGAGAGCTGGTTGAGAAAGAACTTGATCCCTCCTTGATGAAGGTCTCCTATTTTCTTCCTCCCGCTCTAATGTGTCAGCTGGAGACAGAAGCACCTTCTCATAACGTTATCATGAGTTAAAGAAGTTAAACATCCAGACCGTATGTGTTCATTGTATTTTCAACTAAATGCTGTTGTTCTGATTCAATTCTTTATCTTGTTTTTATTTTAATTTACACTGGAACTAATTCTTAGTCATATCCGAGTGTTATAAAGACAACATTATTATTACCGTCATTATTATTATCATCATGTAAGTGTATAGATTATCAATGACACAGATTCCGCTAACAGTAAAAGTGTTCCTCTGGGTAGGTTGACCCTTCGGTATTGTTGTGATCTAAATGTGGAGGAATTGTTGAGCACAACAGCCTAATTCCATTTATTTAAGTGTCATTTCAAACCACAGGACTGAAATGCTCATCAACTGTGACGGTAAATGGTTTGTATTTATAAAGCACTTTTCTAGTCTTGATGACTAATCAAAGTGCTTTACAGTACAGTGTATTGCCTTTCACCAATTCACACACACATTCATGCAGTGCATCTATGGGCAGCATTTTTTTTCTATGAGGGGCAATTTGGGGTTCAGCATCTTGCCCAAGGACACTTGAAAAAGTATAAGCTGTTTTGTCCAGGATCCAAAAGGTGACACTGGACTTACATTAGAGACGGGACGTGTTGGAGACCCAGTGAGATGTGTCTGATTTAATGTGATTCACCATTCCACACCAGGAGGAGAAGATTTACTTACACTTTAACGGCTGATGTGTTTCTCCCAGGGTCCACATGGCATAACTGGTCCTCAAGGTCCTCATGGATTACCAAGGAACGTGGTAGGTTTCTTTTTGAGCTTTTTAAAAGAACTTAAATTGCAAGTTATTGATGCCTGCTTGCATTTACTGTCACTGAAAAATGCTATCATGAATATGCTCACAAAGAAAATGTTACCATGCTGGTGTTTATGCCTCCAGATAACTGTCCAAGAAGCTTTACATACTAGAGGAGAGGTCAGAGGATCACTAAACTCAGGGAGATTCTTTCTGTGTGTAACATAAATTTCCAGTACAATTAGTTGACAATTTATTAGGTACACCTCCCTAACAGTAATTCAGGCTAACTGCTACTCTGCAGCTCATGTTCCGGTGTCATATTCTCAATTCCTCCATTTTGGCCAGGCCTCCACCAAAATCCCCAAACTCTTATACCAGAACACAGTAAAATAAAGACAAGTTAGGGTTATGGAAAGGATTTTGACAATTATCACATGTGAGAGAGATTAGAGACTGTAAACCATTGAGCAGCTGCAGACAGCAGGCGAGCCAGAAGGTACTCGCTGGACCTTTTTTTTCCAGCAGACTATTGTCAATAGTAATTAACCAAAGAGATGCCTAATAAATTTCATTAGCCAAAAACTGGGACAGTGGTTGATTATCACACCCTTTGCTTTGTTTCCACAGTATGATGCATAATGAACACTTGTCTGCGAGACACACTGTATGTTTTTCAGAAACACACAATGAGCTGGGAGGAATTCTGAAGATCTGGAGGCATCAATAAGAGATGTAATAGAATCACAGGGTGCATCTTTGACCAAGTAATATTACGTGCTGTTAAATAAATATGAATAAAATAAATAAGCTGTTTCTCTTTTTTAGCCAAAGGTATTGGAATAAGACCACTTTTCACACTTGTTCTTGCTGAAGATTTTCATTTCTGAAGTGTTTTTGTTATTGCCAAAGTCCACTAATGCCAGCATTTGATTAACGCAAAACCAACTCACCATCAATGCACCCACCTCCATCAGAACCAGCTCTGCAGCGGATGTGCATGCTCATCTGGAATTCCACTTCAAGACCAAGTTGCATCCAGTGCACGTTGTAGATCGTCAAAAGTTTGTATGAGTATGTAGATGTAGATTTTATGTGAGGCATTATATCGTTATAAATGGAGTAATGTGTGAGTTTAAGTTTTGACAGTGATCCTGCAAATTAAAAGGAGCATCAAATATCCAATCATTCAAACTTAGCTGTTATCAGGCCATTCAGTCTAAAGTTACTGGCGTAATGGTTTATATAATGGAACTTGAAATCTTCCCAGTTGACATCATTATTTAAGATAATTGTTTGTGTCATATCCTCCTCGCCCTGCAGGTGATTTGAAGGACCACCATGACCTGCAAAATGATGACCAACTGAAAATCATCATCAAGAAGCAGATAACATAACTTTGTGCAGCAGTGATAAAAAGACAGTAATGGTGCACACTGCCACATTTTATTAATTATTTCAAGGCAATTTAGTTTTGACCACAGAATGATATGAACAGAATGATATTTTTCATAGCAAGCTACTTTCCTTGTAAAATATAGGCTATTATCTAAGCTGTTTTCAATAATCGTAAAAATAAATAATTTAAATATTGTTTTAGATTTGAATTTTTAAATTGTCTATTGACACATGTCAATGACATCAGAATTATTAAACAACAAACGCCATCTTCAATAATTTATTTCCTCGTAAAACTAACCTAACAATATGTGTGTGTGTGTGTGTGTGTGTGTGTGTGTGTGTGTGTGTGTGTGTGTGTTTTTCAAATACATACTCATTTAAACCATGTAACCTCAGTCAGAGTGGCCCTTTGAGAATCTTCTTTGGTCTCAGCAGGTTATACATTCGCATTGGTTTTGCATGCTATTTCAGGAAGTTTCCCTAAAATAACATTTGTTACTGGGTTTAAATATTTTTATACTAAGAACAGCTTTGTATGGTTCCTTCGTAGGGTTTCAGATCTCAAGCCAGCCATAACTAGCATAAACTGGGGGGGGGTTATTAAAAAATGGTTCATGGTGTGACTACCCCATGAACACACATCTCTAACTTTTTACTGGTGAAACCAAATTCATTTTTGACAGCTGTTCGAATAATTGCTTCTGATTTAAATGATTTTATTAAACAATATCCTTCCCCACATCCTGAGAGCAAGATGACTGTCATATTGCAACACTGATAAAAGGCATTTTAAGGCCACTTTACCTCTGTATATGTCATTGTAACTTCCTTTGTCTTTCTTTCTCCCAGATAAGACCAGTAATGTTAATAAAATATGAAACACAGTGTATTTTCATACTGACTGACTAAGACACACTTCTGTGCAAGAAAAAAAATCTGTTTTCAAGTCCTCACCCTCCCCCACAGTGGTAAGAATAAACTTCCAGATCAATTAGCAGTCAGTATCAAATCTCACACAGTATGTTCTAAGCCTGTGCTGCGTATTATTGAGGGGATAATTGTTGCCTTGCGGTGGTTTGAAGTTGCTTGCTGACTGACTGACTGACACTGATACATACACATACATGAAAAGTAATTACTAACAAGCACATGAAGACACATAAAGAATGAGTGACACTGATAATTAACACACATGCAACACATGCTCTCCCCTTTGTTGTGCCTTTCAGAGGGTCCCGTGTACACCCCACTCAGAATAATCCATCTCCATCGTGTCGACACAGCGCTCTGTCTCTGGGATTGTCACACTCTCTCACTTTAATTACTCTTTAAGATAATCAGCCTGTGTGGCTGGAGATGCAGCTCCCCTCCGTGGCTCCGTCTTCCCAGGGAATGAGAGGGTTTAATCTGTGGCAAGATCAGAGCTACTGGGAGCAGGAGGAGGAGGGATGGGAGGCGGACGGAGGGAGGCGGGTGGAAATGAGAAGGAATTTGGGCATCTTAACAAACTCTTAATTACGTTCTCTATCCTCTGCTGGTGGCAGGCATAAATGGCAGTCCCCAGGGAGCCTCTGATCCACTTTCTGATCTGCTGAATTCACAGCCGAGCTGCTGATCAAAAAGATGGAGCGGCCTAGATGCTTCAAACACATGGGACCTTTTTCTAGCGTGGGACTCATAGCTTGTCACTGAGCGGAAGTTTGAATTGTCAAAATTCATGTTTAAAAAAGCAAAAAAAAAAACTCTACTGCCTTTAAAGACAAGGGATTTTTTTTTTTTTTTTTTTAAAGAAACACAGAGGGTTCAATGGCTCCATGAATTGATAATGAGCATTCATGCAACGCGCTGAAGGCGTTTGTCCCATATATGAGGCAGAATTCATTGGAGATGACCTCCACCCACATCCTCGCTGTTCTGATGCGCCTGGCACAGCTTTGATGTTCGCCATCAGCTGAATCCCTGGGGAGACTCTGCTGTAATAAACTACAGCAGGGAGCGTACTGTAACACTCTTGCCAGCAGGAAGCCCCATCAGCCTGTCCCACTGGTTCAGGAGGCCACTGAGACTGGATCACGCCACATTATTGTACAGTATGCCCGCTGACCACCAGTGTTACATATCATATCCTTTCAGGATGAGAATGGCAAAAATGTGCTGTCTTCATGCTACTTTATGGGCTGAGACAAATGATCCAAATGTTTAGACTTTCAGTCTGTAATGCCATGGCCATGAAAGAAACTAATTTCTGATTGGCTGTAAGGTTTCCATTAAGATTGCATAATGGAAAACATAAAACAAAGACATAGAGCACAGTTTGACCGCTATTAAGGTATATTATACTGCAAGTAACCATAGCAACAATGCTTCTAATTGAAGTGAAAGTGGCCATCCTTCTTTCTTTTACTCGATTTCTTTCTTTCTAGGTAGCCAAAGAATACACTCAGCAGAGATTAGTCACAGTATTCGTATTGTAAAGTATTCTGTGAAATATCGGTCACTGAGCGTAATTAGTTACTTTACTTCAATTTCAACAGTTCGATCTGTTGAAGGTGCTGCCAATTCGACCAGGGCAACGATCTCATAAAGTGACACAATGCAAGATTCATTCTCTGCTATACTCGAGCTCCCCCTACAGGTGGGATACATAATTCACTCTTGTAAATACAAGTTGCGATCTAAACCTCCCAATGTTCCCACTGTAATATTTTTTGAACGCTAACCGTCTAAACCTCAATTGAAATAGGTTTACCTGGCTTCTGACGATTAACTAGCAAGTCGACAACTTCACCTCCACAGCCCAACATTAAACAACTTTCTCTTTTCCTCTTCTTTGTTTCCTCCGACAATGTCCTGGAGCTAGTTGTCTCTTATATCTACCTGCTGGCACCAGCTCTGGTTGCTGGTGTGAGACGTATACTGTAATGTTCCAGCACGGTACACCAGATTTACCTAGTGCTGTGCGGGCATCCAGGGGGCGCTGTGGCAATGAAAGAAATGCCATTCTCCCAATTATAGGATTGTGTGCCATCAAAGTAAAATACCACCTAGTCCTGCTTTAACATAAGTACATTATACACATCTGTGATTTCAGATACTTACTCCATGTTTTGAATTGCTGACACTATTTGGAGTTGTTGAAAAATGGGCAAAATAACCACTTTACATAAACAGCCACGCAGAAGCTTTAGGCTAAGACAATGACAATGGGGTTCTTCTGTCTAATGGGGGATGATATGCAATAGCTTTAGAATCATTTAACATTTATGTTTCGACACTATGTGACACAAAATGAGGAGAGTTATCAATTTAAAAAAATGAATTGTCTTATTATGAAAGTTTGATATGGACACCCATGCTAGGTGATATGCAGTTTATGTGTTATATTAACAATTTCATTCCAGCATTGATAGAATTGGAGTTATAAAATGTATGACTATGTACTTGTCTTTATAAAAAGTAAAAATATCTTCATAAAGACTTTGAAAGTAATCTGTGCGGAGATGGTAGCAAACCACAAGGTGGATATTTTCAGGATTTTATCAAATGACCCTGTTAGCTTGTGTTGTGTTATGTTTTGTATTAAAGTTCTGTTAATCACAAGTTTAGTTTGATGTTTTTCTGTTGGCTAGAGATGGTTCCAGTTAGGTATATTGTCTACATTGGAAAAGATTGTTAACGCGTTGGAGAGGAAACACAGCCTGTGAGCATTTTAGGGGAAAAGTTCTTTAGAGTCTTTATTCTATATCATAAATGGAAAATGTTGTGTATAACAAATTTGCTCTGAAGTCAAAACTCTTAATTTTGAATGTGAACCCATTTACTTCGAAAATATGTTTTGATTTCAACAGTGGTTTTGGCTGAATTAGCATTTAATACATGCAGTTACACCAGAGGTGTGATTTCCTTCTGTTATTAACAATAAGCGCACACAGCAAGAAATCTCTGTCTACAGTCATTCAGGACTGAAGAACCTACCCTCCTGCTCTTAACCTAATGACATCTGCCTGTCATCACACACAACTGGTCACAATGCATGCACTGTACGCAGCAACACAACGTTCAGTGAGTTCATGGAGGTCATGTGTGGAGTTAAATGCAGTTAAGTGCTGGTTAGCCGCTGGCTGGACCATCCCTAACAGGTCATCAACACTTTATCATGCTATGGAGGGAAGCATATATGAATGGACATAATATAGAAAATATATATGTGTATACTCTTCTCTGTCATTAACTCAGCTTCCTGGTGATCAACACAAAATGCCAGGTGCAAAATGCATGTATTTTTATGTCTGTAGCTTTAATTATGAAGCACAAATGACTGACTATTGAAACTGAAGACACGTGGCTGTTTTTAACAATTTTAGACTATTTTTTGAAGCAGTTTGTTTTTTGAAGTAATGAAACTAAAACGAGTTACAGACATAAAAGTAGACAGAATAATGACAGTGTTTTAAATGTGTGGAGATTGATCTGAGTCAATGTTAGAGAATTATTAGCCCAGTCCAGCCGTGTTTATAGGTAGAAATAAGTACTTTTTGTCCTTCTATAGGTTTCTCCTGACGGCTGAAACCTCCCAACCTACAGGACAAAAACCGTGAACGGAATAGGTGTTTGGATTTTTTCATTTACTGCTGGTAATGTATATTCATGATCTTTATAATCACCAAACATGCACAATAACAATCTCATCATAATACATTTTTTTATATCCATTTATTACACTACACCACTGGATTTCAATTCCAGAAGAAGCTGATTTTGCACTCACAGTCTCAGGTTTCAGTGAAGAATTATTCGTGTTCCTCTCTAATATTTACTGACAGACCCTCCACATTATACAGCACCATACAGTCTATGCAGATGCAGACGCCAGTGCAGAGCTCGCATATCAGCCTACAACCTTTGTCAGATCACAAAATTCCGTATCCTGTGAAATATGGGGACGTCTCTGAACTAGCTGCTGAGGAACATGGGAGATTAGGGAGGAAAAGTGCATTAAGATGCTCCGGTTGTAAATATATACGAGGAGGGAGCGAGCGAGAGGGAGAAGGAGTGTAGGTTTTTAAGTTGCTGTCACCGGGCTGTCACCATGTCTGTCAGAACAGATCCATCACGGCTCTGACACGTCGAGCTTCACATTTGCATGGAGTGCAGCAGGAGCTTGTCCTTATTATGCATTCTGTCTCACACTAACCTCCCTCTCTCTACCAGATGAACTAACTAGCATCCGAGAGGCATATTTTATAGGATGGCATGAGCCGGGGATGATGGAGAGCTGTTATTGGCGTCTGACAGCGTGTGAGTGTATGTGTGTCTGTGTGTAGCTCTGAAGGGCGCCATCTTCCCAGGTGTACAACGATCAGCCATCTTGTCAGGTGAGCTGCTGCTAACTAACTATGTGTAGCTGTGGCTCTCTCTGTGCAGGCTGACAGTAACCAAGGTGAGGGGGCGATGAGGACACAGCCATGTGTGTGTGTGTGTGTGTGTGTGTGTGTGTGTGTGTGTGTGTGTGTGTGTGTGTGTGTGTGTGTGTGTGTGGCACAGTATGGCACTGCAGATGCAGTCAGTCCCTCAGTGAGGAAGCCTCCACTGGGACAGACACAGCTGTGGCACGGCATCGGGTTGCTAACGAGCCTTATCACACAGGCGCTAGACTAGACGCACACACACACAGGATACACACAAGCACACACACCAATATACACTCAGATGCTCACAAAACTGAGGCATGGGGGGATAGTACACTGGTGTGTTAATCACTCAGTCATACACATTGATAACACAAATGCATGGAAAGACACACGTATGCATATATATGCCAAAAAACACATATCATACAAACACACACACTTGCACATTGTCTCATCAACATACATACACACGCTCAAAAACATCCAATTACATGCAGTTGTGCATACACTCAAATCCGGATACATGAACATACACACTCATGTAATTAATCTATATACAGTATCGATTTAGTAACACATATGTAGACACTCACCTACACTTTAATGTGCACACACATGCATATACACTACAACTGATGATGAACCCTGCGCCGTAACACAACCACTGAGTCAGTGATGTCAATACATCAACTCATAAAGCGTTAATGAGAAAACCACACGACTCCAGCATTCACATTCTTTAATTTAATCCCATTTGATCTACAATGTTGTTTCTCCCATCATTTCATAATGTAATATACCACTGTATTCACGAGGTTAATTGCTAAGATCTGGGCAGTAGAAGGTTGTCAGTGAAAAATGTAAAATGCCTTCAAATGTTCAGACCAGTTTGAAAACATACCTCTGGATTGGTTACACTTTAGGCAAACTATGAAATTACTACTTAAACTGCTCATTGTAAATTCACATATCACCTTCCAGCCTGGCGTCTTTGTCAAACTGACCACAATCCTGTATTTTTAGGTTCATTCTCTTTCAGTGTTACCTCCAAATAAAGTGGTTGAGACAAAGTGGTTAGAGGGATAGTTCACCGAAAAATAAACATTCACTCATTATCTACTCACCACTATGCCGATGGAGGAGTGGGTGAAGAGTTTGAGTCCACAAAACACTTTTGGAGTTTCAGGGGTGAACAGTGTTGCAGCCAATTCCAATAAAATTGAAGTAAGTGGTGATTCTTTAGACGTAATAAAACAACACAAATATAAAATAATAACATGGTGTAAATGACGCTGTTTCTAGTCTAATTTGAATGTCGGGGCTTACGGACACTTTGGATGACACCACAGGAGCAGTATGGAGGATTTCAATGTTTCAATTCAGGATCCTTGGGCAGTGGGTGTTATATTTTGAATAGATTGTAAGGCGCTTAGAGGCAACTTTGTGAGATATGATTTTGGCTGCATAACTATCAATATAACTGACTTGACTTTATGTGTGCCTGATGGAAAACAAGTTTGGTAAGATTTCATTCACAGGCTATGAAATAACAGAGACACACAAAAAACATTTATGTTCTTATTTGTTTTTTTATTTTACGGTCACCAGATGAGCAGATACATCATTTTAAAAAACAACTTGATATTTGCAAAAAAATTATAATACAATTTTTCTCAATATAGAATATATACAGAATGAAATGTAGTCAGACTGAAAAAAGCATTCTGCCTCTTTGTCAGCAAGAAGAGAAAGCAGTGAGGGGTCTGAACGGTCCTCCAAGACCAATCTCCCTAACCAATAAATATAAACTGTATATATTAATGTATGCTGCACTCAGCCAGGCATGGACAATACCAGGGTAAGTTAGTTCTCAACAATATTCCCTTAATCAGTTCTTGTACATCACTGTGCTACACACGCACACACACTCGCACACCCACGAGAAGCTTAACACACAAATGCACACAGGCCAGAGAACAAATTACAGTTGGGTTACAATAATGGGCCATCTTAACTCATGAAACAGAAAAAAAGAAAGCAAAAGAATTGTGTATGGAAATCCTCCTCATTGTCCTTGATCAGGAGGGAGAAGTGGCTTTCTTGTCAAAGCTCGATGGAGCTGGCTGAGTAGCACTTGACATTTGGCCCGATTCAAACAGCCAATTCTACACAAAGCTACCGAGCTGGAAAATCTCTCCCAGTCTCATAGATCCTGTCGACTCATCGAGCTCCCTCCCTCCCATTCACTCTCTCACCGTATCTGTCTACCTTTCTTCTCTCTCTTGTTCCTATTCTCTCTATCTGGAGTGGGACAGGTGCCAGGACAAGGATTGGCGATTGGCCCCTTTGCCCGTTTTCCCCCAGGGAATAAGGAAAAAAAGATGCACATGAAATCTCTTATCCACGCTGTATTGGAACAGGACAGACAATTGCACAATCACGGAACAAGCACCAGAAAAGACAACAGCAAAGTAAAACTGCGACCAGGACAGGGTGGGTAATGCTTGTTAAAGGGGGATGCTTGAAGGACACTGTAAGCACACCACTCGCCAGCCGCTTTACCTTGTCACTGGGCACCACCGCTCACAAACTGCCCTCCTTGAGCTTTGTAGGGGGAAGAATTATGACTTTGTGCCAATGAGCGAATACACACACTTGCATAAATCATCCATCTTGTTTGGCGGTTAATTACTCTTGTTTACCCTCCGAGTAACCTCGGGATTGGGCGGCGCGATAGGAGGGAGCCTGGGAAGAGGAGATAGCACCAAATAGTAATCTGCTGACGGTGTTCATCAGTGTGCAATTTGCAGGAGTAAAAGCACATAGCGGGCTCGAACCTGGGTGTTAGTGAATTAGACAGGGTTGCCTGGGGTCTGAGGACGGCAGCTTCATCAACATCCTGGCCTGACCACTGCTGCTCACTAAGCTGTTCTGGGGTCAGCCGGTGAAGGAGCCATGCTGAGGCAGCCCAGTGCAGGCCAATCAGAAAGCTCCTCAGGATGTACAGCAGGCTCTGATCGTTGCTTATTTCATTATGGGGAAAGCTACATAAATCCACAAAATGGAGAGGAAGAGGCACTGAGGGAATATTTGCATTTCTCCTCTCCTATCGTCTCCCCTCAATGCCCCCCCCACCCAACTACCTCTTTCAATCCCTCCCCCATTTAGTGCAGAGTGACTTTAATCATCACTTTCGCCAAAACACATTAAGCTGGTGTGTCCGGAGCTGAAGAGAGGGAGGGGGGCTGAAAAAACACAAAGTGGCGCATTAGATTTGCAATAGTGATGCATCACTCTGGCATTACTTTGGAGATTAAAGAAGGGACGTTGCATTTCAATGGAGTGGTGCTGATGGTTGCCTGATGGATGACTGTCCTCCTGCACAGGAACAAACAGGAAACACCACTGTCCACCAGGGAGGGAAGTCACACGAACCCTGGAGTTTACTTCTTTGCTTTACTTCTAGTTTCTTCTTCCTCTAAAAATCTCCTTTTTCTTCATCCTCAAACCTCAAAGCCTTTTAACCCCAATCTGAGAACACCTCTACAATGAAAGATATTTATGCAGCTGTTTGATCATGTTCCCAAGTCAAAAACAACACCTCCTTTGTAGGAGGAGATAATACTGTGAAGTGGATTGCATACATTAAACTTAAGCCAACACTCAACGTGACTTTGCCTGTTCTTTGTGTTACTGCATCTGTATGAAAGGATGGATGTAAAGTGCTTGAGAGCTTAGGACGAGCAGGACGAGACTGAGAGGAGAGCTTAAAGAAACAGAAGAAAAAAAACTGAAGGGCATAAACAAGGGGTCTTTAGCACTAGGCTCATTGGGGGCAGGTTCAATATTGAGACAGAAAGCTTTATAAACAGAGAAGAAAGAGGAAGAGTAGGATGTGTGGTTATAGGGAGTCCCCAGGAAACAAAATGACAACAAGTATTTTGCTCTACAGTCTCAGAGAAACAGAATCACAGTCAGTCAGTCCAAGGGTAAAGCCCACCAGCAGCCTGACCCAGAGGGTGAGCTTTCCAGTTAATATGTTTATCCAAATCCCTGGACCAGGGTTCACCCTGGCACCCAGCTCTGGTTGCTGTGAGCTTGTGGAGGGCAAGCAAATGCCCCTAAGCTCATGCCCATCCCCATGCCCACACCTTGGGACAGAGAGCCATCAAAGTTGAAGTCCATGCCCTCATTTTCCATAAAGTCATTGAGCAGGATGGAGTCTACATCACAGTCCAGGCTATTAGGTATGTTCTCCATCTCCAGGTTGGCAGCCATTCGACTGTGGGAGTTGTGCTGTTGTCCATGGTAACCAGCATTCCCCTGCTGGTGGTTGTTGTGGTAGTAGCCATGCCAGGAGTTGGTCATACCCTGATGGTGAGCTCCTGGGTACGGCTGATGACGGGGGTGAGGCGCAGATGCCAGGCGACAGGGGTCCTGGGGAACGTCCATAAGCCCAGCAGGGTTGGGGGGCAGGGCTGGCGATGTTGGGAGGTGGGGTCGGGGCCCATAGTGGTTGGAGGTTTTGAGGCTATAGGGCTGCAGGATGTCAGTGCTAACCCGTGGGGAGAGAGCCTGTGGGGGAGGACCACCAGGCATGGGGTTGTGGGTGTGCATGTGACTCTGGCTGGAGCGAGGGTTGTGATCATGGCTGGGGTTAACTTTATTCCTGTGCCCATGCTCATGACTGGCACCATAGTCATGGGCAGGGTGGGGCTTGTGGCTGTGGCTGTATTCGAGGCTGGCTTGGTGTTTGTGACCCTGATTGTGGTTCTGATGGTGGGTTGTGTTCTGGTCGTGGACGGAGCCATGGCCATTGTGTAGACTGGGATTGTGAGCATGCTCTTGGCTGTGATTGTGGCTGCGATTCTGATTGTGGTTGTGCTGGTTGTGAACACCATTGGTTCCCTGTGTTATTAGTGTGTGTGTTTCCCTTCCCTGGCCTAGTACTGTGTCTTTGTTGCAGTACGCAGGACCTCCGGTGAGTAGACTCTGCAGGGCGTTGTTCTCTGAGTAGCCTCTCATTGGGCGCTGGAAGCTGACTGGCTTGTTCTCCTGGATAGTCTCCATGGGAGTGTGATGCCTGAGCATCCCCAGGGAAGGCTGTCCATACATGGGCCCGCAGTAAGAACCCTCCGCCTTGGGTCCAGGCACATAGGGATAACCGTTGCATTTGATTGGTGGTGGCTGGGGGTAGCCACTCTCATCGAGACTGATAGCACCAGTCAGATCAGTCAGCTGGGGCAGCTCCACAGTGGGGCAGTGGCCCCCAGTGCCCAGGGCCGGGGAACGGGTACTGGTGGGGCTGGGGTACAATCGAGGGGAGGCTGAACAGGACAACCCACCCTCCTCTGGTTCATCTGCCTCCGCCTCAGCCAAGATCGGGGACAGGCAGCCACTCAGCGTGGAGGCAGAGGAGGAGGTGCGGGAATGGAGATCCGTCCAGGTGTCATACTCCTCACCCCCCATGCCCACACCTCCTTTACCTGCTGGACTGCCATGCTCTGGGGAGCCTTGCAATGCTGGTCCACCCCCCTGACCATGTCCCCGTCCAAGGCCTATAGCCCCTGCTCTCTTCCGGCTGATTCGACCTTTAGTCTTCAGGTAGCGAGTCCCATTGTCTACAGAGGCTGCACGTCGTCTGGGTCCCTTTCCCATCTTCCCACCCTCTGGGTTCAGCATCCACCAAGAACTTTTCCCTGTCCCTTCGTTTTGCACCCGTATGAAGCGACTATGTAAGGACAGGTTGTGTCTGATCGAGTTCTGTAACAAGAGAGAAAATTCGGAAAGAGGTGGGGGGGGGGGCAGAAAAGGGAGAGAGAAGAAGAGAGATTAACATTAACACCCAAGGGAACATTTAGGGTTAAATAATCATTTCTTGAGAACACAAAGTCATTTCAAATTATGGCAAAACTATCAGGGCTGCATGGCAAGTGAGAAAAAAGATGGATAAAGAAAGAGAGGGAGATGGAGGGGAGAGCAAAGAGGACAGGGAGAGTAAAGGATCCAATCGATACCTCCCCTGACCAACCTCTCCTCTCCACACGCGCTCACTGAGTCATAATATGGACATGGGTGCAGCCTCCACATCAAACCATCACCAAGGTTACAGAAATGAATCACGCGAGGCAACCCAATCACAGACAGCCTGTATCGATTGCAGGGCCTCCAAATATGAGAGCCTGAGATCCAGCCAGACACTGGGAGGGAGGGAGGATTGGAGTGAGGGGAGGGGGGGCTGATTTGGCAGGAGAAGCTCTGGAAGAGCACCAGAATGAAAAAAGAAACACTCATACACAGGCCTGGAATAAGATAGAGGGAGAGTAAACAGGGGGAGGCAGGAGGGGAGGGACATGCTCATTTAACCTCTTTTAAAAATCATGGCACAATCAACATAACTGTAGGCAACGGTGGCGTTATGATGAAGTCTTCCTTCTAGGTGCTTTGAAGGGGGGGGGGTGCAGATGTGGCAGTTGTGGGCGAACCTAGAATGGGTGTCGGTGAGGGGGTGGGGGGGGGGCTAGGATAAGCCTCTCCAGACCCCTGTTTAAGTGTCTGAGTGACGGCTGTATAGTTAATCCAAGGCTCTGCAGCAGCATTTGAAGCTAGTGCCAACCTGGAGTGAGTTGATGAGATCTAAGCCTGCCTAAAGGAGAGCTTAGCAGGGATACACATCATCTCAGCTGGCCAAGTTAGTTTAAGTACAGCATGTTCATCCAAATCTTTCCTGTTTGTGTCATTATTCACACTCTCTCCAGCCTTCCGCCCATTGCTTTCTCGCCCTCACTTTCTTTCACTCTCTTTTACCTTTTTTGCTTCTTTTTTTTTTCTCTTTTGGGAGAAACCAAGCAAACCCCCCCCCCAGCCCACAACTTCTACCCCACGCACACAATCGCTCACTTTTCCTTTTTCTCCCTTGAGATATCTATCTATTTCTGCCTTGTTTATTACCTGCACATAGCTCACAATCTCTGTCTCCCGATATCTCGAGCCATTCTCTATCTTCATTCACCCCCCGCCTCCTGTCCAATTTTCCTGCTCTCGGCCCCATTCATCTCCCTCTCTGAGTCCCAGCGTCTCTTGATCACGACATTGCTCATTCTCTACCTCTCTCCACATCCATCCTCTCATCACCTTACACAACTTCCATCCTTCCCCCCTCCCATCATTCTTTCAATCAGTCATTCATTCTGAATGAAAGATGGGCAAATATCAGGAAAAAAAAAAACAGCAGGAGATGCAAATCTGTGTTCAGTAGGGGGCCAGCTTACATTTCACCCTTCAGCACAATCTATACAGTTAGCATATGTACCCCCCACCACTCCTTACTTTGGCAGAATACAGAGCCGCATGGCTGCGAACTGGACAGCCAACTGAAAGAGGTGACGGCTCTTTGTTGTTGCAGCTTAATATGAAAAGCACAGCATCCACAACAGCAGGTAATGGGTTTCTGGCAAAATGTTTACAGGGGGAATTCAGCTTTAAGTGGGTTTCAGATCAGTCTGGTATCTCGCTACTACTCTCATTCATGTAGAAAAGCCCCCTCCACATGCACCCATCCCCTCAGCATGACTCCAAACAGGTAATTTCATCCCGTCCTCTATTCAAATCACACTGCTTTGGCTAGATCGCTCTTCACAGACTTGGAAATTGGATAGGAAGGAGAGGTGTTTTTTTTCTTCTGCTACTGTTCAGAAGGGTCCACTCCAAAAAACCAGGTCGGCAAAATTGCACATGCTCAACGTTTGACGACGAAATACACAGACTTCACTTCTCAGCTGCGCCACGCCACGGAGCACAGACTTAATCAAAGCCAAATTGAACGATGACGCTGTGTGAAAGAGGCCGCCAGTGGAGGCGACCTGCATCAGGTGATCTGAGAGCGGCACCCTGACAGGTTCCTCCTCAATGTGACGGCTCTGGCTGGGCGTAGCCATGGCAACTGAGTAAACCAAAAGAGGGAGAAATGAAGAGAGTGGAGGTGATTGTGGGGGGAGAGATGGGAGTGTGGGAGGGGAGGGTTGATGCTGTTTGATGCTGCAGGCAACTCCAAACAGCCTTTTATCTGAGTCTGTCAGATTCCTGCTTCCAATCCACCAGGGAGGCTCAATCACCAGTAGTCCCAATGCCTCACTACCTGTACCAAGCTGTGATTAGCAGCAGTGTGCTTGTGTGTGTGTGTGTGTGTGTGTGTGTGTGTGTGTGTGTGTGTGTGTGTGTGTGTGTGTGTGTGTGTGTGTGTGTGTGTGTGTGAGAGAGAGAGAGCTTCTGTATAACTACCAGAGCAACAATTATACCACAACTGCTGTTCCTTCACCTGCTGATACAATGTAGAGAATATAATGTGGCATATCTCTGCATTAGTATATAATAATATGAAACTTATGGGGGGGTTTTGGGCTTCGATGGACATCTCTGTTCTGAAACTGTTATTAGTGTAAATGTGGTGCTGATACTCACCCCCTAATCTTACTATTTCTATGCCAAAATATGATTTCCAATGGTCCGCCCCCTTATCTGAACACAGGAGTGCAATAAGGCTCCAATGAATCATTAACTAATTAGCAAAAGGCATATGAATACGATCATGCGTATGAATATGTATGATCATTTTGGAGGATGTAGCTGGTGTTGCTGTTGGAGTGTATGGCATTATACTAATTATTTTCTAGCTAGTTTAAATCCTTGAGGACAGGCCAAATAACTGAAACCCCTCTCTCGCATCACTCCACGAGAGGCATCTGCCAGGCAAATTAAAGTTTGTGCATGGGGTGATTCTGCTCTAACTATTATTAAACAAAGAAAACCCGATTAAGGAACAAGGCTGGGTTAAAAAAATAATATGTGGCATGGTAAGTGTGCAGTATTATGGATGACCTGTAGAAGAAAACTGATGTAGAACCACCTGAAACAATTAAAGCTAAATCCTGCTTGTAAACTTGCTAAATGTTGCTAGTTGGCATAATAAGCCAATTAACATATTGATGAAGCCATTGCATTGTATTTGAATTCTGGCTGGTGTCAGATAATTTTAGTCATTCACGTCTCTCATACTGTCAGTGCACACGGACCTGTTGTCAAGTGCATTGAGTGTTTATGTTTCTATTGTTTTCTACTCCTTACACTCTAATCAGTGGTGTAACTTCAGTCAATCACATGGAGTTCAGCAGACCAATGATCTGTCTCTGACTCAGCCAAGTCAGTCAGTAATAACGGTTTTCTTTCTCTATACTCACCAGCCCAGCTGTTGTTCAGCCAAAAATAATGTAACTCACCATAAGCACTTTGTGGCCAAACTACATGTATCTTTTCTTGATTTATTTATGTTATTATGGGTAATTTGAATGTCTCTAGTTTCAGTGGTATGCTGAACTGATTATTGTTAATATAGTTGACACTATGAACTCACTCACTGAAAATAAGTTCCAGGCAACGTTTTATAAGCAATTAAGTTAGTTATAATGCAACTCTCTCTTTGGTCTATTCCTCCCAATAATACAAAAGCTTTCGTGACAAAGAGCAGCAGTGGGAGCTATGTGGTGGTTAGATGGGTCAACAATTCGTAGGACACCAGAAATGACTGGTATCCCATTTTCTACAGACAGTCAATGTTGGTCTCTTTTAACCAGGACCACAATTTCTCCCTAACCTACAAAGTAGTTCTTATAACCATGACAACAAACATTCCAAAACCCTAACGAAGCTGCCATTTTAACCCAAACCAACAATCAGTCCCCGACCATAGCCATGTCGTTTTTGTCCCTAGACCTAACCAAACCACAGTGGCAGCAAATGCTTCTATTTCTGCAATGGTTCAAAGGCACAGACACAAGATATTGTCCTGTCAGCACTAATGTAAATTAGTAATAATTATGTATGTAAATATATGTCTCATTGTGCGGGGTGGAATCTAGAGCACCCATTGGTAAAAAGAGCCTGTGGCATCTGTGGCGAGAGCTGAGGAAACAATTAGCCACAATAAGCTGGTAAAGATGTACTGTAAGTACTCATTAGCAAACAGCCAATAACAGCAAGTTAAATAAATGAACCTAATAGACCAAATAAATATATCCAAGGATGTTGTTATTCTCTATAGTGTTTAACTATAAACAACATACACAGTGTTTTGTGGCTAAGTGCAACAATAAAGAAAACACGACAAGGTAACAGAAAGAAATGTGGCGGCTATTTGCGAGTTCTGAACTAACAGAAGGAAGCAATTTAATCGGCCAGAAATAAACATTAAGATGCGGATTTCAGGATCGACAAAGTCAAACCAACTATTTTAATTCTGGTTAGAGGAGTGAGACCAATCACACACTGGTTTCATCATCACTGTTTATCTGGAAAACAAATTCTAAATTCAACAAAGTAGTAGTAAACAACATCTTATCTTGTCTAGCATATAGTTAACGCATTGGGGAGATCATTGATGAAAACATCTACTCCAGTGCTGTTTATAAATATTTTTCTCCAAAAAAGGATCAGCAAAAGAAAAAACTTAGACTGGAGTTTATGACAGGCTTATAAAAAGAGAAAATGGGTAATGCAATGGAAGGTTCTATTATGATGCTGAGCCAGCATCAATCACTATGGATCCAGTTCGGACGGTATGTTTGATTGATTGATTGAGAAGTACAATTTAAGCATTTGGCGTATTGGTGTGTATGTTCAGTAATAAAAGTGCTGGATGTCCTCACTGAGTTTAATCATAATTCCTCTTAGACAACTTGAGTTATGGCCAATTTCTTGTCAGGCCTCTTTCTTTGTTAGGTTTGATTGATTGATGGCAGCCATGTTTATTCAACTTGCTGCTCTATGGTAGAATTGTCAATTTCAGTCCAACCAGACTGTATACCAGATTTGGAGTTGATAGTTAGAATTCAAAACGTCTATGCCATTTTCATACTATGCAAATTAACAAAAAAACACAATGCTGGCTTTTATTGTACATTGAGCTGAGCTTGTGAGTAGAGAGTTTAATTCCTTTCCAAAATTGTAGTTTTAAGGTGTGATTAGAGTGTCATCATCTGGCCAACTGGGCTCGTGTTATATTTTTTTGTTATTTCTTTTTTGGTATTTGGCCAACTTTCATGTTAGTAGCTCCTTCCAGCTCACAGCTATTTCAACAGCTGTGGCCGACAACAAATAACGCTAAGTCTAATTCAAGAAAGGTCATATATCAGCTTGACTTGTTTGCAGGATTGGAACGTCACATGTGATGTGGATACTCCAGGTTATTATAGCAATCAAAGGCCATGTCGCAGGAGATGTCACAGATTAGCACAGTGTCAGCCACAGTGGAGGAGCTGCTCAGTGAAATCCTCCAGCATAGTCTTTGGCTGGAATGAAACCTGCGTCCTCTCAGCCCTCAGTGGCACAGCGCTGCCCGTCTGTGCTTCAGTGTATATATTAACTTGTCAGAAAGACTGATTCTGAAGTGCAGAAGCCTGTTCCCAGCGCTCTCAGCCTTTTGCCTTTCTGCTAATGCAGCAGGAGATGGACTGTTGCAGTGCAAACGGTGACTAGACCTGGCCTCACATCCACCCTGCTCCTCTACAGGGAACCAGCTGCTCTGTATCCGTCTCCACTGCTGTATTTCACACATAAAAACTGACTGAGTATGATCTTGACACAGTGCTGCTTTTACCGAGTCTGGGGATCGTCAGTCCACTGGTTAGCTAATGGCCCGAGGACACAGATCTGTCGACACACTATATTCTTGCACATTTTTAAAAAGGCGAGGAAAAATGTATGTACGTATGATTTCAATAAATCAAAGGATCAATACACAACTGAATAAAAAAAGCACAGCTTTGGGGTCAGGACCATGGGCAAAGTGTATCATTAGTGACATCATCTATAAGGGAGCACTGCCACTTGTCCTTTCAGCCTGTTTGTCCCAGTAACCACCTAATGTTACTATTTCTGAGGAGAGCTGGAAGTCTGAAGGGCCAACTTTATGCATGTTAAAGGTCCAGCGTGTACAGTGAATATAATATTGATAAAAGGCTGAAACTAAGAATCAATGTGTTTTCATTAGAATGTCCCCTTAATATTTACATGAGGAGCAGGTCTTCTTTCAAAGAGTCCACCATGTTGTAGGATCATGTTTCTACGGTAACCCAGAAATGACAAACACTAACTCTGGTGAGGGATTTTTACCTGAAGGCCACGATAGGTTCTACACATTTGGAAGGAGAGGCTGAAGGAGGTGGTTGGTTGGTTGCAAATTATAACTGCAAAATGATAAATTATGCCACTAAATCCCACACACAACAGGTCTCTCTGAACAGTATTCTTTTCTGAAATGTATTGCCTAGTTGTGCATTCAGAACAAAGTAACAGTAAGCTACCCAAAATTGTTCCAGGATAAAATATTCTCCCTTTAGAGACGTAAAGGTTGCTGTAAAAGGTTTGTGGTTTGTTTCTTAGAGAACACATTATTAGTGCAAACATTCATAAATGTCCCTAAAAAGAAAATAAAGAAGTTCAGATTCTCATAAATAAAATATAAACTATATTAGTTTTTAAAATACATTACAATTTAAAAACTCATGATCGATTTTGACATTTAACAGTTTGTGATGTGACATTAATAACCAGACACTTGCTGCCAGTTTAAACATTCAGACACATTTCAGATTAGACGAAAGTGCTTCCTTTCTTTTCTTTCCCTGATCTTTGTGTTGCTATGACGGCAGCAGCAGCCTCAGAGTCCAGCCTGGCCACAGGTCCAGCAGAGGACAAGCAGGCCTCCTGCAGCTCTGACAGTGGACTCTCTACAGTGCACACCCTGTGATTATTATTAATATCATTCACTGCAATTATGTGTCAGCCAATAAAAGAAACTGACACTTAGAAAAGGAGAAAAGCCTGAAAACTGTTGGGTTTGTTCTCATTTTTCCTGTCACTCATTTTTCCATCATGTCTGAGCTGTGATTTCTACTCACAGCCGTAACCAGCACTCATCAGTTTTTACTGCTTGTTATCTGTGAATTGGATTTTCTGTCATAGCCTCTGATTCATGTCTCAATGAAAAGTTCAAGTTAGTGTTTGAAAGTAATGTAAGAGCTCCTCTGTGACAACATTCAAACCTAAAGTAATGCAAGAACATAATTGTTTCAATTTTCATTGTGTTTTCACATATAACACTAGTTTATTATCAGTAAATGGAAAATATGTTATTGTATAAGCATAAAACTACACTTTTGCCACATTCAACGATTCTGATGTTAAAGGTTCAGTGTGCAGAATTTAGTGACATCTAGTGGTGAAGTTTCATGTGGCAGCTGAATACCCCTCACCTCACCCCTCCTTCCAAACAAGTATTTAAATATAAAGGGCCCATCCTAGGGTAAAGAAAACAACAATTCGAACAATTTAGCACTGGTGAAAACCTCACTAGGATTATTTTATATTCAATTTCTGCCAATAGATCCATTTCACTGAACCTTTAAGTAGAATTTAATGCTACAGAAAATAGTGTGTCTGATTTAATTTGAAAGTTATACTTTTTTTTTTTGATTTAAATAAAGCATCATTTCTGTAAAAAAGAACTTTCCTCAACTACAGAATGAGCTTCGTCATGTGAAAAAAGGTTGGGATTGCCAGACATTAATTAAATATGGATGATGTGCTAGGCTACCATTAATGTACCCTTCACATTGTTCATCCATATCCATGTTCTGCGCAGCCACAGCTTCACTCTCAACAAACCTCAGACTTCTCAGCTGCGCCGGGTCGTTGTTGTGTCTGCTGCTGTGAATCAGTCTAAAGGACCTTTAGTAGAAGATTCTTTCATCAAACCACTGGACCCTGGCCTTCACACAAGGCTGACTTTCTTTGTTAATCATTGACTTTTCCCTCTTCACCAACCAATTAGCGTACAACTTAACTAATTACACATGAGCAGTTATCATATGTTTGATGTTTTGTAAAGCATAAGTCATAGTCCATACATGGTCAAAATTTAAGCAACAGATACTGACTTTTATCAAAAAAAAGATCCAAAAACAATACAGCTCCTTTATTACTTTTTCCGCTCGTTCCAAAGCCACATAAAATAGCACACAACTGTCGTACTCACTGTGATGATTAAAAGAAATTTCATGTTGTGTGTGTCCTCTTGACCTGAACATGTAGAGAGAACGCACAAAGGGGACACAGAATGTGATGAATCTGTGTCAGAGTGTGAGAGGCTGACTTCCCTCTACGACTGTACATTACATTACACTATGAGTAGCTGGTATTTGGGACCCGCACCCCCATACCTATATTTGTATTGAGACCCTGTCTCCAAAATTATTTTTTAAATGATCCCTAACTGTGTGTTCTCTCCTTAGTGGGACACATGGTGTCTCATCCTCCTTTTCAGAATAGCAAAGTCAAAGTTTCTTGATTATCATTATTTTAACCCCACTGACTCCTTTTTTTTAGCTAGTTAGCTAGCTAACATTAATTACATCTTTTGCAAATTATCCAGTTTGTTGCGTAGCAACAAGAGTGATTGAACTCATTGCACCCTTTTCTCTCTTGCTGTCCCTCTGTTAGTAGCGATTCTCCAGACACAGCTTTGTGACAGAGTAGAGAAAAGCCTCCATATTAATTCTACAGAACAAATTGTATTAACATATCTCTGGACAGAGTTAAAACTAAAATAAGGTTTTCAATTCAGGGTGGTCCTGCCTGGCAGCATTGAGGCGCATTATTCCGCTGATCAACAAGAGAGCTCCTCTGCTCTTTTCTAATCACTCTGATCTGCTCGTCTCTGTAGCTAACAAAAACTGATAACCACATGTATTTAGTTATTAATCGATGGTGTCGGATCATGAATCCAGATCATTCCGGTCACTTTAACCCTGATGTCCTGATCCTGAAGCAGCGGTGGTTATAATTATGCAGCGGCGGGACATCTCTAAAAAGATTAACGTTGCGGAAAACATGAATCGATCATGTTCTGTCTCTGCATCGATGCAGAGCCGTCCACGTCTGCATCGCGATGCATCTAAGCATCGAGAAATTTCCACACCTCTAGTTCAGACACTACTGCACACACACACACACACACACACTATATTCAAACAAATGCCACTATATATACAGTATTTCACAACTTGACACATGTTCACCTCGATGTGCACGCACACACAGACTCACACACATCGCCCCCCACCCACCCCAAACTGGCAATCATGCTTAATCCCTCTCCAGCCTGAGTAATCCCCGACAATCCAAGGCTAATCCTGGTTAATTCTGGGCACTCCTCAGCTGGGTTTCACCCTGAAACCACAGAGGCAGGGTGGGGATTGGTCGGATCATGGCGACTGAGGGTGGGTGCGGTGTTGGTAGACATAATTGGTCGGGCAGTTATTGGGAGCCAAGAAAAACAAGCACAGGTTTTCACAGGCCTTCAAAATAAATCTGGATTGACCTCGTCCACGTCACATCACAGCCTCACTGTTGTCCCTGCTCATGGTAGAAAACATGTTTTTCACCAGAGTACTGTGTGTTTGCGTGTCCACGCTCTTACAAGGCCGTGGAGCTTTGTCTGACTGCTATGAGAACCTGGGCTGAGAAACAGATTGAACCTTTTTCTTTAATTTAAAGGAAAATAAACAGCTCAAATAAAAACACAAGCAGGGTAGACAGTATGAGACATTGCTCCGTTGTTAAGGGGCTTCTGAGAAGTCATTAGCCTCTATTCAATCAGCTCTACCTATCGAAGCTCCTAGCTCAATTCTTCTTAGCGGCTATCGATCCTGATTCCAAAATGAAGCACTTAAGACGCCTTGATCAAGCTGCTCCTTAATCTAGCGTTAAGGAGATTGAGACCTTTTCACCTCCTGTCTCAGACGTATTACTTTGGCACAGGGCTACAGTGACAGTCAGAGCACACTCACAGCCTCACTTTGGGTTTTATAGTCTGTTTAAGCCCCTTTGGTGCAGAGCAGGCGGCAGGAACACTCTTACTCTCTGCCATTTTGAAAAGGCTGTCAATATACACAAAGCCAAGAGTGTTAATGAAGCAATATGTCACCGACAGGGGTTGGATGGGGAGGCTTTGTTAAAAACAAGGAGGCCTCTGGTATATGCAAGCCCGACTGTGTGCCTGTTCGACTGAGTTCGCACGTGCAAACTGTTGGATATGTGCGCTCGAACTGTTGATATACTCATGAGAGCGTGAAAGCAGAAGCAAAGAGGAAACTGATTTACCTGCTGCTGCAGCTCTGTCAGCAGCGAGACGGGAAACAGGTTGCAGAGGAGTTCTGCTCCTGGACATTTGTACAGGCTGCTTTTACCTCTTGATCCTCACAGGAGATACGTCTCTTAGAGGGGATTCTGTAGAGGTTTCAGTGGAACATCATGTAGTGGATGTTTTAGTGCTTTCTGCTTCACATTTTAAGGAGCCCACCTCTAATTTATGACGCATTCCGAGGCACATTCAAGAGGAGGGTCGCGTTTTAAATCCCGCGCAGCACTCCATTAGATGTGGTCCGGCACAATTCCGCCGAGCGTGGTGGGGATTTGTTCTTAGCCGCCTTGTCGAGAAGTAGTGGGACGAGGCAAAGCTGTTTTCTCTCCTTGCTCAACCATTATTTATTAATCCATTTCACACAGCCAGGAGTCATTATGCACGGTCCTGTCAATGGGTATCTCTCTATGCTGCACATTTATTTGATAATAAGTAGGAGTGGGGGAGAAGATAAAAGCACTGACTGCGCTCATTGTGGAGCGTTTTCTGCAGGCGGGGAGACTTAAATGAGAGCAGCCAGGCTCTGTGTGGGAATGGGTCTCGTCTGCTAAGCCTGTCTGGAGGCAATCGATGGAAATTAGTCAACGCTAAAGATTCACTTCCTGTGACTGATGTCACAGGCAGCGCTTGTCTCTTTGAAGGGAAATAAAGAAGTGGGAGGCTGAGGGATTAATGGGGTTGGAGAAGGTGTGAGCATGCAGAGTTTGGGAAGGAGCTAAGCCGGGAAAAATGCTTTCCTTTTGGTGGACTGCAGGACAATAATAGGTCACAGCATCCAGACAAAGACTGTAGCTATAGGGACAATTGCGAGACAAAATAACATGGTTGTAAATAAGGCCAGCAAAAGGCACTGACCAATCATTTGCAATAAAGATGTGCAGTCACATTTTCACAAACATGGTCGTGCTGCAACTTTTAAAAAACCATGACTGACACAGTGTGGAAAGTTGCAAGTGATGAAATACTACTTAAATTGTAACAGTTAGTGAGATGTTTTGTTGCTTAGAAAATACCAAATTAGAAGATTATGTGTTTTGGCATTCTGAATTTGAGGAACATTTTGAGGAAAGACTGAATGTTAAAAATCAATAAATAACTTTTGTCGCGAAATAAGTCCTGAAATACATTTGTAAAGTTGTTCTAATTGGTGGTTCTTTAAATCATGATGGTGTTCAGAGAACCACAAACCTCATCAAAACATCTTTCAGGAATGTTTTTTTTTATAACTACGTATGATAGTGTTTCTAGCACTAGCAGCAGCAGTATCAGGTGTACACTGGCAGTAGCTGTGACAGCATGATCAGAGTTAGTGTCTCAAGCAGTTGTACTGAGGCCGCCTCCTGAAAGGTGCACCAGTTAGCTTCTCCTCAAAGTACAGCCGAGGGACTTGAGCCAGCCCTTGGGCGACAGAAGGCCTTTCACTCCCCCCTTACTCCCTGTGGAGCTACAAGCTCAGGGGGAAAAGGCAGAGAAGCAAGGCAGACAGGAAGGGGAGGTGGAGGAGAGGCAGGGAGCGAGGCATCGTCTGGGGCTAACCTGAGAAAGGTAGACGAGGAGTGAGCCTGAGGGGCCAGGGGCGGACAGCAAGCCCAGTCCCCAGCGGAGGGGCCTCTAATTGGAGCTGCCGAGGCAGCCTCTCCCTCTGCGGATGGACATAAGGAGTGAGTGAAGGCGGAGAGCCCGGAGGCGGGAGAAGAGGACAGATAAAAATAGAGCCGGCAGATTAACGAGCATCTGAAAGCAGGGCAGGGGATCGGAAAATCCTCCCTGCATGCCAGAGATGCCCGGTCCTCAGGCCACAGTCATCTCTGTAGAGACTGATGGACTCAGAGTGGACACGACTGGTGCATCCTTTCTGTTGGCTTTCCTTACATCACGATCACCGGGGGGGGGGAAGGAACACCGCTATGTCCTGTTCGAGGACTTTATTTACATTTTAATGAAGTACTTAAGTCACCAATTTGCTGGGTAAAACTTTGGACTATTAATTTAATAGAATGATCCCTGTCTTGATCTTTTTATTCATAAATCACTAATTTGAATAATATGCTCAGATATCATAACTGTACTGGTTTTATAGCGAAATAATACATAAGAGTTGTTTTCCCTCATCCCTCTTGACTTTTCTTAATTATATTGCTTTGAAGAATCTCTGCTTGATTCTTTGTTAAAATCTACAAGCAAGCTGAATACTGAACCAGAGAATTAAACAATGTGCCTGAAGTTTTACTCAGTTGGTCACTTTCAGTGCTGATTTGACTGGGTTGAGAACTCAAAGAACGATATTATTTCCATTTAACATTGCGAGGCAGCCGGATTTCACACATTAGGAGGCCATCTTTCTAAGCTTCCAGCTATTTGTAGCCAAACCACAGTGGCTCTGACCAATCAGCGCCGTATGAGGGAGGAAACACTGGCAGCAACGGGCCTGTAATAAACTTCTGTCACACCGACATTAGTTGGTATAAATAGGTTTTTAATGCAGGTTAACCTGTTAAAAAAAGGCAATTGACTCCTTTCCCATTTCCAGTAGAAAAGTATGCTTCTCTTATTATTCCCCCAGTGCATTATGTTCGAAGTCACGAACCAAAAACCAAGTGCCAAATTAGCACGTTCATCAGGGTATCTCGTTTCCTTCGGTGCCAGATCAGATAAAATCCTTTTTCTACTGCAGAGCTACTTTACTCAGGAGTGAATGCAGATAAAGGCCAGATACTAGTGGGTGTTAGTGGGTTCTTTGACCAGTGGAGACGTTGCTGTAGGTGTGATGACAGCCAGAAGCAACTGTCCTAAAGAGGTTCGCTGAATTGAAAAGGTGTTTTCTGTGATGAAAACTGTGATGGACAATGATAGAGATATTTCATCCAATCAAATACCGAGTATTTTTGGAAAGCACCTGTCCTTTCCCATGAAGCCTCTCCAGATGGTGCTGTGTAACAAACCATCTGGAGCCTCAGACAACTAAAAATGCTCACACTTATTGTTCTTTTGTTTTTAGCTATCGGGCGACTTCACGAGGAAAAAGATAGCAAATGAGGCCGACAGCAAACTAGTCTTGTTTAGCCCATTTGCTAGCTAATAGCTTTGTGAACTACCCTGATAGCTAAAAATGATTAATACCAAAATTCCACTTATTACTTACAATAATAATTAAGTGTCTAATTTAAGCTAAGCTTTGGCTGTTTTTTTGTTTTTTTTATACAACCATTTTCTACAATATCATGTATGTTTGATGCAGCCAGTTTCTGATGCAATGCTTCGTAAAGTGACAGAACTTGGAGAACAATAGTAAATGTAGTTTGTCGCCTCCACCTTTGACTCACACTCATAAAAAGGAGTCACCTCCATGTCTCCCTCCCTCGGGAGCTTTCACACGCCAGGTGGAGCATTGTGACACCTATGGGAGCCAAAGGAGAAGCTGACAAACAGGCCTGATCACACCTGCCATCGGGTCTCAGGGGCGCACCACCCGCCTCAACACTCAGCTGTCACATCCATCCAGCACACTGACGCTGTGCGACACCTCCAACAAATTCACTGATCCACAGTCAAAAGCTGATACACTGGCAGAAACGCGGGATAAGACACTCTGAATGGCACATTAATAAAAAAAGGTTAGATTGACTTTAGCTGGAGACGTACTCACAAACGGCAGACAACGCCACGCAGCTTGTTACAAGGATAACTACTACTATAACAACCCTAACCCTGACAGTTCAAAGAGGTTCCACCTTTGCACTCGGTTGCACACAAAACACTTAATTATGACGGTAAGTATTCAACACTATTCATTAAAAAGGGGATTTGTTATGTATATAATATACATACAATGAAATAATATTCAGAGCTCAAAATCTCGAGATATTTGTTTCTAAATTTTTGCTTGATCTACCAACCTATATAAATCCGCCTGTTGGTCAAGCAGGATGGACGTTTGGTTTATTTCTTTTCATTTAGTGTGCCATTGTGTTAGCAGGATAATGTTTGGATAATTCATTATAATAAATGATGAATTTCTGATCTAATACTGTAATTTATGGGAACACCTCTTGTCAGTGTGACTATGTAAGTTCAAAAATACATTTTGAAGAACAAGGCCTGTGGCAAATGAAGTTGGTATTTTCTTACTTTACAATATTTGGTTATATTTACTAAATCTTGGACAGTATTTCTCTGTTAAGCTGATGTGTCCTGGTTACAGCAACACAACATCGACACTCAACTGCCAGGACAAAGACGCTCTCTCACTTTCACTGCTGAGACTGCTGCTCCCGTTTGCCTGAGTGGCCGAGTGTCTTTTCCCAAGTCACACACCTTATAAATGCTACATTTCCTTTCCGTTCTTTCAGATGCTGACCATTCACTGATTCGTGGAAAGGGGCTACTGAGTAGGTAAATAAGTAGGTTTATTGCAGTGGCAAAACACCCGAAAATATACTTACACAAACATAGCCCCCAGTTTGACTGTGAGACTGTCCACCAATGCCTTTGTAATTTTAAAAGTATAATTTTTTGCACAAGTAACGACCAGATTTTTTCACCCATTTTACTGTAGTCACTACATAGAGCCATCAGTAGCTCTGTCAGTATACATCTGGGTGTGTGAGGGCTGTTTTAAAATGGACATTAGAATGTAAGTAGATAACTGCATCAGTTTCACCATTGCTTGTCATCATTTATGTGGCAAATTTTCAATCCAATATGATTCATAATCTCTTGCAGATCGTTGCAGTTGAAAATGCTGCCACTCCCTAATGCAATTGTAGTTGTGGGCAGCAATTCATAGATCTGGACTCACTGCACTGTAAAACTTAACATGTGACTCCTTTCATCAACTGCCACGAACATCGCAGGATTAATGACCTCAGATAGCAACATTTATCAAAACAAAATGTTGTATTTTATTTCAGTTAAACTTGGTTATTGTCTCCTTTCACAATGGATCCTCATTAGTTTCATCTTTGATTGTTTCTTAGTAACCTGACACCTGCTTTGGGGCCCACACCTAAATACCAAAGTAAGTCAGGAACAGTAATTATAGCTCATTTATGGCAATCATACACGATCACTGCAGACAATAAATGCATCAAAGTTTTGTTTGATTCAATTAGTCCTTTTTTTGAATTCGGACCAGCTTTGGAGACATTTTACAAAACTCAAGGGACTGCGACTTGAGGTTAACATTTTTTTTGC
Source organism: Hippoglossus hippoglossus (assembly GCF_009819705.1). Classification (NCBI taxonomy): domain Eukaryota; kingdom Metazoa; phylum Chordata; class Actinopteri; order Pleuronectiformes; family Pleuronectidae; genus Hippoglossus; species Hippoglossus hippoglossus. Next base: position 19,222,842 of record NC_047161.1, read on the forward strand.
CAGAAAATGCCAATTCCTCCTGTCACACCTCTTGATAATTCAAACCTCTTTTAAGAGAAACACATCTCTCAGCAGATGTGCTATTTTTAAGTATGCCAAGAGTTTTTTGTTTATTTTTAATCAGACTCTTCTCTACATGTGCTGAGTGTTCATTATTCCAAGACAAGGTTATGTATTTCCATTCAGCAGATGCAAGCTGGGAAATTGAAGTGAAATTGATGAGAGAAGACACGGAAGGGAGCAGTGTACATATCCACAAGTCAAACATTTATCAGAAGTTATCCTGTACTACTAACTAACATCAGAGCAGAAGTCAAACCCCTCACTGACAGTGTGCACTCACACACACACAGACACACACACACACACACACACACACACACACACACACACACACACACACACACACATCTCGTGCTTCACTGGCATGGCATGCTGGGCCGGCTCATTACAACAAAGCCAAGCTACTAGTTGCTAAGGAGACCTGAGGGAGAGGGAGGGTTCCTGTTGCCATGGCAGCAAGCCTGCATCCTGCCAACTGTCTTCCCCCATGAGACCTGACCATCGTAGACAGAGAGAGAAAAAGCGATGGGGAGGAAAAGTGAGGGCAGAATGGAGTAAGGAGAGAAAGGCTGGAGGGGGTTATGGTTAAGATGTTGAAAGAGAGGGACTTGCCTGCGAGGCATCAGGCTTGTTGCAGAACCACAGAGACTGTTGAAATAATGCAAAGGGAAAATTGATGGGGTGAGAGCAAAAGAAGAGGGAGATCTTTAAAAAGAAAAAAACGTTTAAAAGCGCAAGCGTTTTCCCATGGCTAATGTGGTCGCAGCGTGGCCAACCACAACCAGATCCAGGCATTGACAAAATGACGTTAAGTACCCTGAAACCAAACCCCTTCTTGACTCCCACAATCCCCACCCCGTAATGCCACGCATGTCCCTGAGTGAACCGCCCGCCTCTCGGGCTTTTTACTACGTGAGCAGAAGATCTGACAGAGCTTTTGGATGAGCTTTCACAGAGCCCATCCGTCATGGAAAGAAATCTGCTTTGGTGAGAGTGAGCCGTAATGAACGACGGATGGGAGGGAGCGAGAAAAGAAAGCGAGAGAGAGAGAGAGAGAGAGAGAGAGAGAGAGAGAGAGAGAGAGAGAGAGCATCTGGGAGGGATGAACGGAGAGAGATTAAACTGATTGGGGAGCGCAGAAGAAAGGCGACGAGGAGGTCATACGAGGCGAAAGAAGAGAGAAGAAGTCCTCAGTCTCAAATTCAAATTAGCCTTGTTGGTTTCCAAGGACACTGAATTGTTTCCATCCTCCATCTCTCTCTCTCTCTGTGTTGCTGTCTCTCCCCCACCATCCCTCCTCCTTCCACCCCCCCATGTCTCTTGCCTTCTCCTCTTCTTCTTTTTTCTCTCTCGGACTTCACCAGCTCTCACTAAATCATTCTTTTCATTGCCCACGACTGGTCTGTCACATAGAGGTGTACATGTGTGTCAAGGGAGCAATAATTGCGGAGCTACAATATATTAACACCTGAAGCTCTTACCTCTCGCCGCCCTCTACACACACTGGAACTCTTCTACCATGATGTGAATTCAATAGTCTGAAAGGAATCTCAGGTCGGGTTTGGGTCAAACAGAAGAACTTCATTTTGTTGCCCAAGGCTTCTAACTTGTGAATGAATTTCTCTCTTCAAATCGCCAGTGCCCAACCTGACTGTCACACAAAACGTTCATGATGGACGGTTCCCCATAAAACAGTGGATTTTGATTAAAGACGTTTCATTAATGACTAATGTCAATGTTTTAATTCAAGACATCAGGCCGTATAGAACTAATAGTTGAGTTGAATGATGTAAAAAGTAACTATGACAACACAGACATGTATTAACTTGTGGAAAATTGGACTCAGTGGTTCGCTGATAAACAAGCTGCGTAGACAACTCAGGCGACTGGTGACTGGTGGACAAAACACACCATTGGCACCCGACATTTTCCACTGAAACAGTTTCCATTTATTTTTGCAGGTTTCCACGTGGACTTTTAAAATGGTCGCCCTGCTGATGTGTCGCCAGCTAATTTGTCGAGCATGTTTGTAACTGTGCTGCAGCGATGACACATCACACAGACGTGGGTAATTGCGGGTCTATTAGTTTTCTTTAAAACTTTCCACAATACTGCGGCTACACTGCGCCTACCATCCAAGAGCGTGATGCGTATTGAGTGTGCACCCGATTGACGCAGGATACAAGAGGCAACTGTCATGTTAGTTAAAGTTAAAAGCAGGTCTCAGGTTAAGAAACTAACAAAAATTGTGAAATCGTTCAACATCTCCTGCTCTGCCTGTACCAACCAGCAGCAAGGCACCACAGTGGACAGGAGCGAGTAACAACCCTGAAGACTAGCACCATGTTAAAAATAAGAAAATAGAACATGTGTAGTAAAACTAGATATTTTTATGTAAAAACTGAGCCTGCTCCCATTGACCTTTTTTTACTGCCACATGATAAATTTGGGGTTTACTTTCAGCAAGAACAGAGAGATTCCAGTTGGGATGAGTCGGGTCTCAGCTTGAGGCGTTTGCAAAACTGTAACCCCCCCCCCCACCCCACACACACACACAGACACGCAGCACATTCCCACATACTTGCTTCCAACCAATTTCGTGCAATGTGCAAACATGCTGTAACTGTCCCAACCAATTCAAAGCACTCCTCTCTCATCCTCTGGTTTTGATCACTCGTCCTCCCGCTTTCTCCAAGTCTGTTTCTCACTGTGCCGGAATGTGGAGTCTGTCTCATTGTCACAGACGCTGGGAAACAAGAAGCCTCATCACCCTGATCACCCTTATCCTCATCTGATGCTCCCCTCTTCCCTCCCTTTACTCTGTCTCACTCACTCACACACACACACACACACACACACACACACACACACACACACACACACACACACAAAGCACAGACATGTCTTTATTGACTTATTCATGCATGGGTTTGTTTCGGGGGCAGAGCTCCTGTCTGCCAGTCTGACAGACACCCAGTGAACGCTCAAGACTCCCCTCCCCATCATCCGCCGCTCTCTCTCTCTCCGCGCTCGCACAATCACACAAGCTAACATCATCCCATCCTCCCTCTCCCCCCCCCCCCCCGGGCCCCCCCCCCCCCCCCCCCCCCCCCTAACCCGAGCATGGCACAGGGAGTACTCATGGAGCAACCAGGGTTCACTCAGGTTTCTCCTCCGTCGTTTCCCCTATACTCCTCCTCTGTTGTTTCCCTCCCCCTCCTCCTCCTCCCCCTCCACCACTTTTTACTTCTCTTTTCTCTCTATGCCGGGGAGAAGGCGAAGGTATGCCCACATTTCCCAGAACAAAGACAGCCCAATTAAGTCAGTTTGAGTTAAGGTCTGTGTGGCAGAGAAGGATCGGAAGCGAGGAAGCTAAAGAGAGAAAAGCGACGGCAGAGGAGTGAACGGTGAGGAGAGGGGGAAGAGAGAGACAGTCTAACGAACAGGGAAAAGAGGGGGTAAAAAAAGTAGAAGGGAAAAAAAAGAGGAGCGCAAGTCACTTTGTAGCGGAAGCGGGTCGACTTCGTTTTTAGCTCCTCAATAGGAGACTATGAAATATTAATAACTGCTCCAGCCATATACTTCAGAGGCCTATGGTAAAACTTAAAGTCTAATGAGACGCCGCTCATGAATTGCTAATGGGGATGCTGGAATGTGTGTTTTTTGTGTGCGTTTCAGCGTCTGCACATGTGTGTGTGTGTGTGTGTGTGAGTGAAGAGGGAGGGGGGGTCAAACTGGTAGCTGGGGGGGTGGAGTACACCGCAGCGTTCAGTCTTTCAAAGAGCAGACGAGAAACTTCATTAGAGGCTTGAAGTTCTGCTGCCTGAACATCTAAGTGTCGTCGCGTTTTCTTGAACTGAGAAGTAACTCGGCTGTTCTCCACCGTCCAACCGCAGCTAACAAAGTTTGAAACCGTCCTGTTAATTGAAACAAAATGGAAATGGGTTGTGGTTTTTAACTGTGGCTGTGTGTCAATCTTTTGTAACATCTCCACTCTTTTATTTGTGGTTAGACTCCCATGTATGTTTGAAGGAAAGACATAGCTGAGAATGTAGTGATGTCTCTTAACTCCCTCCATGCTGCCCTTCACTAAGTGTTTTCCCCACGTTGCCCAAATATTTAAGAGATTCAAGCTTTAATAGTTCCATGTGCCTGAGTTGTACCCAGTTTTGCCAAGAAGGGATTTTACCATCTCAATTTGGAATGTTTGAGTGACTGTTGTAGGTCTGAGATTGCAAAATAATACAGCACTCGTGACTGCCTCTTGGAAATGTGCCTGTTCCTATTAACAAACTTTTCCATTTTCTCAAGGACCACTCATCCAAAATACTTCACAATTGCTCTGCGTTGGGTCCCCAGCAACACAACCTCCAAGTTTGAAGTCGATCAGACGAGAGAGAGAAACACAAACAGACGACATTTATACAGTTATTCACACAGTCGGACTCAAGCAAGGATTAGGTAGCTATTGTCTCTGCAAGGCTGGACTGGCTGACAATGTTGATAACAATGCTAACATGCTGATGTTTAGCAGGTACAATATTCGCCATGTTCACTGTCTGCAGTTTAGTGTGGCAGCATGCTAACATTTGCTAATTAGCACAAAACACACAGTCTGGCTGAGGCTGAAAGGAATTCATTGATCCATTATTTGTTCAAAAAGCAATGTTGAAAATGGCACCAGTTGTTAACTTAAGTTATTATAATTTAAAAATTATCTGCATGCCGAAGTGTCCATGGGCAAGATGCTGAACCCGTCATAGAAAAAAAAGAATTTGTGTGTGAATGGGTGAATGGCAAAAACTGTACTGTAAAACGCTTTGCTTCCAGACCAGACCAGCACTATATAAATACAAAACATTTACCATTTACCATTACCACCAGTTCCCCTCAGCAAGGCGGTTTATAATTTGTATGAAGGAATATTAATGATTAATTATACATTTACTAATGAGCTATCAGACAATTAGTCGTGAATACCTTTGGTGGTGTGGGTCTTCCTACATTGTCATTTTAACTACAGCGCATCCAGACCACAATGCACTTCACTATTTACCAGCATTTAGGCTGCAACTGAAGACTTGGAAGATGGATGATTGTAAAACCTTTTGTCAAGGTTTGTACATTTTAGTTTTATTTATAATTTTTTGTATTTATAATTTTCTATGTAACTCTTTTTTTAAATACTTCGTTTTATATGGTCTTATTATTCTACAATTTGTCATGATGCCTTTTATATTTCATGTAAATGTATTTTTATTGCCCTGTTGAAATGTTCTGTACAAATAAACTCGCCATGCCTTGCCATGACTTAGCCACCAATTTAATGAACACGTGTTAACTACAGAATTTGTATTTATTGGCATTTATTTATGATTTATTTTAATTTATAACTGACTTGATGCTTGTTTGAAATCGAATAACTCGTGAGCACCTAATGATTTGGCCGTCAATGACTCAACAGAAAGAGAAAACTTTTCAAAACCTGACAACCCAAACCTAGCTGTCATTAATGACGTATAGCTAATCTATAAAATGTTAATTAATAAAGCCTTTGTTACATCTTATAAACCCTTTAAAGTGGGCCTTACTGCATAAATTAGTCGTACCAAAACATTCCACTAAATAAAAATACCATCCCTGCTCCAAGTCAGCATGCTCTGTGTTCCTCTACCTCTAACGTTGGTTTACAGCCCAGCTATTTTGTACAGCAGTGAAGTACCTGGCCGAGTCTCCTGGTCTAATCGGTGCCAGGGCCTCGCAGAGCCTTGCATAACTGAGTGTAATGGCAGGGCTGAGCCATCAGCTGGGGGATTGTGGGCCATGTGCAGGCTGGGACTGAGGGGAGCCCAGGGGTGTCGCCCTACACCGCAGCGTTGCTTACTGACCTCATTTCTTTCTTCCCTGGATCTCCCCTGGCAGGGCACGGCTGCTGAAGTGGTGTGCGGGCGGCCTGAGCCGAGCGGCACTTCGATAAATTGTCTTCCAGTGATATAATGGATTGATTACATATTTGTTATCGAGTTGATCAATACCACACTGGGAATCTGAGAATAATGGTGAGAATAAATTACCCTGAATTGATTCAAATAAGTTATTTTGATCAGATATCCATATGCATGGCTGTTTATTATTAGTAAGGGCCAATTAGTAATTAGGAGCAGGAGCAGCAGGAGGATACTGTGTTAGTGTTTGAGCGCGCTCTAATGAAAGAAAGGATTGAAGTTATTACTTCCCTGAGAAAGTAGGCTACACCCACAAGCTGCAATTTGGAGGCGTTGCTAAACGTGTGAAGTGGCGGCAATTTATTTCTGAGCATCGTTTCCAATCGACTATCGTTTGTATTATGTTTAATAGAAATCTCACCTACCAGCAGGTTTATACAAGGATGTGGTTTATTCATTCAAACAGAAAACCGCAGAGAATCGGTTTAGTCCACCAGGTAAGAGTCGGTGTGAAAAGACCTTTGTGGATGGAGAAACTATTCATTTGATTTAAAGGGAAAGAAAACTGTTTACGAACAACTCAGAGATGTTTTTTTAAGTAATAATAATCTATTAGTGTGACTCCAAATCTTTTATGTTTCAACATAATATACGTACTAGGGTTGCAGCTGATGAGTGTTTTTATGTAATGCACAGCTTAGGACTCAAACTACTGTGTGAACTTTGCAAACTAATGTGAACCTACCATGTGAATCCTCTGGGAAGTTGTGTTGAAATGTATTTAATACTAATTGTTGCACAGGTTATCATGTCAATCCTGCATCATTATTCATATAACTAATACATTCCCCGCTTCATTTATTACATTATTCATCTATTACACATTTCTTTATCAACACACACAAAAACCTTCTGCCTCAACTAAGCAAAAAAAATATATTTTCTGACACTGTGGGAATTTCATTAAAATATGCCACTCTCGAGTCTATCTAATTCAGCGCGTAGTAATTTGCATAAAAATGCCATGGATGGTATAAGTCAGCTGCCCCATTAGCATGCTATTGTATGGAGGAGGAGGAGTGCTCTCTGTGGATAACGTATACAGTGTGGTCTATTTGTGTGTTTGTCATCTGCTCTACATATATGTCTGTTGACATATGAGCGAACAAATGGGCGTGATTTGTTAATGTGGATCTATCTATCTCACCGTGAGTGCTTACGCAAGTTGGCGTGCATAGTGCATGTGTGTCACATATGTATAGTAAATATGTTGCGCTGGGATGTGTAGGACTTCATTACTGTGTGTGTGTGCGTGTGTTTGTGTGTGTGTGTGTGTGTGTGGAGGGGAGGAGGGGTACAGCCTTTCCGCATGAGTGGGGCTGTCAGTGGGCATCAGTCAGCCAGGCAGCGACAGGCGGAGCAGATCATTAGCAGAGACGGAAAGGGAAGGAGAGGGTAAAGGAAAGTGGGGAAGGGAGAGGGCATGCAGGGAAGAGCGAGGACAGAGTGGAGGGAAGGCCACAGCGCTGCGTCTCTAATACTTGTCTTGTGAGTATCGCACAGACAGGCCCGTACACTGCACAGTCACGCGAACCCACAGTGCTGTATGACCATCCTGTCCTCCTCCATCCTCCCATCAGCTCCATGACTGCAGGCTTCAGCTCACATCATATCTGCCAATATCTCCGGAGTGGAGCTGCAAATTGTTTTTGATGATATTCAATACTGCTCAATTTTCATGTCAAACCGTTTCCAGGCTTTTCAAAATTGTATCCTAAACAGAGTGAAGAAAAAAACCCTCAGTTACAGCATCTGCACGGTACAGCTGAGCTCCACTGAAACAGATACAATAATATAGCCCCTCATTTCCTTAATGCTATAATAGCATCTGGTCAAAATCCTGTACTAGATTAAGATCTTCCCATCAACATATGATAATGATCATACAAGAGATCTACATCCTTTTAATCAGTGAAGACTTATTCAAATTATTATTGTTCTCCTATTAGCACTTTAGCAATACCACTACCTAAAAATGTTCATTAAAAGTAAAAGCCCAGAGTTCTAAAATAGTAGTCCAGATGCATTGAGCAGCAACTGAGTGTTGCACTTTCAAAAACTTGATCAATTCCATGAGTCCATTTTTTGTTAGACCTTGTCTGCCTTGTTAACACAAACGTGTCACATTACTAGTCTGAAATGCAAGTTTCCAATAAAATCTGTTGTTCCCGATCCCCAACTGACCTTGATGACATCATTATGACATTATCAGGGTCACGACATCATCAGCTGGCAAAACTCCTCCACAGCCACAAAGTTATGCAACTGTTTTCACAAGCTAAATCATACAAAGAAATGTGACTAGCGATGGCATGTGCTTGTTGTTTAATCTATTTTACATATAGTTAGCCAGATATAGCTTCGAAATAAATGTAGCTGAGTAAAAACTTCAATATTTGAACTGGTGAAGTTGTAATAGTGTAAAAATGTTGTCCCACCCAAAAGGTTAGTGTTTGAAATCTTAATTAAATACAGATATTAACATAATTAATTTAATTAAATGATATGATCAATTATTATTACGGATGTTTTAGGAGGTAAGCAGAATTGTGATGTTTCAGCTGGTTGACATGGAGCAAATTTTTCCTATTGTGTATTCTGCTTGGTAATTAAATCTATAAAAATGCATCATATTTTATGAGCTCATCATTATGATCACATAAATTGTCCGAAAATGTAGTGGAAAGTTATAAAGTTGTATGAAATGCACATAAAGTAAAGTATAAATACCCCAAATAAAGTACTTGAGTAATTATATTTAATAACATTTCACCACAACACACAAATGAGTAAATGTAATGTTTCACCACTGGTGTTTATCCTAACAGAGGCAGATAACACTTGGTGGCACAGATCGTACATGATAAAAACCTTTTATCATCGTCCCAATCTTAATCATTATTCTTCATTATTCATAACCTTGTTTATAACCACAGCCAATTAAACATGACGACGTCCTCACTGGGCCTCATTACCAAAAACCTGAGAGAAAAACCTGCCACAGTGTTGACTGCTGTGGGAAACACCTGAAAGAAGGTGTATGCTATGTAGTCTAAACATGTTTCAGTCTCATCCGCTATGACAAGAAGAGAAATGAAGTTACTTGTGAAATCCCATAAAATCTCACTTGAGGATGAGTTATTGAGTATTTTCAATGAATCAGCAAAGATGGAAATCGCGCTAACAGATGAAAATATCACCTGAGACATGCGTTTAGGAAAACGTCACAGCCTGTGACGACCCACTGCAAAGTTTGACAGCACTGTCTGAGACGTTTTAATGTCACACCTTGTTCAGTGACGGACCCGATCTGTCCTCTGTCCTCTGTCCCGCGCAGTGCAGAGGAAGGACCTTGTTTAATTCCACCTCTCTCCTCCACTTCTTGACTATTTTGCATTTTGCCCTTTCATCGTTTGCCGGCTGGGCCTATAACTCATCTTTTAGTGCCGCGTCTTGCCGTGGCCACCTTCCACTCAACAACACCATTAAACAGGCAGATTAATGCTGCCATTAAATCCACACATCGACTTTGGTGGCACTCATCATAGACAGTATATATGACTGGCCGTATCAAGGATTTGATGAAGTCAGACTTTCAGAGGGCCAATAAATCAGGTGGGGAGGCTCAATCTCACAGTTCACAAGGTAGGAGGCTAACAAAGAAGGAAACAGACACTGGACAAATAAGGCTTTGCAGACAGTAAACATAATAGACGTGTTTTGGGGCTGAGCAAACATTTAACCTAATAGTAACACTAGCAGGTGCATATGCCTCGGCCTTCTCTTCAGGAATAAACCGACACGTTCATGTGTATGGCTGGATTGAACTGTGAGGAGGCTCTGGAGCTAAACTTTGTCATTGGGTCCTTATTGACCAATCTCTGTGCCTCGTATATCTGTGGCCAACCAATATACGCGATAAGTGTATTTATTTAACAGTTACCTTCCTATTGATTAAACATAACTTTATTTAGCAATATGTAGCATGTGATAAAAACTATAAAAAATGTGTGGTTGAGGCAGAAGAGCGGTCTTTCTCCAACCAGAAGGGATTCCCCAGTGTCCTTGGGCAAGATCCTGCTCATAGATGCACCGTACAAATGTGTGTGTGAATAGGTGAATGGCCATGACCTGTATTGTAAAGCGCTTTGAGTGGTCATCAAGACTAGAAAAGCCCTATATAAATACAAACCATTTACCGTAAAATAATACAAGTATCATAACTAGCTTTTGGCCGTCTATATGAGACAAAGTTACCTAACACTGCTCAGTGCACTCTAGTTGTTATTCCACTTTATTGGTGCAGATTTCCTAACAAATCTGCAAGAATTAAATCACAAAAAGAACAGTTGACATGTAAGTGAACCCGGGAATTCTAAACCCCAGAGTTATTTATTTCATGGCCGATACACGTGATTACAGCAGCTAATAGGTCAATCTGCATTTCACTGCGTTGTATAATCATATTTCCCTCCTCCCTTGATGGATCTGTTAACAAGACATCACAGACACTAAAAAGCCATGCCAGTGGCCATTCAAGATAAAAAATTGCTATTAAAGCCAAAATATGAAAGTACTGGTCAGTGCCAACAGCGTTATTATGATCTGAGGAGTCTTAAAATAAGGGTCGAAATATAGTGTTTATATCGTTATAGTAATCAAATTTATTTCCTGAGGTTGACACTAAAAGAAAGATCATACACATATCAAATACAGTACAAACATGCATTCATTCATTCCCTTGGGAGCATGAAAGTGCTGAGCAAATTTAATTTAAATATAATTTAATATAATTGTTTCTTTGAGACCACTTTTCATGCACTGGAATCGGCAATGTTTTTTCGATTATGGGATATATTACTTTTACAAAAATTAAGTGAGGTAGTGTTAAAGCAAAGCAAAAGAAATATCATGCTCTAGTGAACAATAATGTGTTCAGTAAAATTTCCGACCGATATGTCGATTAGATATTTCATGTGTACAAAAGTCATACGATGCATTAAATCATTCAGACTGTTTATAACCTTGCTACTACAGTAACGTGGCTCGCTCTTGTTGTAGCGCTCTGGTGCAAGCAGAGCAGAAACTAGTGTTAGCTCAATAGCGACAAGTCCCACATTCACGGTTAAATGAGCTGTTTGCTAATGGCCGGCAGAGAGAGCCACGCATTCTCGGTCGTCCGTGTTTTGAAGGCTATGAAACAACCTTTTCTTCTGTCAAGGTAATCTAATTGGAAACAAATCAACCTTATCAGAAAATTCACTTAACAGACCTGACCTCACAGCAGTTCTTTCACTTATCTCCCCTCGCTGTTAGCTTTATATTTACCCAGTATGTGTGTTCAGTCGATTCTCCACATGCCAGAGTTGGTTGCTGTGACTTAATCGCCACAGCTCAGATGTAGCTGAACATTGAACTGGCTCATCGCTGAGTGAATTCACCTTTACGAGAGATGCTTTTTAAAGCATGCCAGTCATGAGCGATGAGGGCCTGCTCTGTGGGAGAATAATAAATCAAGCCCTTCTATTGGTGACCAAACATACTGCGGACCTTATGCTAAGCTAGGTCACTACTGGCCACAGCTGAATTATTATCCTTGTATAACTTTGCAGCACATTTATTTTCTCTTTGGAAAGTGGGACTACAATAGTCAAAAGTACATCTAAATCAAATAAATTCCACCAGATGCAGTCTATTGTGAATCTCAGCACTGGAGTGGACTAAATCTATGTAGCCACAGAAATGTCTCTACTTGAGCTTCAAGCGAGGGACACCACGGCAGAGAGTTAAAGGTTCAACAGGGTTTAGATCCCAGAGACAGACAGAGAGAGGGGGAGAAACAATGAGACAGGGAAAAAAGTCTGGGGTTCATTCGAGGGTACGGCTGTCGTCAGGCGCGGCGTCAGCCATCACATGGGCAGAATGCTAAACGCCAAGCTCTGAATCCTGACCTATTTTCATCAAACTGACACAGAAATCCACCGAGGGGTCGTCTTACGCTGCTAACCCCTGTCTGCCTCCTAGACCGCCCTCAGCAGGCCATGACACACACACACACACACACACACACACACACACACATTCACACAGGCACGCAGCACAATTGTACAATTAAAATAATTAAAATTTGCTTAGCTGTGATTCTAAGTAGTTCAATGATATTTGATTAATAATCTCCGAATACGACTTTCTCTACTGAGCTCCAGCTTGAAAGGCTTTCACTGTAATTTGTCCAAATATGTCGCAGGGCTGATGAATATTCATTAGTGAAAACACTCTACCCTGACCCTGCTTTGAGCTGACAAAAAAACAGTAGGCATGTTGTTCTCTTTCTGTGTCTCGGCTCGGCTTGACATCGTTAGCAGACACCTTCGCGGGTGTAGCAGCGGCTTTAACAGACTTTTTACAAAGACAATGAGCGAATAGCTCCGGCTGAAACACAGCAAATGATCTTGCAATTGAGACACTAATGGCTTTAATATTCTGCAGGCTTTTATCAACAACGATCTAAGTCCAATTACAGACGTCTGTAATGAAAATGGATTCAATTGCAGGAAAATGACTGTTGCTGAACAGAACCTAAACTACACTGAGAACAATGGGCATTAAGGGTGACTAATAGCACTGTTGAATTATGGAGTAGAGCTTTTCACAAATATGCTCTGTTATTCTTTAATTATTGTAACATTCATTTCCCAAAAAAAAAAAAAAAGAAACAGTAACCTTTTTCTTTCAGCCTCACCACACTGAGTGGCTGTGTGCTCATGAGATTTGATCAAAATCAATACCACAAATTGCTATATACAATAAGTCTCCCTGTTCTGCTCCATTTCTGGGTAAGTTACATTCATAAAAATGTCACCTTAGAGTCGTAAGAGGACATTTTACACCACCAAGCTTCAAACTCTGCTGTGGGAAATCTTGGGACATGAACGTAGCAAATTTATATTGTGTCAGTGGTGATACAAAGGGCCCTGAAACAATTAGGTAATGTTACTGCAGCTGTCAATGCTGTGTCAACTCAGAGTTCCATGGTGACAAAAATAAAGGATTGTTATGACATGATAAAAAAAAAAGTAATTTTGTACAAACATTACTTTGAAAGTTGATATTTGCTGCTTTGAAGGTTTTGACAAATATTTGAGGGATTCACGTTAATGTTTCCCTCGGCATCATTTGCCATCACTTGGGCAAATGCTTAACTCATCCAGTACATGTTTAATACCAGAGACTGTATCAAGATTTAAAACTGAGTCTCCACTTCCTCCCACTGTACCAAAAATGATTTAATGGCATTTGGAGCCAAAATCGGCGGAGTAGTGGAGCCACACTATCGAGGTCGTGCTGATTCACCCACTTAGCCGTCAATCTGGACGTTTCATCCCCTATTTATAGCATCAAATAAATAAATGTATGTACTTTGACTTTGGGCCATTTCCTATTCATTTACATTCAGGAGACACGGTTTATGACTTATACTGTAGCCAGCCAGCCAGCAGGGGGAAATCCATATTCTTTGTCTTTACTTTTGGAAGCTTTCATGTCACCCATCTTTATATACTGTATAGTCTATAGCCTGCAAAGATAAACACTTGTCTTGCATTTGCAATTATATAACACTAAAGTTAAATGGCTAATAGGGTCAACGTTTAAACCAACCTAGCATCAGCATGCCAGCATTGTCATTGAGACTCAAACATATGACTCAAACAAATCCATTTGGTTAAAGCCCTCATCAAACTCAATTTGAGGACATTTCTTGCATGCAGCACTTAAAAAGGAAGACCCAGTGAGTGCACATAGAAAGCTCTCTCACTTCAGTGGGCTGCAGGACCACTGAACTCCTTCTCCTCCTTCTAACTAAGTCAGACCTCTAACTCAGAGAGTCTACGAGCACAGTGTCCACTGTGCTACATGTCCGCATTCTCTCATTTTCTTATTCCAGTAAATGTATCCAACAATAGAAAAAACCCTGAACTAAAAACTCCCTGGTGAAAAGCACAGGTCCACCTATCATGACTGGATCGATTTGAAATGAAGGAATACCATCTCCAAGCCAATATCCATCTTTGACTTGACAATCGCAGGCTACAGCTGATTACTGTTTCTATGAGTGCAAGCTGCACAAAGGCTATCATCAGCAGCAGTGTGGATACAATATTGTTCATTCACATAAATCTTACCTCAGCATGACAAACAAATGTTTAAGTGCGGTATTTAGACATTGATAAGTTATGGCTATCAGATTATACTCCATCTGCGGAGGAGACTCTCATTCCCACTAACATAGGCATTGTATTGACTAAATTGACTAGTGTTCTGTATGACTAAATTTAATTCTGGCATCTGGTACAGTCACCTGTGGGGGAATCGCTGAACGGTAAGCTCACTGTGAAATACTTGGGTATTATTTTAATGCATTCACAGGTGTGATAGTACTTGTGAGGCAGCAGCAGTTCTCTTGTTTTTACACGCCCCTCCACGAGTTCGTCTCTACAGAAATCTTGGGGTTGAAAAGCCGTGATCCAGGGCATCCAGCGTGGCGCTGAGAGCTTCACTCTCCAGCAGCATTAATCACAGAGCGGCTGTCCTCCAACTGATTACCTGCCATCAATCTTAGTTTGTTGAGTCCCCCCCCCCCCTCCAACAGGAGAAAATCTCTTGTGAAGATCTGATTAAAACTGTAAGTGACTCATAATATGAGCACGTGCGTGGCCCTCGGAGTTGATACTGTGGAGTCATAATCTCTGAGTGGGATTTATCTACTCATCTCCAAATGCCCATTCACCTGCTCCAGCCCTGATCTCAGAGAGGGGACCTGCTGCACTGTGGTGGGGTCTGGTGAGATCTGTGTGTGTGTGTGTGTGTGTGTGGTAGTCATTTGCAGCTGCAGACGGGAGGGGGAGTGACTTTGAGAGTGTGTCTGAGAGGCACATCCTGCCTGCAATTAAGGTGGAATCAGAGAGAGATCTGTGCTGCCTTGATAATGAGCCTCATCTGAATTATTAACTAGAGCTGTACCCCCCGGACCTGGACTCCCATCAGGCCTCGCTACACAACAACAAGAGCAGATGCACGCACTCACACACACACACACACACACACACACACACACACAGACTCTTCAGATTCATACAAACCTCTATCAAACCCATTTTAGTGTGTGCAGGAACTCAAAAACTAATCCCATTTGCGGTGGAAGAAAAAATAAGGGCAACACATTACTTGAAGTGTTGCTCATAAGGCATTGCATCAAAAGCCCATTATAAACACACTGTGAGTGCGTGATGATTTATTAAAATTGGTACATAGTATAATGAGAACAATATGCAGAAAGTTAGGGGGTTGAATACTTTATGAGGCGACTGTGTCATTAATCACATTAAAATTTAGTGCAATTTCAGATGCATGATTACATTATAACTTTTTCCTCCTCTGATACCAGTGGGACCACAATCAGGTTGTTGCTGGTGTAGATTGATGGATTGGGGTTGTTAGGATAAATGTATTTCAAATGTAACTCCTTGCGTGACATATGACTGTAAAGGTTGTAAACTCAAACGATCCCCATGTTTTTCATTTTTAAGTACAGCAGAAATACGAAGAGCCCACCGATACATTACAACCCTCTCATAGTTTTCATGCTATCACTTTGGGAATGAGCTTTGTCTCCTTAACATGTACAGTAGGCCTACATTTAATGTGATTCTAAAATGCATGCTGTACAGTTTTTGGCAGCCATTGGTTTCTATTATTTCCATATGGTGCAAAAATCAATCAATCACATGTGCTTTGCATTACAAGCAGATTTTTTGTTTGCAACCTAGGCTGTTGTACTGTAGGGCAGCTACCACCTCAAGCAGCCATTGTTTTCCAATTCATTTCCATACGATATGAAAATCAATCACAATTCCTTTTCATCACAAATAGCAAGCCGCGCTGTCATGTTTTAGAAATTGTGTTGCCTTCGTTCCAGTGGATCCTTTATTTTCCATTCATTTCTGTATGAAAATGATTCAGTCACATAGACGTTGGATATAAAGCAGCCATTCTGCAAACCATGCAGCTGTGTTTTAGAAATTTGGATGAATGTCATCAACTGATCCAGGCAGCCATTGTTTTCCATTTGTAACCATCTGGAAAAAAGATTACTTGGTGGTAGACTCGTAAAACTTTCTCAGGTCACATTATCGGCGAACTTCATCTCTACACCAGAGCGCCTCTTTTTGTTCAGAATTCCAACTGAACTCTTTGTTAGCAGAGTCATGTGAGACAGATAACCACGACACAACGGCAACTGAAAGGTTGAACACGCAATGTCTGCAGGCATTTTGGATTTGACACCTAACATTCCCACGGCAGAGCTGAAGTCACCTGTTACACGCTTGTTCCTCCATTAAGGCAGAGGAGACGTGAATGCACTGAAAACGATTAGTCCGACGTAATTAAGGGTAGTTAAGGATATTGTCAGTGTTCTATGTGAACTCAAACAAATTCAATGTTCATTCTCATGTGTTCATATTCAAATTTTTTCAGCAATTTTGTCACCATTACATTATCTTTAAAGGATCGTATGTATGATTCACATTCTTCTGAAACATCTGTGCTGCAACAATACTGTTCTTTCGGTTGGATTATGTAATATAAGCACGTTTCAATATTCAGCTTATAAATCTTTTGGTTGCCTGAAGGGCAGAAAAATACATCACAAAAGTAATCCAAAAACATGTAGCATGCATTTTAAAATAGCTATCTACCCTCTTAATTCTACATGACTTGTTGTAAGGTTGCAGAAATGCGCGCACACACAGTGGTAATATGATAGAATGGTCATATATATATTTTTTATTGAATTATTTCTATTCCTTTAGTTGTGTGCAATCATGCAACAAGGTATAAATGACCATGTTTGATCTCATTCTTTAAAATTCCCCTCAAAGACAAATATGACTCAAGGAGTTTCTGTAATGGATTGAGTACGTTTCTGCTGACAGATTTTCATATCACATAGAAATGAATGAAAGCTTGTCAGGCCGGCTGCCTGGAGCCGTGGACTAAACACAAACTAATTTCTCAAACACAGCAGCACGGTTGTCAAAATGGTTATTTGTGATGTAAACTGTGTGTGATCTGCAGAAAATGAGCAGAGATGAAGGAGACACCCAGGTATGGTCCTTTAAGGCCTTGATAGCAATGTGGCGTCAGTACGTGCTGACCCGCTCCTGAGTCACTGTCAGACAGTCGCTTCAGACGTCCGAGCCAGACTCACAGAACATTCTGCAGCCCTTAGGTCTGGGAGACAACATGGAGAGACTGCGTGCCGGGCCGACATTTTACGACACACCACCAGGCACGGTTCCCAAGATCCGCCTGCCTCCTTGCCTGTTGTGTGTCTGGCCTCGGTTTTCTCTCTGGAATTTCCGCCCGTAGAGCGTTTCTCAACATTTTATTCCAACTGATTTATTCCAACTGATTGAAGTGTGAGGGCTGAGGGCGAGAATATTATGTTCTATTCTAACCACTATGACTCATTTAAGCAGAGAACACCCGCCTCCACTGCCGGTGCATCCCTTGTTTGCATCCCAGCCCTTCTCCAGATTGAAGTAGTATCTGCCCGCGTTCTATTCAAACGCTTTTTTGTAGCTCGCCATCAACTGACAAGGCCACCGATCCGTCTCGGATCAAAATCTGTCCATCTCCACATGGCCCCGTTTCCATTCAAGACCTCAACGACTCTTCCCAACTGTTTCCTCTCCATTCACAGGACTGATCAGATGAGGTTTACCATAGTCTCTGATTCGACAACCAACCCCCTTCTCCTTCCAAATTCCTCTTCCTATTCCCCACCCCCAGTTAACCCAGCGCCAAGCCCGCCAACTCAAGAGCTGCCTCTCCTTCTGCTGCGCCTTTGTGATAATAACAATAACTGTGTAGCGGTACAGAGGGCTTTCTGTTGAGCCAGCGCCAGGCCGGCTGGCACAGGGAACCCTCTAAGCCTGTTCCACCATCTCCAACCAATTCCCCTCTGTCTCGGCTGGCGCTGGAGCATCACAGGCATTAAGGCTGCTATCAATGTGCTCAGCAGCAGGGGCCACCGCCACCACTCTCACGCTCACTCTATCTTTTCTCTTTCTGCCTTCATCCCTCTCTCCCACTCAATTCTGAATCCAATTCAGAAAAGGTTTCATTGGCAGCAAAAATAATACCTTTGTTCTTCAAAATGTCTCCTTGCCTCCTTTTTTGCCTCTCGCTATCTCTCTCTGTGCTGTGCACCTTATTTCCCATCTCTATCGCCTGCGAGTGGAATCTCAGCAGAACAAGGTGATGACCATCGGTGTGGGCGGTAAAGTCTGTTGTGGTGCATTACAAGCAGATTAGAAGCATATTAGATGTAAAGATCCACTTTTATTCTCAGGGATATAGAAGAGGGTAAACCAACCTCAAGTCAGTCGGACTTAAATCTTGAAAGACTTTTGATGACTTTAAAAATAAATCCTATTCACTTAATAAAATTGATTTTCACCACCACAAATATTGCTCATTAAATATTATTTATTGTCTTTGTAAAGTTGTCAAAAACAAGCTCTTGCTCCTAAATTAAGAATTTATGAACAAATAAGCAGCAAATTGAAAAAGTTCACGCTTCAAAAACAAACAAACAAACATCTTCAGGTATTACTTGACGTCACCTTTTTTCAACTGAGTTCAACTCTCTTCAAACCAGTGAGGACAGATATAGGCAAAACACAAAAATACAGAAATCTCTCATGTGAAATCACTGAAACAAAACAGTTCTGGCTTGTTCGTCAGCATTTTACAGGACCCCATCACTTGCACTACGAAAGCTGATTGAAGAAACAGGCTTTCGGGGCCTTTCAAATTCTTCCTCGTCAGTCAGGCGTCTTGTTTTCTCTCACACGACTGACTGCTTGTCCTGAGGCTTGGTTGATATCCTTTCGGTATATTTACAGTAGCAGCTACTTAATAAATCTGCACCATATAAGTGTTGACAGTGTGCACAAGCTTATGTCCTATAATACAGTTCTGCACGGACCTAAAACTGAGACCTTAACCTGACTCCTACTCGCAGCTGTATATTTTCTTTATTTCATCCACTACCGACCATTAGCTTAGTAGACTAATGAAAGACCTTGGCTACACTCTGGGCTGAGTCTGAAATCACTCCTTTTTTGTTTTTTACTATACGTGAACTATGTTTACTTCCTGCCATTTCATTTGAGTGTCAGAGTGTAAACTTTATGCCCTTTACAATAACCTCTAAAAAAAGACTTGTGTATAGCTCTTCCCGCTAACAATCCCACAATGCCACGGGTTGCATTTTATGGATGCAGAAATTACGGTTGTGCAGCTGTCAGGGAGGATTCCAA
This sequence comes from Hippoglossus hippoglossus, assembly GCF_009819705.1. Taxonomy (NCBI): domain Eukaryota; kingdom Metazoa; phylum Chordata; class Actinopteri; order Pleuronectiformes; family Pleuronectidae; genus Hippoglossus; species Hippoglossus hippoglossus. Next base: position 19,242,298 of record NC_047161.1, read on the forward strand.
AAGGATGATGATTTATAAATGCCTGAAATCTCAATGTACAGCTCATTATAGAGTTAAGTTTCGTGTTACTGTTGCAAACAAAGCTGTGAGTATGGGGAGGGAGAAATTATGACAGTGACAGTTTTTTTTACTCTTCCCGCTGGGCATTGTCACCTCTGTGCAACATAGGATGCATAGGAGGCAGAGCGACAAAGAGAGAAATGTTTTAATAAATCAAAGTTGAAACATACACACCACACACACCATCTCACAGCCAACTGGAAACCTGATTCTCAGAGGGTCAGAGGGTTTAGGTCGCTAGCAGAAATCTGCTGTATACAGGTGTGTAGGGATTATTATTATTATTATGTCAGTCTGTCAGAAGCATGTGTGGACATGCAGCTACAAACGGATGCAGATGTTTCTCAGAGTGATGCATTCATGAGAAAATATGCAGTCTAGCAAAAGAAGAAAAAATCACAATTTAGATTACGTGATGCTTAAAAAATGTTTGCAGCAGTCTTTCAGGTGCGTGGCAATCCTGCAAAAGTTCTGCAGATCAAAAGACCCGAAAAAATGTATATACTGAATTTATAACTGGTCCTTATGGGTATTGCTGCTTGTCTGTCTCATTATATCACAGCCTGATCACAACGGTCTAACACCCACACTGTTCCTTTAACATGCTGCTCTGTGAAGCCTACAGGTAGTCAGCGAGCTCCCACAGTACCTGACTGTGTACAGTACAGCCTGCAGACAGGCCGCGGCTCGGCACATCCATTCCCACGCAGAGCCACTCGTCAAATCAACAGAGCAGTGTGTGTGCGTGTGTGTGTGTGTGTGTATATGTGTGTGCGCCGCATACCCTCTCCCATCCCCACCCCCACCATGAACACCTACAGAAGTGAACTTACTTCATTACTTCATAAGACCAAACGCAGTCTCCCACCTCAGATGCAATAACAAACATGGCCAAAGCACTTGACCGCAATCACTGAACCACAGTCGGAGAAATCCATACAGTGGCCATCGTAATGGCCTCGGCTGCCAGATGCTTAAGCAACACTTTGTGTATTTATGCAGTGGAGGCATTGCTGATGTTGCGGGGACCTTAATCTGTTAACACACTGACATTATGGGGACTTGTCTTCCTTATGGGGACAAAATGCAAAACCCCATTGATGTAAATCCTTCAATTTTAAGGTGAGGTCTTGTTTTAAGGTCAGGATGGGTTGGGCAATTAGAATTAATGGTTAAGGTTAGAGTACGTGATATCCTCTCAAGCCATGGAGAGACTGTGTGTGTGAGTGTGTGTGTGCGTGTGCGTGTGCGGGTGTGTGTGTGTGTGTGTGTGTGTGTGTGTGTGTGTGTGTGTGTGTGTATGTAAACACAATCAAAGAAAATCCATAAACTACCACTGTAGACAAGAAGTGGGTGAAAGATGTGAAAGAAATCCAATCCATCGCTGTAGCCTTTGCACTTCACACTGAAGACAAGTGAGAGACACCTCGAAAGTGTGTGGGTACAGTCTGTGTATGAGTCTTTGTGTGTGAGAGGGGACCTGCTGCACTGTGGTGGGGTCTGGCGAGATCTGTGTGTGTGTGTGTGTGTGTGTGTGCGTGTGCGTGCGTGTGGTATAGAGAGGCAGGAGAAAGCTGCTGGCCCAGATGAAGACAAAGAGCCTGGCAGCCGAACTGAGCAGCAGCGTTCAGACAGGATTACACAACGGCTCTTAAAGACAGCTTTTAATAGCAGGAGTCTGACTGGATGTTGTTTCTCTCCCACTTAACCCATCCATCCATCTCTCCATCCATCCATCAACCCATAGACACCCCCATACAGGAATGTACCAGGATGTATGGTTTGTATATAATGTACTGTGTGTGTGTGTGTGTGTGTGTGTATTTGGTACCTCTGCGTCAAATCTCATTAAAATCGCTGCCAAATGTTACAGTTCAACATGTGCATGCATGTCTTTCTCTCTTTCTCTCTCTCTCTCTCTCTCTCTCTCTCTCTCTCGCTTTTGATATTATTTTGTTGTTGCCGTTTGACGAGTGTTACACTGTGATTGAATCAAGTTGTTTTTCGCCTCGACTTGGAGCCTCTCTTTCTGCCAATCAGCTCCCATTGACGCACTGGCCAATCAAAACCTCTGCACAGAGCTGGAATGGGAGCAGACATCAAGCTGGGCATCCCTGGGCAGCACAAACAAGGCCTCGGGAATTAAAGCCCACTTTAAATCCAATTTTTAAAACCCCTCCATACCATAAAGATTGGACAGGGGTTGTTGCTGCTCCGCTCAGACCTAAATCAAATGGTGATTTTATTGAGATTAATCTGTGTCCTAATACTGCTCAACTGGAGGCTGGTGTGGAGCCAAATGAGATGTCAGGCCCGGGGAGAGCGTTGAATAAACCTTGTGTGCGAGGGAGGAGAGGATGGAGACAAATATTCTATAAGAATACGAAAACATAAGGAGAAGCAGATAGATGATCAACTCAACTTCAAAATGCTTATTAATCCCACTGCAACACTTGTGTTGCCGCTTTTCGTGTATTGCTCCTATACAATGTGGAGGATTATGTGGGATGTAAAAATGAAAATAAAATACCCCCTGTGTCTCTGAAGACGGATTTAAAGTTTTTTAAAAAATAACCTTGATGATGTCACAGTGATGTCATCAGGGTCATCTCACCCTGGCCTTAAGGTTTAAACATTTGTAAGGATCTTTTGTTTCCGGAGCTTGACCCAGACCCATGACTGAAACTGGATATGCTGCTTTGAATTTGACCATTCTTTCTTAAATGTGCATGAATTGCTTGAGAGACGCTTTAAGTATGTTCCCTGACCGTCTTTAACATTATTATTATGTTAAATGGCCCGTGTCCTTTTAAAGGTCCCACAAGGAGCAGTGCCTGCTGTCAAATTTAACAAGAAGGGAGTTACCAGGGCTACTCCTGTTCTGCTGGACTCAACTATGTGTGTCTGTCGTGAAAATTCTCATTAACTACTTAACTCTTTGGTTAAACTCCCACTACAAACAAAAAGAAAGACAAGTGGAAACACAGCAAAGATACGAATGTTAAAGTATGAATGTGTACATTCAAGTAGAGTTTCTCCCTGAGCAGCAGCTGATAAGGAATATTCTCCTGCCTTTGAATAGGTTCAAATAGGAGGCATAAGAAAGACTTCGTCAAACATAAATAAGAGTGCGAGGTGGAGCTACAGTAACGGGCTTGGAAACAAAAGATTTTTAATCCTCATAGAATGAGTGGTAAACTTAAGTAGATTACAACAACCAATCTATTAGATTAACCTCATATTAATTTGAATTTAAGGGATAATCTGGGGTTACATCTGTTTGCTGTGACACCCCATGTCATCATCTCTTGTTATTGTCCTTTTAAGCCCCTCGCCTTGTGCCATGCTTTCGCCAGCCTGTGCGTAATTCAACGTGCGCACAATGGATGGCAGGGGGGCGGGGTGGCTCCAAACGCTTTATCCCGAGCGCCCAACCGGAGGCGTGGGTGCACGCTCCAGCCGAGGAGCTGCAAATCGGACCGGAGGCACACTCTGTCCCCGGTGTGACCCGGTAACTAACACAGAAACACAGGCTCGAAACCAGACACTTTACGAATGCGTCACGGCGCGTAATAGGTGCCTATCCGAAGGGAACCGTGGGGAGACGGCGTTTTGACTCCGTGTGGCTTTCCCCTATGAGCACAGGCTGCGATCCCCAAATACGATGAACCCAGTGAACCCTCATCCAACCACGCTCACCGCCCCTTTCCACACACCGCGCTGCGGAGTGACACGGGGACACGCCACTGACATAAATTGTTGGAACCAAGGGTCAATTATGTGGCTTTCAAATATGCAGAAAAGGAGTTTTGCTGCAGACTCTGGCTGAGGCTAAACATAGTGCAGCTTCTCCACTCAAACCTTCAGCATGTGGTGCGAGAGAATTCTTTCATGTGGCCTACCTTCCATCCGGCTGAACTGTTGCTGTCGCCTTTATCCTTGAAATAAGGAACAAAGCGAACCATCCAGTCATAAATCTGGGACAGGGTGAGTCTCTTCTCCGGGGTGCTCTCGATGGCACGGGTGATGAGGTCGGCGTACGACAGGTTCCCCCACGCGTTCCGCCGGGAGGACTTGGCTTTGCGCAGCTGGCCGGCCACGTCAAGCGCAGCCCCGGACATGCAGGCGGGAGCGGCGACCACCGGGGCCGGGGCGCCGGCTGGATGCTTGATCTCCGCCGGCGCGCCGCCTTTTCTCTCGGCCCGGCACGCGGGCACGTTGTACTGCTCCACTTTGACCGACGCCAGGGCCAGACCCCGGCTCGCCTCCTCTCCCCCGGGGAAATCCTCCGGACACGGCAGCGGCCAGGTGCACGACCGCGACCGACCGTGGGGCTCAAATTCCGAATCGATATCAACCTGATGCGCATCCATGCCGCTGTTCTCCATCATCATCAGCATGTTGAACTGATGTCACAGCCGGGCAAGGTCACTATAACAACAAAAGCACTGTTGACGTGGGCCAGTGAGTTCAGAAAGCCCTAAGTGGTCCCTTAATTGCGCAAAGAAAAAGAATCAAAATGTGTTGCTTCACACACAGAGCTGGTGAACCAGTATGACAGAGCCGGCAGCGGTGTGGGATATTCTCATTCTCCTCAGCGCAACAATGTGGCATCCCATCAGGACAGAGGAAGGTGTATCCGAGGCACCAACAACAGTATCAGTCTCTCTTCCATGTTAATTGCACAACGCCGGCTGTGAGGCTGCATGCGGGGGGAGCAGGGGACGGCCACACATCCATGATGAGAGGCGGACACACTTGGAGGACGTGTGTTGCGCTCGCTCCGGCTGCAGCAACAGTTGATCCCGTCTGACGGACGAGGTCCAGGGCAGGTGAAAAGCAGGGGCGCATCAAACTCCCCTCAATTAATTGACTTCGCAGTTTTCCCCTCCAGCCCTCTGGTCCCAGTTCCCGCTGCACACTGGCTTCAGCTGGAACTCACCGCGAGCGCAATTACTCCCATGGAAAACGTGGGGAAGCAGGCGCTAATGAATCATTTATACGGTGCCGTGGATTTCCAGACGGGAGAAGGAGCCCCTCGTGGATTCGACGTGGAGCATCCTCCGCGTCTCCTCTGAACGCAGCCAGACGCTCTCCCTGCACACTGGAGCAGAGCTTTTCTACCTTTTGTCTGCAGCTTTCTGTTCACATGTCACATGGGTATCGCCTCTGCGCGCACTGCTCTGCCCTCACACTTACAAGCCGTGTGTCTCTGAAGGCTTCATGCCACTTAACTGGAGCCTGAAATAAAGTGGAATAAGTGCTGCCTCCATATAATTGGACGCCGCCTGGATCAAGTCACTCCCTCCAGAACAGGTTTTCCAGAGGAGGAGGAGTGTGTGTGCGTGCGTGTGTGCGCGTGTGCCTGTGTGTGTATGTGAACACCAAACAATACAATTTTCCGAGCTATAGTCATTCATATTGAGACAAAGTCAGCCAAATGCTTTCATCACAGACCGTTTTTCTTGAGTTTGAAATCACTTGTAATCAGTTTACTTCCTATGCTTTGTGTGTATTCTTATTTTTGGGCTAATCAGCAATAGATTGTGCATCAAATCAATCAATAAGAGCCTGTTCAAAGAAACCCGTGGCTTTTAATATGTCTGAACATTTGAATTTCTGCCTGACTGTGCCGTGAAAGAAATTCCAAAAAGCAAGAGCCTGCACTTCATCTGCAAACCCTCAAGAAGGTTATACGTGGTGTTTCCATGCATTTTGGTTTGATGAGGCAGCCTACAGCTTCATGAGATGCAGCCTTGAATTATGTTATTTATCATTTATGCCGACCTTTGGTCAACATTAATGAGTTTTCTAATGTAGTAATCCATAAGCAAGGCATGGCTCCATGTGTCCTGAATGCTTTCTTCCATTCAGAGCCTCTGCCAGGATTTGAAAGATCCTGGGGTCACGAGTCCTCAGATTCACCCCCCATCACCACATGGAAGTTTCTATTTTCATATTTAATTTATTCAGAGTTATATATTTATACTTTTTCTAATGTGCAAATGCTGTTTCAAAGCCTTCTCCACGCTCACAGGAATATGCTTTAATTTGTTTGACATTTAGTTGGCCTAAAAGATTCACAATTTAAAGATATCCAGTGGTTGAGAATAGGGAATAAGTGTATAAAATACTGTGAACATTTTTACTGACAAGAACATCAATATTGAATAAAACCCTGAGGTGTGATCCCTGATGTTTTGTCGCTTTTTTCAATATTTACATCTATTATAATTGAACGATTTTTTGTTTTAGACATTATCGGCACATAAGTATAGAGACAGACTAAGGAGGCTAAGGAGTGGTCAGGGATTAAAAACACGTAGTTAAGGTGAGAGAGAAATTGTGTTTTTTATTTAATAAAAAGGACCTCCTCACCCTAATAAAAAAATCTGTTTTAATTAAAAAAGAAAAAATATTATTTGAGAACATGTCCTCATCATCCTCAAATGTTCCTTTTTGATCAAATATGATGGAATCGCAGGCACAAAATGAAGGAACTAAAACTCAAATTGTCACGTCGTGGTTTCAGAGATGTTCAGCGTTGCAGCTTAGTTCCATGACAATTAAAAAGTACCACCTTCCAGAACCAGGCCTTTTTTTCAACCCAGGAACTCTAGTGGAGGGACTTCATGTTGACCCTGTTTCCTCCAATCAGAAGACTAAGTGGTAGCTTTCCCTTCACTTTCCTTAAACTACTTTCAGACGTGCACTGAACTCTGGATGATTCTCCGGAAAAATGAAAAAAACAAAAATAATACAAATATCTCAGGATGAACACGTAGAAGACAGAGACAAAAGATGTCAGGAGAGCTTTTGTTGTGTGAATGCGTCTGAACCGAGAATCTACTGCTGCATTGTTCATGTGAAAGGCCGCAGACTGTCCGCGGACTTGGGTCCAGACTTGAAAACGATGTCTGATGTCTGATGTCTGAAAACAGCTTTATCGTGTCCACTTTTCCACCATCTACATTTTCAACACATTTTACTTGCTTTATACCTTTGTACTGTTTATTATTTGCTTTTTTCTTCATAATTATTTGAAGTTCTCTCAACACAACTAAATTGTGCAAATCAACTGTGTAAAATCAGATGAGACTAACGCTGCTTCCTGATGATTTAAACTCAGAGGGTCAAAGACTCAAACTACCAAATCCCACTTGCCGTCTTTGTCACACACCATTTCCTTTGGTGGGTCTGAGTCCATAAAGCCAGGCTCCATCAATAGTCGCTCTGTGTGCTGTGAGCGCTGGTGGAAACCCCCAACATTGATAGAGGCTGCCACTCTCTGACAACCGGTTGTCAGTGACAACCATAACCTCAAATGCACCTTAATGGAATGCTTTCATGAGGGCTAAAAGGGCCAATCAACACGAATGCGGCGGACGCTCAGTGTTCAGTGTGTGCATGTGTGACAGAGTGAGAGAGATGGGACGGAAGAAGAAGAAGAAATGGGGAGAGACTCTGTAAATGGGAACAAACAGTGGGAAAATTCAAAACACATGGCTCTGCGGCTTGGAGGGGAGATTTTTTATGTGCCGCAGAGAAGTTGTAACAGGAATGTGGTGTGACTCCTATCATATGGAATGAAAACACTGAAGCCGTGCCAGCAGGGTGGATGTAGGGTGTTTGGAGAGAGCCCTGTGGCTTACAGCAAAGTCCTCATCATCACGGCGAGGTGATGTGCCGCCGCAGCGCAAACACGAAAAACATGAGTCACACGGTTGGACACGGCATGAGGTAGACGGAGAATTATGTGGTTTCACACAGGGGGGGGATGCGTGTGGGGTGCGGGGTGTATTTGTCAAAGATATTGTGGCTATTTGTGCAAAAAAAAAAAAAAAAATGAAGTGACTACAAGAAGAGCCTGAACGCTCAGTTCGTTCAACATGTTTTTACAGCAACGTTTCATTCCCAGCCAAGCCATGATTTGTCAGATTAAGTGCTTCAGCCAACTGGATTTGTGCTGAGATTCATGTTTATCCATTGTCCCTTTATTTTCCCAGCATCTAGTATTAATGATATGCATATTGACTGTCGCTGCCGCCTCCATCAAGATGCCTCTTTCCTGGTGAGCTCCACATCCACTGATGCCCAAATGAAGGGGAACAGTGAAGAGCAAATAACCCAACACAGCAAACAAAAAAAATCTGTTTACACATGCTTTATGATGGAATAAACATGTTTGCCACCAAACCAACAGTCAGGCAAGAGGAGTGGTGTGAAGTGCATTTGTACATCTAGTGCAAACATTATGCAGGACCAGGAAATGTTAGCTTAGCATTGTATAAAGACTAAAATTAGAAGGAAACTGTTAGTGCAAGTCAAATCAAATGCCAGCTCTAAAGGCGTCTTCACTTGACAAGAACAACAGCATCCATTGTTGACAACAATCTAAGTTAATGTTCACTGGACGAGGGACGTCTTGTGGTCACACATAATGACTGACTGTGGCATAGCGTGACATGGTGCCATAAATGGAGCGACGCCTGCGAGCTAGTTCAGGCAGGCCAACTCGAGCTGCGCTGCTCCAATCATGTGACACACATCATGTGACATACCTCACTCTCCAAAACCAGTTGCTTCAGCCCCTCCAGCAATCCTATAGGCTCCGACGATTATTTCAACACCAACATGTTCTGCTGTTGCAATAAACATTTAGACGTGAGTTGTCTGACTGAACATCACTTAAGGAGGCAGTTGAGGTGCATGAACCGGCAGCATCCTGACTAAGGCTTCTTGTGACAGAGACCATGATCTTTTCTGAACGTTAACCAATTATGGCTTTAGATGCACAAATGGAACCAACCATAAAGCTGCACTAATCAATTTTTTTTACATTAGCAATAGGTCACATGACGGTGTGTGCAATGTGAGAGGGGTCACACAAAATGAAGAACCCACAGAGAATTGTCACCCAACGTATGTTTTAGCTCTGCTGGTTATTCCCAGATCCCTGATGGTGACCAGCGTTCAAAGTTGACGTATTCCTTAGTGTCCTCTACGAGAAAGACTCCTCTTTTCATCCTGATGCATTTGTGTTTTCTGTTGTTTTGTTAGTTCTTTTCGGTTTTAAATCCATCACGTGTTAGAAACACCAACATGCCCACTCAACATTTTCCTGCTGTATTCTTGCATGGGCTCACTCGGACATTCTCCGGATGTTTTGCCACAGCAAATTAGTGCTGTGGAATTTCCAAAGCAATTGACGCGGACATTTGCTTTCTCACATACAGCCCCTCTCGATAATTCCAGGAGAATATCCAGAGTTCTGTGCATGTCTGAAAGCAGCATTAGAGTGACTGGGCCTTTGCTGTTAGAGCCCCCAAAGTGTCCAACAGCTTACCTATTGAGATCAAGCAGGCAACATCCTCAGTGCCATTCTTGAACATTTTTAATTGGACGGTTTTCATGAATGTCTGCCGCACTAATTAAGATGCCAACCACCAGTTCATGTTAGTGGATAGGGACATATCTTCAGTTGCGTAACATTGCATTCTGCATCCTCCAATTTTCCTTCTTTTAAGCACTTTGTAACTGTTCAGAAAATAGTCATATAAATACATTGTATTACAAGTTTATTATTATCAGCTCTTTCAGCTTCCTTCAGCTCATTGACTTGAATTTCACGGCTCACAACATTAGTGCTTTTTGGTTCTCATCACTCTCATGAACCTTATTTCCAGCTGAACTCAGCAAACTCCAAAAGTCCTACCCACAAACAATAAGAAGATAATTTTTTTTCAAATAGCTACAGACAGTTGACTTCAGTGAGTGTTACTGTTGCTCCAAAGGGCAAGTATTTGCAAATATGTTCACCATATCAAATAAGGTGATAATATGTCATTGTTGTGTTTATAGCCAACTTAGATTCACACCCCTTTTCCACTTATGCAGCTTTAATCATAAAGGTGGCAGATCGAGAAAAAAAAACAGGTTACATGAAATACATGGGTTGTTTTGTAAGGCACTGTCATGACCAACTTTGTCATGTAAATATGGAAACTTGTGAAACCCAGAAACCACAGTGTCTTAATTTTACATAACTGTCTCTACATCGCACGAGAGGGGAAGCTTTGGAGTTGCTGCGAGGCCTGTTTTTGTACTTCAGGCCCAGGCTGTGTCCCCCTGCCTCCAGTTTTTTGTGCTAGAGTTTGGCACCCAGCCCTGACCATACTGCTGCTGAACGCACAGGGATGAAGGGCTGTCTAGGGCTACATCCACTCTACTTTGTTTCAGTGTGAAATTTTCTAAATTAAAATGATCTCAACACAACTCTGTATCCTTGTCGATACTAACACACCTGAAAAAGCACATCATATGTACACTGGGCATTCACATGCCGGTGTACAAAGGAAGAATTTGGTTGTTAGTTGGATAATTGTCGCAGATTGCTTGATTAACAGCTCATCTCCTACGCATTTAAGTAGTTGTATCATTGTAAAATGCTAAATTTAACTGCACAATAGCTTTTACTAAAGACAACAGGGTCAGCAACGTTTGTAATTGATTATCAATGTAGCCTGCCACACTGGTAGCCGAGGGTTATGTTTGTTGTTTTCTTCTGGAAGACGGTCATGTGATAGGAGCCTGACGAATCCGCAAAGGTTACTTCATGGCTGAAAAGACCCAATCAGCAAGCAGTTCTGTCTACGTCATCCAATCATTGTCATTTCTGCCCATCCAGACTAAAATGCAGCCACAGTTTTCAAACAAAAACGGAGCAAGAAGTGTTTCCAACTTTCTCTGTTGAAGCGTCTCTAAAACTCTAGTTTAGTATAGACGTCAATCCTATCCACAGTAGAGTGGATGTAGCCCAAAATGTCTCACCGTTCCTTTAAATTCATGGTATTGTGAATACTGTCCAGCGAATTTTTAAAAAAAAACGACTTTATAATTGGTTCATAAAAGGGAAAAATTCACTTCTTTCTGGGAAACTAATTGATTTTTCTTTTACTTGACAGTTGTTTGCATTAGGCTGATCACCTGAGGGTTTACACTACATCACTTACAATTCCAAGGCCCTGTATACCTGAGAGTGAACACTAATTGCTTCTTCTTCACAGGTTTTCCTTCTTCATTTTCATGCCTTATCCGGCAAGCCAGTCCGTCAACCTGCAGGATTATTGATGTGTTTACTGGCGGAGGGGGGACGCCACTCCCTGCCTTGGGAAACCCTGAGGCTTTCAACTGTTGAGTAACACCGTCTGCTGCCACCGGTGGCTTCAATCAGGAAAGTTGGGGCGGGCACTTCTCTGCTCATAATGAAGCAAAACACAAAGAAAGAGATAGAGGTTTGGACTCACTTAATTTAATTATTAAGCTGAGTCTCAACTATGACTTGTAGATATCTCCAAGGCAATAAATCTGTCAAGGCCTCTCAGCTCCTTTAAGAAGCTTGAACCAGAAGCTTTTCAAGGTAATTTATTCAAATATTTTGACCATCATTGATAATATTAACACAATGCGCTAACGAATTACAGAGACCTGGGAGCACAGCAACAGCGCTTAAGAGAGATCATACAAGTCAAGAAACTTGTATGCCCACACAATTAGACAGGTTGTAAACAAGGTTCAGCTCTGAGCTAAAAACATTTTTTCTTACTCTAGTCAGGAGTTAGGTGCAGAGGATGTCTCTATTAACATTAACCAAGCCCTATGTTTTTTATTTCCTACCTCAACTCGAGCCCAATGTTTTCCCCAAAAAGTAGAACCCGACCCAAACCCAAATATCATTACAAAAGTTTTGTCTGAACCTGGGCATCCACAATCTCAGACTTCAGATGTCGGTTTCTAATTTCTTTGACCTTCTAGGATTTCCACATATATGGAATCATGTTCCCGCCCAATATCCAAAGGAAATACAGTGTGGTAATGCCAATACTTCAATGTGGTAAGTGTCTGTCTTTTGCTGCCACCTTGGTAGCATACAGTGGCTTTAGGATAACTTTTGCTCCTGGAAACAAGGTTGTCGAAAAGATAGTAAAACGATTCCTAGCTAGAGCTGAACTGAATTCAAATTCTCAAAGGGGCAATTTCTGTATGTGATCACTTTTTTATATAACACAAAGTAAATTGACCGGTTCGTAATGTATAAATACCAATTAGTGCAGCTTTAAATCTTTAAAACAATGATGTAGCTGCAAGTGCTAATGAGCCCTGACAAAGGCTAAAACATGTTGCTTATTTCAAAGACTACAGCAGCAAGTCATTAATTAGCACATGTGCAACCAGAGAGAAAAGGACTGGGACTGGAATCACCTGCTGGAGAAGTCCTGCACGCTGAACCTCCATGGCGCCTATTGGGAGCCTCTAGCTTAGTATATAAACTAGCTTCGGGAAAGTCAATTACAGTACTCTACTTTGTTTCAGTCTCCAGCCTTAAACAACCTCCCATCTTTTTTCCCCTTCTTTTGCTTCATCACTCCATAATCCTTTCCTCCAGCCCTCCCTTTTCTTTACAACCAACCCCAGTTACATAAGAGCGCTGGAACAGTTTCCTAGCGGGACACACTGCTGTGTGCGGAAACTGTGGGAGCAGAGGGATGGGCATCTCAGCCCGTACTCTGCCGAAGGCCATCCCAGGAATGCATCCTCTCCGTGGGTCTGGGCCACAGCCAACCATGTGGCCTCCCAATGTCACCGAGGCGCTGAGACAAAAAAGAGACAGAGCACTTTTTGAGGTTTTTCCTCCCCCCTGCATTTTGCTCCCAAATTGGCAGTACATGTTGAGGTTGTCTAATACTGCACTCGTGGATTCTTTCTTCTGCTTTTTATAGGTAGAAACCACAACCGTGTGTGCTTCTCCTGCCTGCCTCACAGCCCTTTGATGAATACAAATACAGTTTTAGTAATATTTAAAGAATCCCCCTCAAGCAGAGTTGAGTGCTGAAAGGATTCAGCCGGATGCAATGACAGACTTCTCTCAGCCGTACCTGACATAAAGTGGTTTAGCTAACACTACCCAACACCTACTGTTAATCCTATTTCAAATTGCACTCTCAAGCATGAAATCCACTCACAAGAGGAAAAAAAAAATACACAGTGATACAGTGCAGACGTGTTACAAAGATAATCTTTCCCCTGCCACTTTCCACCACTGGCTTTGAGGCAACAAAAGCAAGCAGGTACAATTAAGCATGTGTAGGTCTTCTGAGCGAGAAAAGGCAAAGGGATGAAGGTTTTAGTGAAATGAAGTTATGTGGGAAAAATAAAACGGGAAATAGTATCACACTGTGTCAGCGGGTGGTGCCAGACATGTGGCAGACATTGGTGGTAAGGTTTTTTTGTGTGCCAAAGCTTGATTTGACCCAGTACTTTAAAGCTTCCTGATGGTGGTTGCAGAAAACTTAATCACATGAACTCTTCCAGGCCTTGCGGTCTGCTGACCCAGCACTGATCCCAGAAATCAGGCGTGGGTCTGGACAGCCATTTTTTTCCAGTGCAACATGGCCTGTGCATGACCGTCATGACTGAGAGTTCACAGAGAGGAGCAACACGAACAAGGCCTCTGGGCTAGACGACAAATTAGGCTGAGGTTCAGAGCTCATTCTTGACCTTGGAAATGGAAGTCGAGAAAAGAGCTACAGTGTTTGGTAGCATCTCTGGAGCCTTCAGTGATATCACATGATCCTCATCAGCAAATGGAGTTTGTCCAGTTTTCATGAAAACTGCTCACGTCTCCATGTTTTTTTGGAGCACTTTATGGTGATGGACTTTGTCTCCTGGGACTTAAGACTCACAATTTGTAACAAATAGTCTATTGGTGTTGAGTTTAAAGATGTGGGCCTTCATCAGTCACTGAGGGTTTAATGAAAGACGTTATCAAGTTTCATCTACCTACTAATTCCACAAATGTCTGTCTATCAGTCTTTCTGTCTGTCTGTGCATATGTTCAACTTATCGACCTCACACTTGGCATGTGTATTCTTGATGACGCAGGAAAGTGCAGTGTAGAAATATGTGCGATTTGGACCTGTGATACTTTCAATAGTCTATTAATAAAAATTGAAAAAAACTGGCACCCAGCGACCTGTAGCTGTCAGTGAGGGCCGGGCAGTGTGCCTTCAATGTGTGGACTGAGCTGAGCATGTCTTCTTCTAAGTCCTCAGATAAACCCTAATATGGCCGACATGCAATTTATGAAAAAATAACAACAGTTAAAGGTCCAGTGTGTAAGATTTAGATGAAAGGGATCTATTGGCAGAAATTGAATATAAAATAATCCAAGTGATGTTTTCATTAGTGTGTTTCCTCTAAATTGTAAAAATGCTTGTTTTCTTTACCCTAGAATAGGCCCTTTATATTTAAATATTTTATATTTACATCTGGAGTGGGTCCTCTCTATGGAGGCCGCCATGTTACAGTAGCCCAGACTGGACAAACTAAACACCTTTTGAGTTTTTATGACAACTGAAGGCTACCACAGGTTCTCTTTCATGTTTGGAAGGAGGGGTGAGATGAGGGGTATTCAGCTGCTACATGCAACTTCACCACTAGATGTCACTAAATTCTACACACTGAACCTTTAAGTAAACCATTCAAACTGATAGTAATGAAGCAAATTCAGTTTGATTTTATAAAAAACATTGACCATAAGATCATCACTGCAGATGAGTTTTTTAACTTCGCTCTGCACCATAGACTGTTTATTAAAAAATCTCTGAACACAACGTCCAGCACTTAACAATAAAAAGTTACAATATATTTTAAAACTGTTTGAGGAGGACTCACTAATGACAAGGAATTGTGAAGTAGCTCCTGAGCATTAACAGGTAGGTTTAGAACGATCACAATATTTAAGGTAAATGTAGGATCCAGAGTTTCTACATAGCTACTTTATAGCTACTAACTACTTGTTTCTTTCTTTCCAAGTGACAACAGTCTTTTGAATGATTGAAAGAGTTTGCTTGTCAAAGAAACGCACCCACAGATTGTTTTAACTTTGTTACTGACCAAACACATGAAGGTTAGTTTTCTGGCAGCCTCAGTTCCACAAATAAGGGCTTTAGATGAGAGAAGCTGATATTTTTGGGCTGATACTGATGATCTGGGGCATTTTAACGCCAAAAAACTTCACAATTTTTTACCAGTTTATTCTTGGCAAGTTGAACAGTAACTATAGAGAGCACTCAACTTGTAAATCAAATCCCAGTACTGGCCCAAAACAGTTGTTTTCCATGCAGAACTTTTACATTTCTGACTAAAGGATGTCAAAAACTAGCTGAAAATAACTTGGAGGCAGGGTGGATTCTGGCCAGTGAGGGGGCCACAGGCTGACAGGAGGCAGGAAAGGAAGGCGGCAGACAGAAGGGGAGGCTTCCTGTGACAGGGGAGGCAGGGTGGGTGTCACCAGGTACGATTCCCCCTGTCTCGGTGTATCTCAAGAGTTTCGGCTGGCTGATCAGGGACGACGGGACCGCTGCTCCCAACCTTCAGTCAGCTGTCACGCAGGGGTCGCAGCACAAGACAAAATATGTGAGTCACACGCTGTACAGGCCAGACACACGTCGGAGACATGCTTCGGCATTCAGTACGGGCACTTGTGCTGCATGTGAAGTCTGACACCACCTGTTCACTCCTGCCCGGGCGTGCATGGGCCACCAGGAAATGATGTGGTGCTGAATTTAATTTCTCCATCATTTCTATTATCTTGGCGGTCACGGGTTAACACCGGGGAGTTAAGATGGAGGAATAAAAACACAACAACTTGGATTAGAGAGGAAAAAATGAGGGAGTTCACAGGGTCGTATATCATTAAGCAATTGAGAAAGTTAATTAGGCAGCTCTGATAATTATTGCCATGGCAACCTGAGCGCACTCATGCAGATTTGATTAACGAGGTGCCATTTATCTGTACTGGCGAGGCAGCAGGGCTGCGCAGAGCTTGAGAGACCCCTAAAGGTGGAAGACATGTAATGTGCGCTTTACTCACAGCCACAATGTACTCTTATGTTTCATTTAATGGATGCAAAATACAGACTGCAGCCTCCAGTGTAGAAAAAAAGCAAGATAATCTGGCAGGGTTTATTGAATCACTCATATTAAGTGGAAATTTGAGGTGAAACAAAGCTGTAGTTTTCCATTTACCCTGATTCTCTAAAACCACTGAGAGGTAATTTGTAAAGTGAAGCTACCGAGGAGGTTTCTCTTCATAATAAATGACATTTCTGTATCAATAAGAGTCTGTCAGTGGCATTTAGTATTGAGAAGAAAATTGTAGCATAAAGAAAGGATGTGATTTGCATCCAGACTGAGTGTGGAGCGAAGGAGAGTCAGGGGGGGTGTTTGTGGATTACAGTACACATGTTGCCCTCTGGTGGAAAAACAACAACATTTAAGCTTGCATGCTTTGCTGCTGAACGGGCGTCTGGAGTCCTGCTTAGCAGCAGGCAGCATATTGTCTGAAACAGAGGCACTTCATTATGTGGTGGGGACAATTATTAACGGCTGTTAAGAGAGCACAGCACAGTTGTAATGTGAAAAATAACGCAATAAAACAAAACCCCACACTGCATTTAAAACAAACAAAAGAAAAACAGCTGAGCCGAGCGATTTCAAAAGAAATACCTGTCACCAATCAGGATACAATTCAAAAAGAAAGAACAGGTAGGTGCTCAAAATCTTCAGAGAATATCTTCATCAACGTGGCGAGAAAATGACACATTGAGCATGTGCTGGAGACATGCTATCAATATCAGTTTGCAAACAGAGAAAAAAACTTAATTAGCATTCTCAAGAGTTTTTTTTTTTGTCATAGATGGCACCCTCGGCAGCATGCAGACAAAAGTGAACACATGAAAGTAAAGTACGCTCAGTGTGAGATTTCTCCAGGGACCCGCTAATCCTCATCCACATCATTTCACACGCAGCAAGTGAGAGGTATGGATTATAGTTTATTATACAAATATCAAGCATAGTCGTTTTCTAATAACAGTCATATCAATTACAGCTCTCTCACTCTTAGGGTTTTATAAATATCTGACAGTGGCAGTTTCATGGAAAGCCACGTTCTGGTGTAAAAATAGAAGAAGAAGGGGGGGGGGCATTGATGTTACTGTCACAAATACCAGTTTCTTTATTGAGTTCATTTGAAGTCAATCTTCACCCACAGTTCACGGCCTTGTCACCGTCTATTACAGCCATGTCTGCTTTCCTGGTGTGTGACATTTTCTTCCTATACTTTTATGAGTAAATCATCTGCTCACCAAACAAACCTTAAACGAAGAGGAACCCGTACCGTGAGAGATGAAGAAAACATACAAGTGTAGAAAGAAACACAAAGAGCTCTAAGACTAAAATGGAGAAAAGGGTGCAACGACAGTTAGAGTTGCCCCACACTGGCTAATACAGTGTGCACTCATGTAAAAACATCACATTTCCAGTGAGATATAGAACCTGCATGAATTAAATAAATGATAAATAAGTAGGAGAAAACTAGAGCTATACAAATTGATCATAGTTTTTAATGATCTGCTGAGGTGGTTATGATTTTATCCATTTGTTGGTTAATTTAATAATTCATGATGAAAAAAATCTGATCTATTCAGGGAACTGATATCAATGAGTGTGAGAATTTCGGTGCAGCTTGACTGAATTTCAGAGGACTGTTGGGCCTTGGCGGATATATGCGCTCCACTGAGTGCCTGTCTAGTTTCCACAGTGAATGATGACAGACGACAGTCATCAAACTCTGCAGTTCACCTCAGCTCTACGAAGCCTTTTAGCTTCTTTCAGCTCACTGGTGTGTTTCTGTTTTTTGTTTCCAGTCCACAATCTCCACAGCAGGGAGCAGTTTTCTGGAAACTGAGTTGGTGGTGACTAAAACAGAGCTTAAAGGCAAGTGAACATTATATATTACTTAAATGTATCAGGTGGCCTAAAACACAATAACCACATGAAAAGGTGTAAAGAGTAAAAGTAACCGTTTGTCAACACATACACACATCTCTATCACCTTGAGCACACCATTAGCTGGTCAATAAGGAAAATATATATAAATATATAATAAAATAGGTCCACATCATAGACAAGAGGTAGATGAAATGTTCAAACTAAATAAATTTCTTCTGCCTTTATGAAATCCTTAGGCCAGTTAAAATTTTCTGGGGACATTACCTTGAATTCATCTCCAGACTGAATGGACACAGATTTATATTCTGACCTAAAGCCACTGTGTGTAGAATGTAAACACTGATACATTTCTTACCCCTTTTGATACCATCAATATTAGTATCCACAATTTGTGAACATATATTACAAACATGTTTTATTATTAACACTGTGTACATACGTTAAGAGATATGCCATATCATTATTGTTCATGACATCAGCTGTATAAATAAAGGTTGTAACATCTTGATATCAACTTTTTTTTATTTTAACAGCGGCTGAGGACGTGGGTTTAAGAGAAATAGGGTTTTTAGATGCCAACATTGACCACAAGATGAAATCAGAGGCAGATAATGACCAGAAATATTGGAATCTTATAAGCAACTGAATGCGTAATAGTGAAATTTAATCACTACTAAAATGTTAAGGCTAAAATTTAAATGACACCAAGTTTACAGCATCAAAAATATTTAATTATTGAATCCATCAAATCTTTCAATTGTCAATTTCAAGAAAGTTATTTCCAGTACATATATATTCAGGCCTCACAAATAAAAGAAAATACATATTTCCAATCCAAAATGTTCAAAAATAATATTCAGTTCAATTTAAATTAAGATCAATCCGGTTGTTCATATTTCACACAGGTTGAGCCTTACAAGTGCTAATTATGACACAAGATTGAGTTTAATTTTTTTAATCTGAATCCTGGGGTTTCCTTTGCGTTTTAATTCCAGACATCCAAAAAACACAAAATGAATAAATATATCAACTTGAGAAGCTTGACAATAATAGTTTTTTTTCCCCACCAAAAAAAATCTAGAATTATATTAAAATTTGTTAAACCAAATTGTTTATTCTTACTTGTTAGACGTTGGATTTTGCTTCTTGAGGCAACTGCCTTGTGTTTAAAATGAAAACCGGCTCAAGCTATAAATTATTAATGCCTACAGCTGTCAATCTTCAGCTCCGTCAGATCTGCAGTTTTTTGTTTTTTTTGCAAATGCTTCTGGAGTTTGGGGCTGCTCACACTCAGAGTTGTTGCAAAGAAAAGAGGGATTCCCCTTTGAATCCAGAATTTTTTTAACACCCTGCTGAGAGCCAACTTTTGCAAACAAAAGATTGAGACCGTGCACGTTGAGTTCCGTCTCCTCTTCAGGCAATCCCAGCAGGCCTTTCAGCTCTTCATCCTCCCTTGCCTTCAGCTCCCCTGGTGCAGTGTTTCTTTGGGTCTGGGTTATTTTTTTTGCTGCAGAACATAGACCCCAGAAGTACATGGTGGAGTTTAATGGAACCTGCTGGGGCCTGTGTGGTTCCAGGAGTATTCGTCCCATGAAAGTCCCCTGTGCTGAAAAAGAAACATCGGAGCCAAGGACCAGTTTTCATTTCTTACGATATTGTCGCTTGGCAACTCTTAATGGAAGAGTTGCTAGATTGAGAATACAGGAGGTGGGAAGAAAAAGTAGGTGAAGCCTTTTTGAGGGTTCAATTATGTGCATTTAAATTTGTTTTAAAATATGATCAGATCTTCATCTAACTTACAACTATGATTAAATACAATGCATTTTACATTATGTAAAAATGTATTCAACAAAAGCTAATGAGTCAGGAGTCCAATCAGTGAAACGAGAGGTGTGGATGAGCGCTACGATGAAGAATTGTCATTTTCATGAGACTGGAAAAGGTTACAAAGTAATCTCAGAGTTTAGATATTCATCAGTCCGCAGGCAGACAAACTGTCTGAAATTGAAACTTAAGAAGGGTGGAGAAAGCTCCGTAATTAGGCACC
This sequence comes from Hippoglossus hippoglossus, assembly GCF_009819705.1. Classification (NCBI taxonomy): domain Eukaryota; kingdom Metazoa; phylum Chordata; class Actinopteri; order Pleuronectiformes; family Pleuronectidae; genus Hippoglossus; species Hippoglossus hippoglossus. The sequence goes on from NC_047161.1 coordinate 19,262,258, forward strand.
GTTTTGCTGCCTCTTGGCCGAGGAAGCATCATGGAGGGGAAAATTAAATCCCATGTTTATCTTACAGGATAATGTCAGGGTGGCTGTCCGCCAGCTGACGCTCAGCAGAAGTTGACGGTGATGCAGCAGGAAAATGATCCGAAGCATCAAAGTAAATCTTCTAGCGAATGACTCCAAACAAAGAACATCACCCTTCTGGAGAGGCCCAGTCCGAGCCCAGTTTTTAATCCAGCTGAAATGTTGATGGGAGAGAGAGCTGTTCACATCGGACATCCCAAGAATGCGGCTGATTTGAAGCAGCTCTGGAGAAAGACTGGTCCAAAACTTATTCCTGGATGTTGTTCAGGTCTGATCTGCAGCTACTGGAGGAGCTGGTCCGAGATTATAGGAGGCCAAAGGAGGTTTGATCAGGTAATAAATTAAACTAGCAGGACTAATTTATACATGTTCAATAAAAGAAAAGAAAGTATAGTGAGTATAAAGTATAGTAAAAACTATAGTTGTCTCAATTCAGGGGCTACACCCTTCAGGAGGGAATGAAAACCGCCTCTTTTGTGTTGACCATGAAAGACAAATCAAAATGAGATGGGCTGGTCTACAGAGGCTCTCCGTGATCGGCATCACCAACCCCTCCTGCCCTTATTTCTGTTGCCTAGCAGCAGTGCTGAAGTTTGAATGACAAAACAATTTTAACGCCCCTTGGTTTTATTAATATGTGTTCCATTAGCTGTTCAGTTGAGTTGAAGCCTGATACTCAAGCATTGGACGTTTTGTTGCATGCTGGCACCAAAACGTCTTTGAAAAGCATTTAGTCACTGAGGTGCTTCAATCGATTGGTCTTCAAATGCAAAAAAAAAAAAAAAAACCCTAGTTGGAAAAATAGATCTAAAGGATAATAATACAACCTACAGTAGCATTTAGATGTATAGGGCCTGTAGTTCAATGGGGAAAGTAATTTAAATACAAATGACACAAGATATGATTTAGACATGATTCTTTATATGCAGCTTTCATTCAAAGGGTCCTCAGAAAGCAGAGCATAAATAAACTATAATAATAATAATAATGTTAAACTGAACAAAGCCTTAACATCCATCAGAACATGCAGGAGTTTCTAACAGGCAACAAATGATTCACTATAATAAACTATATGAGCTTTAGACCAAAGCCGACAAAGCCATTAGCTGCAGTGGCTCATAAATAATGACTGGATTTAACCAGAACAACAATTCAACCGTAAGATGGATTTACATTACATTCTGATCAGCTGTAGTTTCAGGCCAGCGATGCGTTGATGTTTCTCTGGCCTTAGGGCAGCCTAGTTATATCCTGTTGTCTTAAAATGATGCTCATCGATGGTGCAGAAGACTTCGCCTTCATTTAAGAGAAAGGTCAAGGAGGATCTGTGAGCACAGGGACAGATTGCAAATATAAGCATTCCATTCTGGTTTACCCTCTTTCAGAAGATTCACATTTTTCCCCTGTATTCCCCAGACAGATGCTGGTTCTTGTAAACCCTTCTAACAATTAAGTTTACAGAATCACCAGTTATGTGAGGCTACATACAAATTAAAATCATATGCTCTTGCAGCAAGTTTTATCTGAGGTCAATCAGAAGCAGAGCAAAGACATGGTAAAAATAACTGCGTGCAAGCCGAGCTGTAATTTAGTTTTAGCTAAGTCCAAATTAAAAAAGTTGCCTTGCTTTCATTGCAGTTAGCTTGGATGTGGTTATGGTCAATTATCGCCCAGCATGTTAAAATGCTTCAATATTAGCATGGCCTGGAAAAACATCCATAGGAACACATGTGCTGGTGAGCTCATACCTGATGTCTGTCATTCTGAGGAAATGCAGCTGAGTCTTCAGGTCATTGAAACTGATGCCTTCATCATGGTCAGAGGACTTCCTGATTGCATTGAACACCTTAGACAGGAAGCAAGAAATGACTTCCCAAACACTGTTAATTGATCATCACACACAGTCTTTCAACGAATCTTTTCAACTAAATATTGCTATATATTAAAAAAATAATATGTCACACATAGGTGTAATTCATATGAATGAAAGCTGTATTCCATATACAGTGTCCCTGTATTGTTCATGCTGGCTCACTGTTACGGATTACAGGGGCACTTGAATACAAACACAGTCATTGTTAAGGTTATTAGCAGACACATGTTTTTCTTACTTTGGTAAGAAAAGTGACAGGAAAGAAAAGGGAATAGTAAAAACCCTTTAAACCCTCTAACCTGGTCCTGGATGGTGGACAAACCTTTAGGATGTCCACTGCTGTAACTCCCAGACAGTGAGGGAAGAGAGGTGTTCATATTCACATCATACACCTGGAATAACAACATGAACACATATGAGGAAATAAATATATATTACATTAAGCTGACGATTTAATCCAAAGCGACAATAACTGCATTCAACTATGAGGTAACAAACCCAGAACAGCAAAAGTCAAGTAAGTACAATTTGCTTCAAAGAGCCAAACTACAAGTGCTAAATTTAAGTGCAACTAAACTTAATTTTTTTAAATATAAACAGAGGTGACAGTGTTTTATTAGACATCATAAATATATAAATAAAAAGAATAAATATTAATCAAAGCATTAAGCAGCCTGTTACTGTTCCACAGGGTCACACACCTTCCCAGTAAGCTGCATATGGGCTTGTACCACCTCCAACATGTGGGATGTGATCTCATTCATGTCCTCGATGCAGTGGATATTCATTGCCATCAAATACCTTTGACCCTTAGGCAAAAATAAAATAGAGTTGGTTATATGAGAGATAGATGGATAGATAGATAGATGATACAGCAAATCAAAAGAACCTCACTGCTTCACTCCAATCATCTTTAAACCCGTTCTTTGTGTAACTCACTTTGAAATTACGCAGACTTCCTGTGACCTTCACGTATGTTCCAGGAGAAGCATCGGCCATGGCCGCACAGTCCTGTGAGAAATTTGAAACCGATCATTTACCACAATGGTTCAGTTTGCAGTTTCCATTTGTGGCCCTGAACAGAGCGAGCTGATGCCACTGGCCTCTTTGTTGACCCACTGCTTCACATTTAACGGTGGACCCGTCATGTCGTCCACAGAGTACTGGACGTTGGTCTTGAAGGGGGAAAGTCCTCGGATGACGCCCACAACGGACACCTGCAGCAAAACAAGTGCAGCAAATACAAATCAGCACAAGTAGTTCTACTCAGATCAAACTCCTTTGAAGAATTCCGCTTATTAAATTGTTAACGTTTTCATTTACTTAGGAAAGCACGAGTGTGAATTTGAGTGTTTTACTTCCCTTTTAAAGATTCATGTGGCAGGATTGAGAGGACACACAGCTACAGAACCATGTAACATGCATCACTAAACTGTGAATGATGAGGACCTTGGGCCGTGTTGCAGACGAGGGGGCAAGTCCATCTCAAATCGTGGCTAAGAAGTCCTGAGTCAAACTAATCCCCAAAGAGACGAGTCCAAGTCCTCAGCTTTGTGTTTCAAGTCACTAAACATTTGAGTTTCACCGTCTGTTCACGACTTTCCAGCTCAGCTCTAGAGGCATTTAGATGTTCATGGTGGAATTTGCTAACGTCACATATGAGTCCCAGTTTTTATTAAAGAACCATCTTTGTAAAGTCGGTAAACAAATGCACATTTCCTTCCTGCACGCACAACAGAATTGTCTGCAGTCGCTCACTTAAGATTCATTGACAGGACTTTGCTGCACACTTTTTTTTTTTTTTTTTAAATACCATAATGATAGAGAGCAACACTTTCCCATTCATTTTATCCATCAACGTTTCAGAAAATCCATATAAAAAGACTTTTAAGCCTGGAGCCAGGCCGACCAGCTTCGAGACAAATCGTGATTATAAAACATTTGAGTCAGAGCAAAATTATTTTGGAAAATGGAAAAAAGGGCACAGGCATAAGAATGTGTAGCTAATTATTTTAAGATTGAAGGAACTACTAATAAACCATTGCGCATGATCTCATTCCAATGACTTCCAGTGCACTTCTTCTTGAATTTAACCATGTTAATATAGCGTTGGAATATATTGTAGTTTGTGTTTGGTATGTATATATAAGGTTTCATATAGTGTAGAGTAACTGTGAATGATGCAATCGCAATTGTAGCAAACATGATTTTTGCAGTTGTGGTAAACATTTCCATGGTAACAACAAGCTCCGCCAATCAGAGATGTAGCTACTTCACCTGAGGATTTTGCGTTGTGTCGTAATTCTCCTTGACATCTCGATTTAAAACACTTACTTTAAACGTAGTTGATGTCATAGCGACTCGTGGCTTCTACAGGAGCATTTAACATTGCTTCCTTATAGCTTGTGGTAAGTTATTATAGCCGATGATCAAAATCTCTATTCACAAAAGGAATGGGATGTTTACTTCCAGAACCAAGCAGTCAGGCGCCATTGTAAGCCACACTAGCAGAATGTTTTTTTTATACATCAGTCAACCACTTAAAAATCTCAAATGCTATTTAATGGATTTACTTTATATGTTATACATTATATTTTAAAAACACATTTATGGTTTTTGACTGTCTTTGGTGACTGACTTCACCTCAGCACATTTGTGGGTCGTAGTGTTCGATGGTTTAAGATCTTATTTGCTGCAGATATTCAATGTCTATTTGGGAATATATTTCCTTAATATTGATGATCCCCTGACTTTCCTTTCTAGTCTCCTTCACACAAACACTCATACTCCACTTCTATACACAGCACTTGGTCTATTACATACACTGTCAGCACAGGGGCAACAAAGAATGGACGACCCTCTACCTCCTGGGTCACCCTCACCCCACGTGATCCCCTGGATGTTTCATCAGTCAGGTCAACATCCCAGTTAGTCCATTACTTTGTTAAAGACAAAACCCCCCCCAAAACGCACAAGATTCCACTTGTCCCCGTACCTGGTTGAGTTCACGGTCACAGACTGCAAAGGTATCATTGCTGATTTCAGGCGCGGACAGAAGCTGCGACACTGTGCAGGGCAGAATCTGAAGAGTGGCGTTCTGTGGCGAGATCAGAGTGAGAGAATTAATGAATCTGATCTCACTCAACATATTGAACACATTTCCCTCAGATCCTCATGTAGTGTTTCATAGAAGATGGACACACCTTCCATTTCCCTGCACTGCGTCTTGGGGTCCCACTGATGGATTGACTGCCAACTGTGTCAAAGGAGAAGTTAAAGGAAAAAGACATTATGGAGTTAGAAACACAAAGGGACTGTTTGAAGCAAAGTAAACTCACCTTGGTTCCACATGACAAAGTATGTCACTGTCACACGAGCAGCTAAAGGGGCTCTTCACTATAAGGAGACTTCAGGACCGTCAGAGGCCAGCAGGTAAACAACACTCAGGTTTGTTAGGTCTACTCAGGTGATCTGAATTACCACAATTACCCATGGTGCAATGCAGGACAAAGGAAAATAGCCTGAGGAGTAAATAATCACTCATAATCCCATTCACATGCTCCATTTCAAGTCAGTTATTATTTCATTTATTTCTTTTATTCAAAATTCATCAATTCAACAGTGATTGACAGATGTTCACACCACTTTTGATAAACTTCATTGTATCCCTTCAAAATATCTTACAATGACATGAGAGCAAAAACTGTTCATACCAATGTGAGAGTGTGTTTTTCATCTGACACTGGAACAACACACACCCTGTCGTTGCAGTCAGTGAGCAGATGATAAAACTTGTTGTGGAAGAGAAGTCTGACCAGATGGTTGGCAACGTATAAGGTTTAGGGACTGTTATCAATAAGGGGCCAATAACATTCCCCAACATGGTTTACTGGGCACTAATTGTTTCCATTCATGTTTTAGCTATATTGCTTATCCTTTGACGGCTGGAGCCAATCAGCCGAGAGGCGTGGCTCACCCTGGACAGGTCTCCAGCGTATTGCGGGGCCCACGCTTAGAGACACCAACTATTCCCACCTACAGGTAAAATGAGGCCATATTGTTATAATTATGAACACATGCCTCATGACAGCCTAATAACTCGGTTTAACAAAAAACACATTTTAATGGAGTGTTAAATTGTCAATGTGCAATATTTTAACCAACCTCTATCAGCCAGAAGATTTGTACTGTGAACACTCAAATCTTTTCTAGACCTACCATCCACACTATGGGATGTGCATGCATGATGTTTCCTAAATATAGTTTGTGACCACCAGTGACAGCACTGAGCAAAATACTGCCAAGCACCAGTAGAGGCGAGACAAAAACAAGTACCATCATCCTCCTGCTCCGTCCATGCTTTTTTTTTAAAGGTTTTTATTGAATGTTATGTCATGATTACATCCTTTGTACTGAGCTTTTCTTCCCAGTCACCAAAACAAACTGCCTCCCATCAGGTGAGGTCTTGTTTTCAACATCTTTAATGTAACAAATTCATGAGCCACACAGTGACTGAAACATCCAAGTCCCAGGACACAGCATGAACAGTGCCGTGGTACATTATGTGATGGTCCTGGATCAGATCTACGTAAAGTGGTGAATTTGATTCACGTCCCAGAATTCAAAGTGAGACTGTTCTATTTCCAGATAGTCCAGTACCAGACAGAAAAGACGACAAAGTTGACCAAAGTTGTATATCAGCTTTTGCTTTGACAAAAAAATCACAAACAATAGGCCAATGTAAAACATACAATTATCACTAGCACACCGACATTATTAACCTGTAAATATATCACAACTTTTCAATGATTGAAGTAAACTGAAGCGCAATTAAGAGCTGAAGAAAAACTGATTCCATCACAGCAATTTACAAACAAGTCTGGCTCTTGAAAACAGAGCACATCCAGTCAAAAGTACACCACCCTCGTTCATCCCGTTGATCATATACAGTATTTACACATGTGCAAAGGAATTGAATACAATAAATCAAAAAAGGGTGACATCTCTTGATACCACAGATCTAGCATTTGTTTGGCAAACCTCACAGGAAATTAAATGCCCCCCCCCCTTTTTCTTTACAAGGGTTAAAGTAAGAAATCAAATCGGAAGTGACTCTCCCCGTCATTCTCTGCTCGGCTTTGAGCTCTGAGGTTATGGGTGACCTACTTTGTGTACAGGAAGACACAAATCACATTCTTGAAGCAGCGCAACATTGTCCGAAGCAGCGTAGATGTCTTGTAGTAAAGGCAGGCATTTTAATACTGGTTCGTGGTATTGCTGTTCATACCAAAAAGCACCTCGCTGAGTCAGTAAATCCGGGTGCATCTCAAGCACAACCTCTGCCAATTCTGCGTTTGAGTATAATATTGATGAGGCCACTCTAGTGTCAAAATGAAAGTGAAATAAGGCAAATTTTGATCGCATCATGAGGAAACTATTACAGCTACGGGGAGAATTTAAGGCCGTGTATCAGATAAATGTTGGCAACAAGTCGAGGGAAACCTGATCTTTTGCCAGAGTTTGAGAGCAACAAAGAAGCCAAGACTGTTTGGTTTTTACAGGGTTTTGTAAAATTTGCAAAAGTGCACAAATTATGTATGACCTGAAAGGCAAAAGGGGTCCCGGGCCTGATCCTCTGCCAAGTGCTGCAACAACTTAATAGGCTTAGAATTAGCCTGTCGGAAGCATGAAGAAAGGGATTACTGTAAGATCCAGAGCCCGAGGAAACGAGGAGCAGTGACACAGTGAAAGGAGATCAAGTTAAACACAACAGTATTATGTGTCAAAGGATAAAATAAAAGAAAAAAAGAAAAAGAGCAGAGATCATCTGGCTCATGGAGGATTGTGCGAGCTGGTGTCTTCTCTCGCTTCTTCCCTGAAGGTGAGAGGCACTGCATGCCTAAGTAGACTGTTGGCTGACATTGTGTTTGCCTGATAAACAAATAGCAACCCAGTTATCACACGCAGTCCAGCCTCACAGAGCTCCTCCATATGATGCAGACTGTAGTTACTGGGACTAAATATAAAGCCCCAAATCAAAGTGCTGTCACTAAACGCCTCACCGCTTTGGCTCAATCAGGTCTAAATGGACGAGGAAGTGAATATTCATGCCACTGCTCTTATAATTCAAGCGGCTCACGCTTCACATGATTTAATGTATGTTTAGGCAACGTAGCGAGTTCTGTCATCATGGTTGTTTGCCATGTGTGGGCGAGTCCTCTGAACACACAGCACACCTCTTCATTGTAGTGCTCGCTAAGTTTAAATTTTCATCTCATTATTATTGATGATTCTGGTGTTTTCAGACTTGTGGACATTATTTCTACTGTCTAGGATAACATCGTATGTATCCTACAGAGCATGGTACCATTATAATCAAGAAAGATGAGGCAAAAATAACACAAAAAAATATGAACAGGTCGTAAACTCGCCAACAAATTATATAAAAACACTCTAAACGGAAACAAAGTGTTTCCAAAGTTATCGTAATAATAACTCATTACGCATAAGAAGTTATCATGTGCACAGTGACTATTATGGTAGCCCAAAGCTGAACCAGGAGTGTGGGTGACGCCTTTGTTTTCTCTTCCAGTAACTAAAGAGAGTCACGCAGTAGGTGATTACCATGTATAAGTACGTGACATGGATCAATGCCACGTATCTCAGCATTTACAACCTGAGCTTGTTTGCAATGACCATCACCATTAGCTCAGTATATTATGTGGGGCTACATTAGTACATTAGAATAAGCCTCGTTCACAGCTGATACATTCACAGTGTGAGAGTCTGTGTAACACAGAGGCTACTGTTTCAGAGTTGTTTTACTGAATTTAAAGAAGTTGACGTGAAACGTGTCAACAAAGGTCGCCTGGACTAAGGTGTCACACTGATGTGTCCATGATGTTTTTATTGTAAACATCTGAATGGCAGTATCTTTGTTTTACTAAAACTAAAGATATTTTTTTATTATAAATAAAATATTAATACATTTATTATTAACTCTTTTAGTTATTATTGATGAATCCATAATGAAGATTAGTGGAAAAGGTCAACAACAGTCTTTTTGCTGTTCCCGAGAGTTTAAAGTGATGTATTCAAATGTCTTGTTTTCTTCGATCAAGAGTCCAAAACCCAAATACATTCAATTTGTAATCAAAACAGACTCAGGAAACCAGACAATATTCACAATGAAGGAGATGGTACCAGAGAATTTCGGCATTTCTTTAAAAAACTAAACAAATGAAACTATTATCTGCAGCTTAAGTTTGTTTGATTATGTGGTATAGAATTATTGTAAAGGCTAAATCGTGGGTTCTCCATCTGTAAAATATTAACATCAAAAGGTGCAGCAGCAATAACTTAACTAAAGTGGGGGGGTCAATTAACTTTGAGAATACATAGTTATTATCAATAGGATTATTGCCCAAATTGTGACAAACCAGATTCATCCTCTAAGCTCTCATCGTCACCAACTGTGTGAAGCACTTTGTCATTATGTTGGGTGTGTTTGTGTTTAAGGCTCTCTACAAATAAAGGTTGCCTGTCACGATCATTTTACATTCTCTAGTTAGGGGTGTGTCTTCACTTATCTTGAAGTTTGCAATGGGGTGAAAGAAGAGGACGCCAACACAAGAACCTGCAGGCTGGATATCAACTGATAAACCGTCCTCCACCCACAAAACCAACGGAAACTATTTGTTATCTTCCAGCACCAAAGTTTGGTTTTCTTACCCCCTAAGTCCAACCTTGTTAGTAGATATTTGTCTACAAATACCACCACACTGTATGTTTGTATTACCTGAGCATTCAGTGCATATCTGCATTTGATGCCAAAACAGGATCAAATCTGGATGTACATATTAGTGCTGGTGGTGATGTCCAGGCAGAAATCAGTTTGTAAGTCTGGTTCTGTTAAAGCCACACGCAGCTTCACAACATTCTACATACTGAGGTGACTGGGTTTTTGGATAAATGTACACTTTAAAAATCACAGGGTTATGTCTCATATTGCATTTGGTAACAATTAGCACCGAGTCCAAGGTGGTATTTGTAGACAAACGGTTTTACTTTCACTTCTAAATGAATCGAGGACTTTTGGGGTCATTCGCCTCCTTCATCATGCTTGAGTGGATCGGTTAGGACGAAGTGGAAGCTGTGGTGTGATTAGCCTGAGACTAAGCTGCAGTTTGAGGAGGAGGAGGAGCAGCAGCAGCAGCAGCAGCAGCAGCAGTTGGTGTCACACCTCTCCTCTTCATTATAAAGACAAAGCTAGCAGAGGACTGAATGCTCTTGGAAAGTGGATGAGGTTTCAGCCATGATGCAAACAATGACTAGTCTAGTTATTGTTCTCTCGTTAAAAAAAAAAAAAAAAGTTAAGAGTAGCTGATGAGATGTGTACATGTGCTTGATCGACTGAGTATGTGGTCCATCACATCCATCACGTGTCCCAGTCCAGTTCTCTGCAGGCAATACGGACCAGTCTGAGCTCCAGCTCAAAGGCGTCGGGCCGTTCCTGAGGGTTGGCCGACAGCATGTCCCTGATCAGCTGCTTCATGTGGCTGTTCATGCTCTTTTTCCTGGCGGGGATCAGCAGCTCCATCTTTGGGTTCTCCAACAGGGCTTCCCCTAAGGGTACAATCTCTGTGCCCTGCTGCACATAGCTCCCTAGCAGCTCCTTCTGAGTCTCCACGTCCACAAAGGTGATGCGCTCCACCATGGCCCAGATAATCACCCCCAGGGCAAAGATATCCGCCTTGGCAGTGTAGTGGCCTTCCCAGACCTCCGGGGCCATGTAGAAGTCTGTTCCACAAGCTGTGGACAGGAAGCACTTGTTGACACTGGCTGGCTCCTCTGGGTTGAGCCCGGAGGTGGAGCAGACTTTGCTCAGGCCAAAGTCGGCCACTTTGAGGGTGGGCTCAGACGACCCGGCCGGTGTGCAGGCCTGCGAGATGAGGATGTTATCCGGTTTGAGGTCGCGGTGTATGATCTGGTTGCGGTGAAGGAAGGCCAGGGCACTGCCCAGCTGTAGCATGAAGCTGGTGTTGGTCTTGCGACTGGGCTTGCGGGATAGAAGGTAGGCGTTCATGTCACCCCCATCACAGAAGTCCATGACGAACCACAAATAGTAGGCACAGCACGGGTCAAAGGTGATCTCGCCTTTAAGAGACGTCTCCACCAGCTGTGGCAGAAAGACAAAAAAAGAAATACAAGTCAGTGGTGATGGCTGAGGAGAAGGCAGCTTCTGATAGTCACACGTTTGAATGAACCAGTGCCACATAATGATACTGTAGCCCAAAATACCATCATAACACAGTTTAATTTACTTTTGTCATGCATTCCTAAAATCCTACTGTGTGAGGTGAAATATTGTTCAGTTATTCAGTTGACACCATGAACACCATGAATCCTCTACTGCAGCATTGTACTATGCAACGGAATTGACAGAAAATTAACTTGAAAGCACGTTGGTTGTAAAAGTTGATAAGAGATTATTTTGAATGCTTTATTTCTCAATTGATTTCCTTCAGATGTTAATGCTGATAAACAAACAAACAAAATTAAAACTGTCCACACACACACAGAAATGAACTGTGATGGACCAGGGTTCACTTACACCAGCCAGTCACCACATGATCACAAGGGTTGATCAAAAACGTGGAAATGAAACTTTTGCTACCAGTGAAACCGAAACTGCAGAGACGTAAAGTGTAAGAATGTTGGTAGACAGAAGAAGACTGACAAGGAGCATGGTTTGCTATCCCCTCCGAGTATGATCTGCCTCCATTTGACCAGGAGTAAAAGGTGCTCCCCAAAAAATCCCAGTAGCATCACCAGCACATTAACAGAAAATGCACACGTGTCTCTAGCAAAAATAAAAGCGGATATGATCCTGCTGAACACATGAGAAAAAGGATCTATACAGCCAAGAGTAAGCTGACAGCTTGTATTAACTCAACAGAAAGGGCTGAAACAAGCACAACCTAAAAAATGGTATCATGTTAGGTCTGTAATAACTTACACGTTCACTGATGCAGTGGAAAGCTCTACGGTACGAAGAGAACAACTCACACCTGGAAAAGGCAGACTGCTGTGGCTTTGTATTCCTAACATGTCGTCTACCACCTTTCATTGTGGGCCATTTTTTAAGCTGCGTGAGAGGCCTCTCATCTTTTATCCCCTCCGCAGGAAGTGAGTTCATTTAATCTCCCTCTTTCACAGTGGACCACAAATCTGTGACGCGTCATCCATCTCACATTAAATTAAGATTAAATGGGATGTGATTGTGGAATTTGATCGATGGTGTTTTGGATGCAACACAGAAAAGCTACAGGTCTGTAAAACAATAAATTAAACTTGAAAATAAATATCTGGGAAAAGTTTGATTTTGCTCACAGCAAAAATCTGAAAACTGAAATAGCTGAAAAAATATATGAAGTTAACGTGACTTGTGAAATAAGTGAAAAGTTGAAGTTGAGGTAAAGTGTAAGTGCAGAGTGAAGTTGCTGAACAATAAAGAGTGGAAACATAATAGTGTGTGTAAACATTTAACAATTGGGAACACAGAACATACATGTAGGGGTGTGCGTTATATATCGAATATACTCAATGTATCGTGGCTTTTTCCACGTGAGATGTATTAAATGACTATATCGCAACCATCGATTATAAATGTTCTTGTCAGATCAGAGTAGCGTTAACGTAAAGCCGGTAAGTGACTTTGTTGAAGAACAGTGGAAACAAACAGTGAAAATACAGAGTTTCTCTCTGGTTCACAGCTGCTCAATGATCAGAAGGTTGGTTTGTACCGAGCTGGAGTTACTGTGTCCTCCTCCACTCTCCTGCTGACCTGCTCTCACTCTAACTAATTAACAATCATCAGTTATTAGGACCTGATCAGTACAGGAAGTAACTTAGTGTTTGTTTGAATCACTCCCACTCTGTTCAGTGAGGTTTGCACACAATGCTATTTTTAAAAAATTGAATGACCTGTTGTTACAAACATGATCAAACAGAAAAAGGCACTTTAACTCATATGGTTTTGAAATATCTTTCTCAAGGATTCTTGTTGAATGCACTTTTTTGTTGCTTTGAGCTCAGTTTTTTTAAGGGTCTTTGAGAACTAGGCCACAGTAGGAAGGCCTACCTTAATTATTTGAGTATTTTAAAAGCGTGTGCAGCTGCCTGGTTCAAAATAAAACGTTTGCTAAATATAACTTGATTGTGAATTTCCCCTTTTTGCATGCACATTAAAAAAATGAAATAATGAAAAGAGAAAGCGAGTCCAATCTGTCGTTCCCTTCTCACTTATAATTTACAGACTAAACTAATGCTCTGAATAAGTAGAGGACACCTGACCTGAGCCCAGGCTTGGTTCAGATAATAATTTGGAAATTATGTTTGGATTCCGGTCAGATGGTCACATCGGCCATAGAACATTAGATGTTTGTGTTAAAACAATCCACCTGTAGCTGAGAAAACACTGCCTTTTGACAGGCATGTACAAGGTGCCACAAGCTTGTGACCAGGGAAAAAACAAAGTGACAGAGTAACAATAACTGCATCAGGCTTGGGTCAGGGTCGGACATAAAAAAAAAACAGAAGTTGGGTTCAGGTCAGGCTTGGACAGAATTATGCAGCACTGTTAAGCAATTCCTTGTGGAAACTCTGCTGTGAAAAATGGCTGCAGAGTGTTTGATAAGCCATTGGCAAAGGAATCCTCTACCCAGAAAGAATAGGTGCAAATTATCCCACAGTTTGTGCGGTCAGATAATTCTGCCCCATTATCATTTGCTCCTCTGTGAGCATGCACTGGAACGTTACAGAGCAATTACAAAAAAAGAGCTGGAATAAAGGGATTCTGGGAAAGTGTCCAATGCTAGCGCTGCAGAAAACGGAATGAATGGTTTGACAATAGCACTGCGTGTTGCTGAGAGACTATAATCAGGCACTGGCTGAGTGCCTGTGAGGCTGCAGGCAGGTTGGAGGGGGAGGGGTGCCTCTCCCACCTATCTGCACCCCCAACTCAAACCTGACAGTACATTTGTGAGACAGTGGGGAACATGGAGGCCATAGATAACACTAATCAACAAGAAACGGCTAGCTCTTCTCCTGATGCAAATCAGACAAGACTCAAGTCTTTATCTCCAAATACTAATATTTGTGTTGATATTTAACCTTTCCAGTGTGTCTTCTACCTTTGGACTTGTTTGACTGAATCAAATTAACGGGCTTGAAAAGGTGCCTCAGACCAGAGTCCGTGCCAACAGTCCGACCAAAAGAGTTGGTCAAAATGAGCCATGGGTTGATTGTCGTGTGAAAACACTTATAGTTCGGACTTTCGGCCCAATTGCAGGAAAGTTGTGACAGCATTAAACTATAGAAGAAGGGAAAAGATGCAGGATCACAGGATTGCTTGCAGTCTTCTCCTCAGACGATATAATGTCTGAACCACAAGGACATTCATTTTGCTGGTAGTAATGCCATGCTCATGTGTGGCAAGGAAATGAAATAAACTGGTTCATGTGTTTTCTCCATTCAAATCGTCTACAAACCGGTCAGTCAAGTACAGGTAGATGCAGCCCAATTAGATGATGATGACAGGACATACGTATTCATCAATAGTCTTTGGTCCGCTCCTTAAATTACAACGTAAAACCAAATCTAACCTCATGTAAACAAGGTAACAAAGACATGAACCTGTTCCAGACTTTCAGGTGTGAAAACACCCTCATAGTTTGCTGCGGAAGTCACTGCATTACAGGAAAAAAACGATCATTGATCTCATTGCAGTATATCAAACTAACGATAATATTTCAGCAGTAAACAAAAAAACAAACAATAATTTGATAATCTAGAATATGTCGAGACACAATAAGTGCATCATGATACACTGGGTAAATCAAAGCAGACTTCCAATTCATTACATGAATTACAGTGTTAGGTCTTTACACACAATGGGCATTTTGATCATTTTATGAAAGTCAATATATTTTTTAAGGAAATGTTTTTTCCTTTCCACGAGTACATTCATGACAACAAGATCATTATCACTGGATGATACTGAAGGTTGGGGATTGTTTTTTTCTGAGCTGGCACGAATCGATTCAAAACTTTTGAGTGTTGTAACTGTTGCAAATTCACATCTCTGCCAGTATTGAATGTGTTGATGTGAAATATTTGCAATTAGAGTATTTTTCTATTTGATGTGGTTTATTCGAGGTGTGTAAAGGCATTTAGTCTACTTTAAGACAGGGCAACATGTTACCAACCAACAAGTACCGTCTCCTCCCACTGAAACCTGTGACTTGAGGACAGGAATGTTTGTGGACACGCTGGCAGCAAACAATCATTTCACAGATGTTTACAAGATCTGACTTTGGGACGACTGTAATGTAAACGATGCCCTAATGTGGTACATTTAGGGACAGATCACCATCAGGACATTAGATTATCTGAAATGAAGGCTTACAGAACATTTTTGAGGGTTGGAGGGTTATTTTAATGTCTTGTTGAGCCACAGTTACTAGTGTCAGTGATGTCGGACATCAACTCACTGTTTCGTTTTTCTTTCAGTTCGGATAGTGTTAAACTTTTATCTGATATCATATCCTGGCATTCTGCTTGCGGTTTCTCTCCTGGACTCGACAGACTGGTTGTCCCTCCTGAACCATTATGGCACCACACCTGCTCTGAATGTGTGTGTCACATGTTTTCTATTTGAAAATACATGACTGGCAGTGTGTCCAAGTATAAATGTATCAGCTAAAGAAGTAACCTATAGGCAAATGAGGTGTCAAGTACTAAGAACTTAAAAACGTCAAACTTATCTTGATAGAATGACACACAACAAACAATAGATCCATTAACAGTAAAGTAGCACAACGCAGAGGAAACACCCTCCTTATAGCTTTTGGTTAAACAATACAAAAAAAAAACATTTGTAACCTCAATTAGAATAAGCTCTTATCGACACAAACTCTTGGCATCTTCGTCTGCATTTCTGCATTCTTTGACTGGTGCTAGATTAGAAGCATTATACTTCCGAGTTTACATCACCCCAAATTATTGGAATTGTAGTTCTAAAACTTAGAGTGGGGCAGGGGAATGTCAAGCCCCGAGGCCAATTGTGAGATAGTTCATGAATGAAAAAAATATATTTTAAAAATTCTAATGACAGCAAGCCATTTCTTTCTCTGACAAAGAAAGGAACATCAAATAGTGAACATGTCCTTCAGGCTGATCCCTTCCAGCTGTAAACCTGTCTGCCTGGCTATGATCTGGGTTAACTCAACCAACACTGTATCTAGTTTGGTTCAACTTGGTTGCAGGAATGAAAAGGATCGGCCTTATCTTTACAGCTGGAAACATAATAAACTGGATGAATTGCAAGAACAAATGCTCTTGGATAAAGAGAACGCTCTTTTGCAGAGTTTATTGGTCAACACACAGCTTGCACAATACCACTTCTGACAATGTTACACAGGCAAGTTTTGTGGTGAGCAAGCTAATAGCTATGCTGGTGAAACCTCAACCAGAAGGAGAATTTGTGAAAGAGCCTTGTTGCTGCTGTGGCGCTTCTAAAACCAGACAAAGTGAACTTGTTTCCAAAGTGTCAGTTTGTGTCAAAGAATCTTTGCTGAGTGGATATTTGATGTGGTACGAGACATTGAAAAAGAAACTGCAAGAAATTTCCAGATTTTGTCTCTGGCCCATGAGATGAAAAAACAGACATACCTAAGTTTTGTGCGTGCGAGAATTTCGAGGGAGGAACTACCGTTTCTTGTGAGCAAGACTGTGCATCAAGACTAACTGGCCCAAACTTTACAAAACATGCTGCAAGTATCATCATCATCATCATCATCATCATTACTACCATCAGACGCCAAAGAGAAGCAGTGCCAGCCCTTACATTAGACAGGTTAGTGTGATACATGTGTTTGGTCATTTCCCCCTCGAGGATGCCATTAAAACTGAACTGACCCTTGACTGGAAAAAGGTTTCCAACTGTAATTTGTAACATGATTATGGCCCAAATTGAATTTTTTACAAATATAAGAGTAAAAATGACCATCTTATAAGGCTCAGAATATCGAACATATACACATATCTTTGTTCTCACCTCCAGGTAGAGCGGGGAGCTGGAACCATGGTTCATCCTCTGGGCCAGCTGGTCCCGCTGCAGGATACACTCCTCCAGGTGGATGACATTGGGGTGCTGGCTTTGGATGCTGCTTAGGGCCCAAAACTCCCGCAGAGCCAGCTCCACATTCTCTGGAGAGTGACAGCGGATCTTCTTCACCGCTACACGGGCCCCTGTGCGCTTCACTACTGCCTCATAGACCACGCCGTAACTGCCACGCCCCACCTCCTGGATCAGCTCGTACTTCGGCTGGCTGCTTACCATCCTAGTCCTCACTGTGGAGAGACAACGTGGCTGTTAGTTTTTGCATTGTTTCGACTTCGGTTTGGTGGACTTTAAATCAAAGGATGATTTTACAAGACTCAGCAAGGCTTATTGTATTGTTTCATAGTTAGGATGCAGGAGGAACAATAACAGCGACACAAACAAGTGACAGAGAATTGCATTTAAAAAATTTAAAAATTCACACATATCCTTTAACATAAAGAAAGCCTCTCGCCATTTGCTGGCATCAAACTCTTGTGACACCTCAAATCACTCTTATTGCCGTTATTTAGGCATCACTTCATTAGCAATCAGCCTCATGCCTTAAGTGGAATATGTCAGTGAGTTTATTTTCTCAGGGTCGATAATGGCCAATAATGATCTACTGGAGATTATCCAACATGATCTTGTTATTGCTCCCTCTTGTGGACTAGTAGATCATTATTCAAAATATATCCAAATATAAAGGCAGAGAAACAGCAGCTGTTGGGATCCCTCATCCACCTTTTCAGTATCGTTCGTCCAAGGTGACCACAACTAGTAATACCGCTGGTAAATAAACATGAACTTACACACGCACACCTTTACCATGTATTTGAGTCACAATAATGACCACAATTTGACGCCAAGTTTCACAAACTAGTATCTGTGTCTAGGTCGTTATGTTGTTAATGTGTTTCCCTGTGTGTGTACATGTCAAACCAACACGCAATGCTTCCCTCAACATCACAAAGGTTCACATTATTACATTCATCCCTATCCTGGATGTGTAGATAATGGGAAGCAATTTGCTGATAATTCAGGACAGCGATCGGTCAAACATGGTCATATAATTTAACGGCAAGCCGAGTACTGACATATTTATATCTATTCCTGCTTCTTTAATGATGTAGGGTTCTTGATTAAGTGTCAAAATTACAGGATATGGCGACATCCATCACTGCCAACCTTACAATAACCTCTTGAGCAACCTCTTTTTGTTACTTGAATTACTTGGAACGTGTGAGTCACGGTAAACACTGGCTTATATGCAGGTTCCTCTTATGAACTTTGATATAAAATGACTAAGTATTTTAAAATGTAGTAAATTGCACTATAATGTACACGGTAAGGTGTGAATTATTATCAAAGCTTTCTTTAACCAGTGTGATAGTGTAATGGATTACTACATGCACCTCTAGTAGCCTTTAGTTACAGGAGGGTTACAGGAGAGAGCACACCTGTCATACTGCAGTGACTGTCATTTAAACAATATACACAATGATGTTAGGATACACAATAGAGTTAAAATCAAATTAAAAAAACATTAAGATTATTACCAGGATATTTTGTTGTTTAAAATCAATTTCTAGGTTATTTTCTCTCGTTAAGATATTCGTGGGAAATGTGGCAGTATCGCTGACATTTTTTTATATTGATAAATTAGTTGGAATAAATAGCTACAGCGTCAGAGTTTGTTATGAACCACAAGTTAACACAACAAAATCTGAATTGCGAATCTGCCATTGAACAAAGTGACAGTGTGAACTACCTGTGCCTGACTGATGATTAACTTCATTGTGAAGTGAAGACACTGGCAGGTCTGCAGGTGACAAACACACGCACACACACGCACACACCAACGGCGAGCGTGCTAACAGGATAATTAGTCATCACTGGGCTGATTGGCTAACAGGCTAACAGCTAAGTGGCCTGGCCCCGTCAGCTCGCGGTGGAGTTGCTTCGCTAACGTTAGCTGCTGTTAACGTGATTAGCTAACGTTGGCTAATCACGTTAACAGCAGCTAACAAAGAGTCCAGCACGAGCCACACGCACGTCCGCCTCAAGCTAATATCATTCAAACCTGAGACACTTCACCTCGGTGGCCCTGCCGCTGGTGCGCGGAGCAGACACGCGTGGGTTAGGTAATGACAGTTTATTGTCCCGTGTGTGTGTGTGTGTGTGTGTGTGCGTGTGTGTCACCAAGAAATCCAAGCAAAACACCCACCTGCCAGCCCAGTGGACCAGCGGCCCCAGCGGCACAGACAATGGTGTGACCGTGTGAGAGGCCGCGGGTCCGCCGCTGGAAGTTGACATGTTCTCAGTCTCACCTTAGGCTCGCTTGTCGGGGCTTCGTTTGTGTTCTCCCTCCCTCTCCCTGGCAGCCATTACCGCCGCACACGTCCTGCTCGCTCAGCCCGGGCAGGTTCACTCTCTCACTGGGAGGCTGCAGCTGCCGAGCGGCGGCCGGAGGACGAGGTTTCCGCTTCCACGTTTCAAAATAAGGTGCCTCTACCGCCAACTGGGACTGACTGTGGTGGACAGGTATCTGTCATATGTCATATTCCAGTCATAATGTTTTCTGAACCTGTCAGTATCTGAGGATATGGACCTGATGTTTACATTAGACATTAGACAACAAGGCAATTCAAGGTGCTTTACATAAAAAATAAAGAGCATCATAGCAAATGGTAAAGGCAACTCAGACAATACAAAATGAAATTAAAAAGAGTTAAGTACAGAATACAAATATAAAAAGTGAAATCAACAGAATATACAAAATACATATATACTATGTATATACCTATAAACTATATCTCAACAAATCAACATGCCAATATATTGAATATCAAACATTCTTCACAAATGGCCTTTTAAAAGCTTTTAGGTCTTAATCATCCATTTAAGCTTAGTTAAGCCTAAACTGGTACGGTGACATATCTTAATATTTCAGTAATGTCGATAATGAATCAAAGTAATCACATTACTGCTTTTTACTTTGCTTCACTTTATTTCGCTTTACTGTCACTTACTTTACTGTAATGTTTTTTTCATTTGATCATTTCATCCCATTTATAGTTTTACTAAATGATGACAGGTCATTTGCTGTTGGTTGGCAATATCCAGTCAAACTCAACATCATTTCACACATGCCTTTTTTTCCCACTGATAACTTCTCACCAAATGTGACAGACTTATATTTTGAAGGACAATTACCCAACTTCCGGCCCTGCTCCAGGCTTAGTGTGAGTAGCTTCACATGTGTGATCGTTCAGCTCTCCTCCCTCTCGAGCCGATCTGACACTCACAGGGACACAGGACACAATAACACCAACACCTGTACTAATCTTTGCTCTACAATAAAATGGCGCTGCAGTTATTCCAGGAACTTGAAATTAAAACAAATATTGGTTGAGATAACAAAATAGAAGTGTGTTCTGTTTGGCCAGATAAACACAACTAAAAGAAATGTTGGTAAATCTCTTTTCTACATCTTCTGTGGTATTACTGTCTTTCTCTGGTATTTTGAAAGAGTTCAAATGAGGTGGTAATAACTCACGGCTGAGAAGGTTTATTTTGATCATTTCTTATAACTGTGAAATATGTGTATTTATATATGTATTATTTCAGGTTTTTGCACATTTGCAACAGCTTATGTGCTTTTAGATAAAGATCATTGGAACAGTTTGATGGGATCCCCCCCATTTTTGTTGTTTATTTTAACGTAAATTTGATTATTTTAATCTAAAGTATTTCTTGAGGGGTCATACAAAGAACAATAGTCACAAACCTCCAATCAAATGTTGAGACTGAGCATGAAAGTAAAATATATAAATAAACTTAATTCAAGGTCCTCAGAAATTTCTAATTTGTATAATGTTCTTTACCAGTGGAGTTTGCCAACTTGTCATGGAGATAGCGTGAATGATCTAATGATAAGAATCTGAGTCTTTTTAGTGCCCATCTCTAATTTAATTGATTGAAGATTTCGTCAAATAAATTATCAATACGACACCACACTGGTTGCCAGAAGAAGACGTACACACATGTATGCTTCCAAAAATTATCTATATACTGAATACTACTTTTGCAGTTACTGGATAAAATAAGACTCAAAAGCCATCAGCATAAAGTGGAGGTACAAGAGACAAACACAAATCTTCTCGAGTGTTGATCATTTATTTGCAATTGTTTTGCAGCACAAATCATTCCGGTCGCAGGCATTCAGCAAAGTGAAACAATCGTCCATATGTAGTCATATTCTAAAGTACTTTCTGAGTGACATAAGGCTGCAGTGTGTTCAACACAACCCTGAGAACAGAGTAAAGATTCAACCTACTCCAACATTCTTTGTCTGCAATAACATCACCGGATTGACAAAAGGTAGAATTTGCCTCCTGTTAAGTAAAATATGGGTGTTTGTTTGAAAGATGCTCTTTTGAAGCATCTACATGTCTCTTTTTCTTGGAAGGAAGCCCAGGCTTCATTCAAAAGTACCACTTTGGTCTTAAGTATGATGTCTCTTATTATTTTGGCTGTGACAATAGGCATAAAGATATCAAAAGCTTTTGGATGTGGCACATATCACGCTTAAAATAAACCGTTTTAACAAAGTAATAAATATTTTAACAGAACACTAAGTTGAAAAAAATGTACAGTACTTACAAAATTGGTTTTTGGACATGCTGTTCTCAAATTGACCGTATTAAAACCAAACTCACACCTGAGGTAGACTGGTACACAGGAGAGACAGAAGACCACTTCTCACACATAAGAATCAATACAGCCAACACAAAACACGACTAATCACAGGAACTCCACTTGGATTGAAGCCTTATAAATGGTAGATTAGACCCCATTGTGCTGCAGCATAGGGAGCATTACGGTGAACTCAAGTACATAATAGATACTTAATGATGATCAATGCTGATGCTTTGAAACCTCCATTGTGCTCTGCTTTCAGCTGTCCCAGTTCCTTTTTCACATGAATATAACTAATCTATCACTCTACTTATTATCATGCAGACTCATCATGAACATTATATTAATACTGTGAAAAAGACAGTGAATATATACAATAAAAACAACATCATGATCCCATTTAAAATATATTGCCATGTTCACTTTGACTTATAAATGAGGTGAATGGATAGCTGCAGTGTGTAGTCTGACTGACCAGTTATTGTGGTCTTACCATCGGAGTGAGGCTGTTAAAACATGTCAGCACAAATGTGTTTAGAAATCTGCATTTCAGGGATTATTTTGCAATGAGTTGGTGTAAATAATTTCTGAGGATGAAAAACAGATTTAAAAAGGAATTAACATTGTCTGTATTATTTGTCCTCATATGAAATATTGAAAAGCACAAACTCTACCCTGAAATACAATGTGCATCATGCTGACAGATGTTTAGAGTGGATGGTTCCTTTTATATGAGGTCGCTCCAGCACTTGCAGCTGTATTTGTTCTGATAACAACATAAAGATAGTACCTGGCTCATTTGGCAAACAGTGCCCTGGGTCTTCTAACTACCCAAGAAAGTACATTTCAAGTAATTGTCAGAAAACTTCTCCCTGAGTTCACAATGAAAATGCTAAATGAACTGAATGTAGGTTGATATCACTGTGAACATTATTTTACACACACAGATTTTACTTTACATTGGAATGTCAGCAAACAATTACACAGTAATAGAAATGTCAGAGTTTCCTGAAATCTATGTGACATGCCCGTGCTGAATCACAGCACGGGCCGAAACAAAACAATTTCAGCCCTGACATTATCACTCTGCTCTTGAGCTTAAACCAAACACAGAGAGACCGGTTTTTAACAGGTACAGGTACAGTTCTGAATAAATAGTTGATATAAAAAAGATCATATCGATATACATTTAGCCCCTTCACCAAGACTAGTAGAGGCAAATCCAAAACAAAATCTGTGCCTCAACTCATTCCTTCTCCTTTACCTGCAGCTTTCAAGTAAAAGAACTGAGAACGTCTGGTTTATGTGGAGAAATCCCTGATATATATATATGTGTTTAAAAACATTCCATTTGGATTCAAACTGTTTTGCAGACAAAGCCTGTCTTTACAATCAACACTGGTCTTGCATAAAGTTTAAATTATGAAATTGCAACTTGGTATTAAGACATACATTTCACCACTAATTGAAAAACATAATTATTTTTCACGTGTGAGTGTGTAGTGAGAGAATGTTGTTTCTGGAATCTGGCATTTGAAAGCAGCTTGTAGCAACCCCATTGGAAAGTAGAGGTTATGGCACTTGTGTTGTCGTAACATTCATTTTTCACAATAAAACCTGATAACATTTCATAGTATTTGGCAGCTCAGGGCTTATTTTTCTCTTTACATTCACATTAAGGATTGTGTACCTGGGTTAGATATTTTTAGTTTCATCTCAAATCCCAATGAGGCCAAAGTAACTATCTATAATAGTGTAACTATTGGAGCTATAGAGTCCATATGAGGGATCCTCTGTTTTACTCAGCATTTGTAAACAGAGATTTTATTACAGCTCTGAGTTCTTGAATTCTGATATAAGCTACACTCAATATCCACTTTATTAGGTATAATTACATACAATCCAATACAATCCCCTGCCATAAAGTCTAATTTCATAATGCCTATGATGGTCAGTTTGTGTTGACACTGTCATTAAGGTGTTAATTCCAGTATGTTGTAGCAGTGAGATCATAATTATTGGTGGGGTTGTATGAAACTACTTTATAATCAGAGGTGTTTCTAGAATTCTAACACCCACACACATTTGAAAACTACATTAATTTCTTAGTGGGATTAATTCATTTAAATGAAGCAAATACAGTACAATTAATGATGGCTGTGTTCCAATGGAGCGTCCCATTAAGGCATGCCAACATCCAACCAAGCACAACACCAGAGCCAAACACTTAAAGGGGCCATATGTACGTTTGCTGGCGATGGTTTTCTGAGAGCTTCAGCCATCATTTTCATGTAATAGTAAAACAGGTTATAGAATAAACCTTTTTTGATGCTGTCCCATCCTGTCGTGCCAGGGCTAGCTGGTTAGCTGACTCCAGTAGCACAAAGAAGTGATAGAGACAGCTACCTTGCAAGTTCAGGAATGAAGCTGCAATGTTGCGGCCTGATTGACGAGTAAGCAGCTGCCAATGCTAACTTAAGCAGCAATAGCAAAACGGCCATATAGCTGCAAACCCATGTATAAGTCAAACCCATTGAACTTTAAACCACTCAGAACAACTTCCCTCACACCCTGTACGTATAATGTTTTGGAGGGTTGTCAACCAGTAAGACTTTTGTGTTGGCATTTTTGTGTAGAGGCTCAGTCAGCAGAGGCACGTATCATGTCCGATCAGTCCAAACATGGATGATGTGGCCGCTACACGACTGAATCAACAGCAGGTCTGATTGTTTCATTCCAAAGCTAAGACACTTATCTAAGTCAGAAAAAAAATGTAAAAACAACCACATCACATCGATACTCATGTGATGCCTCTTTTTTTTCCACTCAATAAATAAAACCTGAGGTAACAAGTGTTCCAGTGAAAAATCCCCCATATTCCCTGAATGACCGAGGTTTCATAGGCCGGCCTGGCTGTGCTCCTCCTCCTCCTCCTCATGCCTCGGTGAGGTAGCTGTTCCCTGAGAGCCTGGAGACGAGTGATGCTGCTGCTGCTGCTGCTGCTGTGCTTTGACTGGACAGCTGGCCACCATGTGGGACACACTCTGGCAAAAGTGACACTTTTTGGGCTGAGGGGGCAACTGGCATTCTTTGGCATGGTGGCCGGGTCCTCCACAGTTGTAGCATCTAAAGTGACAAGAGAAGATGCAATTATTGCAACGTGGCGGTAGCGCTAGGTAAGTAAGCAAGCCGGTAATGTACTTTTCAAATGATCATTCACCAAAATGTGCCCAGCCCACATGCGCTTAGAAGACACTACAAAAACAAGTGTACGGGCAGAATCCTGGTAAAAAACAGATACATCTTCATACATGTCAGAGTGTCACAACTATGTGACTGATTATTATTATTATTATTATTATTTATAATAATAAGATATTTGACATGTAGTTGATGTTGTTTTATTTAAACAGCCCATCTGCAGTGAAGTAGGTTCTACCACCAGGGGGCAGCAGACGCTGAGCTTTGAGTCAGTTCACTGAACATGTCTGTCACCATTCATCCACATGTAGGGACCAAGTGGTTGGCAGCTGTGAGAGGCTTCAGCCAAATTGATCTCCCTCCCTCCAGGGACAGTGTAGGCGTTGCAATGACAACCATCTCCCTTTCCTGCCATTCAGGATACAAAGGTGAACCTTTGCTTTCAAGTTTTTTAGATTATTGACCATCTTGGAGAAAAACCTTATCAGAGGTATTTTAACTTTTTATTCAAAGCACAGTATTTTGTGTATTAAAACATGTCCTGGGGGGATCGTCAAATACGTGGGCAACATATGATACATTAACTCTGTAATACTAATTAAAATGTGTTTTTGTATGTTTCTGCCAACTTTTGAGTTTTGGATCTTTCACTCTTTTTTCATGTTTAGCATTCACACTGATGGTTTTTCAAAAAGACAGCTCTATACATGATTTTGCGAATGAGAAAAATAAAATAGATATTTGTCTTATTGCACGTAAGAGGTTTATTTACTAGTTCTTTTGAAATCTAAGTCACAATGACAATTTTATGTATAACAACCTGCAATTTGTCTTTTTTTTTCATAGCATTATCACTTTATGGAATTTGCAAAAGTGTGTTTACCCTTTTCTTTGCCACATACATTTTATTCCTTGTATTCCTTCAACGTGCCATGAGTCTAAAACACCAGTGTTTGTGGTCTTGTGTCAATGATATAATAATACATTATATTTTTTTATATTATGCTCTTTTTACCTTGTTTTTTATCTTAATTTAATTCTTGCATTGCTGATGTGACCTGTTTCATCTCGTCCAACACCCTTCCTTGTACTGTTAAAATTATGTTAACTTGCACATTACAAATTCCATTGTTTCATGATGGCTGCATTCCATATGCCAGCTATGGCTGACGTCCACGTGACTGAGACATTTAATGAAACACAAACATATTAAACATGATTAATTTCTCACAACATGTGCTTTTTTTGCCATGACAAGTCAAAACCTTAAATTGCCATTCAGGTGGAATCTGTCATTTAAACAGAACAGCTTAACACTTTTAAAGAGGAATACAAATAAAAATCAATAATAACTCAATGTGACCATATTGATATATGAACATACTACATACCTCCACTGAAAATAAGTAGACGATAACAGTGAATCCAACCCCAAATTTATGCATAAAGCATGAATTCTAAATTTCACAGAACAGTTGAGGCTCAAGCGTCTATGATTACAAACGCAGCAACTCCCCCTCCAGGCTGCTGTTTGTTGGTCTTTCAGGTTAATGGGTATTTCATCAGTAAATCTATGCACAGAAGGCTAACGATCAGCGAAATCCTGTGGGTGAATTCATTAGTGCAGGATAAATAAGGCAGGTGAGGCTCCAGGACTGCTCTGTGTGACACAAAGAGACACCGGCCACTTAAACAGTGAGGCGAAAACCATTGATTTCATTGTTTACGGTCAATCTGGTTTTCTCCTGGCTCCGGCTTTCCCCTTTGCTCTCCATCTGTGGTTGAACAAGTGAACAAGTGAAGGGAGCAGTGTAGTCAGCCCTGCCTGCCATTTGCACTGCAGAGGTTAAGATTTGTTCAATCAGGTTCAATTTTTTTACTATGACCAATTACTTATCTATCTTCTTACTTATCAAGCAAGATTTGCCTTTTCCAGATTCAATAAATAGTTTTTTGAAATGAATTGGGGATTATGAATGATGAATTCAAAATGACAAAATGCAGAAAATTGCTTAAGTGTACATGGACTGAAGTATAAATACAATTTTCCAGGAAAACAACTGTCTGATATTAAATCAACAAATCCAGTGAAAAGACATGATCTCAAAACACACCTCACAAATATGAAGTAATTAAAAAGTACAGGTCAGAACTGTAGGTTTAAGCAAATGTTACACAAAGGTTTTGGGAAATAATACATTTTTAGTGTATTATTTCCAGGTTGGTGGGTCATTTGGTGCATCTACGACAGCAGTGTGTGTGTTTGAGTCAAACTACATGTTTATGTGAGTTTATGGTAAGGAAGGTTTGTGCAACAGTGGGACTCTTTCTAGTTTTTGGATGACTAGTGCCGTGTCCATTCTAAACCTGCCTGTTTGAAATGAGCTGTTCTCTTGTCCTGTGTTAAAGCTCCGGAGCGACTTCACAATCATTCCTTTGTCATTAGTGAGTCCTCCTCAAACTGTTCTACAATATGCCGTCACTTTTTATTGTTTGTGTGCTGGACGTTGTGTGCAGAGCTTTTTGTAAACAGTCTATGGTGTAAAGTGAAGTTAGAGAACTTTGTGCTTATCCTACCTGGTTTATCTGCAATGGAGATTTTCAAGTCAATGTATGAATGGAATATAATAAGACACGTTCAACTCAGTCCTCAGGCTGAAGGCACACTGCCCCGCCCCCACTGACTGCTACAGAGCGCTGGTCGCCTGTTTAGTCAATTCACTTTAATATTAAATATATCACATTTCCAAATCACAAGAAATTCCACCCTGCATTTCCTTGGGCCATTTACAACACACATACCAAGTGTGAAGCCAATAAGATGAACGGTTTCCCAGCTAAGTACAGATACCAAATACAGACGTTTGTGTAATTAGTAGGTGGATGGAGCTCTGTCTGATGCAGGGTAAAACAATATATCAGGTGATGGTTGTTACTAGAATTGATTATGTTTTTTGTTTGGGTCTTTTCATTAGTTATAAAAATGAAAAATGTAGAATATCATTATCTTCATTCTTTGAAGCAGTAGAATGGAAATCCAGGCTGAGTCCTGGATCATCTCACCACTAACCACCACTTCCTTCCTCTCGTTCTCCCAGCCCCCCCCCCATCAGCGCTCAGTATTGATCAGCGTGGCCATGAGGGTGGCAGAGGGAGCTCCTTTGTTTCAGTACTCCTGTGACCTTTGAACCATGACCCCCGCTCGCTTACCGCCCTTCCTCCCACCCTTCCACTCTACCTCATTTGCACACCACATCCCATTGTTGCCATGGCAGGGGTGACCTCTGACCTCTCTCGGGCACCTACATCTGTCATCAATTAAACGGATAGGATCCTTTTCCTCCTCTAAAATACAGCATGTATGTTTGAGGGAAACAGGGGAACATGTGAATGCAAT
The DNA here is from genome assembly GCF_009819705.1 of Hippoglossus hippoglossus. Taxonomy (NCBI): domain Eukaryota; kingdom Metazoa; phylum Chordata; class Actinopteri; order Pleuronectiformes; family Pleuronectidae; genus Hippoglossus; species Hippoglossus hippoglossus. Next base: position 19,290,671 of record NC_047161.1, read on the forward strand.
CAAATCCGCGGCGAGTATTTTAGGACAGGAAGCTCTGGGATTATTTTTATCATTGCTTAATTCCCATCATGATTAATGAAGCTGAACCTAATAAAAATGCTGTCAGCGATAATTACTTTGTCGGATCTTAATGGACTTCAACCAACAAATCCAACGCTTTTATTCTCTTGACTGCAACAATTCACGTTTGGGAAGCAGCGAGAGGAAGAAAGTCTGAACATCTGAATGCAATCAGATCCAGACAGGAAGATGTGGGACTACTTTTATCCCTGCCATCCATGATTCATATGGTCAAACCTAAGAGATGCTATCAAATTAATAGCCTCACAGGAACTTCCTAAACAAGCATCAAAGACAAAAAAAGAGTGATTGCAAATAAGTTGTATTTATTGCTTGTGATTTTTGTTTTGTAATCAAGAGACTAACGGATGAAGCTGCAGTGTGGGCTGCACGGAAGGCAAGAAATGAGCACTGGGGGTCGGAGAAGCCTGAAGCCTGAGATCAAACAGTCTATTGATCCAGATCAGCCTGCTTCTCCACAAAGAGCCAACACGTATAAAACTATATCTTCTGTTTGAGTGTCTTATTAGCTCCACAGGTAACTTTTATCCATGAGATGATGAACTGGCATCACCTGGAAACATTCATATTGGAACGCTGTAAAAACTTCTTATCACAAGTCCTGAAAGTTGGAGGTTTTCTCAAACTATGGAAAAAGTCTTGTGTTACACAAAAACAAGCGAACATCAGTATTATTCTTCTGTTAGAAAGATGTTAAAAATGTCTTCAGTTCACTGCAGTTGTTTTTTTTTCACATTTAAGGTTTAACCCTGATCATATATTCAAATTATTGTTTCCCATAAAATTGATATGAGATATTTATCTGTTCAGTTTATTACATTAAATGATGCTACCTTCCCTGTATTTTCAATGGAAAATACTTAACATTTATTTTGGTAATTTAATGAACAGGATTTAAACTTTACCATTAAAGAGAACGGACTAACTTGTATCCTACAGCTACAGACAGTAAATAACACACCGTTGTGTTTTAAAGTGCAGGCAATGAGAATATTCATCTTTTGGATCAAAAAGTGTGTGAAACTCCATATCACGAAATCTGAAGCATAATGAGACATCCTTTGCTTTGTCCTGCCCCAACATCCTGCAGTAGACTGCTTGTACGTCATATAAATAATGCAAAATGTCTCTGATTGCTATAAGGAATACTTAATGGAATGGTTGAGAAATAAGCTCATTCACTTTCTCCCAGATGGTGAGTAGAGAGGATTGCATGAAGTTGGGAGGTGGAGTCAGGACATGGTCAGTCTAGATTATCATTTAGACCACAAGCAGGGAGAAACTGTTTGCCTGTCTCATTCCAAAATTAAAATATAATTTTCTGATAGAGAAAACAGAAATGTAACAAAGGATCCTTTATGGCCTGAGACAAAGAAACATGCTGGATGTATTTCTTGTTGAACAAAGGCCTGGTGCTGTGGCTGTGTGCAGCCTCTGTTAAGGCCACACACGGTTTGATCCAGGGCTGCCCCGGGCAAAAGATGACCAACGTGAAAGAAACAAGGCCATATCTGTGATCGTGACTCTGAAACAGTGGTGGTATATTGTATTGTGAGAGAGGGTCCTTGTTGGGATCTTGTGACCAGTAATAGCCTGCGGCAAAATGATGACAGTGTCAGAAACCAACCAATAGGAATGCAGCATGAAGAGATGGACTGAGCACCACATGTTTACTATAGTAGTGGCGCAGATGGATGACGCACGCTGATGACCTTTTTCTCGTAGGTTGATTTGCGTCATAGCATTAGTAGGTGTTGTCATTGTGTGTCTACATAAATCAGACATGATGTCGTACCCAAGTTTATTAGATCTATGGCGCACAATGGGCCTGGAGTAAACTTATACAATTGCTGAAAATGCACCTTAAATCTTATCACTAAGGTTTCCAGGTTTCGTATTTTCATGACTGTGCAGAAAATGAATTCTGTGCATATAGCTGAGTAGTGTCAGAAATATTTATTGTTTGTCAAGAAATAGTTCCAGCGCTCAGCTCTCCATTAAACTACAAATGATAATTTAGACGTTTCTGGTTTTAAACCAACTACTGGATTTTAATTATTGAGCATTGGATGTGATGGTGTATTTTTGAACTTAGGACAGAGCTTCACTGACTGTTCAGGTTCAGGTCAACTGCACAGAGGCCTTTCACAGAAGTGCTACACGGATGGACAGATGTTGTTCACCAATAAATCATTCCAGCACAATTCCAACTGACCCAAATGAGCTGCTTCATATGACATTTTTCCAAGGACCATTCAGAGTGTTGACACAGCAGGTCCCATTCACCACTTCATACATCACTTCTATCCACGTCAAATCTCTATCACACATCCCATTCACACACTGCTAGCACAGACACCAGGGGTGAGTTGGAGTTCAGTCTCTTGCCCGAGGACCGTTGGACATGTGAGCTGAATGAGGCGCGGATCAAACCACTGACACTCTGATTAGTGGACGACACGCTCAGTCTCATAGGCCACAACTGCCTGAGAAGTGATTAAGTGCAAAAATGATGACCTGTCCCTTAAGTCCTATGTGGATGTGCTCAAACTGGACTTACCTGTCCCCTTTGGAGCGTCGTTTCTGGGCACTCTTTGGTCTTCTCTCACTGCCCAGGCATGGTGCCCCGTTGGGCCCAGTTACCCTGACAGACTCCAGTCCTTTAGATGATTTCTTAAAGGTGAACTCCACAGCCTCGCCCTCTCTGAGGCTGCGGAAGCCCTCCATGTGCAGTTTACTCTGTCAAGTAAAAAGAGGGATGGTTATTGGGAGGTTAGCGCAGAATGCCAGGATGGTGATATCAGAGACAAAGTGTACAGTTCGCTCTAATAAAGAAAATCAGCAAACCAGCAGGTTATTGGTTAGTTACAAAACATTGTGGGATTCGTGATGAAATTGTGTTCCAGTTTGACATGTTTTCACTTTTCCCTCTCAATCAAGCATGAAAACCTTTTTCTTGCATTTTCACTTATTGCCTTGAACAGCAGCTCGTTTGTTCTTTGCTTTCACTAAACTCACACTGATTTAAAGATTGAGAGTAAGCACACTTATATTTGGGGAGAACATTTAAATGATTTCTGCAGTTTAAAAAATCTGGAATTAACATTGAAAATTATTAATCAGCTGTTGTCTGGCTTTAGACTTCGCAACTAACACACATTTATGGAAGGATACACCATCACATAAGAAACAGAAAAGTCACTGCCAGTAGGACATTTTTGAGGGAATGAAAATGAAAATTTCCTGGAGAGAATTCTACAGCACATGATGAATGACATTTTCTTGCTTGGCGAGTCTGTTAAAAAGAAAAGAACTGGGCGCATGAGTGACGTTAAGTGACATGAACTTTCCACATCTGGAAATTCTGGCATTCTCGTAATCAAAACCACTTTATCTATCTATCTATCTATCTATCTATCTATCTATCTATCTATCTATCTATCTATCTATCTATCTATCTATCTATCTATCTACTTTAACCCTAAGTCAGTTAGCTATAATCTAATTACGATGTGCAGTATTCTGACCTCAACCACATTATGTAGACATGTATACATCTTTAATACATAATAACGTCCTTTTGAAGTTTTCACAGCCTTTTACGACATCAACATACGACAGTTACCAAACTACTTGACGGCTCATGCCCCGGGTTTAAGCGTGAACAAGATAACTGGAGCTATGACAAAGTCACATTTTGGGGGTGAGGGAGAAACCGTAGATATGCTACCTTCGTTATGTCTTAAGAGAAATAGATATGATGACGTTTTTGAACGCAAAGGTAATATTGTTGGACATATAGTGTATTGGATGTAATGTTGATGTGTATGATAATCAGACTGTACTCTGTAACATGTAAACAGGAATATGAATGGAATATTCTATTGATATTATTGGTGTAAACATAGTCGATGACAACACAGCTCACCGTGTCACGTTTCATTAAACGCCTGCTGCCGGACCGACACCCACATCTCTCTGAAGCTCATATCATGCCAGGCATGCGGCCATTATTCTCTCTATTTCTTCACATGATTTACAGCTTCACCAGGGCAGAGAAACCTGAGGGAAGGTCTCTCCCACAAGGATCCACATGAGGTGGGACTGAGAGTCGGGGCTGGGTGGGCTCCCTGATGCTTTAATGACTTTATAACAGGAAGCAGGGCTGGATAGGGAGAGGAATGAGCCTTGTTATCTCTGCTTTAGCCTCTAACCCCTTTTCAAAAGAAACGTTTGAGCCCTGACCCCCCCCGCTCCTCCATTCTGCACCTTTTAAGTTGCGTCTGTGAGTTGAACTGAGCGGACGAGTGGCAGCAGTGGTTTGGTGACGGTTGACATGAAAATGAAATGAAACACATCAATTGTCTTACATTCCTCTACCTTAGACAGATTATACCTAACTTAACCCCAGAGCGATTTTCCATTCAACCCTCACTCATGTGAGCTGTGACTTTCTTAAACAGTTTTGGTCACTTCTTTAACACACTGACTGAAAAAAACTTTACATAATGTTGTCAAATGTCAAGATTTAATTCTGCACTCTGAATTCTGAAAAGGAAGATCACATAAGGCGAATAGACATATTTTGTCTATACAAACTTTTTATCATGATGTTATTACAATTGTATGGATTTTTTTCTGTTCACACTTGAAGAGATCAATGTTTCTCTTCAATTGAAATTTGACTTTACATTGTATATAGACCTGCACATAAAATAGAATTCGAAATGAAATCCCTCATATTTACATGTTATAACTTTGTATTGCAACAGCAAATACCACGGAATACATCAAAAGCTAGAGATAAAACTTATAAATATATATGTTATGTTGTCAAAAACATTTATTCCTTGGGGGGGGGGGGTGCATCAGTTTAGCAGTGACAACCATTAACAGTTTTCCTCCAATGTCATGAATTCATTTATAAATTTTCTGCAACACAAAAGATGATCCTGCACATACAGGACTGTGTGTTGAGTACAGTATTAGCAGGGTAAACCTGATGTGTAATGTGTAAATAGGAAGATGCTGCTGCCTGACAGTGTCACTTTGTCTCAGTCTTGAAGCTGATATGGGTCTGGAAAGGTTAAAGCATCCGTGTGGTGTGAGGTTGTATGTAAGTGTCCGTGTGTGATGAACATACAAACGTGTGTCATGTCACACCTCACCTTACTCAGCAAAACAGCTCGAGAAATTAAGTTGTGTAAAAGTGATCAACATTTTGTTAAAGAATATGCATTATTGGCTTTGTAAGAATGTACTGCATTTAGGATTCATCATGAAGCTGAAGCATCTCTAAACACTCCATCATGATCAAAAATCTGTAGAATCATAATCTAGAATCATCTGCTTGATGAGTTTTCCGTGCTTTTACCTGTGTTCCACTCAGCTGGATTTGAAATCAAACTGATAAACTGTCAAATTGTAACTCAACACTCATTCACATCCATCTTAGCAACTGCATCACATTCATTCCCTCCACATGTTTCCAAGCAGTGGGCGTCAAACATAAGAGCAGCAGCTTGGTCTCACCTGATGGACGAACACATCCAGCGGCTGCTCCAGAGCTGCTCCGTCCCTGCTCTCCATGGACAAGAAGCCGAAACCCATCCGCACGTTGAACCACTTACACACCCCGCTGCCCCGGGTCAGAGCCGCCTCCTCCTCCTCACACCCTCCTGCACAACACACACATGATATGATATGATATGATATGATATGATATGATATGATATGATATGAACACACGGACGCATCTGACTTACTGCGTAAAATGTAATTTAAAAAATAAAAGCATGACAGGCCAGTGCTGGAATATTGTTAATATCTAACATTAAATTATCAGATAGTTACCCTGTAGATACAGAGGAATTTGGTAGATGATATAGTAATATGGCGATTATTTTACTATGAATTAATCTACAGTTCTCTCGATAAATCAATGAACTGTGAAAATGTCCACAACCTACAAGTATTCCATCTATTACGAAGTAAAATGAAGAAACGAGCAAATATTATATAATGAGAATATGCTAAAACAGTCCCGTGTGTGGCTTTTTTAAAATTAAAATAATTTAATTGATAGTTTTATTGGATAGTTTCTATTTTCTATTCATCAGAAGAGCTCGCAGCATGTTATTGCTTCTACAGATGGAATAAACGAACCATAAGAATGCAAGGTAAACTTGCAATACAATAGGCTGTAATCATTAATCACTTAATAGTTTCAACACAAACAAATGTCAACAATGTGATACATTGGATTTATTTCATTAATGCATAAAGAGTAACTATTATACTATCCCCCTAAATATGTACAATGATAGAACATATCAACTAAGCTTCTTTTTTACACATGGGAGCAGTTTGTTTCGTTTTGTTTCAGTGAAAAAAAAGGAAAAACAATTAAGAGAGTTTGATTTTCTGATGACACTCAAAGTTTGACCTGTCACTATTAGTGATGGTTTAAAAGTCTCTGTGCTCCTCCGACACCTCCAACACCTCCAACACCTCCAACACCTCCTGCATCTCCTGCATCTCCTGCATCTCCTGCAGCTCTACTCCACTGTCCCCTCAGCTAAAAGCAAAAGCCCTGCACACACTTTTTCTGAATAGACAACCAAACACCAGCCCTTCAGAAAGAGAAAGAAAGGACAAAAGAAGATGAAGAAGAGCCAACCCTTATCTCTCCTTCTCTCCTTCTCTCTCTCTTCCTCCCTTTCTCCCTTCAGAGCATCTCCCCTGCAGCTCCCTCCTCTCCTCCTACCTTCTGCCATGGTCACCGGTCCCCTCCCGCACACACTGCTCCGGACCACAGGCGGTTACATGGACCCAGTTAACTTCATGCTGGTCAACCGTGCACGTTCTCTCCGTGTTTGCGTGCATGCGTGTGTGTGCAATCCTCCAGGAGAAAATGTGTTCCCCTGCCTCCTGCTCTCTCCTTCCACAATATTCACAAGCCCTCTGACCCTCCCACCTCCAGCAACCCCCACCCCAAACACACACACACACACACACACACACACACACACACACACACACACACACACACACACACACACACACACACACACACAGATCTCCACCTTTTCGGTCAAGTCCACGTGATTTCCAGTCTCAGATACGTCACACATGTCCAATAAGAAGGAACCAAAACAATGGACAAACTGACCAATCAGTAATTTGCATCCAATTGGCCTATGAGGGATAACACAGCGCCTTAAATTGTATTTTTAACAAATACATTTGAATGAATAAGAACATTTTAGAGCCCAAAATAAATCAAATACTAATAATTTGCACCATGATTGAATTATACATGGTCCTTTCATGTACAAATTCATAGTAACACAGTCATATTTAATATTTACTATTTAAAAATAAGACATGATCTGCAGAAAACTCATAAATCCTTATACTGGACTTACTTTCCATGAATGTATTCACAGTTTATTCCACATCTGGGCTGAATCCAAGTACCTGAATAGTAATCTCTCAAAATGTCAGGATATTTATGTTGTAGATTTAGTTTCCGCAGGGTATTTTGTGTCTTAAAGGACATTTAAAAGGCTGTGTTTCAAATTAATAAAGGGGATCTTCAAATTAAAATTGGATTTACCCATAGTTTTTTACAGGATTTAGTTTTTCAAATTAAGGGTAAAACCAACGTGTCAGTGGCCAACAAACTAAGAAATACTAAGTGTTTGGTTTAATTCTCAGTGTGTTGGTGGATTGCTGTCTTATAGTGACTGCTTCAATCTATCCCAAAATTCTGGATGATAACTTAAAATCTATCGTTAGACAAATAATCAGTGATCGATGCTGCTGTATTGCGAACTAAGAGATTAAGTTTGGAGAGCAGCTGGTATCTCCCTCTTCTTTCAGACCCACATGGTGAATCATATCAGATCATGACGTTGAGGCCAACCTGGGCGCTTTGTCTGTACCGAGGTGAATGGTCTCATTAATGGATAATTAGTTGCTTTAAAGTTTGTTGCAGTTGCAGTTTATACTGCATTTTGCGTGTGTGTGTGTGTGTGTGTGTGTGTGTGTGTGTGTGTGTGTGTGTGTGTGTGTGTGTGTGTGTGTGTGTGTGTGTGTGTGTGTGTGTGTGTGTGGTGCTGCCTGATTAAGACCAAATGACTTGCTCCATTCATGCATTAGTCTTACAGCTTCCAGCCACATGCCCTGCTAAAGTCGCCATGGAAATCGAAAGGCCACCCTGAGGCGACCCGGGCCGCTCAAAGGAACAAAGCTTTGGCACGAGCGAGTTCAGCTGCATTCAACACACACTCACACAGGCTGCTGCCTCACACTGACTGAAAAGATGCAGCTCAGAGAAAGACACACAGTGAGTCATTAAACACTAAGTACTCTGTGTGTGTGTGTGTGTGTGTGTGTGTGTGTGTGTGTGTGTGTGTGTGTGTGTGTGTGTGTGTGTGTGTGTGTGTGTGTGTGTGTGTGTGTGTACGACAGTGTAGGATTTAAAAACACACTTTGGGAGTGCCTGGGCCCTTGTGTATTAATGCAGGACAAAATCAGCAGCGGCCGCACTGGGAGGCCTGTCAGCTCACCTTTCACCCCGCCTTTAGAGGGACATCAATCAATAAACCTGATCAATAACAAATCTATAATGGGCTGCCATGTTGTGACAGATATGCCTCCCACAACAAGCCCCTAGGTAGCACAGCCTGCTGCCGGCCACCTCAGGCCCGAACAGGCAACAATGACAGGTGGGAGTCTTCACTTTTACAGGAATATAACTAGATTTATTGGTATTTGCTCTTTGATTGGCTTTAGTATTAAGAGAAAATGAAAACAGATACATTTTTACCAGGTGTTAACATGCAGGACTTTTTTTTAAAGCAGCAATGTCTCTGATGGCATATTCTTACAGAAAGCAGATTTAGATTTAGCCAATGAATCTTAAGGTTGTTTGTTTTGTCCCAGAGCAGCTGATCTGAACTAGTTCCGTCATCTCTGAATGTGTTCACTCAGAGTTTTGAGCGTACCTGGTGAAAACAAATCCTAAATGATGCTATTCACCAAGAAGTCCTTTATTAGTCCCCCAATGGGGAAATTTGCAATATTAAATAGTTTGAATCCAGTGGAAATAGAAATATTAATAAAAGAGTCACTACGTTATTAATTTGTATTCAACATGGTTCACTAGACCCATAGACTGTATATAAAGATGGACGACATCACAGCTCCCACTCAAATTAAGTTAATCTATCTTGATTGCCCCCTGTTGGCTAGCTGTATAAACCAACCTCCACCATTGTTTTCAAATGAGATAAAACTAAAGTTAGAGCACATGTTAATTAGCCTAAATTTTTTCCAAAGATGGTTTCTGTCATTTTAGTTAGTCCTGATTATGATGTATGTTCCAGTGTTCATGTTTCTGGTTTGGTTTTAAGTAGTTTTTTGATTCTATGTAAAAAGGAGGAAATATCATGATTGACAGCTGAGACTGACTCATGATTGGTCGGGTGTGTGTAGGACCTTGATACTGCAGCTCTACACCACCATCACTACTGCGCCGACTCTGGCTCCAAATGAGGTCACCAGCGCAAGATGGCAGCTCCTATATCTTCGATGTTTTGGATTCATGTTAGTACAGTGAAGGAAGTGGAGACATCCATCTTTATTTACAGTCTACGGCTTTAGCTTTGGTGAATGCGTGTGTTCCATTGAGTGACTTCTAGTTTTTTGTGTTATATGACTTCTCGTGTATACATATGTGGTGTATATGCATCCCTGTATACATGTGTGTATGTGTGTTAATATATCCTGTTTTAAATGTTTATGTTTGAAAAGTATAAGGTCAAAGGGTCGTGCATATAAACACATGAATGAGAGGTTGTTGCTGTCTAACTAGCACAATCAAAAATGACGGGAAGAAGCAAACAAACAGTTTCAGCACCAAGAACAGCTCCTGTAACACAAGGCGTCCCTCTGAGACACTTCAGTAGCTGAGCAGCTCTCAGCAGAGCACGTATCTCTGCAAAGGTCCAACAGTCCGCTTCAGTTCAATCAAACTGCGAATTGCACACACTCATAAATATCAGTCGCCCACATATGTCCGATTCTTTTCATCAAGGTCCATGAATTATCTTTGGCCACTGAGTGTAAATGTAATAAAAAAAACACCGTCTCACAATAATAAAGTTTTTTTTTTTTTCTTCTTTGGTCTATGTCCCGTCCTTCAGCCATTTCGTGGAAACCTGAACGGTAGTTTTTGGGTTATCCTGCTGACAAACAACCAAACAAACAGTACAGTGGACAGGGGCAAGGATTACGCTGGGCCGCAGTTTGAGACAGTTGATAAATACCCATAGGGTTGAAATATTTAATAATAAAATCAGTGAGTTCATGTCGTATATACAAAAAACGGTATAAATATATATATGTTTATGTATATGTATAACAAAATGTAGTCTATTATTATAAAATTTCCCTCAAACCTTCACATAATACATGTGTAGTCATTTAAATATTTGATATATTTCTATATCCTCTTTTACAATATGTTAGTTGTAGAAATGTTTATATATCCAGTAAATGTTATGTTTGTTATGTTGTGTTTATGATGAGGCAATGTCTCTGGATGAAACAGTTACCGACTGATCTAATATGCAAATACATTTTCTATAGACTGGACTATGTGGGTGATACAATTGTTTTTTTGGGGATTTTGTTTTTCTACATTTTTCCAAATATCATATTCTTAACTTTCATTTTTATCTTAATTTGTTGTTAAAACACACGCTATGCTTGTACTGTTTTGCCTCTCAACATGTTACCTTGGGTTGTCACTCGATAAAAACTGAATCTAAAGCTGGAAATGGCCTATTTACCAAACTATTTATATTTATGCAAAAACATCCAAAACAAAACAATGTCTGCTGTCCTGTGTAATTTATTCCATTGGAGATACACAGACTCCATCTTCAGGCGACACATGGTCGTGCAGTGTTCACACTCACAAAAACGACTCTACTCTTTACATTCAGAGTACAGGGACAAACATTCATGCTCATAATAAATGCACCATAAAGAGAGGAAAGGATGGACATTAATGATAGGTTACCCTGGAAACTTGATTCAGGATTTATAGGCTGTGTCATGGCCGAGTCAAGACAGAGGAATAACACCGCTGAGTCATAGAGGATATAACCTTAACGGGCTCTTTCTCCTACAGAGTATCCAGGAAGTCAAGCAGAACTGATACCTGAACTGTCAAACATCCACCAGCAAAGGGTTAGAGAGAGGGAAACCATGTAGAGATCCACAGTGACATAAAGTGGAAGTTAAATATTAAAAATATTATTTCAGTCACTGAGTCAGCATGTAACCATGAAAATGTAGAGTATTATCTAAGTGATTGTTGTTACACTGATTAGACTGATGATTATATATATGTAGGAATAAATGCAAATGATGTTTGAAATAAAAAGTTAAAAAAAAGTTTTAAAAATCATTTCAATTCAGCTGTTTACTGGTAAAAGAGGAAGTGAAAGCACTTTGGACACTGAGGAAAAGTGAAGTACCTGAATTAAAATGGAGTGTTTTGATTGGTTCATACGATCCCTGCCCAATTTGTGACTGGAAATGATCTGATGTATATGTTACGTCTCTTCCCCTGTTAATAGGATTTTTTGGGTAGTTTCTCCTGACTCTTGTTGAGGGTGAAGGGCAGAGGATGTTGACTTTGTTAAGCCCTTTGAGACAAATTGTGATTTGTGAATATGGGCTATACAAATACAATTTGATTGATTGATATTTCTTAATAAAGAGTTAATTTAAAATGATCTAATGTAGGATATCCAAGGGCTGGCAAAAAAAGACCATCAGAAGTGATTCTCGCTGCATGGGGACACTACATCACTTCAATTACGAATCCTAACAAGAGCAACTCTACTGGAAACAAATCGACATGCCGGCAGTGCAGCTTTAAGCCCCAACTGAAGACAGCGGCACAGCTTTGAGCCCAGCTGTATGACAGAGGGAACAGATGGAGACTCCCTGATAGGCCAGAGGGTCTCAGCGAAGGGCTCGCTGCAGTTATCCATCCTCTTTGACTTCCTACAACATCTGGAGCGGTTGATGATCATGATTTTTGGACTTTTCCTGCCTTTAATCTTATCTCTCAAACTCCAAGTAGCTTATAGGTTGTAAGTACAATGATGACCATCTATGAAATGGACAGATTATATTGATTATTGAAATAACCGTTGTATTCTTTCATGTATAAAGTTTTAAACTTTATTACTGCTTTTGTTTTCTTCCGATACGACTCAATAAGGCACATTAGTTGTATTTAAGGTGACGATTTCCTTTTTTTTTGTGTGTGTCCAGTCTTATTGTGTCAAAGGGTTTCATTAAACTGCCTCAGTGATATACAATTAAAGATAAGAAGGAAACAGTTTTAAGCTGGATAAATCTCCTTCACCTCAGCCTATTAGTTATATGATTATAGCCTTGTTCAGGTGTTCAGTTGGCAGGGTAAAGGCATGAGGGCTGAGCACTGGAGTAACACTCCGGTGACTCCCACTAGTGACTCCAGTGACTCCCACTAGGTGTCACCTCAGGCATGCATTCTGTGAGACCACCCACGAGTCAAAGAACAATAGGATGATTGGTGAATATTGCAAAGAGGCATCATATACAAAAACAAATATTGTAGCAAATGGACGTTTTTGGTATCGCACACAAACACCAATTTCAGATAAATCACACTCTAATTCATTTTTTATTTTAAGAATGGTTGTGTGGAGCAGAAACTCTGACCCATTAGGGGTTTAGCGCTTACTAGACCCGTCTAAAACAATACAAAAAACAAGGTTTCAGGTATTTTATGGTAATTTTAAGACTTTTGCACAAGAGAATCTTGAGTTTCCTTTCCATTGAGTCCCGTTGTTTACGACTTCAAGTAGCCACACTACACCCAATTCATTTCCTCATTAGTCTGGTTAAATATAGATAAGGTTAAATAAACGGGTTACTGCAAACTGCATCATCCTTTAAGCAATAACATGTTTAGAGCAGAGGGGAAATGACGAAACATCCAAAAAGCGACAGTTTAAAAAGTCCCTGAATGTCACAGAGGAGATGGAAGCAATAAAACAGACATCAAGTTCTCAGTCTTTATCAAATGACAGTTAGGTGTACTATCTGTGTCTTAATGTGGCAGCAAACTACAGCTAACCCTAACCCTAACTAACTACAGTTAACTAAATAACTAAAATACAGTTGAGTTATATTTTCAAAAAAAGGTGAAGCCTGTATGAGAGGTGATTAGTGCCACATTGAATGGGAGGGAAGAGATACATATTTAAAGAAAAACCTTTAGGCAAAGAAAGATTTATTTGTATAGAACATTTTATATTTTAATCAATAAGAAATTCAAATTACTTTACATAAAAAGCAGCACATAAAAAATATATTCGTATATACATCACCCATCTTCCTGCATTGACGCTGATGAAAATACTGAGAATATTTGCTTTTGAGCGCTGTCATCAAATTGTGGGAATATTCATAGGTTTAATCATGATTATGAATTAATTATATTCGTCTACAGTAGATTCCTCCAAATTCTTAATAATGATTGAATTCCCACAGACAGACATCGAGGTCCACCTCTCGCTTCTCTGTGGCTTTAATCGCCCCTCATACATCTCTTTCCGGTGGACGGGGTTAATCCCACCTCCCTCCTGCCATCGGCACAGACACAAATGTTTCATTCTTTGCTCTGGTCTGAACATCCAGAAAAAAACTGTGTCTCTCTAATCCAGCACTGTGTCTGGCGACAGATCCAGAGACAGGTGTGATGAGGTTCGGGTGAGAGGAGGAGAAAGAGGAGGAGGAGGAGAAGGAGAGGAGAGGAGAACAGGCGCTGATTGGATGGGAAACAAAGGTAACCACACTTGGTTTGTTCCAGCTTTGACAGAAACCTCTGAGCAGCTGACAGAGACATGGGGGAACTGTTGAGCGACGTGTCACTTCCCCTCTGAAGACAAGCGATGGAGAGGAAATCTAATCCGACATGAGCGTCATGGCTGCGCGCGGGCGACCAGGGGGAGATTTCGCGTGGCAGCGACACGCAGCAGGAAGCCCTCGGGTCGTGGGCATGGAAGTGATGTGAGATCCCTTTAGTTGTCGTGTGTCTCACGCAGACTCCATTACGCACCCGCGCTTTCCTCTCTTCTACCTGCTCGATGCTGAAAGACGATCCGTGCGCTCGTGGGCTGTAATTAGGACGAAGCCGCATCACTCCTCCCGCCGGCTGCTGTCGCGGCTCCGCAGCACCACGGACAGCGACCATGACGCGCCTCCGCAGGAAGGCTCTCGTCGCGCTCTTCCTCTTCACGCTCTTCATCTTCGGCACCATGATGGGGCTCCGGACGCTCAAACCCAGCGACGGCTTCTCGGACATGGCCCCCGGCATGGACCTCATCGTGGAGCGGTCCGACAGGCGGCGGCTGGACGTGAAAGACGTGGCTGCCTCGCCGGGCCAGTTCCACATGGGCAGCAGCGACACGAAGGTGGTCTTCAGCAGGTCCGACCGAGACTACAGCATATTCTACGACGTGCACATATTCTACTACCTGTGGTACGGCTCCCCCAGCATGGACAACAAGTACATCCACTGGGATCATGTGCTGGTGCCACACTGGGACCCCAAGATCGCAGCCAGTCACGCTCAGGGAAGGCACACGCCACCAGAGGACGTCGCCTCAAGTTTCTACCCTGAGCTGGGACCCTACAGCTCCAGGGACCCGACGGTGCTGGAGTCACACATGGCCCAGATAGAAGCGGCTGCAGCAGGTAACAGTTTTGGCAACGCTGGCTCTGCATGTTTGGCTTGTTGTGGTGTGTGTTGACACCACAGGTTTGACATCCTCCAGTGGCTGTAAGCAAAACTTTAGAGATCCTGGACTAGAATGTTGATATTGCACTAAAATGCAAAACCTTTACTGACATCATCTCTGCGGGGACTGAGATTGAGGGAAACGACATATTATTTTATAACCATCTTCAAACATCACAATTATGCACCAAAGAGTTTGGTAGTAATTACTACAGCCGAAAATGTACAGTGTCATTTGATTGAATGAATCAGATACGGATGGCGTTTATTTAGTCTCAAACTGCTGTCTCACCCATAACACAAATGAATATTGCATTAACAACATGTAACAGCTTTTTGTGTCAACAGCAGTGGTAAATATGATCCACAAAGTTTACACTGAAAAATGAAAGGGCAGGGAGTTAAAAGATGCCTTTCCGCTTGCAGAGTATGCATCCTTGCAAATATGTGTTTTTACTCTGTAATTTTGAGACTAAATGAATGTCCTACTACTGATACTTAAATGTATATGCAGCGAAAGAAAACAAAAGGGGAAAGGGGGAGCAACAGTACTTAGAAATTCATCATATTCAAAGTGTTTTGTAAATACTGAGTACCTGTGGGGTACGGCAGTGGGAAGCAAAGCTGACGTTTGGGAGAATGGGTGTTAACAACCTTGGTCTTCCAGTATCTGTAATAAACAGTAATTGTATGCTTAGAAAGAACGGGATAACTTCACTTGTCATTTTTAAGTTGGAGTACAACTACATTTTGTAGAATTAATACGTAAATATAAAGTAAACATAACTTAACTCTGACAGTTGTATTTGATCACTTCATGGTTTGAGACAATGTTCTAAGTTCTACCAGGTTGGGATGGAAAGAAAAGGTCAATGGCGATATTGTAAAATAAATATTCCTCTGGATGTCCTCCCCTCCTCTCCATGCTGGTGTTGTAGGGGTGTTGGTGTTGTCCTGGTATCCTCCTGGGGTGGCAGACGACCACGGGGAGCCCACGGAGGACCTGGTTCCCGCTGTCATGGACGCTGCCCACAGGCACAGCATCAAGGTAACTGGTGAGACAACCGGTATGTTTTTTTCCTTTCTGATGATTTACTGAATGAGTGAATGGCTTGCCGGTGACAATGAATTGTGTGGTAGAACAAGACAAAGCTGAAAATGTTCATATATTCAGCACGGAAATAAGAAAGCTACTTTGATATAATTCATGTTGGTTGTAATATAATATAAATATGTGTCTAAAAGTCCTAATCTGACATACAACTAACATTTCATTGGTAGGTCACATGCTCATTTTGAACAGTGCCAATAAAAAAATGAAAATATCAATGTTTATTTGACAAAAGGTCAATCTTAATTGTGCCCAGACTGGGCCAGTGTAGGCTTTGAGGACAGCCTGATACAACCAGTAAAGTGAGTATAATGAAGATAAAGTGACAAATAAGTGAATCTAGAATGAATTGAAACAACTAAGAATCCATGTTATTACAGATTAATATTGGATATTAGTTACATCCTCGAAGAGATACAAAGAGTAACTTGAAACATCGTGTTGAATCAAATATAATCATAATATAAAAATCACAGCTTTTTATAAAATTCACCAATATACATTTATAATAAATCCATTTTATTTTTACCTTCCTAGTGAAGTACACATTACTAAAGACCTTTGAACAAATTATATTTGTATTGTTCTTCATATTAAACTGAAGCTTTTCTAAAGGAATTCTCAGACACGTACTGTAGGTGAGAGCAATAGCAAGAACATAGAAGCCTTGTTACATAGTGATGAATGATGTGTTTGTTAATGTTGCCCCAATGCGTTTCTTGTCTTTAATATCTCTCTGTTTAAGAGGTGCTTCTCGCCTTGCCCACTAGTTAATAGTTAGTTGGCTGGTCAATAAACTACTGCAGCTGGAAGCTATTCGCCAATAAGTCACAACAAGCTAGCAGGCTTACAAATTTAATGTCAGTTACCAGTAGGGGTCGTAATATACTTGTGTACTTGTACTTGTACATGTACTTGTGTACATGTACACAAAATGGCTGCTTCGCGTATCCTGCGTCCATTTGGTGCGTAGGTTGTGCATGTCCTCAGAAATTACTGCAACACATACGCAAGAACCAATACCCACATAGAGGTCGGGGCAGTGTGGAGTCCCACGTCCCACGTCGTCAGGGGCACGTCATCAGAGACAGAAATGGTGGAGCCGGATTGGCAGAGAAAGAGAAGTAAACCTTTTCACAATGTGTCTGATTCAGGGTTCTGACATATCACCCTTCGCTTTTTCTGTCTTGATCTTATCATTAGCCAAATGTTGATCTCTTCAAGTGTCGCCATCTTTGTGTTTACCGCTTGCACGTCCGGAAGTAGCAGAAAGATCGGTCAAAGATCAGTCAAAGATCATAAGGCACATTGCTCTACAATCTTGAGTCTGACTTCTGTGGTCTGCCCTCTACAGGAATTCTACAGTAACACGTGAAGTACCCAAGCAAGTACGTGAACACTAATGTTCATGATGCAGCCGGTTGCTGAAGCGTGCTAACTGTTAGCCCACTGTCAGTTAGCGGGACTACAAAGTTAATTAAAGAAACATATCTGTTCAATATTAAGGGGCATGTAGCCCCATCTGTCTTAAGAAACAGCTTAGAATTTAAGATTGTTGGAGCCTCTGTACCATTGATATTCCATAACTGTGAGAAACCCAGCGCCTCTTTTATGGAGCAGTTTGTATTCAATCAAAGCAGAGTGGGTGTCCTTCCTTTTAACTTCAACCGATTTTTGAGAAATTTGATAAAAGAAAATAGTAATTCATATATTTCTCTCCACTACTCATGAAAATCAAGGACTTTATTTGTCAAGATAAACAGCTGGTGGCACAAAATCCCCAGTTACATGCCATCAAAATATTGCAGAAGTGGACACAGTCCTGCAGAGAAAACAAATCTGCTAGTGCACAACCACACCTTATTTTAAGACACACGAGTAAATATGCAATTTAAACATCATGAGTGCTCTTTCTGGAACTAGAAAAGAGACTCGGATCCTGCGCTGCCTTGCACCAGGTCTAAGATAAGGCCTAGATGTGTGTCAAGCCCTTAATTCAAAACACAAAGTCGTGCAGCTGCATTGCCTTCTGGTCGACTGAGACTAGAAATGTGATCAAGAAATGTGTCCCTGTTTCAATGTTGATGCTCTGACCTGAAAACCTGACATTTAAAGTTGTATGGACATTGCAGAGAGATGCAAATGTTGTGCTATCAGACTCATTCTAACTGAGCCAAAGACTTAGAGTGCTTTAGGGTAGATTTTCCCTTTCAGTGCACAATTCCATCTCACAAAGTCGTTTGTCCTTAAACACTGAGGGGTTTCAGATACCACGGAGCCATAAGATGCTGAAGGTGCTCCAGACAGGGGCAGCAAAACAAGCTGAGCACAGGCCGTAGATTCAGCATCGACAGGACAGAGGAGCTTTCCGTCACTCTACTTTCACGCTCCTTATAAGGAAGTCTTAAACTGAGAACTGGGTCTCTCTGTGTGTCTCAGTCAGACTTACACAACAGTGTGTATCTCACAGCTGACCTGAGGGCTAATGCTCCAGTGTTTCAGTGCACCAGAGCCGCCGCTGACAAAATGCAGGCTGAAGTCTGTGTGTATGAGCAGTCATGTGTGTGTCTACCCTTTCTCTGCAAGTGTCATACATGTATACCTTCAGACATCACATCATTGGGTATCGGGATTTTGACACAGGAGGAGTTCCTCTGTCAAGATTCAAAAGTGGGTTGAGGTGTAAAGATTGAACATCCTTGTGAACTGCATCTAAAGCAGGCCACTGGTGTCAGAGAAATCGGTCAGCACATCACAGATGACAGACAGGAGGACACGGGCTGATCTATAATCCCCTCCAGCCCCCCCCCCCACCCTCACTAATTAAACATGGATTGACCCCGTTTGCTCAGTGAAAAGCAAACAAACTTTAAACTTTAGTAGAGCAGAGAAGATCTACGTTCTAATGACAAAATCCATCATTGTGACAACAGAAAGCCTCTCACTATAACAAGGTAACAAGGAATCTCTTTGGTTTTAATGATGTTACGCCTTTAATAAAACCTATTCGCCCATAGATGAGATTTCAACATATACAAAGTAATGGGCCTTTCTTGCTTTGTCAATCCACTAGATGTGCTTTTACTGAAAACACGTGACTGTCATTACCACCAAGTCCTGTGATAATTACCTTATTTACCATGTTCTGACCTCACCCACCATGACTCTTACAACCATCTGGAGTTGTCCCAGTGTGATCTATATCCACCATCAATCCTAAATGAGCAATGCTTGGATCCTTTAGCACAACAGATATCAATGGAAAAAGCATCAGTGCTACAAAGAAACCAGTTCCAAGAGTTCAATAAAGTCTACTCAACAATCCTCAAATCTCTCCTAGTGCCGGTGAGTTAATACTACAACATATATGTGACAAGTAAAGTAATGTAAGCATTTAACTGGGGAGGAAGGAAGAGAAAGAAAAAAAGCAAAGCAGAGAAGAAAAAGAGAAAAAAGAACGAAATGGAAAAATGTATGCAAGTGGAGGTATGTATATAAATGAATGAACAGAACAAAATACCACACCCATCCTGTAAAGCCTCATGAATGCATACAAACAGATTCTACTTATTTTTACCTCTTTTAATTTTTTCATTTGTCTTGTTTGTTTGTCTTTATATTATATTTTATATTATTTGTTTTCTGTTTATTTTATTATTATCATTTTTATTACTATCACGATTTATTTCTTTTGTTTGTTTGTCTCTTTTTACACACACTGTGTCCTACTACCTATCGAACCTTTGAATGTAAACTCTGAGATTGCGTCATAGTCTGGATGGACAGAAAAAGGCACCATTGCTTCCTTATGGGTCTCATCAGTCACAATGTTTTCTCTCCTGATTCGTCATGCTCTCTTTTTTTCCCCAAAGATGGTTTCTATCATTTTATGTGGTTCTCATCACACTGATGTAAGTTTAAGGTTTGATTTTTTTCTCTTAGATGTTTGGTTTCAAAGTTATTTGATGCTATAAAAACAAACTGACCAAAAAAACACTTTTCATCTGCATCCATCTCCGGCTTATTCGGCCAAACGGGAACAGATTGAACCGCATCTTACCTCACTGGTGTTTCATAATTTCCAACAAGTAGTCGAGGCGGCTGACAAGCCCGAGCCCTGGCGCCAAATGCTGCCACGTCGTCATGGAAACTGTTTATGAAGACCTTGCAGCCTCTTTTGAAAGATAGAGTGGGCGTTGAGCTTTCAGTGTTTGTGGCTCTACAGCTCTGTCGATGCTTTACTGTGCTGCAGGAGACCTTTCCTCTCTCTGTGACTGAAGAAAACAAGCATACAATAGTTTCCTACAGCTTTTTCATGGATGACAATGGCCATCCATCCCCCAACTCTCCAGTCCTGTGAGAGAACATAACGCTGTTCTCGATGAAGTCACACCACCAGTTTTATTGACTTTGTCATGGATAGGAACTAAAATTCCCTCTGGATCACTCAGCATATGTTCTTTTAATTTTTCTGTTCTACTGAGAGTCGGCTAAAACCGGATTTCTGAGACACTCTGAGTCAGTGGAAAAGATCCCAACTCCTCTGAAAGTGTTGACAGATGAGATAAGAATACGGGACACGGCTGCAGGGATGGTGAGCATCTGCTTCACTTGCTCCCTGCTCCACCGCCCTCTCACCTACATTCTCCAGAAATCCTCAGTATCCTGCAGGCTGCACTTGGCCCCTCGCTGCCCTTCTGTCTCTTTGCATTATACCACAGGAGAAAGACACAGTTTGCCTGCCTGTCTGTGTGCATGCAAGAATCTAAGGCACACTCCGTCTGTCTTTATCAAATTCACAATTTAAATACTCCCCATGCAATGTAAATATTCTCAATTTAAAATAATATGTCTCACTGTGTAATTCCAACCTTGCACAATGTTAAAACAATTTTGCTTTTTGTGCAGTGCAGTTGGAGAAAGACTTCCCCCCCTTAGATCTTACTGTGGTGCACAGCTCTTACTATAGGTACTGTATATGAACTCGACCAGTCAGGGCCACACTCTCATATGCTTGACTCAGCCTGACGTGACTCAGATGATACCATCTCTCATACATTCTCTGTACCTGCTGCACTTCTTGTACAAACCTAACTGCTGCCTGTGTGTTGAAGAATAACAACAAGTCGAACAGCAGACTCAGCGTATGTTAGCCTTTATGAATTTCATCTCACTGTCATGTCTTATTTATGTTACAATATAAATATGATGTAGATTTTGTTTATTTCTAGTAAAAAAAAGAATACACACAAAGCAACAACACAATTATCACAATGTAACTTACAACTTAATATTTTGTAGAATAATGGAGTGTTTTACTAACATCCATATTTTCTGTTATTAAGCCGTGTACTCAAGGTCCAAATGGTGCAGAATAGGGATTAACATTTTTCACATATTCACTCTATCCTGGGAATTTGACTTATTTTTAATGTTTAGCTTTACATACTGTTAAAAATCCATTGTTAAGCCTACAGTTTAAACAACACTTAATACAACAAGTAGAAATATGTATAGCCTATGGGGTCCCAGCCTGTGCAATTTAGTGTATTATTTGATCATATTATTTAAAAAAGAAGGCAAAAAAAGGCCATTCATGTTAATAGACTGAATGAACGTAACAAACTCCACATTCAGATTGAACTTGGCCAAAGTCGCGAGAATGACGATGGAGATTATGACCACCTTTCTCCAGTACTGCTCAGGGATAGATGCATTTCACCACAGTGTAATGAAAATCCATCATATGCTGCCGTCCCTGCCAGTATTTCATGTAGGGACTAATTTGGATTAAATATGAATTCAGTGTTCTCGCATGCTGAGATTCCAAATGTGGCAGCAAAGCACCTAAATAGGACCTAAATAGCATTTGCTATTTAAAAACAGTGTGGGCCCTGGATGGGAAAAAGACAACTGTGCCGGTCTGAATCTACGTCTTCTTAGCTTGCACCGCTTTGGGCTGGGTGTAAAATAAGGTCCTGTGTGTCGGCGGAGGATTTGTATTGGCTTCTTTTTAAACTAGTATAGACTGGTCCTGAATGGGAGCAGATCTGTCCTCTGTCTTATATCTTGATCTCAATGCTTTTTGGATCTGGTTCCAGCCAAAGATAACTCCTCACTCAAACCTGTGACGGCACACTGGTGTTTACAATGAGCACGACACTGTCACAATGTGGAGCAGTTTGACGTTTGAGAACAAAAACATGGATCCACTGCGGAACAAGTACCTCCAGAATCAACACTTCACTCAACACTGATCCACAAACAGCGTGGTGAAATATCTAGGGTTGTCCACAGACCACTAATTAAATATTCCCTTCATACTGGCTGTCCATCAAAACAAATAATATACTAGGATAATGAGCAGCAAGATTTGAATTTAAAATTCATTGCATAACCTAATTATTTTTTCAGCTCTTTGTGTATTAATGTTCTGCTTTATGGCCTTTAACTCAATATCCATGTTTGAATGTATCTTTTTCCAGGTGGCCTTTCACATACAGCCATACAAAGGACGGACGGACCAGAGCATGCATGACAACATCAAATACATCACTGACAAGTAAGCTGTGTTTTTCTGTATCCACTGTCCTCTGTGCTCGATTTGATGCCTTCCCTTCACCAGAGGGTCGAAGCTCTGCCTGCTGTCTCAGTGGCCACTCACATCAAAAGTGTAGTGATGTGGTGAAACATGACGCCTGATAAGGGAAGAGGAGGAACAGGTAGTTAAATATAGATGTCTCCCTTGTGATCCTGCTGTAATGGATCGGCGGATATCTTCTGCTCTGACTTCAAGCAGCCTGGTTGTGTGTCAAAGGGAACTTGTCTCTTTGTCCATCGATATAAATAATTTCAAAGTTCTCTTCTTTTTTTTTTACTGTAACCCAACTGATGTATAAAAGATAACGGCTTTAAGAGAGAGGCGTGGAGAACGGTTTGGAGGTTAACCATGAAACATTTCATCTAATACCATATTCGTCAGTGGACTGAAGAAGAACAAAGCGCCTCTGATGTCGTGTTTACAATGACACAGGACAGTTAAATCAGAGCTTGAGTTCTGATGTCTGGGCTTTATATTGCCGCCAGTATGTTGGGAAACCTGCTGTGTTGACTGTCCATATGACGTTAAGCAAACATTGGAGAAAGAGAAAGACACAATAATTTAAGTAAAGCGTGAAATTTCTGAATTTATGACACAAAGTCAACCTGTGACATTTTAGGTGTATCAAACGTGTTGCGGCCTCAATAGACCAGAGTCAATATGATCAATGGCTTCTATAGACCTCTTATCTGGTTGTAGCACTGACCCTTGATTCAAGGTTTTCCATTACGAGCATGTGAACCACACTACATGACTGACTGGCGCAGGGTCACCGGGAGAAACTGATGAGTCATCCTACAACAGGATGACACATGATGGAGGAGAGGTCAAAGTATACAGAGATCGGCTCGGGCAATATTTCTCTGTCCAAACCCATCCGAGCCAGAGAGAAAACCGAACCTGATGCAGTGAACATAAGCTGCACTGAGTTTGTGTTTCAATGTCCCCCGCATGCATAGTAATTGGTTGATTTCCCTGGTCACAGACATGTGCTGTAAAAATCGGAATCTGCAACATGTCTGTGAGTCTCTTTAATCGCACATAGTTCAAACATAGAAATTGCAAAACTCGTCATCAGCGATTGGCAAATCAGGCTGAAAATCGTGTAGTGTGAACTAGGCTTAACTTGCAGTCTTGTATTGCAGTTGGTATCTGTGTAGTCAAACAGATTCAGACCTTAAAGCCGCACTAATCAATATATTTATCTGAACATTCAAATAACTGACTAATGCGAAAGGTGCGGCTCAAAATAACAAATTTGCAGAGTCCTAGTGTTGTACTATGTGTTGGTTTTCTAATCTCATCAACTTTTCCTATATGATCTGCACAGTATCAAAATGTATGCAGAGAAAGCTGGAACATTAAGTCCTCTCTTGTTTTTCCTGCAGGTATGGACAACATGGCGCCTTCTACAGATTCCGGTCCAGCACAGGTCGGGTCCTGCCTCTGTTTTATGTCTACGACTCCTACCTGACGCCGCCAGAGTCCTGGGCAGAGCTCCTGACAGCCAAGGGCTCCCACAGCATCAGGGGCACACCTTACGATGGCATTTTCGTGGCCCTCATCGTCGAGGAGCGCCACAAACATGACATCCTGGCCAGTGGCTTCGATGGCATATACACCTACTTTGCCTCCAACGGCTTCTCCTTTGGTTCGTCCCACCAGAACTGGAAAGCCATCAAGGCCTTCTGCGATGGAAACAATCTGCTGTTCATCCCCAGTGTCGGCCCAGGGTACGTAGACACCGCTGTTCGGCCATGGAACAACCACAACACCAGGAACCGGGTGAATGGACGATACTACGAGACCTCCCTGCAAGCAGCTCTGTCTGTCAGGCCAGAAATTGTCACCATTACTTCCTTCAATCAATGGCATGAAGGAACGCAGATAGAGAAGGCTGTGCCCAAGAAAACAGTGACCCGTTTGTACCTAGACTACCAACCCAACCAGTCTGACCACTACTTGGAGCTTACACGTCAGTGGGCCGAGAACTTTAACAAGGAGAAAGACAAGTGGTTGATGTGAACGTGGTTTTATTTCCCTGGTAGATGTGCCGGGGGGGGATCGGAAATGACAAGACGTCAGCTCTCACTGTAGAAAAACAACTTTACATTGGTACATCTTCCTGTTTTTCTCCACTTCAGAACACCACTGATGAGCTTTCCCCCAAATATCCACTCTGCCCACATTGTTTTTAGTCACTAACATTTTTGTAAAGGTAAATAAGTTCACTGGTTTGTTGAATCGACAAGGTCACAGCGAAAGGGAATCATCCTTTTGAGGATAACAAATCAGTATGTGTTGTGACATCAAGAAAGTGTGGCTATGTACAGTAACTCTGCTCTTTTGGGTTTTGGTTTTTATTTTCTTATGATAGGAGACTGTTCTTGTCCTATGAATTCCTGTATTTCCTTGAGGACAAATTAAAATGTGTCTGTTTACCAATGGAGAATCATTGTTTGATGTGAAGTGGTAGCAAATGTAATTGATGCAATAGAAGCTACTGAGTTGTAAGCAAAAATGTATGTGGTTTTAACAGTGGTACTTTAGTCAATTCCCTATAGGGGGCCTGTGGCTCATTGTGGTTGAGCTGCTGTCTCCTGGGTGGAAACCCTGATTGTGTCAGAGATTTCCCCAGAGTACAACATATGTCAAATTAAATACGTGGAAGGAGATCCAACAAACCAACCTCTGATGGGAGCAGCTGAAAGACAAAAACAGTTCTAGTCAATTCCCTCTGACACTACTGATAAAATAATACACTTAATAGGTACCTAAAATGGGCTGTGCAGAAAAGATGGGACGACAGTACCTGACCAAGAAGCTTACAAGTTTACATCAGCATTTGTTTGTCTGTTAGTTAACAGGTGGTATGAGTCAGGAAAGAACCAATTTAATGTTGGTGCTGATCTGGATCAGGGGGCAGATCCAGTAATTTTTTTAATTCTTTAATATTATGAGATTTTTCAAAATTGTCGTTGATTTTTTTCTCTCTCTCTCTCTCTCTCTCTCTCTCTCTATATATATATATATATATATATACATATAAATATAAAATTCAAGGTTAGAGTGCCAAGCAATTGCACACACTATATATCAGTCCGCTGGTGACTTTATCACATTAAGTTGCTGAGAGCTTTAAATTCAACACTTCTAAGCACAAGGCAGAAAATAAGGTTATTTTAGAGCCTGACCCAGGAAGCTGCCTCCATCTCACTGGGACTCCCCCTGTGTCTGTGGGTCCACAACAGCCTGTACCTGTCGGAGACATCTTCACCAAGCAAAAAGGATTGAGTTGAGGTAGTGGAATGATTTTACCGCTGAGATTGGAAGCACTAAAAGAGAAGAAATAAACGGCTCAGTGACTAACAAGGAATAAAAATCACCACTGGAAGAATCTCCTTCTCATTTCAGAGGGCAGCCCTAAATGAGACAAAGGTAGAAGCGCCTCCAAGTGGCTCCCTGTGTTAAATAACGTGTGCACTAGGGATCCCAGTGCATTTCTTCTTTTCTTATACTTTTTGGTTTATTTTACGTGACACAGTCCAGTTATAGACCGACCAACTTCTGAAAACAAAAGTTACAGAGGTCATCAGTGAACATTTCTGACTTATGCCCGGGCCACACCGCAGAACAGCTGCGGAACGGTTTGCTTTTCATTTCCATGTTAACAGATTAGAGCAGCCACACCGGATGAGGTTCAGCTGAGGTTCAGGTGCAGAAGCCACGCTGCTCTTCTGGAGAACAACTTATCCAGATGGACTAAACCTAAGAGTTCACCTAAGATACCCATGATGATCTCATAAAGGTAGGATAAGCCATATTAATTCAATACACTTTTTGTCAAATTCTGCTAATATCTCCTCCCAGTCAGCTGTATGTTCTGAATGTGCGCTGGGAAAAAATCTGATTTAAATACAAGCGCTGACTCTGTATTTGCAGATGCTGCACTACCCAAACATCACAACGCCTGTTCCAGCCAGTCGACAACATGGGTATTCATGCTCATGCACAGACTGGGAGCAGAGAGGGGGCAGTGGGTGATAAACAATAAATGCTAATGGTGCACTAATCCTCTTTCTTTCTTTTATTAAAACAAGGAAACATCCACCTGTTACATCTCAAACAAGATCATGAAATTATTCCTCTGTCTTCTACTATCAAGGGATGGGAGGAGGAGGAGCTGAAAATAGAACGGAACAACTACTGTTATCAGGTGGCTAGATCCAATATGTTGAAATCAGTGGAGCTTCTGAAGGAGCAATGAAGGGACGGGTGTATTTGTTTTCATTCCCCAGAATCAATAAGTCCACCTTTAATGACTGTGTACATACAAGTAAACTATGGTTAGTGCAGCTGGTCCAAGTTGGAAGTAAACCTGTGATATGTGACAGGGAGATTGGGTGTAAATTTGGTTTTCAGAGAGCTCATTCCCGAACAAAGATGAATGCAGTTTAGTTTATTTGAATGACAAGTGAAGTTGAGTGGAGGATGATGGTCAGGCTGGAGGGATGAGACAGTTTGGTGGCCTGTAATGAGGGTTGAGCATGAATGGACAAATAAAAGGTCAAATGGGGATTAATGGTGAGCCAGGTGGTGCAGGTGGTGTCGCTGCGAGAAAGCCAGGTGCTGAGGCTCAGGGTGGGGGCACATTTTAATGAGGCTTCACACAGCTTTATCGTTCCTCATGTAGTTCCTGTAATTAGAAAGAATGAAGACCAGAGGCAGAAAGTGGGTTTGGAAAGGAGCTTTGCAGCAACTGAGACAAAGGGAAAGAGGTTTGACACACTTAGGTATGCACAGAAAATCAGCTTCCTAAAGCTGCTTTCAGACGTGCACTGAACTCTGCTGCTCCTTCGTATATTTTCTCCGGAGGAGGTGCATGTGTGAACGTAAATGTCAGAGTGAGGCGCTCAGCAGTTTCTTCAGACTTTCTCCACCTGGCCCCCGAGTATAATGTCCATAGAAATCCAAGAGAAATCCATGTGTGAACTCAGCAGGGGATCCCCTGACGCAAAAAAGAAAACAAAAATCTCCCGGTGAAAATGTGGCGACTCACACGTAGAAGACACAGATGAATGTGTCAAGAGAGTTTGAGGTGATAAGAGCTGGCGACGATGTCAGTGTGTTATCAAGAAAATCATGTGATCTCTGCAGCTGAGTTAATACGTCAGTTCCTGCCTTTGCCTGCTGCACCCCCGGCTTCTCCACCTCTCGCCTGAGAAATGCAGAGGATTTGTTGCTGTTGTGAAGGCGTCTGTGCAGAGAACCTCCCGCTGTGTTGTGCATTCGTGAAAGGCAAACTCTGTGTCAGCTCCACAGCCAATTCTCCGGATTTTACCCGCAGGCCATGTCTGGAAACGGCTTACTGTAAACATAGGCGGTTTTCAGACATGCACTGAACTCCGGATAATCTCCTGGCATTACCATTCATGTCTGGAATTTGCTACACAGTAATAGTGTGTCGACTGTGTTGGTTTCCCAGTTTAGAGGTGGTGCTGTTCATATGAAGCAAAAACACATACCTGTCAATCTCTATTAAGACTGATTTGTTGTTTCTCGGTTTTGTTAGATTCGGTTTTAAGTATTCGTGTTACTAATAAAACCTTGTATTTTGGGGTATAAGCTGTAATTTCAAGCATCTCATGGAAGTATTTTGCTGAAATTAAATAAATGATAAGGCGAATTTCAAGAGATTACATAAACTTTCCCAAGCGTGTTTGGTGGTTGACACTGCCATAACACTTGCACATTTCAAGCAGTGCTCGTCAGAACTTGCCATTTTCCAATCCATAAACCCACGGAGCAGCTTTCAGTGTGCAGGCTTGACTTTGGTTATCTTACAAGGGCCAGCATGTGGCTGTGTAATTTACCAGTGAGACCTGGGTAAGTGCATGTATGTCAGGAGCTTGGAAGTGGAACACATCAAGCACGGTGACCCAACCAGCGGCAGCGTGGTCCGGCTGCAGCCCTCATGTGAATGAGAAATCACTGGAGCCAAGCAGATCCCTCAAGACACTCTAATACCACACTTTGCTGGCTCTGCCCCCGTAAAGCCTGTGCCCATGGGAGTCACGTTAGTACCAGGCTACCGGCAGCTCTTTTACAAATGTCAGGCCTCGGAGCACCTAATAACTGTAGATGTTTTTTCAACAGCAAAGCACAGAGAATTTCTCTCAGAATATTCCTTTCAGCCTCTGCAATAGAATTCAGACTTCTTCACAGGATAATATATTTTGATCACTTCTACAAGTACTACTGATAATTTGTGGTTGATCAGTCAGTCAAACAATCAATCAAGACAAAAATATCACAGACGACTTGATGGATTACCACGGAGTTTGATATAGACATTCATGGTCCCCAGAGGATGATAAGTACTGACTTTTAATGAATGTTAACTTCTGTTTTGCGCCACCATCAGGTCAAACTGTTCATTACTTTGGTTTATGCCTATGGTTTATACCCAGCTTCAGATGTAAGCAAACATTAGCGTGCTTTTACATTTAAACCACAGACTGTATATAAAGACTGACAATGCTTCTCCACTTCCTGCCACGATCCAGAAATGAAGATGAAATATCCTGGATACAGGTGCTGCCATCTTGCACTGATGATATCATTTGGACCCAGAGTCAGTGCAGTAGCGATCGGGGGGGTGGAGATGTGGTATTGAGGTCCCTCCCATGGGTCCCACCAATACATGCGCACATCCAATCCTGAGTCAGTTTTAAGCTGTCAATCATGTTTCATCAAATAACAATTTAAAATCAAACTTAGAAGACAAATTTGAGAAAAATGTGTATTTAGACTTTTTATTTTGGCACATGTCCCATCTGCTAACATGGAGTAGGCCGGGTTTATAACCTATAGGGCAGACAGCCAAAGGGGGAAATCGAAATACTTCACTTTTGAGGAGCTGCTGTGCCGTATATATCTTTATATACAGTCATATGAACTTTAAGCTTGTTACTAACTCGTCCCAACGGTATCACTTGTGTAACTGTACATTCTAGACATGTTTTAATCTTCCACTGTTACATTTACTGACCTGTTACACATACCAACAAAATTGTGCATGGGCATATTATCAGAATGAAGAAGGTAAGTGAAGAGCAAAGACTGTGAGGAGGCTGGATGTTTGTCTAAATATAAAAGTAACGGTATCACATTAAAATATAATCTGTGTCTGGGTCAGAATCACAAGCTAAACCAGAAACAAAGCAGTAATCTGTTTTGCAAACAAATATTACACTGGTGTCAAAAGACGCTTTCCCTATGATAGAGAAAAGCACAAATTTTCCCATAGTACGACGAATTAGGATTATGTTATCTTGTCTTATTTTATAATCGTAAGAATGGCTGAACTACAGCTAAATAATAAGATAAGTTAACATAGGTTATGTTATGGAAGTTTTCTGGAAGCTGGTGAAAGGAGAACTCAGGCAGCAGCTGATGTCTTATGCAGAAGATTTCAATGTAGACTTGATGCATCAAGGAGACCAGAAGGTGCAACAATATACAAACGTCAACAGAGTAACATGAGAAATATTCCCCCCCGGACTCTGAAGATGTCTCCCACAGCATCCACATGTATCTTCCTCTACCTGCATCACCCATTCTAACAGCACATCCATGAAAGGCTAGAATTGCTGTCACTCTCTATGTTACATGTAGGTGTTCGCATCCTATTGGATAGTTAAGACTAAAGTGTTCATTCCTAAATCACATTGTGTCCTTACGTCTTGTCACTGGTGAAATACGCAAAAGAGTTAAAGTTGGTGAGAGTTGAAGTTGGTGCCTCTCTGTCTGGAGCATCTGAGTTAGATATGAAAGTCCCTCAACGTAGACACTACAATGAACTGTTGGTTGGCGTTTTATCGATAAACTGACCTTGGGCACTGCTCGGAGAGACAAGGGAGTAACTGTGGAACTAAACAGGCACTATTCTCCTGTACAGATATAATATACATAATATATAGTGGCATATACAGTAATGTGTGAGGATGGTCAAAAATTCCTCAACAGGTTACAAATCTTTTGTTTATGTCAAAACTGCCATATTTTAAAGGTATAGAATTAACTTTCGTGCTTAGGTTGAGATCAGTATTTGTCCAGCTGCAGCAGTAACAAAGAGAAAACTGCTCAGACTGTGGTGAGCTGCAGAGTGAAGGAAATGCTGCTCACGTCGACAACAGGATCAATATCTGTCAGACACATTGTGAACAAGAAAATCACCGACAGGCGAGGGAGGAGTGGTTTTACCATTAGATAGTGATGTAGGGACAAGATAATGATTGGTATGACAACTGAATTCATAACAAGTATGTTAATCTCATCACAACTTTAGTAAGGGGAGATTGATAAAGCATTATTTCCTCTGTAACTTCCATGCCAGGGTTTTAAAATGAGTAACAATAGCCTCAGTAGTTTGTTTCTCTGACTGCTACTGAAATGGGATGTATGAGATACTTATTGTCATCACCATATTAATACTAAACACATTTATGAGGCTGTTTTCTCTTCAGATGTGAAAAAATGTGATTTGAGCCCCTTTTTATATGATACCGTGTGTGTGTGTGTGTGTTTGTGTAAAGGATATTATGATAATTTCAAAAATTTATTACAGCATTAAAAGTTGTAAAACATAGGCTTCATAGTAAATGACAAATCATTTTTCTACACTAAATTATATTTGCAATCTGGTCTTTCCTCCTGACCCAGAGCCATTGGCTGCAGCGTTCTGCTGTCCATCATGTTTCTTTTACTGTCAAGTGCAGGGCTTCTTTGAGCAGCCGGATGGTGGCTGTTGCATAGAAAACCCTGCAGCATCCTCCACTGGGGAACTACTGCTTTCCAGCCATGTTTTTCTGCCTAAGATGCCATCTCTGTATACCGCTGCCTCTTCCTCTTAATTAACAGCATCTTCCCAGGGTACAGTCAATCCTACGAAGTAGACGACGAAGTAGACTACACGCAGGATGTTGGACCCGAGTGGAAGGACTGGATTCAGTGTGGTGGTGACAAGTCAGATCCTTTATTATACTTCATTCACCAGAGCTCTAATGTAGTTTTATAATTTCACCGCAGACACCTTGACTTGTGATAGTAAGAAGAACACAGAGGTTACTAATTACATTACCAATGGTTTACAAATATTTTCTGCTGAGTTGTAGTGCAGTAGAAATCAAATTGAAATTGCCAACTAAAATAAAGCTGAATAAACCTAAAACCTAACTCAAGTGTAGTACTTGAGTACATGTACAGTTACTCTCCACCACTGAAATTGATCAAATTTCAATATTTTCATGTTGAAATTCAGCCAACAGGCTAATGATTGGATAATGTTTATTTTTATTAATCATGGAAAGAGCAAACATGCAAATCAGTGTATTGGAAAGGATTTTTATGATGGTTGTCATTACACTGATATTGATACACTGATGGTGGAAAATGCTAATAAGAGCATCTGCGATCACAATGGGTTGCACATATAATTACAGCAGAGCAGTTGTTTGTCCATCCCACAGGTTTTCACCAGAGAATCGTGGTGTGGCAGCACCATCTGCAGGCCTGGATTGGTCGTAAAGAACTAAGGATTCAGCGTGACCACAGGTATAGATTTTGAGCAGATACAGTATTCTGTATTTCCTCAGGATTTGTTGCACCTCATTCTAAGGGACTAGTGCAGCGGCCGTTGTAAACCTGCCTGTTTGGAATGAGCTGTTTGTTTGGCCTGTGGTAATGCCCTGAATTATTCTGTAGCATTGGTAATGCATAATTTATAACATAACAGGCCTTAAATATACTATAAAAACTTTCAACGCTCAACATGGGCTGGCTCCTACTTACATTTCACAGCTCTTGACTCCCTACAAACCCAAACTCAACCTGAGATCTGCCACCTGTCCCTGTTAGCTGCCCCTAGGTCAAGGCTGGCTACTCAAGATGACTGTGGTTTCTCTGTCAGGGCCCCGAGGCTCTGGAGCTCCCTGCCTGCCTAGACTCGCCAACTCACAACCTGTCTTTAAACCACTGCTCAAAACATGTTTTTACAGGAAAGCATTTTTAACATGCGATTTGTAATTCAGGTTGTTTTAACTCCTTTATTCCTTTTTTCTTACTTGTTTTAAACCAATTTTATGTAGTTTCTTAAATATCACAGCTTTTGACTCTGCTGCCTATGAGTATTTAGCTTAGTTTCAAAAAGGCATAGAGGTAATGACGTCTGATCCACTGAGCGGGCCACATGGCTTTCATAGCACTGCCATACAAGCCAGAAACCAGACAGATGTAGCCTCAGCGAACCCTCAGGTTCAGCTTTTAACGCTATTGGGATTAAAAGGCTGAAACTCCTGATGACGCCAAAGTACAATTAAAGAGTATTATTATTATTTTCATTATATGCAGTTGTATGTGTTGGTATTTCAATGGGCCTCTTGTTCTCTATGAAGCCATCAAGTGTGTGTAGTTATAAATCATAATTATTATGAAATATAAGTTGGAAAATTCTAAGACAAAAGTATGTGTGTAGGACAAACAGAGTCCTTACCCAGACATTTCTTAAGTAAAAGGGTCGCATGTAGTCTGTATGATTACACACACCAATATGGTATGTGTCCATACAAACTGTTTATGATTTGGAATATGTCTCCTACAGTTAAGGTGAATAGAATTAAATGTGTGGTGCTCACAGTGCAAAACAACAGAATGCAACAAAACAAAATCAGAGAGGAAATGTGGTTCCTCGTTTTTTTCTGAGAATCTCCATCCGTCTTTCTTTGTCAGTCCTTTGATTACCTCAATAACCTCTCAATAAATCTACTGCGGTAAGCAAGGAATCAAAGAGGAGAGGGAGGGGTGGGTATTTCTTCTGGAACCTCCTCTTTAGTTATCTGATTGTTCTCTCACAGCAAGGTTCTTGTCTTCCAGAGAGGGTCATGAATGTGTGCGTCCGGTCTATTTTACATGATGAAAGCTGTGAACTAGTCTGGCACCTCAGCTTTGTTTTCTTATAGTATCATCTTACTGCATCTTAACACTATTTATCTCAGAGATCCAAAGTGTTCTCAGTAGATAATGAGTCAACGGCAACAATAAATCAAGTGCTCTCTCTGCTCGGTCACTGTAACGTCTGAGCAACACTGATAAAATACCTGATTCAGTAGCAAAGTAAACACTGACAAACAGTATGTGATAAAGTACTGAGTTTATTATAATAGTCAACGGTTGCCACATTACAAAGTTATCAAATGGAGGAATGAAGGATGGGACACAAGTCTGTAAAACAACATTAGTACTTACAAATAAAAACAAATCCATGGTAAAAAGTCACGCACATTATAGAGGATGCTCCCTTTGATTCCCTCTGTGCTTCTCTACAACAAGCCTTGTCTCTTCAGATCCTCGTAGGTCTTCTTGTTCACCACATTTCCAATTGAGTCCTCGTACTCTTCCTGAAGGCAGAGAATAAAAACACAAATAAAGGAATATTAAAAGGTCACCGTCACTGAGAGACATTACTTCTCAATCAGCTGTGCAGACTCCTCACCTCTGTGTCTGGCTGCCACCGCTCCAATGCCTTCTGGGACTTCAGTTTCGCCCACACTGTTGAAGAAACAAAACATGAAATGCTTACTTAAAGAAACTACCAAATTACTGCAAAGTGCCAGATGTTGTTGATTCTGCATTCTTACGAGAGACGGCGTCCTCGATCTGAGTGACGTTGGCGAAGTGAGCGGTGTTGGGGATCCCGAGACAGCGCATACCATGAGCGTGCCTCCACTCCTACAGAACGCAACACAAAATATACTTCAGTTTCACACTCTTAACGTCTGATACCACACACTCTGTACCCTGTCTCCTTTTGTTTTTACTGAATCTTATCACACTCTGTAACATCGAGACAAAACAACGTACCGCAAAGTGTCTCTGGAAGGCTTTGGGTCCTCTGTAGGTGTAGTTTCCACAGATCTCACAGTTGTAGTTGATGTTCAGCCCGTGGAGTTTATAGAGCCAGTATGGAATTGGCTGGAGAGAAGAAAACAGTCAGCACTCATATACAGTAGCTTAAGTTAAGACATGGAAGTCATGACTGAAATTCAAGATTTAGCAGTGAAAGTTCAACTGACGTTTGGAACCATCCAGCCAGCATGGCACAGTCAACTCAAAATAAACTGATTTAAACATGAACAACAAGAATGATTACTAATAATATTACTAAATCTGGATTTTACTTCCTAGTAATGACAACTTTAGAGCCCGACCCATTTATCAGTTAGCTGATGAATAGACTCAATTGCATTTCTATTTAAAGGGGTAACGACATCTTAGAAATGCCCAATTAATTAGCATTTCAGATAATGGAGCGACATTGAATCAGCGTTTCACTGATAAAAATAATGAAAAAGATTCAGAGGCTCAGTGGGAGAGAAACATATTTGAGGTTGAGGAATCGTGGTGAGACATTTCTTTTTTATAAACATCTTTCAGCTTTTCAGAAACCCTCTAGTTTTAGGTTGTTGTTTTCAAACCACCGTTAGTTTTTAGAGTGCGTTTTTTTCAGGTCCTTAGATCTTAATGGGTTATATTAATTTATTCTCACAGCTTATTAGCCATCTTATTCCATAAAACTTTATCTTGGAGATCTTGTCATATTAGATTAAGAGACTAGGAGAAGCAGGAATGTCAGTTCAGCTTCTACAGTCCACCAGCTCCACTCATGAGGCTTCATGTGTGTTTAAAGACGTGATCAAGGATTTTGGACTTGTTCTTTAGTGCAATCAAAATCTCACCTTGCCGTCCCAGCCCAGCGGCAGGTTCTTAGGGTTGTAG
This sequence comes from Hippoglossus hippoglossus, assembly GCF_009819705.1. NCBI lineage: Eukaryota > Metazoa > Chordata > Actinopteri > Pleuronectiformes > Pleuronectidae > Hippoglossus > Hippoglossus hippoglossus. Next base: position 19,326,173 of record NC_047161.1, read on the forward strand.
ATGATTTCATTGTCATCGTCTTCACTCTCGCTCTCACTGAGCTGCTCTTCCTCCTCTTCCTCTCGCTCCTCGCCGGTCCTGGCCTGCTTCCTCTGCACGTTCTCGTGAGTCAGCTGCCTCTGCTCCTGTAACCACACACACACACACACGACATGTGTCACATCTGAGTCCATACTGTCTAAGATTAGCTCTGCAACACTTTCGAATGAATTCCAGAGCAGAGTTGATCTGAGGATATATTCACTCACCCCGAGGATCTCCACATATTCATATACTTGAGCTTCCAGGAAGGCGATCTCCTTGTTTCGCTCTGTGTCTCTGCAGAAGTGATGGATGCAAATTGTGATGGATTATATAATAAACTGCATCATGAGTCAGTGTCAGCGCTTCACTGAGTCTCTGCGCGTACTTACTTTTTGGGCCCTTTGGCTTTGGGATTCTTAGCGAACAGTGATGGGTCCAGTGATTCCAGGGATTTGCCTTTAGTGCTGAACAGTCTCTGAGCTCTCTCCTCCAGAGTTCTGCACAACACACACATTGACACATCAAGCAAGTTACACTGTCCTGCGTGTTCTCTGTGCCGCCTCCACCTGTTACCAGTGAGGATGATGAAGTGATAGATGTGTTATCAACAGTTATTGCGGGGGTGTAAGGACCGGGAGGGGAGATGCACCAGAGCCAGTGGGCCGTTTGGCAGCTTCCAGGCTGTGTGTTGGTGTCGGCTCATACCTGGACTATCCCTTTTTAGAGGGAGACTGGTTATCGTGTTGGTTTTTACCAATAAGTATCTCTCCCCCTCTCTCTCTATCTCTCATATTCTGCAGGTATCTCTGCCTGCAGAGATGCAGGATCCAGATATGGTACTACTCAACAACAAATATTATTATATTTTTTGACGATACATTTCACACTTATTATTTTCATTATAACAACCAGTGTGTCAGAAATTAAAATGACGGTAAGGTTACACTGTTTCTGAATGTAGCTTCGCCAGTTGCAGATTTAGACAGGTGGTGCTGTATATAGCTGTAACAGCTACTGGCTGCCATGTTAAAGACTCAATGATCATGTGATAAAGAGCTTTAGATTTAAAAATCAGTTTAGAGATCTTTTATAATGAATTTCTTAGGCACAAAGGGGGGAATAAATAATGTCAAAAACAAACAAAAAAACCACAGCATCGGCCTTGTATTTCAGTTGGAGTGCACCTCTACAAGAACCAGACAGAGAGCATGGGGGACAATGCAGAACACGTCACAGTGGCTTCATGTTTTGTTATGTTCCTACAGTGAAAAACGCCTCCAGTAAAGCTACCATGTCAGAACTGTGGCTATTTGCTAAGTTAATTCTACATGGACTCATAGTGTGCAAGTTTTTCATTACTGATGCTTTAATGTTACAGTGTTTCTAAATGTAAACTACATGCTCACCCTCCACACTTCAGTCCCAGCGCCATGAGAGCAGACTTCAATCTGTCCAGACCCAAAGAGGCCAACTCCTGTGGGACGGAATATGACAAATATACATCAGCAGAGGCAGGAGAGACCAAACTTTGTAATAATATCCGGTGATAAATCATCTTAAGTGTCATTAGTTTTTCTTACCTCCCAAGAAGAAAAGGCTGAAAGGTCCAGATGAGCTCCAGCGTGTGTCATGGCACTACTTGTCTCTTTCTATCGTCCAGAGAAGCAGATGAAGAAACAAACATCAGGTCAGACAAGGTGAATAAATAAAAACCTGAGCCGTCCTCACAAACGAAGAAGCAGTCAGTGGAACTTACAGGCCAGCCTGGGAAGGTCCCATTCTCCCACTTCTTCTCAAAGTCCAACAGCACTTTGCCGTACAGCTCGTTCTGGTCCAGCAAGGGTTTGACCCTGTCTGTGTAGTCCTGCAGGTATTCCAGCAGCATCTCTAGATACCTGCACACAAAAATTAAATGTTTAAATTTGATAAAATTTTCCCAAAGTTGGTTTGTGTCAGTTAAGGTAGTTCTTATCACACTGATGTATGTTCAACTGTCCATGTTTCTGAGGAGTTTGGTTTCAATTAGAAATGGAAATGTCATGATTGACAGCTGAGACTGACTCGTGATTGGTTAAGAGCATGAATCGACTCCAGGATCACTAATGCGCTGATTCTGGCTGCAAGAAATCAAATGTGCAACATGACAGCGCCTGGATCAGAGATACCCTGGTTTAATTTTTGGACAAAAGGAGGAAATGAAGACACGTGGTCCATCTTTACAGTCAGGCTGTGGTCTCAACAGCTGGATTCCATGTTGCTGTTGCCTAGCAGGGGTGTTCACACAACTCAACCACCTGGACCCAAGGCACACCATGTATATCACTACCCACATAACCACAAGCTCACTAGTTCCATTTTAAGGCAACAATATTTTCCACTCAGACGTCAGCGGTCACTTCTGATGGGAATAAACATGATGAACCTACTTTTTGTATTCAGCATTTTTTCTGTCCTTGGGGATGTCAAAGAGCTGGTCGAACGCAGACAGGTACGCGATATACTCGGGTTTCTGCACAAAAACACAGCAGAGGCATCGGATTTAACAAACAAAGAAAAGTTTAGATAGGAGGTGAAGAGTTAAATGATGCAGATTTAAACAATCATGACCTCAGCTCCCTTCAAGTTGATGTACTTCAAGTAGCAGTCGTGGAGATCGAGGTAACGGCCGTATCCTTCCTCGTCTGTGAACTCCACCAGGTCTGTGGAAGATAAACAATTCCCCTCAATCGTCATCATCTGTTACAGAACACCAATATTAACTAGTTTACTGTAAACTAGGGCCGCTCAAATGATGGTCACCTAACCTGCTACAGAGCTATTATATAAAGCTGTTTTCAGACAAGAATCCCAGGTAAAATTCGGAGAATTGGCTACTGATTTTACCAGCAGTCTGACTAACATCTAACTTTAAACACACGTACACACACGCGCACACACACTTTCTTTTTGTTGTTAATATCCTGTTCAATTACAGTTATCTTTGTGGTTGTTACTATTATTATTAGTCTGTGTATAAGTTTGTTGTACAACGTTATAGTCATATCTGCCTATAAAGCTTTGTTGACTTGAACATATAACTTGTTTTTGATCACATTGCTATTATGTCACGCAAAATTCAAGTGCTCAGTTATCCTTTACATAAACCGGACGACCACACAAGAAATTTCTGATTTGCCGCGGTGGCCAGGAGGGATAAACACAGGCTACCTACAGTACCAGAATAAGGTAACGTTAGTGTCCATAAAATCTAGCCAGCAGCGCTTGGGTGCTAACTTTAGCATCTGTGCACTGCCTGCAACCGGCCGATCTCATTTTCTCCCATGTAACTGTGTTTCCTCTCAAACTACAGTATCGCCTAAAGGAATATTAATGATACATCACTGTGTCTAACTGCTTCACACTCCTTTCTTGAAAAGAGACGGTTTTGGTTAAAGTTGTGTTAAGAACCAGAACCTACTACAATAACTTTATTATCAGTGAATCTAGTCTTACTCTGAGCCTCCTCGCTGGGGTTGTCTCTGGCCTTCATCAGCTCTTCAAACTCTACGGACATGGGAATGGAAATCTACAAGAAATCCACACAACAACGTTAATATTCAGCTTCTAAAAATTCACAGAGCACAATTCACTACTCACAGAGGTGACCTACCTCATTCGGATGCTTTCTGTGAAACTCCTTTATCTGTTTCAGTCTGTTGTAGAACTCTGCAAACTCATTTGGTCCTGAGATGGCAGCGAGCTCATCCTTCCTCATCCTGTCAAAATAAATTAAATGGAACATGAAATTGGACCAAAGGGAAAGAGAAAAAAAAGCGATTGTGAAAAGGTTCAGACAACACAACAGATAGTGTTTCACAGATCAAAATCATGATACTAGAGGGAACCTTTATACACACGGGACTTTTAATTAGACCAGGTTAATCAAAGAGAAGACTTACCCATCTTTATCTTCGTAGGAGTCTCTGAGATTTGAGCTCACTTCCATAAACCTCTGTCAAAAGATTAACACACTCAGATTGTCTTCATTTTCATACTGAATGTTAACAGTGGCCATAACACACTTAATGGAGTCACACAGGTTTGTTTTCCTGAGTTTCACCCTCCCACATCACATCACTGTTTCATTTAACAAAGGTTTAACTTCAGATCACTTTGTGTCTCAGTACTTTGCTGTACACAGTGCACAAAAAAAGTGTATTATTAGGAGTTACAGTTTTTAAACGTAAAAGTACTGCAGTGCAGAGATCAGGGGTTAATCAAACAGACATGGACATTTCACTTCAGCTGTCTGGTGGATCACTTGCATGACGAATATTCCAGTAGAGTCTACAAATGCGTACAACGTTTACAGTGAAATACTTTCAAGCATACTTGTGATCTTATGATGAAAGGTGCATGTAAGTGGTCGCTTTTACAGAGGAGATTCCTGGTGGCACACTCTTCTAGTAGCTACATTATCACTTGATAAGCAGTTTTATCCAATAACATGATACCGGGTAATCATTTAAACATTTGCATTTAAGTTGTAAACTAAGAGAAGGCTACCTCTCTAACTTGTAGCCAGGGCTAGCGTTAGCCAGTCGGTATTTAATACAAATCAAAACTCTTGCTTACATCCAACATGGCTCTTGTTCGATGGTCCGAGTTGATCTGTTCCCGCAGCTGCAACGAAAAGAAAACATGAGCTCTTTAAAACTTTCATGTAGTTTGCATCTCTTGTGTTTGCAGTGTTGGGTTAGCATTCGCGCTAAAGCTAGCATAAATCGCTCATCTTACCGTGGACTTCTTATGTAACATTTCTTTAGTTTTAGCATCCATTAACCTCTCCTTCTCCTCGTGGTAGCGACGCTGCTGCTCTAAAATAGTCTCCATGGTCTCAGAGAGTGTCGGACCTTTATTTCGGAGTAAAACAGGCCCACTGACCGACTGCTAGAGAAATGAAAGAAAGTAGCCGCTGCCGTGTGAGCTACGTTTATTTTCAATGGCGCATGCTAGGAAGCTAGCGTCCGTCAACGTACTCGGCGTAGGGAAACATGGACCACGAGAAAAAAGGTTCCGCAGCTTGGTCGGAAAACAGACCGGGGACAAATAAAGACAACGGAAATTAGAAAATGTCAATTAATTTGTTTACCATTATTTATATGCTCGAGACAATTAAATAATAATGGAATTTGAGGAATTCAACTTAGACATTTATAAATACTCGATTGTGATCTTGATGTGTTTACTGATCGTTAACAAGCCCCAGTGCTTTGAGTTGATTGGGTAATGGGGTCAACATCTGCCCGCGCCCTCCACAGCTGCGCGTCACCAGAGCTCAGACATGATCAGCTCCATGTGAACCGGACAACATTAGAACTGTAGCAGGCTGCCCCTGGACTCTGAATGCACACTTCCCGGATGAGGCGGGTTGACAAGCTGCATGATCTCCCTCTCATTTCCACTTCCTTTGTAGTCTGCTATCATCAAAGGCTGCCGCGACGCTCTGCGCGCACTCGCCTGGGAGCGCGCACGGCGGAGGTCTGCCTGGTCAAGTTTCTGTAACGAAGAGAGAACCGGAAGTTGGATTTCTCGATTTAAGAATAAAATACTTTGTTCGCTTAGTTTGGTTTAAAAATACCAAAGTGGGGTTGTGTGATCATTTTTTTGTATCGTGGCAAAAATGCAGGGAAAGAAATTTGTTCAAGAATCACTTCCCTCTTGATTGCAAGTAATTTTTGATTCCGTGAGAATCAAATAGACAAAGTGTGCCTAAACTGAATGCAAATGTTGTGCTTTGGCTCTTTTTTCTACAAGAAAAAGACTGAGCTATAACTAACAAATGATCGAGGAGAGCAGTGTAAATTTACTAAAATGTTCTATTTAAACTGTCGGATTAGTTAACAGTTGTTGCTCCATTTAGATAAAAACGGCCACTATATTAATCATTATTTCATGTTTGCGTATGCAATGGTATTTGGTGATGTGGTTCCCCATACAAAAAACAAGTGTGTTGTTTGTTGAGGATAAAGTAAAGTTTGCGATCATGTTACAACAGGTCTACAATGTAACAACATAAGCTATTAAGAAAACAGCATTCGAAAGATATAGACTTTATATGTTATGATATTAAAATGAGCAGATAACATATGCTTTTTCCATCGTGCAAATAGCTGTGCAAATATGTACATTATAAAAACTATGTCAGGCGGAGCTAGGATTTTTCTAAATCAGGGGACATGAAGGGGCCACAATTTACATTTGTCCTACATCCATGCACAATTCCTGATTCAGTAACGTGCACAATAGTAGCCCAAAGATATTAATTCCCTACAGTCATTACCCCGGTCAAACTGAACCACTGGTCCCCCGATATCCTGTAAACCTGTCTTCCACTGTGTATAGGAAATTCCCAAATTACAAAGCTATTGGAAAATGTTTTTAAGACTATACCTGAGACTGTTGGACTGAAAGTGCCTCACCAGTCAAAACTGTGTGTACTTTGTATCCCTCTAAGACTCATGTTTCTGCTCCAAAAAAAGAAACTCTCTCGGGCTTTTATTTGTACCAGCTACAACCGGAAACGCCGCCTGTAGCCTGGTGTAGCCTGACGGCCGCGGCTCGGCGCACATTCTCCGGCAGCAGCAGCAGTCAGTGAAGGCAGCGGACACGGGGAGCAGCGGACGGCCAGTGTAGCGGATTACTGAACAAACTGTGGACATCTAACACTTTTTCATTTCTCCTGCCGCTGTGCGTCCTGCCCGCTTACAGAGGTGAGCCGCCCGCCGTCTTCTGCTCCACATGAGCGCAAGTCTGCCAACGGAATAAAAGGTGTATTACGTTATCTTTGTAGAGGGAGGGGGCGGTGGTGTGGTTGGTTGGGGAAGACAGAGCGAGAGAGGGGGGGGGAGAGAGGAAGAGGAGGGGGGGGGGGGGGGGGGGGGGGGGGGGGGAGAGGAAGAGGGGGGGGTATCTATTCTGTCTTTTGTGCGGGAGCCGATTTTGCGGTGGTCACCGAGGGCTCCGCTTGTGCTCCGGCTGGGTGTCGGGTTGTTCTCACAAAGACGTGCCCTGTTAACTGTTGTTGATAAGACCGCAAGAAGAACATGGGACCGGGGGTTCCTCGACAGCTTACACCCCCCCCACCACCACCACCACCTCGACGCGTGCCTTTTCTGCTCCGGTCCGAATCCTAACAGCGCTCCTCCCCGAACTCCTTCCAAATATCAGTGATTTTAGACCCTTTCTCGTGCAGACACGTTGTTACGCACTTTACAGCAATACCATCAAAGGCTTTTCACATCATTAGCTGCCACCGTTTAATTCGGTGAACACCCACTGCACCAAACTGCACTCAAATTGAGGCGAATTGAAACTTCCCGTTCAGAGCTGCCAGATATACTCTAAACATAGCACAAACCTTCCTCACTTAAATGGGTGAGTTTAACTAATAGTGCGAAATGAAAAAGTTTAAATGTATTTATTTATCTATTTACCCACAAAAGACTGAAGTGAAATAAAGAATGTTTGTCTTCAAGCAAGCAGCATTTTGCTAATTGCCCAGCAATAACGGAATTTGACAAAATATTCTCCTCACATAACAATGTGGGAACTCTCCCTCTGTGGGGTGGGATATTCTATCAGGTCTGCTCACTAACACAAAGACTCTTTTACTGAGGTTGGTAGTTGTGGTTGAGGTGTTTTTGACGGTTTCACACCTGAAGGGGTAATAAAACACACATTTGCCCCATCTCTGGAGGCAGGAGCCCAGGGCGACACAGTATACTGCTGTGTACACCTGACACCCGGAGACGCATCGTTTCGCACACAGTAATCATTTTCTAGTTTTATTGACTTTGATTATTGACCTTTACAGTACAAGTCACATTCACCCATTTACAAACATGTATGCATTTGTCTATCACACGTCATTTACGCACAGCTGACACAGCCGTCGGGGGCAATTTAGGATTCAATGTCTTGCCCAAGGACACTTCAGCTTGTGGACTGGAGCCGGGGGATTGAACCACCTTCCCCTGCTTAGTGGACAATCCGCTTCCTTCTAAGTCACAGCGGCCCAGCGCACCATGAGAGGGACTCCATTCCCCAGAACACACGGGAGTCCTAACCTTTGGATGTGTGCTATCCTAACCCACATAATCCCCCCCCAATTATCCCCCATATCAACTCACCACCAAATGCAGTTAATTGCATCAGATAGCGTTCATGCAGTGGCTGTTAGTCAATAGTCAGAGGCAGAGTGAGCTTGCCAAAGCCGCTGTCATGTTTATCGAACAGTCTGTCCTCACTTCTGCCCAATTTCATATTCATCTCCGTGAAAACGCCCTCACATTTGCTCATCTGTGTCGTCCATTAATCATACGGCCGGACCTGGCATTGTAAATATAGGCCTTCACCTTGAGGTCCACGTGCACACACGCACACACACATGCACAGAGAGAGAGAGAGAGAGAGAGAGAGAGGGAGACAGAGATGGGGGTATTGATGACCTTCTTTGTGTCTTACATCATTGAGACTTATGACAAACAGATGCTCAACTCAGGTGATGCTGAGGATGGGTAGTAAAAGGTCTGGGGTCTGTGTTTAACATATTACTCAGTACCTCTATAGGTATCCCTGTGGAGCGGCCACTAATGACGGCTTTCATCATTGATTCATCAGTAGTTTATTTTCTGCATTTATGAGTTATTCATCGTGTGGTTCGTAAAATATCAGCTAACGGTGTAATATGCCCCTTAGAAGCTCGAGAGCCCCTGGTGAATTTTATTCTATCAACAATAGGTCTCGTTTGTTTGACCGAAACTAAAGGATATTCGGATTTGATCTCTTAAAACATGAAGAAACCAGAAAATGTTGGATTTTGACAGGCTGGAACCAGGGAATATCTAGTATTCATTTCCTGATCATGGATTAATTGTCAGATTGCCACATCCCAGAACCTCAGTTTAGCAAATCTCCTTTTTTTCCTCTCAGATCACACAAAGGTGCAGAGAGTCGACTCATTATTGTGCAAATATTCTCTTTTCTTTTGTGAAAACGTGCCCTATTTTTGAATCGATGTGTGTCTTGCCATGTGAGGTTTTTAGCTCTGGGAAATTGTATTTGGTATCTTTTATATACATTAGTGTTTATAAATCAGAGCATGATTCTCTTTGTCAACAAAATAAGCTGCAGTATAATTCTTAATAATATAATCAGCCCTTAGTTTGTTGAATACATGTTCATCCTCCTTATGAAAAACTATACACAACTGATTTGCTACAGTATTAGCAGATGGGGTGATGACATTACCGACACACAAACAAAGACTGATTTAATATAGATTTATGCAGTAAAAAAATGTGGGAAAAGCAATACAGAGATTATTAATGGCTTATTAATGACAGCAGTAAGTTAAAATCATGTCAGGGCATTAACATCATCCCTTTTGATTACAGTGGATTCTGTAAGAATTGCAGAAGGTGTGAGAATGGACCCATCCTGATGATGGACTCATCCCTCTGATGAGACGCTCAAAAACCTTTTTTCTTTCCACCGCATGTGCTCTTACGCCGCCTGTGTGTTTGCAGTGTCAGCATGTCCAGTGAGGTGCAGCCGAGGCCGGACGACAGCCCCAACACCAGTGGGGGAAGCTCGGACGCTGAGCAGAGGGAGGCGGCTCCTCCGGAACAGGCGGGCCCCGAGCAGCGGGACCAGACCCAGCCCAAAAAGAAGGAGGCCAAAATCTCCAGCAAGACCGCTGCCAAGCTCTCCACCAGCGCCAAGAGGTAAAGTCGCTGCTCTGGTCGTCTTTTACTCTGCGCTCTCTGCTGCCTGCTCGGCCCCAATCGCTTTGTTTCACTGCTCACCTGCGATTTGCTTGTTCTGTCATTATGTGTTTCAGTCCTCGCTGATGTGCTGAGTTTTGACTTTGAAAGAAATCCTCTATCAGTGGGAACAGTGAGCATTTAACTTGTGATTTTCTGTGTACAGAAAAATAATCAGAAACGACTCTAGTTCTTTATCATTTAAGTTATTTATGAAGCAAAAATACAGAATATTCCCCCTTACCTCAATTGCTCATAGCAGATTTGCCAGGGAAGAAGAACATTTCTCGGTTTGTGCACTTTCACTTTGTACTGTTTGTAACAGTGTGTAACATGCACAGTGTACACCTTCCTATGTAATGTATGTGCATCTTACTATCTTGATAATGTCCCTTTTAAAATACCTGTGAAATAGTGCACGATTGACTACAGAGCAACATGTGCTTGTCAGATGGAGGTCATTGACATGATTTGTATGATGTGTTATTAAACCGCCAGAGGTGTCTGTAGTTTTTCCAACCAGCCACACTTGAAGGCCTTCACAGAGATGGGGGCGAGGTATCGTTTCTCATTATAACTGAGCACATTCTCAGTGTGTCTCTCCTGGAACCGTTTTATAATGAAGGGAAAAAGAGAGAGCGTGAGAGAGAAGTTCAAAACCTGTTCTCCTTTCTCATCTCTGCACTGCTGACTGCATGAAATACTTCATCATGTTGGTTTTTTTGAAAGTTACAGAAATGGTTGGTCTCAGCTCCTCATTTAATGTTGGAAAGGTGACTGGGTGGGGAGGGGGTTTCCAAAGCTACTTGACCATCAGACAAGCAGTTGTAACACTATATACTGGCACCGCAGCAGATACTTAGAACTTACTTGTGCCAAAGGTCAGTTCTGTCAGGACAATTTGGCTCTGTTCAGACTTGGTATTAACATATCACCATCCTGAGAGAGTTATGTTTGTCTGTTCACACCTGATATTAAAATGTGTCCTGGATTTGTCTCCCGTGATTGGATCTCACTTCCTCGTCTATATGCAAATAATCACCTACATTATTTGTGTTCCCGAAGATCAAATTATGTTTTTAGCCAGTCTGGCCGTCGTTTTAAGTGCAAATGACACAATCATTTGCGCTGTTTACACCATTTGTGTCATTTGTGAGAGATACAAAATTAGCATCTATCACTTTGTGTTTAATCGCTTGGAAAGTGTGCGTTGGGTTTGTTGTGAACACAGCATAAAGGCCAGACTATGTTGAAACAGACAAATTGTCCAATGTGTCATCTGACTACGTTTGTAACTGCTCCACACAGCCACAATCAGGAAAAGAAAAGTGCTCGTTTGTATGATGTGTTATCTGGCCTAAAGTCTGCTGTTATACAAATTGTTCAGATGTCCACGCTTTCAGAAAATCTTTTCTAGCAGGCGTTCTTAGTGCTGTACTGGTTTATAAACATGATAAGTAGTAGGTAGTAGTTTATATGTTGAAAGAAAAGAGTGTGAGACAGGTCAACCAAGGGTAGTCGTAATGAAAGCATTTTCCTTGCTGTGATTTAAGTTGACTCATCAGCCCAGTATACACTATTAGCTGCATTTTTTTTTTTTTTTTACACAAATGACTTCATTTTAAGCTTTATTGTTACACCAAAGCTATTTTCATTAGACAGAACAATTTGTTTTTACCGTTAATAGTACAGGAGTAAGGACACGCAACACTGATTTATTGAATTTCACCAGCCTCTGAAAGGACCATAATAGCAAACAAAGGCTCACTTTAACAGAAAAACATAGCGCTGCAGAAGTGTCTACATAAATCTGTTACAGTAATTTGAATCAAAGCATGAGATGAGTTCTCTCTCCAGACTGCAGCAACCTGAGGGTGTTAACATTCAGTGCCCAGGCATTGAAGTGGTAAAACAAGAAAGAGCTATCGTCATGAAAAAAAAGAAACTTGAACACAGCAGTTGAGGTGGCTGCTTGCCATCCCCTGTGGCTGACACGTCAATAGCAATGTATTGCAATATTGCCGTTATTGCGACAGCTAGAAGTCAGACCTCCCCTGTTTCCAACACCTTTGTGAAGGGAGTGATTGTTGGAAACAGACCCCCCTCCCCCCCTCAATTCTTATATTGGATCATTCGAGAGAGTTTCGAGAGTTTTGAGACCCTGTTCTACCACATGACAAGCATTAATTGAGGCATATAGACTTTATGGGTTATGTAAAAAACAAATGCCCTTCTTTTCCCATCACACTGGGAATATTTGCACAGTTTATTTTAATGGTGTAAAACTATATCCCAACACTACATTTGCCATCATATAGCTATGTTCTGCGATGACTTTTTTATGTCACAAACTTGCTGGCTCCTATAGGAACACTTTAGAGAAAGACTCTTTATTTGCTCTTGCAAACATTCTGCTCCCGGTATTTCTCCTCTGGCACAAAGGATGTGATGCCTGCGCTTAAACCTCCAGCCACATCTGACAGCAACGACTTCTTATCACCAGAGATGGCTACAACATTAAAGAATAAGGACCTCCAGGGTTACCATTTTATAGGAGGGTTGACAGGCATAGTTGTTATTTAGCTGTTCTCTGTGCTAGTTCATGTTATAAATCACTGGCTGCTACACAAGCCGAAGCTTGTGCATTCCATTATAAAAGATTTGCTCAGATGATATTGACTTATTTTTTGAGGCATGCAGAATGTAATAGTTTGGTGCTTGCAGTGTCTCGAGGGATTATCAAATGCAATGAGCTGTGGAACATTTGAAAAAGTAAGTGTTTGGTTAAAGAGGCCGTGCAGGAGCAGGATGAAGCCACAGTATAAGCAGGGCTTTTCCTGTTGGATTCCCAAGGCCTCATTCATTGCAGAACTCTCCCTAACAGGTCCCCAGCTTCAGCTGTCAAAATGTGCCACCTCAGGAAATATTGCAGATAAAATTACACAGCAAGCATTCATGCTGAGAATGACTCCATAACTGTGGAGATTGTATTACAGGCTCTTTGCAAATATATGTCTTTTTTCCCCTCCTCTCTCCCGAGTGAGTCGTGTGCAGTCATAGCAGCACAGAGGAGATTTTAAAGGAAAATCCATGGACACTCATGAAGTGTGGTAATTGACTATTTGCACATTCATTTCTTTAGCTGATTTTCTATTGTTACAGGGATTTTTTACATTTCCCAGAAGCAGTTTAGTTCCTGTTGTAAACCTGCCGGTTTGCTCGGTCTGTGGTGATGCTGGTTACAGCTTTTTTTATGTGAAGCTGTAATAGTGACCTGCAGTAATAAAGCCGCAGCAATAAAGACCTGCTGCTGGACTCAGTCCACAGACACCTGAAGCTGCACCACCACTGCTGCACAAAGAGCTGTTCACCTGTTTAGTCAAAGTACGGTGAAGCTGGACTCGCTCTGCGCAGAACCCAGAACTGGAGAATCAGTTGTTATTGCCTTTGTCGTAAATGCCCCCATTGTTTTGAACATGCTGTTGTCGTGATCAACAACATCACTTATGTTAATGAGTTCAACCGCCACTGCTACAGAGCACTGGTCATCTGTTTATTCAAATATTGAAAGTATTGCACGTACACAATAATGACACCAAATTCAACACTGGACGTCATGGGTCCTGAACAAAACATGCCAAGTGTGAAGCTAATGATCGATTCTAGTGATATCTTTTACATTCACTTAAGGACACACTGAGCTTTCTGGAATTTAGAGAGATTAGATAGATACAGACAAATCTGTCACACACTTTGTTCACAAGACAACATATATATTTAACACAATATGCCTACAGTGAGTGAACCATGAAGCAGTTGCAATGTTGGACAAGGGGACATTGTGTCCATCCATTTTTCTAGTTTCTGAGAACAGATCCCATAACCACTCCAGGTTGTGATTGACCAGCTCTGCGGAGATGAGAAAGCATGTGGTTACTGTTGTTATACTGATCTCTGTCTCATGATTCTTTTTTTTTGTTACCTCTGCTGAAGAGGTTATGTTTCTGTCTGCGTTTGTTTGTCTGCCTGTTAGTTTGCAGGATTACACAAACAGATTACCATGAAACCTGGTGGATGGGTGTGGTGTGGTTCAGGGAAGAACCTATTAAAGTTTGGTGCCAATCTAGGAATTATTTTTTACTGCAACATTGCGAGACACTGAGAATAGATCATGGATCTTGATTGAAAAAATCTGGCATATTTAGGGGACTGATTTTTATGAGTGTTTGCAAGTTGGTGCAGATCCAAATACAAATCTAGATCTAGTAGATTTAAATGTGGTTTCATAAGGGGACTCTTGGGCCTTGGTGGAGGTATGAGCTTTACTGGGTGACCTCCTGGTTCCAGATGAAGTGGTATTGGTTCCATAATACATCAATCTTTTTTATTCTTTTGTTGCTGTTAATTGTACATCAGAAACAAGTACAAGAAAATTAGGTTCTCCAGCTCTACAAATTTGTACAAGGACGGTTCCATCCGCCTGCCTGTGGTTCCCAGGGAAACAGATGATAATTAAGATCTTATAGTACCTTCATCTCAAAATGAGAAACCGTGAAAATCTGAAGCTAATTATTCTGTAATATGGAGTGAGTTTGTTCCTCTAATGTTCATGCTATAACTGTGTTCACATTGCCTTGATACTTAAACTCCTCCTGCAGACACATTCAGTGCATTTTTTCCCTCAGTGTAAATAGCATTTCAACACATTTGCAGTAAGAGTTTAGTGTAATGTCAGTAAGCATCACATTGCTATCGCAAAACCGTTCATTGCCACGTCGATGCAGAAACAATACATCATGTCATTCCTTCTCCTTCTCCCTCTCTCGCAATAGCAAATGATTTTTTATGAGCCCGCTAACAAACAGCTGAGTGAACAGACTGCAGGATCAATAAGAGTAGTCAATTATTTCCTTTTTTCCTTCTTTCTTATTATTGCATCCTTGAGCATTTTGAGTTATAGCAGGGAACTGTGAAAATAAGACACAAAGGGAATAGAAGGTGGTGGGGGGGGGGGGGGGGTAAATGGGAATAAAAGAAAATCTCTCAAGGTCTTTCTCAGCACAGAATATGCCGTGTTTGATCTTGTGTCCTTGCGAACTTGGCAATTTGGATTCTGGAGTCCAGACTTATACCAAGGGCCTTTTAGTACCTACTCTGAGCTCTTGATCCCACCTTGTGATCTTCATCAGTAGATAGAGTTTGCCCAGTTCCTCTTCAGCAAACCGACGTGGACGACCAGCCCCTGAAGGGCTCAGAAACCTGGAAAGTTGCACATCAAAAACCGGCATCACTCCATTTCTGCCCCTCATTTGTGAACAAGACCCGGACATTTAAGCTTAAACATGAAATGCATCAGAGGTGCTGGAGGATGACAGCAGCATTTAAAGCTGATTGGCTGATAGTGAAGTACACCACCTGGCTACAGGATCCTTGTAGGCAAATCACTGGCAAAGTAATGTAATGAATTGAATTAAAGAATGTCTTTTCTATTCATCAAACCTTTTTTTAATGTGCTCAGTGTGGAAAAACAGCCAACATCTTCCTGATAGCATGATGGCTGAGACAGCACGGTGATCAGCAGCAAAATTAATTTACCCTGATATATCAGATACGATTCCGTTATCCGACATGGCCTTTTGACATCAATATCAATTTATGCTCACGTGGGATAGAAAATGGCAAATACTCAGCCACGCATCCCCGTGTTGATCTTGTGTGACAGGACCTATTCCCGTGTTCAGTCACAGGGCTGTGGAGCTCATTAGAAAATCAATGAGGTATTCTGTGTGCACACTCGCAGATTGATTTTACAGTCAGGATTTATACAACTGTGTTGTGTTTTGTGTGCGTGTGTGTTTGAAAGAGTGACTATAACATAGATCTTCATCTCGTTTCAGAATCCAGAAGGAGCTAGCAGAGATAACCTTGGACCCACCACCAAATTGCAGGTAGGAGCCTGTTGATTGTGGGTTTTTAAAAAGACCATGTGCTCTGACACCCGAGGCACTTGTGTGTGTGTGTGTGTGTGTGTGTTTGTGTGCGTGTGAGCTGTGTGAATGGATTGTGCTGGCTGAGTGAGTCACATGAATGGCGCAGGTAGATCACTGTGCTGTGTTTGCACCGCTGTGTGCTCAGGCTGAAGCATAATGAATGGCCCCTGTAAGCAGTCTGATACATGAAAAAAGGGTGAGAAAATAAAATAAATAAATACCTGTGCGATTGACCTGATTGGCAGTGTTTACTGTTGTGATCGCTGTAGCAACAGTGTTGTGTTAGCTCACACTCCCTGAGGATGGGAAAGGCCCTCCATTGTGGCTTGACTGGTTTGCATGCTTTATTTTGCTGGCGAGTCGGAGCGTGGTGAAAGACAGGGGTGCCTCCTGCCAATCAAGATTTGAGTAATGGCCTTCATTGTGTGGGGCTTTCTGTTGGGTCACCGTTTGTCATCCTCCTTAAACCAAAGACTTTTGGGAGCAGTGTTGGGAGTGCGAGGAGGAGGAGGAGGGGAGGGGTCGCAGGCAGCGAGCAGTAAGTTACCAGAGTTCAGACATTTCCTGCAGGGCTGAGAAAGCAGGGAGACTCAGTGATGCATGAAAGCTCTCAGGCAGAGCAGCTGGGTTTTTAGTCACTCCAAACAGTTACCCAATCCAGGGATTTACTGATCCAGCATTTTTCTCTTCCAACACCAACCCTGATGCTTCAACTCAGTGCTTTACAGCTCAAATTTAAAATCTGCCAAAGTTATTGGAATCCGTCTTTTTGTCCACCATCGTTTTAGGGTTTTGCTGATTTTAATTATATTGTTCTAGACTGGGGAAGCACAGTGGTGATTTCCATGTCTCGACTGGGGTCTTTTTGTGTGGAGTTTGCATGTTCTCTACATGTCTGATCGTCGGCTTTCTGTGGGTACTCACGATTCCTCCCACAGTACATGCAGATTGGGATCAGGTTAGTTGGAGAATCTTGAACATTGGGTGTAGGTGTGAATGTGAGTGTGATTGGTTGTTTCTGTCTGAGTGTTTGTCCTGTGATACTCTAGCGACCTGTCCAGGGTGTACCCCGTCTCTTGGCCAATGTTAGCTAGGATTGGCTCCAGCTTTCCCTGTGACCCTCAAAGGATAAGCAGTACAGATAATGGATGGATGGATGGCCAAGACTGTCGAGACAGATTCTTTTGTTATAGTAACTCGGTTATATTTGTACCATATCCAGGCCCGAGAGCAGATGCCTCTCCAATACATGCCCCATGCACAGGCTGTCTATTCATGTGATAGACACATCTTACAAACACAAAGCACTGAGCTGCTCTGATGAATGGTGATGCATGCAGATGCTCATTGTCCTCTGGGTGTCCACAAAGAATGGCTCAGGCAGAAGGTATGGTATTTAATCAGTGTCTGGACATCACGCGCACATAAACACTATGCTCATGCACGTAATACGATCCTACAGAACAGTATCACATGCACGAGTGAGAGAGCATTCTGCTCTGTGTGCACAAATGAAGTCTCTTGAGCAGGGGACTGTGATGAGGGTGAGCTTGACCCTCCCTACGCGCTCGCCTGCTCAACATGCATTCAGCCCCTTTTGAAGCTTTGGCAGGGACAGGGACTGATGTCTGCTGTTATGATTGGTCTCTTTCTGGCCTGGAGAGAAGCCAGAATCCACGCAACAGAGGCAAAACTGAAAGAAAACCATAACAATACAGATATCTCAGGATATAAAAGAAGAGCCACATGCGTAGAATACACAGACAAAAATCTCAACTTGTAAAGACGAGATAAGAGAGCTTTTGTTGATAAGGGCTGACGCCAGTGTCGATATACTGTGCACAAAAATATGTGGTTTCCACCGCTGCATTTATACATCATGTTCAGTCTCTTGCATGCTCTAGGTGGCACCCCTGTGAACACTCTGAATATTTTGCCCTAGTTGTGAATGTATCTGACCGGGACAATCTCTTGCTCTTCTTCATATTTGAATGGACAATGTCGTGTGGACATTTTCTGGAGTTCATGTCCGAAAATAGCTTAGGTGACAGCTCTGGATGATCCATAGTGACATTTTCACTATAGTCACCATATATTTTTGAATATTGTAAATCGAAATCACATTATGTATACCTGGAATGGTTTTCCATTTTGAATACGTGATATTAACATTATGACCGGTAACAACTGGACCGCAGACACATTATTTGAGAAATCCAGCATGCTGCTTCAGTCTGTGCTAAAGGGAGAGCTGGCATGGCGGGACAGGAGCCGGAACTGGTGTGTGTTATACATCACACCTGTGATTCCATAAAGCTGGCCGTCTGTCTGAAAGAACGCACTGGGGCAGAGTTATTATGATGGCTTTGCTTGTTCCAGTGTAATCAAGCAAAGGCAGCATATAGAGTGGTCTTCCTAACAGCAATGTAGACCCTATCGATCATTTCTGTATGGGGTTTTAATGAGACATCCACTGTTCTAAGTTTCTCTTCCAACATTAGGATTTGGAAACTCACACTGCTTAACAATCTGACGCCAGGCATGTTGGCTAATAAATCAGTATTATGAGCTGGATTGCTGTGGCTCTGAACATTGAGTCAGTTAATGATGTTTCTGAAGGAACTGTATTTAATATGGAGTGCCTCTCTCGGTTTTCTTACTCCAGTTACTCAAAGGTCATCATTAAGATGATGTTACTTTTTCCCTCTCCTTTATCGACATTAACTAAGCATTTAATGAGGTCTGACATTACTTTCTCCGTACTGTGTTTCAAAAGACCTTAACAACGAGAAATGTGGAACATTTCTATTTGAGAAAACCAGTATAATCACCTCCGGCTCCTTTTGTAAAGGCCTACCATTGCCTTTACTTTGAAACTTGCACTAATTGCAAAGCACATAAAGGAGGTGATGATTAACACATTAAAACGACCTCACTGCTGCAGATGAAGAGTGTAGAGCAGGGGAACTACATTTAATTTGGATGTGGAGCGTCATGTTAGGGCCAAGGTCAGTCAGGGGACGAATCCAGCACATCCAGCAGATAACAACTGTGAATTCCAACTAATCACAGTTTTACACAAACCTGAGATGGACTCATGCATTTAATAAAGAAATGAACCCACAGTTAGCCGCAAGCCTGAACAACCCCTAAGGGATCTACACCAACATTTTTTGGGTGATTTGTTTTTCTTCATCTGTTGTAATTCTTGACAAATGGTCAACCCTTGCTGGTTTAGTATGTTAACTCATCAAATGGACTCATTATTTTGACAGGCATAAAAAAGCCATTTCACCTTTTGAAAAGTTTCTATCAAAAACTTTCACAATAAAACCATTAATCTGCCACAGCTGCTTGAAGTGTAATTAAACAGCCACTATTTTTATGAAGGGACTATCTGTCACAGTTGGAGAGATCTCTCCAGCACCTGTCGGCTGTTTGTCGGCCCTCTAATATCAAACACAAGCGCTAAACCTGCTGAAGCAAGCCATTATGTTTCCTGACAAGTGGACCAAACAGCAGAGGGGGGAAAAAGAAATTTCACGGGCAGACACTTGTATAGAAAATGACATTTTTGTGTTTTTCCTTGAAGAATGTCTGCAGTGAAAAGGAGTCCTCGTGACGAATGGATTGAGCTCGGCTGCAGTCGGGAAACCTCAGTCATAAGTGAAAAATTAGGCTCAAGCCGTTGGAGCATTTTTCAGGGGGAGTCAGACACATAAGCCACCGGAGGCGTGGTGCTGCTTGAAATGTAGATTCCAGCATTCGTATGCCCCTTGGGGTATTTGCCCCACTCTTTAACAGCTCCCAATTCCCCCAGAAGGCTGTCACATCCCCGGTGTTTGATTTAGTCTACGCGTTTCACCACAACAATTCCGTTTCAGCCTGTTCTTTTGTGTGAAAAGCGAAGCACAATTGCACATTGTGGATCTTAAAAAACCCTTCTGTCGAGATGAATTCCCTCCAACGGTACTGTACCTCCTCACACACAGTGTCTGTTTGAACAAAAGGCTCCACATCTCCCCAGCCCTTTCTTCACCTACTAATTGATCTGACAGTGTTAAATAGGCTGCGTTCGCAGAAAGACATCAGATGTGAGGGGTTATGAACGGACGCTGTGATGCAGCTCATTACCCCACAGGCTTTTTTTTTTTCTCCCGCCAGAATAAAGCACAGCTCATGATCACAGCAGCTCCAGCAAACATCCTCTTTGGCTCATTTTGTACATTCCCTTCCTCAGTAGCTCAGTAGCGTGAATGGTACTGTAATCCCTCTCGGGAGTGAGAGAATAAGAAAACACCTTTAACTTTTACCGAGACTGCATGCCTTGTTTAGCTTTGGCTTCACTTTAAACAGACTTAGTGGAATTTTTTTGGAGCCATATGAGGGAATATTTTTCATCATTCTTTTTAATCATCTTTGTCACACTGCCAGAGTAATTAATTGAATGTGACCAGCACTCTGGCAGGGTATGGAAATAGCCCCCACACCAGACATATTATATTAGCCCATTGCTTGGTGGCCTTCCTGTGTGTGTGTGTGTGTGTGTGTGTGTGTGTGTGTGTGTGTGTGTGTGTGTGTGTGTGTGCGTGCGTAGGTGTGTGCGTAGGTGTGTACGTGTGTGGCTTTTCCATAATTACCATATCCTTTCATAATAATCCTGGCAGCATTTTGATAAGAATCCCCCATCGGCTGATGGGAAAACAATGTGTGGATTCCAAGAGGAGAATTGGCCTCTCTCTCTCTCTCTCTCTCTCTCTCTCTCTCTCTCTCTCTCTCTCTCTCTCTCTCTCTCTCTCTCTCTCTCCTTAATCCCAGTAAAACTGTGTGTGTTCCAGGGGAATAACTTCCCAGTGAATATCTGTATCATCTAAACACTGAAATTAAGAAGGCAGAAGTGTCAGTGCAGAATGGGTTGGAATGAGGGAAAAGTAGATTGATCCGTGACTACCAGTCTGTAGATAGGATTGACTCAAACAAAACTTTCATTGTCATCTGAATTCAAGTGCTGAGAGGAGGCAGATGCTGATGCCAGCGTGATTCTACATTTTCATCCATCATGTGGCAACAAACAAGTGATTAGCAATGAGCTGGAGCTTTGCACTGGCGTAAACTAATGTGTACTTAATTTCATGCTATTATCCAAAGCTGAAAAAAACCAAAGAAATACGCTCAGCAGTATTACCATGGGATCACACAGGATCAAATCTATTCAGCTGACACTGCTCTTATACTAAATAACATAAGCAAGTCAATGACTGATGGATGATAGGTCTCCCTTCCACCCTCTGCACAAATGTGAAACCAAAGTATCCAGGATATGGGTTCTGTCATCCCGCGCTGGAGACGTCATTCGGAGCAGTAGTCTGCACAGTAGTGATCATGGAGTGGACATTGAGGTCTTGCTGATACATGCACTGGACCTAATTACAAATCAGTCTCAGCGGGGGACAGCTCACCTTTTTTATATATCAAATAAATGATTTAAACTACGTTTATCATAAAATCTACACTACCTAAGATGACAAAAAATTATAATTTGGTATATACTTTGACTTGTTCTGTCCAAGGTGTACCCTCCCTCCAGCCCAATATAGGCTGGGATTGGCTCCATCCCCCCGCGCCACTCAATGGATATGTGTTGCTGATGGAGCGATAGTGTAATTTGACTCTTTCAAGCTTGGACTATGTCCCATCTACTAGGGGGTCGGGGTTCATGATCTATACTGCATAAAAGGTACATAAAAACCTGAAGTTAATCTAAATTTGTTGGTCATTCAGCTCAATTTGTTTTTTAAAAGCACAGATGTATCCCAGTGTGTTCCACGACTGTGTAGATGTATGACAGGGTTCCTTAAAGAGTCACCAATCCTCAAAGAATTTCATTACTCTGCTGTTCAGTCTGTAAGTGAAGCAAAATGTTTTTAATGCTGCCTCAGAGATGAGCACAACATAGGATAAGAGTAACATTTGAATACAATTAAACATAATATAATATGTCTGCAGCTAAGGATTATTCTCATTACAGATTGGTCATCCAATTATTTTCAGTCATTTGGTTTATGAAAGATTAGAAAAACGTTTCCAAATTAATTCTTAAGTCTAGTCTTGTCTAGCAAACAGTTCAGCTTTTCATATTGCTGTAACGTACGAAATCATGAAAAATAAATACATAGTTTTGAAATTAAACATTAATGTGATGTGAATATATGAGGTATTTCACACTGCAAACAGCATTTAATTAATGACAGTTATCATGGCTGTCATCTGTTAATAGCAATAACCACATGATGAAATGCTTGTATCATGCATCGAATGGGAAATGATGCAAGAAAAGAGAAGCTAAGTTTGGTTTCACTCCGCTGCAGCCATTACATAAACAACAGTCGCTTAAATACTAGTAATCTCACTTAAGTGAGCCATGAAATCGAGGAAATACATTTTCATTATGTTGTCAGTCGTAACCTTTCTCTGGTGTTGAGGAGGATGATTATCAAAAGCATGTAATATGCAAACTGCTATGTGGAAAACATTTTAAATCAGTAATTGTCACCTTTTATAGGTGGTGTTTAATATTAAGATTTTAAACAAGAGTCACATATGCATATGGGAATGTACTGCATGTTGTGTCGGTATGTCAGGGAAAAGGTTTTTCATCTGAGCTGTGGAGGCACACTGTGTTCTTACCAGTGACTCATCTCATATGTCTCTCTCAGAACTGTGTGTTTGGTGTGAACCATCAGTCTCTGAGCAGCTGTTACAGCTGTGAGGACAGTAATACATCAAAGTCATAAGCAGGAGTCCTGTATCGGCACCATCAAAGGGTTTTGAGTGTCCTAACACTGCCACAAGACGACATTTAAAGATGTCAGTTAAATGTGCACTATGAATTACATTCCTCGCACTTTGCCCACAGTAGTCTCTCAGTGATTGACAGGGGGACAATTAGTGGAGGATGTTATTGCCTACAGAGCTATATGCTGTCTGTCAGCTCTTTTCCAGCTGTAATAAACTAATAGAAGTGGAGCTTTTACTACACAGAGGATAAATCCAAAAGCCAACAACACTATGAACAGTGTCCCACTGTAAAAAAGTGTACTTTATGTTCTTGGGCATAAAAGACAATTAGAGGTTGATGGGTTTTATTAACTTGAATTGTTAGCATGTAAAGGACGAATTGAAACTGTGCCAGCAAATGTGGCTCAGCAAAACTGCGATAGTTCTGATAACTTAGACTAATTAAACTCACTAGCTGAGATAAATGACGAAGGGAGAAAGTTTAGCTAACCTGGTGTTTGTGTGATCAAGTTTAAATTATTAAGTTACTGCTAATGGATTGTTTACCAAGGTCATGGATTTAAGATGTTTAGTAACATTGTTAGCTTGTTCGCATCTTCCCAGAATACATTGCATTAAGCTTAGAATTCAGCACAAATCCCTTCTTTCCTAATATGACAGAAGAGGTTGGTTCGCTCTGCTCCAAACAAAGTCAACACAAACCATGATGAAGATACAGTAAATCAGACGCTTCCTGCAGCACTTGAATCATGTGGAAGATATGGAAGAAGGCAGCTGTACAAATAGCAAAAGCTGTCATGTCTCATTTGCCATGCTCATTTATAAACTGAAAATGTCAAGTGCACAGCACCCAGGTTTCAGTTTAACTATCGAATTAATGAACAAAAGTAAAAGTTCTGAGTTGCAAACTTCGAATATATTACCTTAATTTAACAAAATGAATTAGGCTTAACAGCCAAACCTCGAATTTGAATGAAGTTTGATCATTACAACAGCACAGAGTCAAAAGAGAAAAAAACAATCCAACCACAGGCTGCTCTATCAAACACCATTCAAGCAGCTTTTAAAGTGTGGATCTCGCAGATTAAGTGGCATTGTTAGCCTCTAGCACATTGGAATGACTTCTGACTGAAGCTGTTAAAATGAGCTGAGTGTAACTAACATTGTCGTGATTGAGGTTTAATCAGACTTCCCTGAGAAGCAGGACTTATCCTTGCAAACACAATCCATTCAGTAAACAGTCAAATACAATTTAACCCAAAATCCAGTCAGAAACATACATCCCATCATGAAGACATCTGGGGTTTCACTGCTCCAATAATTTCCCTCAGGTTCTGATTCAAATACGTCATCACACATTATATGTCGGGTCTCCTTTTACCGTGCTGGAGGGGGGGGCTTATTTAGTAAAAACACAATTACAGTAAAAGTCAATACTTTTTGAAAGAGTTCAGATATATCGGATTGATTGTATTAATTATGAAAAATTTGCCATGTGCAGTAATATAGAAAATTGATGAGGTTATACATCGAGATGCATTAAGATGCTTTGAATGGTTGACAGGTGAATGGTAATCGAATTGTGAGGCAAGTGAAGATTCCCACCTGTAGTCTTACTGAGCCTTTAGTTTTTTACCCGATTAGCTTCCGACATTTAAAGACTTAAATAGTAAACCCGAAGTCTTTGTTTATAAGCCACACAGAAGTGTGTCGACACTTTTGAAAGAGAATGCATCTTTACACCTCAAACACAAGCCGACATTTTTCAAGAGCTGCTCGGTCACATACTTGACAGAGGCTTCTTGTCTTTGGACCCGTCCCTTGTGTATGTGGGAAGTGGTCTGGCTGCAGTTCAGGTCTGCAGTCCGACTCTGCAGCAGCATCCCTGCATGCTACTGTAGCTGTAGTTCTGTCTTGTCAGATAAAAGGGAGGAAGGCTGGTTTGTTATTAGGAAACATCCTGCAGTGAAGCAGCCGTCTGGTGGGCACACCTGCTGTTCCGCCAGCAACTCACCGCTCGCACTGAAAGTCGCCTCTTTTGTTCACACGAGCAGCGAGAGAAAGGAAATGGAATGGAATCACAACAACAAATAGAATATGTTGAAAATGTTGAAATCCAACCGACGTGCATTCAGTGAGATGCAAAATGAGCTGGGGCACTGTTTGCTTTACAGTGCAGAGCCTGTGGTTCCCCGGTGATGAGGGTGGTTCTTAATAATGACAACAGCAGGCTGCTACATGATAACAATGCATTGTGACATGATGAAATGAGACGTCTCTGTTTCTCTGCTTCCTTGTCACTGATCTTTATCACACTTCAGACTCAGAATAGCAGAAACATTTCTGTCTTGCCGCCATGCTGTCAGAGGTGCCGTCCTTGTTTGAGCTCAAGGTTACACCCTCTGTGTTGCCTTCGAGGACACCTGCCCATCACCCTCCACGGTGTAATGCAGAGTTACTGTTGTAGTCGTTACTGTTTCCTTTGAAACGGCGCACTGAAGGGCTTCTACAAATTAAACCATGAGTAGTCAAAAGTATGTGGGCAAGTTAATACCTATGCTTACATTAGTGTTCTTACTTATGTCTCACTATCCGGTTGATTTAACTCATGTAATGGGATCAATGTACTTGTTTTGCCTAGAGCAGGCATTAAACTACGTTCACTTCATTGAACTGGTCTTGTGTTCCTGTAGAGAAGAAGAGCTCAGCGACTCACACGTTCCTCACTTTGGCTGAGGGTTAAGGGCAGAGGATGTTCCACCTTGTTGAGCACTAAGAGGCAAATTATGATATTTTTAATATGACCCATACAAATAACACTTGATTGATTGAACATCCAGCATTGGGAAGATAGCGTGTTGATGTGGCGGAGCCTCCCAGCGTGAGTTAAGTTGTGTTCTAAGACACAATAGATGTTACTTGGCACATACCAGTAGTATTACAGTTCTTTTCAGTATGATAGATGCAGGCGTTGTAATCTTGGTACCATGTGTGAAGTTAATTAAGATGTGTGTGGAAAAACCAATTGGTTTCTACCAATATGAATTAATAAGAATTGAGCAATTCCCACGACTCACTCTGGACACTTTTGTGAAATCCCAGTTTATTACAGTATGGTACTGAAGGGTTTTGCCTAGTCTGAATATTTCTAGAATTTTTTAGACTGAGAAAACACAACTACCCAGTTAAGTCATCCAAATACAACAAACTATGTTTAATGTTGAATTTACAAGTAGATATAAAGTAAACATAACTTAAGACTAATACATCTATTTACTAACTTTTTAGTTAGATCAACTATAGCCCTCTCATCCTCTCCCCTGTTTTACTGAATGTATTTTCCCAGTTTGGTGTCAAGGAATTTGACTGGCCTGCACAGAGCCCCGACCTCACCCCCCTCCCCTCCTCTGGCTTTTGGATAAACTGGAACACCGGCTGCGAGCCAGGTCTCTTCACCCAACATCAGTGTCGGGTCTGACTAATGCTCCTGTGGCTTAATGGGAGCAAATCCCTCCGGCCAGCTTCCAACATCTGGTGGAAAGACTGAAACTGAACGGAGGAGGAAGAGGAGGAGCAGCAGAATAGTTTTCACATGACATGTTACTAATCACAAATAGGTCAGGTGCAGACAATACTTATGGCCCCTACAGTGTAGCGCAGACTCTCTAAGATAATTTATGTATCAACTCAATAGGCCCTAAAGGAAAAAGAGTGTGTTCTGCTCTGAAGCTCTAATAAACACAGTTGATAATTCAGTTGTACTTTCACAGTCTCGTTAGCACCAACTCATGATGTTATTTTTCCTGATCAGTCGTGCAGCCGGAGAGATTTGTGAATTCATCTTTTTTTAGAAAAAGCTACCAAACAATAGTGTATTATGTGTTAATCACTAGCCCAACTCTATTTTACTTTCTCAGTAGATTGGGGTTCAGTAACATTATAGCATTTGTCTCTGTTTATTTAGTCCAAATAGTTTCAAATCTTATTCATATCAGGTGCTATCAATGTTTCGCAATGTATCAGTTTATTTTGTTGTTCGTAAATGTTCTCTTCTATCCAACACACATCATCTGGATCAGCCCTATCACATCATCCGGATCAGCCCTATCACATCATCCCAAATGTATCACAGTCTGTCACAGTGTCCCAATTCAGGGGCCACCTCCTTTTGTGAGCCGTGTAGACTGCAAAGGCCGAACTGAAATGAGACGGTCTGGTACAGAGGATTTCCATGAGCTGCATCGCCAGCTTGTCCCGCCCTTATTGCTGTTGCCAGGCAACAGAGCAGCAGTTAGACACGACGAGAAAGTTTTAATGCCCCTTGGTTTTCTAACAGGGGAGCTGTTCAGTTGAGTTGAAGCCTGATACTCAAGGCATTGGCTTGTTGTTTGTCGGTGCCATTATCTCTTTGAAAAACAGTTAGTCACCAAAGCACAATGAATCTTGGGATAGATTGAGCCGAGAAGGATCCACACATTGGAGCCTGGGAAGGAGCCTTCAAAATGGGACAGCCTGATCGCATCCCTATGATGCAATCAGTCTTTAAATACATCATCTGAAGGATGCAGTCATTAAATTGAGACACCTTGTGTCTTGTCTCACTTATTATGTCTCTTCTCACTTAATAATAAAAATGTTAATGGAATCTGGTGCTTTCAATGTATCCTGCTGACTAAAGTTCTCAATAATTAATGCAGCATGCAGCAACGGCACATTAATTAATGTTTCCAACTTGTTGCTGGAACCTGAAAACAAGATTAGCAGCAGAACATTTGAAATGCTGCTGCAATAGATGTCACCCATAAAAATAACAGGTGTAGCCTCCTATTTCTTTGCACCACTTATTTTACTCCATCTGCCGGCTCCAAATTCCGGAAAAGACTCGAGGAGATGGATAATTTCTCATGAGAGGAGTTGCCGTTTTTCTTCCTGAGCAACAAAAGCCCACAGTCAACCGTTCATGGCTGTATAGAGGTGTTACTGACTGAGTGTTATTTCTCTCTCCTCACAAATACGGTGTGAGGCTGCAGATACCAGCCTCCACAGGCCACTGCAAAAGTTAAGTGGTTCAGTGTCATTGTTAAATTAATTGCAGCTAATATAATTTGCTATTAATTTGTTTTTTTAAGTGGCAAATGGGATGATCCTGGTAATATAAACTAATACATTTTGGAGAATGATCTCAATGTGTTTTATATCACATACTTTGCCTGTAACAAAAATGGAAGAAAGATAGAAAAGTTAAAATTAGGCGTTTTTCCAACCTGTAATTGCTCTCCAAGTTTTGGAACCAATCCCTAAATCTGAGTAACGGACATGCAGTGTTGTCTGGTCAGCAAAACCTAGACCAAACAAGTCACAGAAGTTCCACTATGAGTAATCACTGGTGCTGTGTGTGCCAGGTAGTCGTGTATCACAGAGGCGACAGTTTGGGGTCTAAAAAACGTGACCTTAAAGAAAATCATTATCAGTAGTTGGGACGATGTAACTGGAACAGCAAGTGAAATGAAGTAGAGTCCACGAACAGCGTTGACTCTCATGACCTGTATCTTGGCCACAAAATGGTTTAGTAGTACCGAGCATGTCATTTTACTAAAGATTTCTGGATATATGGAATGCAGCTGTCCCTGTTTGAACGTGAGGGAGCCTTAACTGCAGCTGTCTGATTCATTCCAGTGACTCCAGCAGGGGTTGTGTGGTTGTAGGTCTAATGGAACATTTACTACAGGAAGTGGCTGCTTAGGGCCAATTTGTTCTCCTGTAAAAGATCTGAACACGGTGCTGAACTGACAGATCAGTGCAGAATTGTGCACAGTGGTGTCTGCAACACAGGGACAAATCATTTTCCTTCATCCTCACAGTTTAGGGAGCCTTTATTTTTTAAATTCCAAACACAATTTCATTTGTATTTATATATACATTTTGTTTTCTCTATTTTTTTATTCTTGTCAGGTGTCCATGTCATGCTGCTGAGTCAGACAGATCTGTGCTGATGTGTTTGTGGCCAGCTGATGTTATGTTTCAACTTGTATCTTAAAGTTGAAATAAATCAAAGCTAGAATCAAATCAAGTCTGGTCAATCATCAGTTTCAATAAAGAAATGAATGAACTGTTCCTGATACAGATCCATAACAGGCAGTGTTTCTAAGTCCTGTATCACCAGATCATGTAAGGCCATTACTTTCCCTTTTCTGGTCAGGTGAAGTTAAAACCTGTGCTTTAATTATTCTATCAAACTGTACTGAATTTAATCTATGATCTGTCACAGGGAATATACCACTTTTTTTTTAACTGTTACACTATTGTTATATTATAATCCCTAAGCTATTTTTTAAGATTTTTGTTTTGTTGGTCTGTCTGTCTGATATTAAGCATGATTATGCAAAAACTACTGGATGGATTACCATGAAAAGCAGTGGAATGATGCGTTATCGGTCAGGGAGGAACCCATTAAATTTGGGGCTGGATCAAAATAAATTGGCAGATCCAGGAAAACCTTCTCTGCAGCATTTCCCACAGAATTGGACAATAACAATTTTATGAATGATAGCTGTGTGCAAGCATGCAGCTAATAGCTCTGCACACAGTTATACAATGCAGTAACAGAGCAAAGCACCAAGTTTGAGATTGTTTATGTTAATATGAGAAGTGTAAACATTTCTTTGGTACATTGTGAAACTCTGGCAGGACAAATCAGAATATGCCATCTGGATAATTAATGGGAAACAGTGCTTGGTCGAGGTGAGGCCTTGGCACTCAGAGTACCCTTCAAGTTCAATGAGCATCAATGTTGAACTGGAATATGGACATACAGTGTGTCTTTCTCTGTTTGCTGCATCAACATGTGGAACTCCTTACCCTACAGCACTCAAACTGCATGACCGTGACCATTTCAAACTCAATTTGTAACAGAGGGAAGAGTCTTAGAGTCAGGAACAATCCGCTGCTTGTATTGTACTCTGCATGTTTTAAAGGCCGGTCCTCTGATGAACGTTCAATGTGATCGATCAATCACCTACTGAGCCCAACCGCTGTCGTCTAGTTACTTGATAGTTAAAACAGTCTCCTCATTTATTAAACATGGATCCTTTGATGAGTGTTGTAACACCATTGCTTGTGTTCTCTGCCTTTGTCAGATGTCCCATAAAATAATTTACGGTGATATTCAGTGCTGAAATAAAAATGTTCTATTTTATTATGATTAGATCAACAAAAAAATCCACCCGCAGCTATTTTGACAATTGCTTAACAATGTCATTACATTTTTTAGTCCAGCTCTTAAATTGTGATGATTTGCCGAGATCCCTTATCACATTATTATCTGTAAGACATCAGATTTTCTCTACAACCATGTTTGTTTTCTTTTTGTTTTGTTTTTTTCATTCTTGCGTCTGTTGCGTGTTGGAAGCACAATTATAAGTGGCGTTATATATATATATATATCAAGCCAATCGTTTTGTTGCAGCGACAGTGCACAGTGGTTTTGACTGATATGGGGGCAGATTTTTTAAAAACCATAGAAGACAAAATATTTTGCAAAATAAAAACTTGTTTGATGCATCTACTTTATTTATTCAAAGACCAGGCGAAAACTCATTTGTTCAAACACTGGTGGGATGAGCTCAAGGCATCGCATCACGGCGCTCTGGACTGAGCCGTGGATAACGTTGGTGCCATGAAACCCTCCATGTGCTCAGTAGATGAAAAACCTGTTAGTTTGAGGCAAAGTCACCACATTTTATAATGTTATTTACCAGATTTGATGGTGCTATAAATGACAGTTTATGTCCTGACCAGTGAAAGTACAGTATTAGCTCTCTCCCCATTCAGTAAGATAGAAGCCTCATCTTGTTAGCCTGAAATATCTGCATTGCAAAGATGGCTGCCAAGTGGCGAGACTTGCCTAAAGGACTTTGGTGTAAATCTCCTTTATTCCGATCATGTTGCTGCTATTCTACTGCTATTTTCCCCTCGTCTGCTTCTGCTCCTCCTTCCTCATTCATTTAATCCCTTCTCTTGTCTGCAGTTAGCTACAGCTGACTAAGCCTGTCTCCGCAGTGCTGTGTGCGTGTGTGTGTGTGTGAATGAGGTCATCAGTGTGTATATCAGCGATGCACATCATGTCTCTGTGTTGGATGAATGATTAGCCTCTCATTAAATATGCTATCCTGGTCTGTAGCTGAAGGACTGCAGTATCCTCCTCCAGAGCTGCTCAGTCTCGACAGAAAGCCATAAAGGCAGTTACACATCCTCTCTATCCATACACACCCTCACACACACACAATTCACACATACAGTAAATGTACCACTTCCTCTCCTGTGCCTCAGGAAACTTCCTTCATGTTGGAGACACACTTTCACTTCCTGAGCATTACCCGTTAGGACTGCACTGATACATCCAGCAGTTACTGGCCTGTTATGAAACCTTTCATCAAAGACATGGGATCTTGCAGACGTGTTGTCCACCTGTGATGTGATGGCCTCTCCCGGACTCCAGCTACATTACAACACATTCATTGAATTGTCAGGTAGCCTTTCTTTGATATGAATCCTCTTTTCTTCTTTTATCAGTCTGGGTTTTAAGTGGGCAGCTGTAGTTCCTCAGGTTGTTTCACAGGCTTGTATCCACTGAAATAATAAAACTCAGACTGAGTGCAACTGTTTGAAGCGTTCTGCTGTGTTTAATGTTCAAGTTAAATTATTCATATATCAAGTATCAGTATCAGCTTACAAAAACCCACTGTGGTTTATACAATACTCAGTAATGAGTTCACCCAAAGTGTAGGTTATTTGATCTTATGAACCCAGCTGAGGCAGTCTGTGTAAAAACACACTCTGATTCCAAGTGAAGACAGCTCAGAACACACTCATACACACACACACTCACACATCATAAACACACACTCTTAAGTCCATTAAGTCCATGCATCTACTTTGATAACAAACTTCACATCTCTCACAGTAAATTTCATGTTTTCTTCTAATCAAAAATAATTAGTTTGCCAAATTGTAAATGTAGTGCATTAAATTAAATGCATTAAGTACAGTTAATACAGCCATAAAACTAACTAGAGTAAATTCACAGGATATTTTTGGTTTGAGTTCAACCTAGTGAGCTTTTACACATGAATTCATGTGTTTAAGCAATGACAAGTGTCTCACAGACTTACCATATGACTTACCATGACCAAGACTTACTGACAGTACGTCTTAGCAATACTTGAAATCTGTCATCCATGTCGCAATCACTGCTGGAAGTTGAGAACGCATGTGGGTGTCTACGACATTATTTCTAAAGGTTTTCTAAAAGTCTTTAAGTAGCTCCAGACGTAAACATAGCAACAATGATGTTTTATAACTAAAACATATTAGTGCGGACTGATCGTGGTGGCAGCTGATCGTGGAGTATGATTACAACAAGACTGCTTGATATACAATATACCTACTCACATAATCTACAATTACTGACAATAACTGCTCAATTCATTTACTTTCCATTATGCCACAAACGGTTTATTCTTATCACTGTTGTAAATACTGTTATTTTGCTGATGTTCTCAGTTACACGTGGCATCTATTGCACTTCTGTCTGTCCTTGGAGAGGGATCCCTCACATCTGGCTCTCTCTGAGGTTTCTACCTTCTTTTTACCCTGTTAAAAGGGTTTTTTAAGCAGTTTTTCCTTACTCTTGTTGAGGGTTAAGTGCAGAGGATGTCACATAAATATATACAAATCAATTTATTGATTGATTGATTGATTAATTGATTGAAAAATAATTAACCCATATTATATGGAAATGAGGCTTTGTTTACCTGATGGAGAGAGAACATAGATTAATGAAGAAAGAGAGGAGAGAGAAGAAAGGAGGCAAGGAGAGGAGGAAAGAATAGAAGAAGGAACAATAAAAACAGGCAATATAGATGGATACAAACCAGATTGGTTTGTTATTACACGATTCAAGCCTTGGTCACACACAAATAAAAAAACACAAATACTGTTTTTAAACAAATGGAGATTTGTTACAGCCTCTAGATGCTCTGTAACATCCCATCTCCACCTGAACCATCATGCTGCAATCTTTAATGTGAGCACTTATACATCAGCTCTTGTTGTCTTTAGAGGAGCCGCTGAGTTGTGTCTAACAGCTGCAGTCCCCTTGTCATCGCAGAGATAAAACCAGCCATGGACAGACAGGAACAGTCCACCATGTCTCTTTATCTGCCCGCGTTGTTACGGCTTAACTCAACCAACCAGTTGTGAGAGAGGGGAGATAAGGTGAAGTCGGGCTGCTCTGACAACAGTTGTCATGCATACCTGAGGCTGATACTGCTGCAGAAGAGCGCAGCCTCAGGAAAGCCTGGCAGAAACACAACACAGCCTAAAGTGTCGCTGACTGGTGTGTTCCTCTTTTCCTTGTACGTGTATAAGCTCAGTTATTGATGCCTTACAAACAAGTGCATCACTGCTTTTCAGGTTCCATTAGCACTAAATATATCAGGTTTGATATAAGTAGATTATTTTGATTGACTTAATTCACATGCCCCCATGTACTCTAGCCTACTCTGACTGCTTTTGAATCCAGCTCAAGATGCAGAGTGGTAAATCACTACATTTTGCGTGCATTAAAACCAGCATTAACATGTTTTTTTTCCTGATCAGCTGCAGTAAGAATGTTAACCCAGGCACCATCTTAAAAAGCATCTAAATCTGAGCATTGGAAATAAAAACTCCTGAAACCTGAGGGTTTTCTGAAAAATCATTGCCTTTGTCACAGACTGGATATGAATTCTTTACAACCTAATAAAGTTGATGAGCATTAAAGCAAAGGCAATGATGACCAATAAAAGCCCAAAGGTTTACGCTCTGAGTTACTTTTTATTTCATGTTCATTCTTTCTGAAGGAATGATTCTAGTGACCCTGTAGCGCTACATCGTCAGACAGGTTGATCTTTACCTCTGGCTTGTGGTGATCCTGACTTTTACTCACTGACATCCTCCTCCTCCCTGTCCTCAAATATGTCTCCTACCCTGATCCTTGGCTCAGCAGACATGTCAATGTCTGTGTTTGAGGCCATTGCTCTTCTTTCTGCAGCTAAGCAACCAGCGTGAATGGTCCTGTCATGTGTTTTTTTATTACTATTATTCTGATACGGAGCTAAAACACTCAATGGAGCGTGTTTTTGTTTTTCGAAATGCAATTTTAAAATGAAGACGTGGATGGAGCCTGAATCTTTTTAACCTGCTGCACATCAGTGTCGCTCCCCTTGTTCAGGTTATCAGCATTTGTCCGAATGCAGAAATGTACAGGCCAAGGCAGCAGAACAAAATACATTTCCCATAATGCATTCTGCCTTCCTGACATGAGTTTTAGCAAATAGTGATGCACTGTTAAAATGTGGGTCATCTCTAAAGGGAGACGCATGCGTGGGTTGCATCCAGTCTTAATGGGATAATATCAATCTCTCACCACTAGTTTGTAAGACAGGCTATCTGTTATTTTGTAGTCTCCTAAAGCCTGAACCAAGATCATGGCAATTACGTCACAGAAGAGAGGACCCAGAAAAGAAATGCCACCTGTTTTCATTCATAAAGTTGTATTTAACCATAGACCGCACATAAAGAAGGACGACATAAAGATTACTAAAAGTGAAGCCAAAACGACTCGATCGCCCCCTGGTGACAGTCTGAAGTACAAGCCATTAACCCTGCCTCTTCCGTGTTGGTAGATGGGACATGGACCAAAAAAAAAAAGCCAATTGATTTTCCCTCAAAGATGGTTTCTGTAATTTTGGGTAGTTCTTATCACATTTAAAGAGTTTAAATACGTAAGTTAAAGTGTTAAATTTTCCAGTAAGTTTGGTTTCAATTACTTATTTAATGCTTGTTTTCCATCTTCTGATAGATCAATTTAACAGTTGTTTTGTGTTTGATTTGAATTGAGTTTAACTTAGTGAATGAATCGGAGAAGGTTGCCAACATTGATTTCCACTGTGAAGCATTTACCATTAGATAGTTTAAAAAAAACCAAGAGTTAAAAGACAAAGTGAGACATTCCTTTTAAAGTCTTCAGCTGTGGGAAGGCTTTGGACTCTCACCATGAATCTGTTTTCTTTAACTGATTCTGGGTCTGTTGGGCTGCTCCCATGGTGCTCCCACAGATCCCACTTGGGTTTCTCTTGTTTATTTTCCATTTCTCAAATCCAGCCAGTGCTTCACTAAACTGCAGTGTTGCTGAATCAATAGTGCAGTGAGAGCCAGGCTGCACCCACACACTCCACTGTAGCATACACTTCACAACCGCCTTTAAATCCAACCATAAAGTGTTTCAGTCAGCAGACGGCAAGCGTGGGAATGATGATTTTTTTTTTATCACTTTATGTTCCAAATCATCCCTTCTCTTTGCGTCTCAGGCAGCTCTGATCCCTCTCCGCTGCCTGTCTGAAAGGTATCTGGAGCTCATATCACCAGTCACCATAGAGTATTTCCATTTACTGAGACGTGTCTACTGTCCTCACCAAACACACGTCCACCCTTGATAAGATTAATTAACAGCTCAGTGCAAAAACAGTTGGAGTTGCAATCCGTAGCTGCCGCCGACTGTAGGTCACCTGCATGCCAGATGCAGCGATATGGAGCCTGTGGGAGCCATTCACACTCCTCGCCTTCCCGTTCTGATGCCATCACTGCAGTGGCAAGGCCCCAAGCTGCCATTAATCAGAGAGGGTGTTACGTAGGAGGCCACAGGGGGAAGTGGCAAATTTCCCGTACTTCGCAGGATCATCCTCCGCACAGTAAATCTCTGGTTAATTGTCTCCATGCATGCCTCAGTTGGTTTTCCAGCTGATGTTTTGCGGCGCTCGCTGTTGAATTCTTAATGTGCCCTTTTGCGGTCCGCTTTCAACCGCTATCACCTTCAAGCCTCAGCCCTCAATGGGGGTTGTCTCCCATTTTATTTTCAAGGCTGTTCAACAAAGGGGAAAAAAGCATTAATGCTGTTTTATAGACCAGTTTAAATTGCTGCTGTGTGGTTTCCTCTTTCTTTTCCCCGAGTGTCTGCTGTCCTGTGAGGATGAGTGACTCTCCCTCTGCAGGGGTGCTGGGTTAGCTCGTACCCGAGGGCTCATATGTAGGTAAACACTGAAATCTTGGCAACAGGACAAATGGTTCTGACAGAGAGCGACGCTACGGTGAGATTCCATTACTGTTTTGGCAGGGGGCTTAGAGAGTCGGGCTGACTTCCTGGCCACCACACACACAGAGGATCAGCTTCCTGCTCTGACTTTTGATTTCATTCAGGTGACGAATCCCCTGCAGTGTGAAGGTGATATACCATGTTTTAACATACAGCATATCATCATTCTGATATTGCTTTGATAGTGAACTGTCTTTATCTTAGTTCATTATATTTATTAAGTAATGAAAAGTCGGTGCGCGTAGAAATTGAATATAATATATAATAAAAGTATACATACATCTTGCTCCATATTCTATATATACTTCTTGCTCCAAGTATAAAAGTATACTAAAATAATATTAATATTAACAGATGATAATAAAGGGAAAATCCAGGACATGACTATTAAGTCATTTCCAACTTACAACACTGTGATGCATGCCATTAATAAAGCTGCTTTCAGACATCCAGACATTCTCCGGAGGGGCTGAATGTCAGAACGCAAAAGATCTGTGTGAGAGCCTCCGGACTTTCTCTGGAGTTTCTTCTGCCAGCCCCTGAGTAAAAACTGTTGGATGGTGTAGACAGCCAGTGAGAAAGAAAAGCCCTTCCTGCATTTTGGTGTGTTTTAGTCCACGCAGTAAAAGCTACCTATCCCTGACTAGTCACAGCCAAATTATTATTAGACTGATTTAAGAGTGAACATTCACTTTGTTATGTTTTGTAACCAATATGTGGAACAACATATACACTTGACCATATATAAGTTACTGCAGGAAATTCCATTACATCATATTTTTTAAACATGATTTAAGGGCTTCTGATATTAGGTTGCTAAATTCTTGGACATATTGAGGTGTATAATGTACAGTGTGAGTCTGGGGCATTGCAACATTTTCCTCACATGACATTGTGGTCATGGTGGTTATATATCTCTTGGCCAATTATATGTCATACATCGTCAGCGTTACGTGTTTGCAGCTTTCACTAGAGGTGAAGAAAAAAAAAAAAAAAATTTAAAACCTCTACCTGGACAGAATTTATCAGGCATCTCAGAATTGCCTCCACAGTTTGTCACAGCCTGATTCTGTGCTGCTGCAAGTCATTATTTTCGAATGTATTCGGCCAACATCTGCATAATGACAGCAGCTGTAGGTGGGTTTTCCCTCCAATTGTTTTTCTGTGCATTTTCAATTTTCAAAAAAGTGGAAACACAGGAAATTTGAAAACAAATCTCAACGTATTATTCTATCAACAGAAACAAAATGTAGCAAAGTGCAATAGAAACAGACTCTGTGAATAAATCATGATGTAGATGAAGCGCTCCACTGAGGAGACTGGAAATAGCAGCAGATGAAAACATCAGACGTTGATAATGCTGTTCTTTCATCATGTTTTCTACATTGATTTTCAGCTCCTTTAATTGCTCCTTCGTCTTCTGCAGAAGCTTTGATTGCACCTGACTGGAGTAATACGACCACCAGCTGTTTATCTCGATCAGCAGTGGATTGAAATGGGAATTTCTCAAAGATCGGTTGAAAATGTGTTCTACGTTTGGATGGAAACCTGCCTATTTAAGATGACTGAGCACAGACGGACCTTTCACAGGTATCTGAGAGACCTCTGTTGAAGGATTGGTGAAAAACAAGGGCTGTTGATCTAGGTTTTGAACTCCATCACAGACGCAGCCTGTGAAAACTGAGAGTACCCGGCTCCCACATGCAGGTCAGCCGCTAAATATTGTGCTAGCATTGTGGCTCCTCCTGTCTTTTTTGAATAGAGTCATTGTGGGACATCTATATGAGGTAGACCTATAAATCCTTAAAAAAAGGGCTGTATAACCCTGAAACAACGTGTTCCTCTCACATGGAGCTCAAAGCGGCATCTGTGCAGGATGGTGAGGGAGACCAGGAGTGAATTATAGATGGACTAAATGTTTCTGGGTGTGAGTGATTGCAGTCTATGGGAGTGCACGGAGTGACATATAATCAATGTTCAGAGTGCAACCTAATCAATGTTGCCATGATGATTGTGGGGAGGGCACTGAGGGATTGTTTTATTTGGTTAGCCTGAGAGGTCACCCTGTGTTTCCTTTGATACCCCCCCCCCCCCCCACCACCACCACCACCACCTCTCTTCTTCACATCAACCTTGTCCTGCTTTGTTTTATAACACTGACGTCATAGTGCTGCAATTTCTTGACAGCGTTGGGTTGGCTCACCCGGACAAGTCAAGGTGTTTCTTTTTCCTTTTTTTCACAGCAACTTGGCAATTTTTCCTCAGACATTTAATTTAGTCCCTGCAGAGAATATGTGAATTTCGGTGAGAGCGGCCCCGCCATCAGCTCCGCATACGATAATGAGAGAATGCCTAACAAGTAGCTCAGGACATTCAGTCACAATAGCGAGCTGAGTTGGCAGGTCTCTGTGACCTTGGTGTGTGTGTGTGTGTGTGTGTGTGTGTGTGGGTGTGTATGTGTGTGTGAGGGTGTGTATGTGTATGTGTGTGTGGGTGTGGGTGTGGGTGTGGGTGTGGGTGTGTGCCTCCTGAGGACGATATAATAGCAGAGTCAGGACTTGCGGGGATGCCAGAGGGAGGAACTCAGATACATTATTGAAACGTTATTCGACTTCATCGAAGACTTCATCTGGCAGAGAGGAAGAAGTCTGTGATTGCAAGGCATCAAAAGTATATTACAGTATGAACACGTAGCAAGTGTGGGTCGGTTAATGTAATCAGAGGATGGGGTAAAGCACAGAATCCAAATGAAGTGGAGGCGTGTCGGGGGAGTTAAAGTACTGGGTCAATTTAAAATTTTATAGTTTCATAGTGTCATAGTTCAGCTCATTGAGTTTTCTCTTTTCTCAAAAATCGTTTCATAAACCTCTTTTCAATTCCTGATGTATTAAACCCAACGCTCACCTGCTCAATCCCATGTGGTCTGGTTACTATGGTTACCTAATCTTGATCTTGCATATTTATATAAATTCCTTTGGAAGATCACTTCCCATACAGTTCCTAAAATCGATACATGAACCAGGTAAATGTAAGATTAGTTTGGCTTAAAATGACAGAAGTATTATTATCACTCAGTTGTGTAGATGGTTCACAGCAGTAAGTCTCCTTGTTGTCTCTCAGTGCAGTTGTTTGGTTTTTATGGATGAGTTTGATTGACAGCTCTCACAACGTCCCAAATGAATTGAACTAAGTTGGCGAATGCTGCCGAATTAATTTGAGCTGCAATGGCCCAGTAACCTTCAAGCCTCAATCTAACTGGACTGGAAAGTTTCACCTTTGTCTTTCTTTGCTCCCTCTCCGCTCGTCTGTGCTATACGCATAAGCTGTCAATCACTTCACAGGTAGAAATGTCACCACGGACGTTTTCTGCAGCATTTTGAACAACCTTCTGCCACAAACATTTCATGCGGAGTACATGTTAACATTTTGAACTCACTGGTGCATCTAGCACATCAGGGATTGAGCTGCAAGCAAGAGTCTGTGAACCCTGATGTATATATGACACCTAGTTTAATGCGCTAATGTGGCAAGACGGCGAGGTGAGACAGTGCCTCAGTTTTCAGTGCATTTATGATGTTTAACATGATACACAAGGGGAAAAAACTGAAAAGCAAACTCCTCTACTGGCAATGGGAAAGGAATAAATCTCCTTTTTTAGAGGGTTTATCGTGTTTAAAAACCTGCTAATTTGTGTGCTTACGATTTTTTGGCTTAATTCAGGCTTTAGTGGACCATGAGTCGAGATGGTTTCATTAAGTTTTAAATGTCCAAGAATGAAACTGCTCACTCCGATGTTTTTTGGCCCTTTCTAAGCATCATGTTGCACATCATATTATAGCCTTCTAAAAAGTGTGACAACAATTTTAACTTCACTTGATTGAAAATTCCAGGTTCAAGCCTGAGTGAGGTTGCAAAACACACCTTTGTTTGCTTTGTTTGGAACATGTAAAATGGAAGGGGCCCTCTTCCACTTTTCCCACCTTCAAAACCAGTACTGCTGACTGGGTAAACAGTTGTACTACTGTATGTCGCCTGTGTCTCTGGACAGAGTAGTGTAAATAATAACTCGGATGTGGCCTTGAGGAGAGAGTAATAAGAGAAAGACAATAATATCTCCATGGACTCTACAAGGCCAGTATTGTATTCACCTGAAAGTAAAGAAAGCTGCTGGTGCTAGCACTGCTACTGTCAGCCACACTCAGCAAAACAACTGACATAAGCTGTGTACTGCAAAGGCTAAAGAGAAATTATATGGTCTGATCTATGTCGGATTTCCATGATCGGCATCACCAGCTTGTTTATCCCTTACTGCCGTCACCAAGCTAAAGCGCTACAGCTGGACATGACAACAAATTGCTTTTGTTTTTGTTTTTTAACATGTGTACTACAAGCTGTTTGGTTGAGTTAAAGCTTATACACATTTAAGTGCAAGCAACGGACATCTGGTCGCTTGCCAATGCCATTACCTCCTTTGAAAAACGGTTTGTCATCGAAGCGCAATAAATCATGGGATAGTTTGGCCTGAGAAGGATCCACCCATTGGAGCTCAATTCTGAATGTTTATTGTATTTTCTTTATACAAGACCAGTCAACTGCTCTGAACGGAAATTGTCTATTTAATCGACAGGGGAATTAGTCTTTATTAACATCCATAGTAGAAAATAACCCCTCAGAGTCTTGGGGTTCTTCACACAGACAAACAGTGGATTTTAATAGTCTGATGTTCCAACAAGACTGAGCAAAGAACAGAGCCGTAGACACTGACACTATATTCAGTTTCGGGTGTTGAGTTAATATACATATAAATTGGATATGGAAGGCAGTTACCAGATGTGTGTTCTGGGTTCAAATGACTTGATCTCTGTGTTTTATATGCAAGATGAAAAACTGACTTTTATTAGAGCAGCCAATTCTCTAACTTACTGCGTACTGCAAATAGATGTCTCATGATTGGCCGATAAAGATCCTGTTCAGCAACACAGCCTGTGTATGTATACATAGTAAAAGTTGAGAAAAGACTTTGTCCCTATTAACATCGAAAGAGTTAACCAAGTGAATAA
Source organism: Hippoglossus hippoglossus (assembly GCF_009819705.1). Taxonomy (NCBI): domain Eukaryota; kingdom Metazoa; phylum Chordata; class Actinopteri; order Pleuronectiformes; family Pleuronectidae; genus Hippoglossus; species Hippoglossus hippoglossus. The sequence continues at coordinate 19,367,043 of NC_047161.1, forward strand.
GCTCTTAAAGGTCACATTAACTCTTAGCTCCATTGCTTAGCTCCATGGCTGTCAGTATAATTAATGACATTTAATTGGAATTTGAAATATGTTGCAAAATTTGCATTCAATGTCATAAGATCACAACAATATGAGATAGTAGCATCACAGAATATGAAGTTGTCTTTAATTTTTACATCAGTCATTGATTTATTATACTGTAATCCTATGAATCAAACATTTGAACCAGTCTGAGACTTCATGGGTCTCGAGACCTTCTATGTTTGCTGTTGTTACTCATCTCATCCCAGTTTGGGCTTTTGGCCTGAGCCCCACATTTTTAATAAAGACCCTGCTCTGTGGATGGGTGGGACAGAGGTTTTTATACAGTAGGTGTGGGGGGCTGTGGATCAGGAGATAGAGCGGGTCGTCCACGAACCAGAAGGTCAGTGGTTTGATCCCTAGCTCCTCCATTTCTATTTGCCAAAGTTGGTCAAGACACTGACCAACAAATTGCCCTGATGGCTGTGCTGAGTGATTTGTGATGAAGTGCTGCACATAGAATGTGTGTGTGTGAATGGGTGAATGACAAACCTGTAGTTAAAAGTGTTTTAAATGGTCATCAAGACAACCAAAGCTCTATATGAATACAGACCATTTACCAGATAGAAAGGGTCTAAAGATAGATGCTTCAGAGTTGCATTGTGGGAAGTTTAGGATTGGTTGGAGCTTGACCAAAGGTCAGCATTTGCTCAGCCTCTACTGCGTTGAATATGATCAAAATGTGCCCCTTTTAGATCTTATATAGACAAGGTAGTTTTAGAGATTGTGCTGTGATAGACCAAATGAATGTAATGATTGACAATTTTTTTTAATTATTATTTAATATGTTAAGAAGATAATCTAATTATTGGCCCCATGTGGGTGATGTACCTCACAGCCATGGTTTAATAAAGGTCATATGTCGAACCTAAGTAGCTGTGGCAATGGCTTAATATATCAGGTCACAACCTCCTGCACAAAATACACTGGAGTGTCAGGTATCATTTTGTCTGAACTCTGAGAACAAGCTGCATTTGTGTTCAGAGAGTTTCCTGTCGCTCCTCGACATCTCCAGAATTAATTAAATTGTAAGAGCTCTTACCTTGAGCGCTGTCGCAACATTTTCAGTCAAAGTGTTTATTGCTTGTAGCATGAAGACAGAGCAGGTGGAGGTAGCACCGGAGGCATTGCGGAGTTAATTCCAAACAGAGGCTTCACCTCTCTGCAGCTCACTGGTGTGATGCCAATGTTGGATTTTGTTACGTTTCAACAAGATGAGACACTCCCGACTGCCCATGCACGAAAACACACCGCTACAACCACACACACCAGCAGCAAATCTTCATACTGTCACCATGCCCTTTATTTATTTTTTGAAGAGGAAGAAAGAACTTTGACTTGAGACCTTCTACTAAAGATGAAAGAGGCCTTTTAGATAAGCGAGTGTTTTTCTTTCCTGGGAAAGGAACATCTCACTGGCACTGGTCTGATTTTCTGAAGACCGCAACTGAGGCCGTGAGAAATGCCCTGAAATTCTCTCAGGATTGATTTGTTTCATAACTTGTTACATGAGAAGATTTCATTTGAACTAGAGTTATCAGATATTTTCACAGGGCAAAGGGCTCTGCCTTATATCATCAGCTGTATGATTCCTTTGCTTTTTACACATCAAAGCTAATGAGTGGAGTGCTGTCTAACAAGGACACTCGATATAAAATACAATTTTATCTATCCCTCTACATCATGAAGTGCCCTTGGCAGTTGTAGTAAATGTCAGAACTGAAAAACTTAGTGTTAGTTCAGAAACCTGTGAGAAAACTCAGTTTCTCATCCCAGTGAGATTTGATTGATGTTACAGGCTGCTGAATGAACACTGGATATGACTTGTAGACAGAACCAGCAGTCAGTGTGCAGCCGCACGATAGAGTTAGCTGATGTCACTACAGGCGTACTGTAGCATGATTCACTCCAAACTCAATGTAATTAAGCAAGATGATGAATTTTTCATCTAAGGAAAATCATAAATAAAATGGATATTGATTTAACTCATTAGTTAATTTGTGTCGATTAAGTGATATTTCATTGCCTTCGTCTTTGGGTCTTTACTAAGTGACACACTGTTAAGCACTTTGAGTGGTCATAAAAGTGCTATATATAAAAAAAAAAACATTTGTTGTTTTTTTACTCTTCACTCTGTATTTTCTCATTTCCACTCTTGAAGCCGTTTTATTGGCTGCACTCTCTCACAGCTGGAGGACAGTTAATGAATTACCATTTCTACTCTGTAATGGCAGCCATTAACGGCTGCAGCAACTGCAAAGGTTATCATAAACACATTTTCCTCCCTTTAGTGGCAGAGCGTGTGAGAGGAAGAAGGAGAGATGACTCACATCCAACTGTATCATTTGCTTAAATTGCCACTGTGGATTCAGTGTAATGTGCTGCATGGGAGTGATGCCAACTAGTTATTGAGAAAGCCCACACATCGGTGTAGATGAGTGGAATAGTGTTTTGATTTAGCACTGCAAGAGCTTACACGTGAAGAATTAAGACGTCTCCACCATGACCATGATATAACAGATGATATTTAACATTTCATCCACATACTGACATAGAAAAATAAGAGACTAAGGTAAGGTGGTCCTTCCCATCATGTGCAATGTTTTCTGGACTAGGGCGAGGTATTTCTAGAGATGTTTTGAGTTTGAGAATTAAAATTAAATATGCGGTTTTCAATGTCTGAATAGAATAAGTCAAAATGATACTTTAATATAAAGACATTGTATATCATAAATCCAATCTTAAGATATTTCAGTACTTCGTGCTGCAGATTGAAAAGTGGTTAAGCAGTTGACCAGAACTATTTTTGACCATGAGGACTTTTGAGGTGCCTTCATATGTGAGCTTGATTTGACACGTGCCAGCCAATCAGAGAGAGGCCTTTTCAGTGGCAGATGTCCAATTACAGGATAATGAGCATCTTCCTTTCATCTTTATGTCTGTTCTTCACTTCTTCACCTAACTATCTTGTCACGTTTGCACTTTAACATGTTCACATTATTCAGACTGCGGCTTGTGTGAAAGAGCCATCGGTCTGTCAGATTGTTTCATTAAGATAAGACAGGAGGTAACTGAGTTGGGAATGATGAGCTTTTCCCATGACTGCACTGTCAGCGCTCACCATCAAAGCAAATCATGTACAAAGCCTGAATGGCCTAATTCATTTCCAACTGCTCTATATTGATGAAAATCTCACTTCTTATTTGAGGCATCATTAGAACAAGCAAACGAGGAGTGTATTAGATTTGATGTCTGCCCATGAGCTGTCACTAATATTTAGGAGGTAATCTGTGTCTTGATTCTTCTTATATGATCTTGTCGTCTAATTTAATCGCTTAATGTCTGTTGATTTGTCCCTGAAGGACCTATCTGGAGATTATGAGCCATAAACAAAGATAAATGTGTGAGGTCATGCATTTGCTCTTCATGTTTTATCCATCAGCATCAGCAGTTGTGAATTGAGCTTTGCTGCTGTGTCCGCTTGTACTATTGTTGTTGTTCCCATGGAAATTCCTCTTGCAGCACAAAATGCACACACACAGTCATGGCAAGGATGTAATGTTGCTAGGCAACACTTTCAAGACAATGGGGAAGTGCAATTGGTTTAGTGCTGATTCAAAGGTTATAGGGTGTCTGAGTTACACCAGGCTTGACCTTCCTTCAATCAGCCCGTCTGCTGCCTGTTCATGTCACCTCTGCTCTCAATGAACTTGTGCATTGTCAGTGTGTGGCTGAACAGAGTGAAAAGGGACATTGTCTGCACAGGTCAACACTAAGTCTCCCCAGCTGAGGCAACAAAGGATTCAAAAGAGCCTTTATTTCAAGGAAGCATTTCCCCTCTTTCCGGAGCTGGGTAACTTCCCCCGAGACCTTGAGCCTGCCCTTCATTAAGAGCAGTCATGATGATGCTGGTTTGTGTTCACTAATGAGGCTTTACAATCCTGTTAACCAGCAAAGGACAAACTCTAGAGATTGTGCCTTAATATAATAATACCGGCTATAACAAGTTGATGGTTGTCAAATATCTGCAAACTGCTGAGTTTTCCTTGATGAGATGTTATCTTAGGAAGCTCAAGATTTGCAGTTGTGATGTATAAGAGCAACTGCAAAGGTGCTTACACAGTTCACTCGGATGCCAAATATAGGTTGGGGGGGGTTCAACGAACATTCAGGACTAAAAGGCTCCAGACCCTTAAAAAAATAATGTAACAGACGGAGTGTTGTCAAACCACTTTTAAAAGAGAAACGTTCCGAAATGGCCACATTCAAAAGCAGAGTAAAAAGCCTGTCGTCGTAGCCCCCACCTGACTGCATCACAAAGTGCCTGTCTGACAAACAGTGTCTTTTATGTAACTTTGTTTTCATGAATTGTTTAAATATGGATATTGGGGGAACACTTTTGGACAGTCTGATCTCAAAGGCATCCATGATGTTGTCCCTCCATCAACAAGACCCATTTCTGCGTAACATGGGAATGCGTGTGACATTGTCAGATTCAAAATGACTGTTGTTAGATCTAACGAAAACTTAAATTAAAGCTTGATGAGGCCCTAAGATGAGGAGAAATTATAACAAACTGTTTCCCACAGCTAAAACTTGGATGGATATATCAAAGGTCCACTGGCCCACCAATGCTGCAGGATTAATTTCTGTTCTGCCAATAGCCAGTCCGACCAAGACATACAGGTCAATTTGTCTCTGACAGAGAAATTAGTGAGTCAGTCAGTTCGAAGAACATTTGTGTGTGTTCTCGAGAGCAGCTACCAATCTGGGAATTTCTTTGGAGGACTTGTTGCACTCATTGTTTTATCAGGTCATTGACATCCAGAGATGAACTTTGAGCACAGCAGCGAGACGTGATATGTGAGTGCTGTGCAATAAGTAAGATTGCATTTCTGCAAGGCTTTGCACTGGTAGCTCACATTCGACTGGAGGTGGTGGTGGTGGTGGTGGTGGTGGTGGTGGTGGTAGATGTTGATGAAAAGTCATTAAAGTCCTCAGAAAAACAGGCGTTTTAACCTCTTCAATCTCATGACATAACAGGAAAAATGTAATCTGCTGAAAAGATTCTGTTGTTTGATCAAAACTTGGTCAGTTATACCCGCAGACTCATAGTTGATCCGTGGGTCGAGTGGGTAGGGTCATAAAAATGTACATTTGATTAATAGTGGATGGGTTCAGGTGGGTAAAATAGGCATCATACATCATTAATGTGTCAAATATTAATTACATTCTCTAAAATGTAAACAGCAAAGAAAGAGAATCTTGTGCATTCCTGCATCGAGCGGAGATTCTCGACTGGAGATAATTTACAGAGTTACCTTGTGACAGCCCCCCTCTCTCTCTCTTTGAGACTCCGGCAGTCACACCTCACCAAAATGACACTACACTGTTGTACAGTGCACACAAAATTACAAAAAAACATAATATGCGTCCATACTGCTCGTGTGGTGTCATCAAAGTGTCCAAAAGCGCCAACATTCATATTTGAATCGAAATCGCGTCATTTACACTGTGTTGTAAGCCTAATGTTCTTGTTCATGCGGGTGCTGGTCTCTAAATTGGAGGAAATAATTCCATTAGGTGGGTGATGGGCGGATGAGCCAGGCATACGTGCAGATTCGGATGTCGTCAGGGCCGATCCAAGCATCTCTAAAGGAGTGTAAGTAGATAGTAATGCTGCTGGTCAGGTTTCATCCTCTGCTGTCCTCTTCCCTTTGGTCCTGTCTTTTACTGCAGAGGCTGAGTTAGGATTTGGTCCAATTACAGGTAATCCTGGTCTGCTTTACTAACACATTTTTAAAAAAAGGACCAAACTTTGTCAGATTGATTTACAGCGCAGATTGAATTGTTCACACATTGACAAATACACAATTAAAGTACAGGACTCTAACATCTATTAACTTCTGAATAAAAGGACTGAACTCCCTCATTCGTGCCGGTGACAATCTCTCCACTCCTCTGCTGTCTGTGAGCTGCAGTTCTTTATTTACCTGTTGTGTTTGTAAGAGTTTTGTGTGGTGAAGCCTCTCTGTACTCTCCCCGGTGAGTCACTGACATTTGCGCAGTGACCTTGAGCGTAGAAACATGGCTGAGGTGCTTGTACAATAATAACCGTCTGTTAGTGGGCTAGATGTTGAGGTGTCAGCCGAGCCGAACACACTGTGAGCAAACATACAGAGAGCCATGTTAGATTTGTTTCACAACCAGGAGAACAAAGAATCTTTGAAAGTTCTGGTTTAGACAATTGACATTGGAAGAACTTGAAGAAATACATATTGTTTGAACAGCAAACACAAACCTTCTTTGTTGGATTACTTTTATTCCTGTTCTTGGGCATACATATATCTATATATATAGGTGATAGATGTAAGACAGGCCTTTATGGCAAATTTTGGATTTGTGAATTCCAGCTTTATAAATAGAATTGAGTTGATTGAAAGGTCAGTGTTTAAAGAGTTCATATGAAGAAATTAAATATGATTATCATATTGATGTTTTCATTAGTGTATAATCACCTGAAAATAGAAATTTACTTTAGCTTGGAAGAAGCTCTTTACTTCTAGGTTGAGAACAGATCCTCTTCTACTGAGTCCATCATGTTGCACTGTTTCTGCTGTAACCCAGAACAGATACACTAAACAAAGGATCTAGAACCTGAAGGCCACGAAAGGTTCTCCTACATGATTGGAAGGAGATGGTGAGGAAAGGGGTATTCACATGTTAGGATCATATTTCTTTAGTTTGCAACAAAAGAAGTGCTTTGGAATTAAAAAGGTTCCAAATAAAATTGTTGAACAAAATAAGTAACCTTTATTTGTCAAGTATATAATATAATAAGAAATAGGCCTCTCCATGTGGACATTTTATATACACTTAGTTTTCATTATATAGCATTTGCTACATCATCTGAATATGAAATGACCTGTATGTGGATTTGGGATCTTGGTCATATCACAAAGCCCTAACTAGAACAATGAAAACTAACATTATTAGGGGAGGGGGGTCACATGTGCAGCCATTCATGAATACCTTCCCTAAGTCCCTCCCAACCCTCCAGCCTAAACTGTTAATATATGTGACTTGACAGAGATGGACAGCCTGTCTGTCACTCAGCCTCATTAGCTGAATTGATTAGCTAACGCTATTATCGATACGCCCACAGGGCAAAATGATAAATGATGCAACTGTGGGTGCAGAAGTCACTGAGCCACTGCTTATACTGAAGAGACTGCTGCTCTAAAAACAGGTGTAATGGTTTTATCGGTTGTTGAAGAGCACATACACTGGTTTACAACAACATTGATGAACATGTTTATTTACATATCAGGGAGGTTAGATCCAACCACAAGTCGTCAAGCGAGAAGCATGTGGAGATGGATTCTGATTCCAAATTTGTATGTCAGGGATGAACTCAATTCAAAAGATTTGCGCAGATTTACAGTTGCCTTCAAGCTCATCATCCACTTCTATCGAGCCAATTTTCCCATGAAATGGTGCCATTTAAAAGCTGGTGTGACTGAGCCTTTGAAAGTCAGATGACAGGTTGATGCTGACGTACTGAAATGTATATTTTTATCTGATGTTTGATTCGATCCCTCACAGTTGCTATAATTTTGAAAGATACACCGTCCCTGAGTGGGATGTTGGATAGTCGAAAACTATACTTTTGCAGACTAAACTAAAGCAAAACAGTAGAAGCTCTCAGGCAACCAATTAGCATTTTACATGCATAAAATATAAAACGGATTTCAATTTAGCCCTAGATGCACGACTACTAACTATTAAGCACAGTGTAAATGTCTTTTGAGGACAAAATGCTTCTGGCTGTCTAGGAAATGTTCATGGATTTTTAACCTTTTTGCAAAAAAATAAATAAAAAACCTTCCTCGAAGGAGTTTTTAAATGAATAAATTAGCGCTGTGCAGTGCTGAGGGGACCGTCCTCTTTGTGCCGTGCTTGTTTTTGGCTGTAGACTCAACATTTCTTTCTCCAGTGGTCAGTTTAAGGGTGTATAATGAATTCACTCTTGCAAGGGAGCTAGAAGATGCAGAAACAGCCATGTCTTAATTATACTGCTCCTCTAGTGGGGCACTCTTACTGCTCCAGGCTCATTATTAGTGGCTTACAGTGTGGAAATTGACACCGTGGGAAATAGCCAGGTCCATCTTCGCCATTCAGTCTTCATTATTAAAAGCACTCTTTTTTTTCCTCCAGTATGTGTTTTGAAGCACATCCCAGATTCTACGAGATAAGTCCCCAGCAACTGAAAATAAAGACAACCTTGGATAAATAAGAGAGCGTACCCTGAGGTGAAACTCGGAGGTCTGTGTCCTCTATCATTCTGACAGGCCTCGGCAGAAATATAAGTAAAAACACAGAGCCATTCTCTACCCACTGTTAGAGTGGGTTGCACCAGGCTGCAGGAACAAAAAAGCCGGCGGTACGGTCCATGAATATTTCCAGATGCTGCAGAGTTAACTGTGGGAATTCAAGCGGAGAGAAAAATCAGCAGTTGGCCGGCCTTAAGAGGCCTAGAGGATGATGTGAAACATTGACATTGCAATAGGATTTGACTAATAATGGGTTTCTCAAAGCCGACACTGGTAGTTTGTGGATTGAGCCCACCAAGAGTTACTCTCTTGTGCTCATACTCATTAAATTTAACCAGGCTCATGTAACAAAGTTGACGTAGTGGGTGGTTCACATAGGGCACATTAAACACAATTGAGGAGATTATAAAAGCATTATTTTATTTTAATGAAAAGCTGCGTGTGCATGTAGAAAAGCCTGTAAAATACCAGTAATGAATCACTCAACACTGATTATGGATGGAGATCGTTATATATACATTTATATAAGGGTGCACAGCATCTGATGGTTGCAATGCTTGACTGTGGTGGTTTTGTACGCACTCACAAAAAAAACTTCTTGTTGTTTGACTAACCCTAAACCTAACGAAAACTATAACTTAAGGTAGCCAAGAGTAAACAAAGTGGTCAAAAAGGCATTTAAGCACATGATTAGGCAAATAATAACGTGAAATAATAAACCATCATTTAACAAATCTATATTCAAAATCCAGATAAATAAAATAAAATAAAGAGGCTATAATAAAACCACTAACAAAGGCAAATACAAACTTTACAGGGCTATTAGATTCCATGAATTCAAACTAATAATGGTATGGCTGTAACAATGGATGTGTGGGAGTGTGTGTATGTATATGGCTGAAGGCCCAAAATCACTAAATCTGCCTACTGCACCCATAACTTATTTATCAGCCCATGTTTTTATTATTTAGTTAACTGTGTGGGCTCCAGGCTGCTTACTGGGGCAACAACAGATGAACGACATGCTGGGCAGTTGAAAACTGTGCATTGTATGCAATGGACTATTTCCAGATGTTTCCGCCGGTGGCTTGCTCATCCGTCCCTAACTGCATAACACAAGTTGTACTTGTAGCAATGAGGTACAGAAGTTCTTCTTCTGTAACATGGAGTAGAACAGTTTGTGTTGGGTTAGAAACATGTGGCTTTAAAGCCTCAGGTGAGGTGTTGTTTATCGCGTGTTATATTGTGTGTGTTTGTAGAAAGTGAGTGACTCTCATGATGCAGGATTCACCCTGGTCTACGCTGTCATAATGATGAACACAGACTGGCTTAACATTACCAGTATGTCAGAGGTTTCTATAGTGGGAGGCAGACCTCTCCAGGGGGGACTCTTAACCGTTTCAGAAGAAGATCAGTGAATGGGAGTAAAAAGATATGACATTAATTATTGAATTATATACACTACCGTTCAAAAGTTTGGGGTCACCCAGACAATTTCGTGTTTTCCATGAAAACTCACACTTTTATTTATCAAATGAGTTGCAAAATGAATAGAAAATATAGTCAAGACATTGATAATGTTAGAAATAATGATTTTTATTTGAAATATTAATTTTGTTCTTCAAACTTTGCTTTCGTCAAAGAATGCTCCATTTGCAGCAATTACAGCATTGCAGACCTTTGGCATTCTAGATGTTAATTTGTTGAGGTAATCTGTAGAAATTTCACCCCCCGCTTCCTGAAGCACCTCCCACAAGTTGGATTGGCTTGATGGGCACTTCTTGCGTACCATACGGTCAAGCTGCTCCCACAACAGCTCAATGGGGTTGAGATCTGGTGAATGCGCTGGCCACTCCATTACAGACAGCATACCAGCTGCCTGCTTCTTCCCTAAATAGTTCTTGCATAATTTGGAGGTGTGCTTTGGGTCATTGTCCTGTTGTAGGAGGAAATTGGCTCCAATCAAGCGCTGTCCACAGGGTATGGCATGGCGTTGCAAAATGGAGTGATAGCCTTCCTTATTTAAAATCCCTTTTACCTTGTACAAATCTCCCACTTTACCAGCACCAAAGCAGCCCCAGACCATCACATTACCTCCACCATGCTTGACAGATGGCGTCAGGCACTCTTCCAGCATCTTTTCACCTGTTCTGCGTCTCACAAATGTTCTTCTGTGTGATCCAAACACCTCAAACTTTGATTCGTCTGTCCATAACACTTTTTTCCAATCTTCCTCTGTCCAATGTCTGTGTTCTTTTGCCCATATCAATCTTTTCTTTTTATTGGCCAGTCTCAGATATGGCTTTTTCTTTGCCACTCTGCCTAGAAGGCCAGCATCCCGGAGTCGCCTCTTCACTGTAGACGTTGACACTGGCGTTTTGCGGGTACCATTTAAAGAAGCCGCCAGTTGAGGACCTGTGAGGCGTCTATTTCTCAAACTAGAGACTCTAATATACTTGTCTTCTTGCTGAGTTGTGCACCGGGGCCTCCCACTTCTCTCTCTACTCTGGTTAGAGCCCGTTTGTGCTGTTCTCTGAAGGGAGTAGTACACACCGTTGTAGGAAATCTTCAGTTTCTTCGCAATTTCTCGCATGGAATAGCCTTCATTTCTAAGAACAAGAATAGACTGGCGAGTTTCACATGAAAGTTCTCTTTTTCTGGCCATTTTGAGAGTATAATCGAACCCACAAATGTGATGCTCCAGATACTCAACTAGCTCAAAGGAAGGCCAGTTTTATAGCTTCTCTCACCAGCAAAACAGTTTTCAGCTGTGCTAACATAATTGCACAAGGGTTTTCAAGGGTTTTCTAATCATCCATTAGTCTTCTAAGGCGATTAGCAAACACAATGTACCATTAGAACACTGGAGTGATAGTTGCTGGAAATGGGCCTCTATACACCTATGTAGATATTTCATTAAAAACCAGACGTTTCCACCTAGAATAGTCATTTACCACATTAACAATGTATAGAGTGTATTTCTGATTAATTTAATGTTATCTTCATTGAAAAAAACAGTGCTTTTCTTTGAAAAATAAGGACATTTCTAAGTGACCCCAAACTTTTGAACGGTAGTGTAGTTTTGAGGAATGTTACAGTTTTTCATCACTTTGCTTAGTCAGAAATAAATATCTTCATACGCTGCTTTTTATGTATACTGTGTCGACTGAATTCAAACTGTCAAGTTAGTAATATTAGGCTGTCTTTGCTTTTGCTTGTTGAGCATCCGTGATCAAATAAAATAACAAGCGGAAAGGCATCGAAAGATTTAGCAAATCTAAGCAAGTCCAGTGCATGATGGAGTTTTTGTTTTCCTTGTATTCATAACCACAGCCCTAGAATCCACACTAAAGTTGTCCACACTTATATTTACTTCTCCTTCTTCTTAAGATTTGACTTCTGAATTCAAACTTAAAAACCCAAAATCAGAGCATTTCAGGGGGAAAAAATATTTTCTCCAGGCAGAGAAAGTCCGCAGAAATTCCAGATTCTCTCACTCGGACATTTTCGTTCCTCACATACCATTTGGAGAATCTGCAGAGGATCCCCGGAGTCCAGTGCATGTTTGAATGCAGCTAAATAGGTTGTGGTCCAGTACTGTGGTGGTGGTAGAAGCAGATTAAACATTTTCAAATGTATTCTTTGATGGTAAGAATGTCATCAGCTGCTAGAGACTTTTTTCCCCAACATTTTGGAAAATGTTGTAAAATCGTGCTTTAAATATTCTGGTGTAGTGCCACCGAGAGCTACTGATAAAAGTAAGACCAATATCTGGACCACATTGTGGTTTAACTAAATCTGACAGCTGTTGGCCTTGAAAAGCAGTTTGACACACAAACAAAGATTTCCCCACCGAGTCACATCAGGCCACTGCATCACACCCAGCACAGGGATTTATTGGCTCTCTTGTCCCCCTGTCAGACCCTGCACACTATCACTCTCCGAGCTATTTTTATCCATCCAGGAGAACATGTTGGCATCCTTTCCCTATCCTCCCATAATTCCTCCCTGTGTCCAAACACACGCTGACAAGAAAAAGGTCTGCAGTGGCCCGGTGCTTTACAACAGGCTGCCGTTTCACATGAACAGCTCCACTCACACTCTCATCTTGCATTTATGTGCCTTGCACATGCTCTCACTTACTTACTTACTCTCTTTCTCTGCCCCCCGCCCCCTCCGCTCTCTCTCTCTCTCTCTCTCTCTCTCTCTCTCTCTCTCTCTCTCTCTGGCTTTCCCTGTGTGTGTAAATGATGAAAGTAAAAGTAATACATGAAACCGACAGGGGCATCTGGCCTAATTCCAGTAGAAAATGGAATTGGATTAGTGCCTCTATACTTGCAGCTGGGTTTTTGTGTGTGTGTGTGTGTGTCTGTGTGCGTGCGTGTGTGTGTGTCGGGTGAGAATCAAGGCAACAACAGAGCTCGGCAGCAGCCAGCTGCCCGACAGTGAAGCACAGAGCTGCTGCTGCTGCTCAACACCTTTCTGTGCGTGCGTGCACGTGCATGTGTGTGACAGATCAGTCATCTGCATGACACTGCTCATCCTCATCATTTCTCCTGGCTTTCAGATGCAGCCTTTGTTAAATGCACTGTAGCCGTGTTGCTTAATCTTCTGATGAAGATAAGAACAAGTTAAATGGCAGCTTTGTGTGGCTGATAATCACACACTTTATTCAGTCACTCCCTTGCGGCTGCACAGAGAATTAAGTTACACAATTACAGCAAACTTCACTCTCTAAATGCCTGCTGGTGGATTTAATTTCTCCCCCTCTTCCCTCTGTGCTTTATTTTCACAAATGCAGTGCTGGTCCTAAAGGAGACAACATTTACGAGTGGAGGTCGACCATCCTGGGCCCTCCAGGCTCCGTGTACGAGGGAGGAGTGTTTTTCCTGGATATTGCCTTCACACCAGACTACCCCTTCAAACCACCCAAGGTGAGTGTTGCCCTGCAGCTATGCCCCCCTCCCCCAACTCCTTCAGCCAGAGCTTTGAACAATGCCACCACTGTCCCAGCAGGATGTCAGCTTTTCACCTTGTTGTCCAACAACTGTGACATTTGTAAGACTTGTTCAACGGCAGCACGTTTACAAAGTAATGGTGGCAGCAGCACAAAGAAGCGAAGCGCACGCGTGACAAATGATAGGACTGTGGTTATTCTATATTTTCTTATTGTCAACAAATCCTATACAAAACTAAACTAATCATTCTTTAGGTTGCCTGTCAATGCTCTAACTTTCCTACCTTGTCCGTGACACTCAGACTCCTACTGAAACTATTATGCCTCGTTTACAAGTGGGTATACGTAGGTTTTTTAAATGCAGGTAAACCGTTTAACATTTTCCTCTGCCAGCACTGAGGGGAAACTGAGAAGCTTTCCAACCTCAATGTCTTGCCAGTGTGGCAACTTGCACCACAATAAGAGAAAAATTGCTATTGCATTTTGTTCCCATGTGTATAACACTATTACTATGCAAACGTTCAAAGCTATTGATGCCAATGCCTGGTTCAATGCGCGTCATTATGTTGTGCAGGAAAAGGTGCAGCATTAGCTTCTCGACTGCCAAAATAAAGAAGAAAATAGCGCATTCACCCGGCTGCTTCCATCAGTGCCGATCGAAGCCGATGAAAACCTGTGTCCATTGGAGAGTCATTTGAGCCGGGGGGGAATGCCGATTGAATTGATAGTCATTGCAGACAAAAGCCAGTTATTTTGATCAGTAGAAATGGGTCTTAAATTTCATCCATGTAAGCAATGATGAAAAAAATGAAATGAACCTCTTGAAACCAAACTAAAACATTTAAAAAAAGAAAATTGAAGAAATGCTGACCTATTCTGCTAATGACCAACATTTCAGATTTGTTTTCAGTTTCTGCCAGTAATGTCAGCTATGAAAAGAGTAACTGACTCATGAATGGAACATATCCACAGTCTCACTAAACATGAACAAACAACCAACCGGCAAAAGCAGAGAGGAGTTTTCATGAAAACAAGCAGGTTAGCAACATCAACATTTATAAAAACTGGAGATGATCTTAAAATATCATTACCATGGACTGCTGCCTGTATTTTAATGAACAAACGAGTGAGCCACTGAATTATCAGTTCCTCTGCTGTGGGGAGCACAGTTAGCTTCGATAATGCCAAGAAAACAGGGCGGCAGAGAAAGATGTAGTTGGAGGAAATGGTGCATTAGGTACTATTTTCAGCCGCGGATGAATGCACATTTGGTTTTCTGGCATATTACTAGCAGCATTAGCACTGTGTGTGCGTATTTGTGTGTGTGTGTGATTGAGTCAAAATAAACTACAGCACCCAGTGCAACAGTGTGGGCTCCTTCATGAGTTAGAATAGATATTGGACAACACTGGAGCTCTATGGTCACGTTTTCAATACACACAGAGTAGTTGTCAGTAGGATAAAAGAAAGTGTTGGTTTTGATCGTTTGACAGGAAGAACAATATAGGAGATTACCAGCCTTATCCTTTATCTGCTTCTTGTTATTGTGTCTCTTCCTGTTATGCATGCTGCCGGCATTCAGCAGCATTTGGCTCCCCTCCAGTGCAGCTGTGGGTTTGCGGGTATGTGTGTGTTTGTGTGTGTTCAGCTGACGCAAGTGTGTGTCAGAATTGACACGGTAGACTGGCTGACAGCGGTTGCCACCTCCCCTCAGTTTGAGTGGTACCTCTGATTTTGCCCTGGGTTTTGGTTTACACTTCTATAAATACTCTTTGTCTAACCTCTGTCAGCTATTTAGAGAAGTGTGTTGAAAAAGTCAACAGAAAAAAAGGTAAATAGGATAAATGTGGCACATTTATCCTGTTTTTAATATGCAGCGTTCAGTATGGAGAAGCATGCATCTTGCTTTGAATCCCAGTTGAGAAATAGAAGAAGCAGCAATGGTAAAAAG
Source organism: Hippoglossus hippoglossus (assembly GCF_009819705.1). NCBI lineage: Eukaryota > Metazoa > Chordata > Actinopteri > Pleuronectiformes > Pleuronectidae > Hippoglossus > Hippoglossus hippoglossus. The sequence goes on from NC_047161.1 coordinate 19,382,365, forward strand.
TTGCTTATGATGCTCTCTATGCAGAGCTTGTCCTAAGGGTGATGCTGCCGTCAGATGGTCACCACAAATATTAGGATGCGACCTCTGTGCACGCGTGAATATTTACAATAATTGCACAAAAATCCAACCATCTGATTTTGAGATATTAGGGGACATTTTGATGTGACTGTGGTGTTAAAGAAAGTTAATGCTGTCTAAGTAGCTGGTCTCCTGCAGGTGCCTCATGCAGTCTATTGTGTTGTCACTTCTCTCTCATCTTCTCACACATTCAGCCACGAAGGCTAAATCCACACGACTATATTTTCATTTGAAAACACATCAACTCAGCTGCAGATACACCTGGCATCCATACTCTGGAGTTTTAGAGGCGCCAAAACAAAGAAATGTGGAAATGCTGCTGGCCCTGTTTTAGTTTGAAAACGCCCTATTCAAACAAAGACGTAGTAGTTGGCAAATGTGTTTACGGTAATACTGACACACTGAGTGAGGCTGGGTTTATTTTATTACATGCTGAAAAGAGTTGGTAGGAAAACCTTTCAATATTTCTCAGAGGTGGAAAGGAGTCATGGTGGCATCATCAGTATCAGATTTCAGGCACCAGCATGGAAAAGTAGAGGCTCAGTACAAATGAGACGTACAATTACAATTAGTTTGGAGGAAAAACAAGCTTCTTATTTAACTTCTTAACTTTGATTGGATTCCTCAATATTGACTCTCCTACAAAATGCTCGAAAAACACTGAATATTGTTTTTGTTATTGAACAGAATGGATTGGGAATTGTGTTAGAGCCTTGCGTATTTGATCTGCAGAGTGGTGTGGAACAAGACTCCCAAAAAGAAACAGTCTTCTCCTCATTCCCTCTTGACTGGCTGCGACGGCCTCATTCCTGGCCGCCTTTGCTGACTGGGGGTGGGTGGGGAGCGGGCCAGAGCTCGTCTAAACTCCTGGCCCTCCTGCTGCCTTGTTTTTCCAGTCTGGCTGTGAGCCGTGCCATCCAGCAGCTCCACCGGCTCACAGCCACCAATCTGACAGCTGCAGCTGCTCACTGCGCTGCCTCACACACTAATGTTAGGGCGATAAAGCCTGTTAAGGCCGACACTGATACTCTTAGATAAAGGTAGAGCGTGGCAAGGGCACTGCTTCAGTATTTGTATTTTGGTCCAACATTAGTCTGTTATAGGACCTATTGTTGGGTCTTCTCACCATTATTGTAGATGGAGGTCGACCATAATATCCTCATGGCTTTAAAGTGTATCGTGCGTCACACTTCATCTGCCTCTGCATGATTTCATTATCATTTTCAAACCTCTGCCACGAGGAGTGAGGCTTCGACTTGTCAGCTTGATCAGCTATTTAGTACATTCGCTCCTTTAGAACATTCCATCTTGCCACATTTAAAATACGTACTTTTCTCAAGGACCTAAAATGTTTCTGCAGTCTGTTGATTGCAGGTATTTGCACCATGGTCGAAAGACCAGGGGAGATTAGGCAAATGAACCTGCTGTGGTATGAGCAACTGATGGCAGAATACCATACAAAAACACTACAACAACAGTTAACATGAAGGAGATTCACTTTGGGCTTCTGTTTATCATAAACAGAGTAAGAAAAAGGGCACCAGTAACAAAGCAGTTATCAAAACAACAGAACAAGCTTAAAATAGTAAGGAAAGAGATTTTACGAGCTATTACGAATTTTGGCCAGCTGAAAGGAGTACTTCAACAATCATCTACAGCACTGCAAGCCCCACCCCAAAAGTTCCTGTACCCTCATAAAGTTCTACCTCCGACAAGCAGGGCCTTTTTGGGGGATTAAAAGATTTCCCACTGGACTTGATTGAGACCGTGGTCCTGCAAAGGTTCCTATTTCCTGGGGGAAATTTGTGCGTTGGAAACACACCTTTAGAGTGGGAGCCATGAAGCCAGAAAAAACCCATGCAGATAGTTATTCGCAGAGAAAAGCACCAGAGGGCCGGCCGGCAGGTTTGAACAGACAACCTTCCTGTGTGTGTGTGTGTGTGTGTGTGTGTGTCAGCCTTTGATAGACTGGCAACCGGTCCAGGGTTTACCCCGCCTCTCGCCCAATGTCAGCTGGGACGGGCTCCAATTAAAAGATTTCCGTAGATTACTCGGTTAACTCTGAGGTTGGCTAATGTGAGAGTATATTCATGTGAGACGATAGAAAATCAACTGTAAAAATCCTGCCTAGACCACTTATGACCAGATAGCTGCATCATCTCAGGTTGTATTAGAACATCGTGGGAAGATTTTCAAATCAGTGACAGTGGTGATGAGTTTCTTTGAAAAAGGTTTTGGAAAAATATGGTTTCAGTGTAAAAGATAATTTTTGGATGGATCCTTCCACAGTGGTCCTCGTCAATCTGCCATGAACATTTGTGAAAATAATTTCTTAATCTACCAAGGTGATCCAGGTTTATAATATGCACACATTTTTATGAAACATCTCCCTTTCTGGTAAAGAGTCCAAATGGTTTGCGGAGATCCAGTTAATTTAGGTATTATTAGAGAAACTTTAAAGGGAGACTGAATTAATATTTTCAGACATGACCTGTGGATAAACTCCAGAGAATTTGATCCGGACTATTTGTCTTTCACAAATGCACAACGCACCGGGGGGTTTTCCCCACAGACGCATGCACAACAGCAACAAATACTCCACATTATTCAGCCGAGGGGGGGAGCAGCCGGGTGCAGCAGACAGAGGCAGGAAGTAACATATTAACGTATTCGGCTGCAGAGATCACATGATTTTATTTACAGCACATCATCGGCTCTAAAAACCAAAAAAGAGCACTGTGACGTTTTTAGAATTTTGGCATCAACTTGGTAACGGAGTATGGGCTCCTGTGACTTCCTTAGTGCCCACACTGATAGCTGTTTGGGAAAATACACAGACTCTCCCTATGTTGTATTCACCCATTGCAGGCAATAGGGTATTGAAGGAGCTCTAATATATTCATTGTTCACCACAGTACCTGCCCAGCATCAAACAACAGACAGAGGTAGTTGGAGACCACCTGGTGAACATAATGGAGCATTTATTAAAAGAATTTGTTGAGGTGATGGTGACCAAAAAAGCTCAAAGTAGAGACAGCATTGGATATTTTTATACATATTATTATATATATTTTTACACCTATATATAGATATATCTTGGAGAGAGAAGCCTCTTAGAATTTCATTGTACCTGAGTATGATGACAATAAAGATCTTGAATCATGAATCTTGACTTTATAGGGTGCACAGAAAAGTGAAAGCCAGTGTTGATTCATTTCTGGTGATTGTGTTAATAGGCAATCATTCACACATTAGCCATATCAGCTAAGTTGTGGAGGTCTACTTCCAAGTGGGTTCACTAGTAGAGCACATACCTCTGTCAAGGCCCAACAGTCCCCTTCAATTCAATCAAGCTGCACCGAATGTCACACACTCATAGTGAAGATGTTGAAAAACAATGTTAAAGAACATTAGAAAGGATTCCTGGATCCACTCCCTGATCTGGATCCACACCATAATTTAATGAGTTCTTCCCTTGACTCATACCACATCCCCCCCACCAGGTTTCATGGTAATCTGTTCACTTGTCATGTGATCTTGCATATAAAACAAACAAACCTAACCTTAATCTAACCTCCTTGGCGGAGGTAAAAAAGACGAATGTATCTTTGAGCAATGAGAGTTTGGTCTGTCCATCTAACAATTCAACTCTGAAATACTGACATCAGTGACCCATTTTCTCTAGTGCCATCATCAGACCTGAGCACATATATTCTCTACAGAGGATTGAAACTGTTTCATTCTGGACACACTGTGATGCTGATGAAAACGAATGGCCCTGTTGCCATGCCGTTTGCTTTGGATATTCATATTTAATTTGAATTTTCTCGGAAACACAAATCTGCAAATCAGAATGAGAGCGGCTGAGATACAATTGAGTGTGTAGGTTGTGTTAAGAGTCTGAGGGATGACACTATAATACAGAGGGGGTGTAGGATTAGACCCATCGCTTTTGTTATGCGGAGGCAACATCATAATCTATTAGCGTCAGCCATGATGAGATTACAGCCTGTTAATGAGACCGCACGAGCTAGGCGGGGATCTGTTTCATGGCCGCTGGGCCGGTTGCATTAGCATGCCACTGCTAACCAAACTCGGCGCAGTAGAGGACATCATCAGACGCAAGACCTGTCCTCAACCAGTCACGATCAATCCTCACGCTCACCTTTTCCTGTCACATCTCCCTTAATCCTCACATACAATGGAAAGCGTCCTATTCGCTCGTTTGTCTGTCCATCCCGAGTCAGCCACCATCCCTTTCCGTCATGCCAGCGTGCCTCGGCTCCACTCGCATGTGAGGATTGTTTGTTTCTCATAAGAAGGAGATGTGAAGGCAGGGATGGATAGTTAATGAGAGAAGATAGAGGAGGAAGGTAGGGATAAGGGGGGGGGGGGGGGGGGGGGGGGGGGGGGGGGGGGGGGTGGTTAACGAGAGCAGACTGCAGCCACGGAGCAGGCAGAAAAGGGAAACAGAGCATGTCTGGGCTGCCAGTCCTGGTCAGCATCATCGATCTTAAAGAAAGACTGAGGTCAAAGGTCCCTTCTTAATGATGTTGTGCTCCTTGTGCTGATATTGGGCTCTGCTTAGTGCTGAAGGCTGTCCTCACTTCACTGTTGACTAAAGACGATCCTCAGGGACTGGCAGGATCACCTTGGTTCTGTATGGATCGACTACAAAGTGTGTGTCTCTGGCTTAGTGAGAGCAGCAGCTGTGGTTAATCTCAGTCAATGATTGTATGCACTGTATTGACCTGTGCATTTCAGTGTCCTTGTATAAAGGCAGATGATGCATACCGCTGCCACGGCTGCATGTTTGAATTTGTTGTTTTACAAAGAGAAAATGTTCAAAATGTCCATCTGCTTTTTCATACTGTGGTGGAAACTCGTAAGATGTGTGGACAGTTGAAATCATCATGTTTTTACGTGAACAATGGATCAAGTGACTAACATGAAGGGTGGAGCTTGTAGCTCTTCAGTTCCCCTCAGCTTTACTTCGCCTTTTAGCATGTTACAGCTCATTGTTTGGGTTTTAAAAAGCTGTTTCCCCACTGTGTTATCTCCAGGTGACGTTCCGCACCAGGATCTACCACTGTAACATCAACAGTCAGGGGGTGATCTGTCTGGACATCCTGAAGGACAACTGGAGTCCTGCCCTCACCATCTCCAAGGTCCTGCTGTCCATCTGCTCCCTGCTCACTGACTGCAACCCTGGTGAGAGCTGCAACACACACACACACACACACACACACACACACACACACACACACACACACACACACACACACACACACACACACACACACACACACACACACACACACACACACACACACACACACACACTTCTCCTTGTCACAGCTCTCCCCAGCTTTAGCTGCGACAGGTTGACTGACATGTCCATTCTGTGTGAATGATGTATTCAGAAGTGTGTCACTGTGAGGTTTAAAGCAAGCTCTGTGTAGTGCAGCGGGATCCTCAGAGGTTAGACAGGCTTGTTGCAGTGATAGAAACTCTGCTGGTTGAATCTTCAGCCCTTTCAACAGGATCTGTTGACTTAATTTGCTGTGTCAACATATCTTTCGACTGCAATTGAATGAGCAGGAAAGGCCCTGACTCAATGAATCAATTCCTGTTCCACACAGTTCAAGTGGAGGACCTTATTCAAGAGCGCCTGAGTTAAGACGGCGAAAAATTTCTTTTGTTCGTCTTTTGTAGTCTTGATGCAGTTAATCATACAAATGGGGGAAGCAGTCACTTCTTGAAACCATTTGTGGTCTTACAGTCTGTTGTGTAAAGTGAAAAAAGTGTGAAAATGAAGAGATGCCTGAGCTGCAGTTTCTCAAGAGGACGTGCATGTGCGAACATAAACGTCCGAGTGAGAGCCTCCTGAGTTTCTGCGGACTTTCTCCGCCCCCCCTTGTATTAAGTCCGCTCAAAGTCCACAAAAGTCTATGTGAGAACACAGCTGGAGATCCCCCACTGGATTCACAGCGAGCGAGTTGGGCGATGATTTCTCTTCTAACACGTGGCAGACACAAAAATGAAAAAAACTAATAGAAAACAAATACCAAGAGTTTGTGGTGATAAGAGCCGGAACTCGGTGTCGATGTGCTGTAGACAAAACACGTGAAGTCCGCAGCGGAATTAATACGTTACATCCTGCCTCTTTCTGCTGCACCTCCCCTCACGAGCAGAAAATATCCTGCTGCGTTGTGCATGTGTTAAAGGAAAACTGCGGAGAAAGTCCGGACTCAATTCTCCGGCGTTCCTCTGCAGGACATGTCTGAAAACGTCTCTACTCTGACTACCTCTCACATCTCCAGCGAAAGTGACTGAAGGTCTCAGCCCCTGCTGATTACATGGAAAGAGGATTCCACTGATTGATTAATACTGAGGCTTTTACACAGCAACAGATATCACTCTTCTCTTCAGTAACCACTGCTGCGCTTAGTGTGAATGTGTGGAATGAGAAGCAGAAATAACGATTGTAGCATATTCATACCATTTGTATTTGCCCTCTTGAAATATTGGGTCGTAAAGCACGAGCCGAGACTCGCCTGCTCCGTTCATTACAGTCCACTCAATATATATCGGGGAGCGGCTGGCTAAACACAATCCTGTAAACAGCTGACACCATTCACTGAGACGTCAACATTTTTAAAGCTAATTAGATCCATTATGGCCCAGTTTACCAGCAGTGCAAAGACCACAGCTGGAGGAACAGGGAATTCAATCTGTCTTTTATTGACCAGTTAAACATGGGTCCACTGGGCCTCAGGTACGAATACTGTTAATGTCTCTTGATATAAAGTATTACAGTGAGCAAGCAGAGGTGATAAAAGCATCAATACCAATGTGTGGGGGGAAGGGAAGGAACAGGAAAGAGTGTGCCAGAGCAGAAGAGAGAGAAAGGTAAGAAAAGAGGCCAGGAGAATGGCAGGTGATTTCACATGTCAATAGCAGGGAATGAGCAGGGGGAGTAGTGCTGATAGTGAAGACCTCTGATGATAGCTTGTGTCCTCTCTGCGGGGATTGCTCTTTGATAAATGTAGCAGCGGAGATTCTTCCTCCGTGGGCGAAAATGAGAATAGCTTTTCCTCCACCTCCTCAGCGCTTTCAGATGTTGCGGAAATTCCTTTTAAGTATGATACAAAAAAAGGCCTGATCATCACCCCATTCCTGCCAAAAAAGAAAAATCCCCATTACCCCCTCCTCCCCGTTACCCACACACCCCCACACCCTATGCTTCTTTCTGCCGCTTGCCTCATCAAAATCTGTCAGCTCGCTACACGTCTCATCGCTTCATTTTTTTTTTTTTACCCTGCTTCAAATGTTGAACGTGGTCGCTGGATCTGAACTACCCTAAAAATATCTCTCCTTCCCTCTCCACCTCCGCCCGTCTGACGACTGCCTCTCCCGTGCAGGCGGATATCATTGGCATGTAGCTCATTAATGCGGGGGGGGGGGAGTGGATGGAATGACAGTTAATCAACCCTCCCACAGCTGCCGTTCCTGTCGTCATCCCACACTGAACACCAGCATCACGGCCCCTCGAGCTGGTTTCTACCTGCAGCTTTCTTGCAGCTCATTGGGGCTAAGCCAAATGCCATGTCGAAGCGTGTCCGGGGCTCAACTCCATCCCTGTCGCATGTCTTCCCTTTTTCTCCCCGTTTTTTTCTAGCTCAACTTCTGTAGAAAATCCAAAAAAGAAAATGTAATGCCTGAGGGATTCCTCCTCATTGAATTCTGCTGCTGTTGTCTGGGTTAGCTCATATATCTGGCTGATATGAGGACAGTCTTTTATATTAAAGGTGTCTGCTTTTGGCTCCTCAGTAGCTTGAGGGTGTCAAAGCCGTAGTAGAACCTGCCTCACCCTGCCTTTAAAGGAGGCTTGAATATCTGGACTGACATCAGATTATGTGAGATAAAAACTGTTTGGCTTCTGTGTAATTACCAAAGTGATTGAAAAATGTGTCCTTATGTGTTAGAGAAAAGACTGAAGTTAATTCTGAACAGGTCTGATCTCGGGTTCACTGTCTTTGTGGAATCTGTAAAAGTAGCTTCTTTCCATGAATGGTAAAATGAAGTTGAGACTTGACAGCTTTTTAAAATCTAAATCCAGTGTAGAATCCTTCATCAGACCTAATAGAGTGTTGAAGTCATGAGGTTAGATACTACGGTATGTGCTTCCATTCTACAGAGAATCAAAACAAGTCTGGTTGTCTCCAAGATGTTACTTATCAAAGGACATTTTGTATCAAGTCGCAATGTCCTTTCTAGTACGACAAAGGGACTTCTGAGACTGAAAGCTGGGGTTGGTGATCCTGGAAAAGCTAGAAGGATAAGGCTACACTTTGAAAAAATGCAACAGATACATCCCACCGCCTCCCCATCGGCCCTATATATCAAATCTACACCAGCTTTTTTCTTTTTTTCTTTAATAAACTTTATTTATTGATGGCTATCAGGACAAAAAGAGGATTTCAACCAAAAAGATAAAAGGTGTTTGAGAAACAAATTCAAAACGTCCATCCACCTGTTTTTGTGCATGGAAATGGACTCTTTTACCTCCTACACAAGAACTGTGTCGAACAGTATTGAGAGGGTTTATAGATTTGAGCCACTGAAGAATAGTTGAGTGATCAAAACAACTCAGATGTTGTCAGAGGATTGACACAACGTATTTCAGAGAGTCGTGACAATGGAAGCAGGTGATTGCAACGACACGTCTGAAAAGATATGGTGCCAGTTTACACAGTCGAGAAAAGAGTAACGAGAGTCATGACTAATGACAGGTATCGTTATCTGGATATGAAATGTCAGCACAGCCTTACTTTAAATGGGTAACAGTCTCCTCAAATACATTTATGGTGTTGAACAAAGTAAGTAGTTGGGTTTTGGGGCAGGTAGAGTGGGACGTTCACCAATCGCAGGGGTCAGTGATTAAACTTCCAGCTCATCCAGTCAGCATGTCAAAGTGTCCTTGGGGAAGACACTGAACCTTAAACTGCTCCCTAACGGCTGTGCCCCCAGCGTGGGATTGAAATGCATGACTGACGGACAAAGGGCAAAGGGCTCGATGTGGAAGTGCTGCATAATGAGTGAAAGGCAACTGTGATGTAAAGCAAAGTGGCTATTAAGACTGGCAAGGATAAAATAATACAATCCTGACATAATGAGTAAAATAACTGGAGAAAATTCAGAAGAAAATCAAGTAAACGTCTTTACTGAAGTCAGATGCTTCCAGCCACACCAGCATGATATGTAGGGAACCATTCAACCGTCATCAAATATGGGTATACGCCTGTAAAAGCCCCTCATCATTGAAACTCTAGCAGGGACTAGTGCGGAGGGGGTGTTTGTGCTGTATGCTCAGCCAAGCTTATCACACTGCTCCGTCAGCAGGCCAGGCCCCACAGGAGACAGACCGAAAGCCAAGCAAGAGTGGACGAGAGGCTCCGGGAATTTGTTTCTCTCTCTGTCACCTCGCTGAGAAATTGACCAGCGGCACAACGAACTGAGCAGCAGCACGATCAATAGAGGAGCCGGAGGGAATTCATGATGGTGGCTGTTGACCAATCGGACGTGTGCAGTGTATCAACAGACGTGAAGGCACAGGGCGAATGCTGCTGCTGCTGCTGCCAGCCCATCGCGATCACCTCAGATTTATAACAGCATGCGCATTTTACTTTACCGTCGATAAAGGTGCTGTACGTCATGGGATACAAGCTTCGCTTCAGACCACAGGAATGATAGAGCCCCATTTGCCTGACTTATGGCTTTTCTGTGGTTTTCACCGGTTGTAATACAACTCCCCATGCATGCTGAGGAGCTGAGGTGGCCGGCTGCAGGTGTCTGCCACTTTAGAGTTTGGTAAATTTGATGTCAAACAGCTGCATGGCTGCTTGTGTAAACCTTAAAACAACCTTTGATTGTAACGTGTTAAATAAAAAAGAAGACACCTTGTAGAATGTTAGGTTAGTATCAAAACCTCTCAATTACTGAAGTAGTTGATTGGACTAGTTTAAAATTTAAAGGTGCCCTCTTGTTTTTTACACTAATAGTTAGAATCAGTGTTTCTTACCAAAACAAAAAGAGGTGAGTTTGATGTGTAACAAACCCATTCATTTCCTTATAAAGATTTATTTTTTTTGCTCTTTCTTAACTGCCTTTTTGCGGTTACAATATTTTTTGATTTCTTGGCACATAACCACCAGCAAGTCCATAAAGTTGTTAGCATCCAGGCAGACCATCAGTCAGACCCCCTAGATTTAGCTCAAGTTGTGTGCGTAGCTGCAAGTGGCATGCGATGCTGTTCTCTCCTGCTATGACCTGTCTTTCTCTCTTTAGTCTGTGTAGCTGTCAGTCGGAATCTGTTGCGCATGAGAGCGATGTTCCTCCTCGTGCACGTGCACCCTCGCTGCCGACATAGTTTGATTGAATTCTGTGGGAAACGCTGCAGAGAAAGTGAAACAAACTTCCTGTATCCACCAATTTATTCATATCTACACCAGAATTTAATGACCTGACCCATGCTGCAACCTTTCAACAAGTTTTGTGTTCTGTGTATCAGTCCTGAAGCTTTTGCATGATCCTGCTAACTAACAGACAAACAAACAAAACGAAAATTGAACCTAAAATAAAATATTCCTGTTTGCCATAGTCGTGGTTCAAAATTAAGACTAGTACAATATTGATCTTGTGAGAAAAACATCACCCAACACCACTGCTTGTTATCCACCATGTTGGGCTCATTGTATATGACTGATAATCCAGGAGCTGGTTTAAAACAGACGATTTAACGCTGCAACACTTGTTGTTTGTTGTCTCATTGAGTTCCCTTCTCTTGTGTTACAGCCGACCCTCTGGTGGGAAGCATCGCCACACAGTACCTGACCAACAGAGCTGAGCACGACAGGATAGCCAAACAGTGGACCAAACGCTACGCCACATAGATCATCTCAACTGCACCAGGACCCCTTCACCCCACCCCACACACACACACACACACACACACACACACACACACACACACACACACACACACACACACACACACACACACACACACTTCTGACACCTCCCCTCCTCTGAAATCTATGGAAGCACACCCGCCCCTGTCATCCACCCTGCCCCCCGTCCCTGAGAAACGAACTGTTATTTGTTCCATGCTGACTTGAAAAGCTTCTTTTTTATACAAAGAGTCTATTGGGATTGTATTTTCCAATACACTGAATGTTGATATGGTCATGAAAAGCTTTAATACTGTTATTGTTCTTGTTGATGTTGTTGTTCTTATTGTTATTGCATTGTGTATAACATTGTTGCCACCCTTGTCATCTTCTCTATCTAAAAGAGCGTGTGTATTCTTCCCATTTCATGTGATGGTTTCATGTAAAAATGATCATACAGAGTGAGTTTGTTTAGTTTGTTTCCCTCCAGTGGTTTTACAGCTCATGGTTAATATTAGTGCATGGCATCAGGATATGTGTTCCTACAGTGGACATGTGGTCATGGTATTATTTCTGTCCCGCAGAGTTCAGAGTTCTGGCATGGAGTGAGCCCATCACTGTGTATGATGATAGTGGTAGTTTGCTGTACATTTAATGCCTTGTAAGAATACATACTCATTGAATACTCAATTAAACACTGGCTGTAATGTGACAGATCCTGTCTCAATCTGTTGCTTCAATATGTGTGTTTGTGTGTGTGTGTGTGTGTGTGTGGTCCAGATATTTCTCATGTTAAGGTTAGGTTGGACCTAAATGTGTCTACACAGTCACATTATACGGGCTGTTCTTACTTATGGGGACAAAAAGCATGTCCACATAGTGTAATTCATTACATTTTAGGTGACGACATGTTTTAAGGTTCCAGTTAGGTATGCAATTGGGCATGGTTCATTTTAGGGATAAGGTTTTCATTAGGCTGTCCACATGTGTCTACATGTGTGCACGCCCCGGACCACTTCCTGTTAGAAATAGGTCATCATGGGCTCACCACAGAAAGCAGAATGATTAGATGAAGTAAGGTTAAGGTTTGTCTTCCTCAAAAAGAAAATGATGTGATTTTGATATATTTATTTCATATTCATTTGAATTCTTGCCAGTTGGACATGCAGTGCAGGAGTCATATAAATGGTACCTAAGTAGTAATGAAAACTCAAACACTGATAATATATTTTTCCCATTGACTCATCTAGTTGTAAGCAGTCAGACAAAAATCCATACTGAGTTAGGAATCAGAGTTTCCTTGCCTTTGTAAAACTCCGCCCTGATCAGACCTGGTATTAACATCAGTCCTGAGACATCCAATCACCAGTCGGCGTTAATTAAGACCCAGCAGCAACAGAAGTAGGTTTCAGGCGAATAGGTGAATATAAAAAAGTTGTGTTTCCATGACTTCAGAGGACATTACATTGCCTTATCCCAACCTAAAACTACTGCTTTCCTAACCCTTAACCTTACATGTCTTCACCTTAAAATGTAATGATTTACCTCCTGAGGATAAGGAAGATAAGACCCCATAAGTAGGTCCCCACAGGGATATTTATTAATATGTCAAATGTAAGTAAGTTTGAAAATGATCATTTAAAACTGTGCAGATGCATCACAAATCTTTTTAAAGCCCTCTGAGTCAGAATGAAATCAAACTTAAGCTCTCTGAAAACCTTTGAGGAAACCCTGAGTCCTGGGAGGAAATAGGCAAAGTGGCCAGGTTGTCCCAGTCGGACAGTAAATGTGACTCTGTGAGTCTGAGTGATAGATCCATGAGTGTGGAGGCTTATCAGCTGTCAAAATACTGCACAGTGTTTATAATACCATCACAAAGGGCCACTCTGCAAAGTTATCACGGCAGCAGTCATTTTATTCTCAGTCATTATGATTTAGCACTTTGACATGACTAAGTAATCTACCAGGAATGTGCAGATACACATTTGGCTGCAGTGCACTGCAGCACAAGGTTTAATGCTCTGCACCGGCACCCCTCACTGTTCCTACACAGTGCTCTGATTGAAGTGAATGAGGGGGTTGTTGTTTCTACACAGCGCTCTGCTCTGTGAACATGACCTTATAAAAGCATGAAATTTCTTTTAGGCGAGGATTCCACAAAACTAGAGATCCTCTTCAGTGGGCGCTGGGCCTGGAGTTAAAAGAAGTTTATTTTCTTTGATAGAGATGATAGATAACGTTGTTTTTTTTATTTGCACATTTAGTGGCTTAGTGCTTTACTGCTCTTTTACTGATGTTTTGTTTCTGCATCTTTGGGAGGATATTAAGTAAAGTGCTGATAAAATTAAACTAAATAAACAAGCAGAGGAGGAGCGGATATTGTTTGCAGACGTTTATTTCAGGCTCCACTCAGTGACATTAACCTCTACAGTGCTGCCTGAAGCCTGAGAGGAAGAATCCAGGACAAAAAAGAAGTGCATGGCTCCACTTGCTGCTCCCTCTTGTGACCAAAATCCAGTGGGCAAAATGCACTTGTGCGGGGCGGCCAACAGCAGGACAGGAAATCTGAAGTATGAGTCGAGTATCGAGTTCCCAGTGTTCGAGTCCAAGTCTGAGTCAACAAACAAGAGTCAGAGTCGAGGCCCGTTCACTGAGTGTGAGTCATGATGGCTGAATCTGTGAAATCTGTGAAAGCAAAACACATGAGCCGTGGCCTTTTGACATCATCATCTTAGCTCTAACTGTTACTGAGTTAGTGGTCACGTGAATCTGCAAATAAGCTGGTGAACACATGTGCCTACACCGCGTACAAAACGAAATCCTGTTACAGTAATAACAGAGCTATCCATAGATTCTGCCAATTTATTATGACCTATTACAAAAGACTAACAAAAAAGTCCTTGTCTCCAACGTGTGAGACCAAATGCTGACAATGATCAAGTCCGGGTCCAAGTCATCTGTACTAAGTCAAGTCACAAGTCCTAGAAGAGTCAACGGGAACTGGTCAATGGTCTGTATTTATAAAGCACTGTTCTAGTCTTGATGACCCACTCACAGTTCTTTTGCCATTCATCCATTCACACACATACATCTATGTGCAGCACTTTCTCTATGAGAAGGGGCAATTTTTGAGTTCAGTGTGTTGCCGAAAGACACGTCAGCATGCGGAATGAGGAAGACTGGGATCGAACCGCCGACCTTCTAACTAAAGACGACTCAGTTTAGCAAATCAACATTTTTTTCTACTTGCCGGACCGACAGTGGACGATATAGAACGAAGAATATCAGTTTGAATCAATAAGGGACAATAGTGACATGTTGAGGGTTGGTTTCAGACATGAACATGAATCATGAATAGTTTGTCTTCCACATATGAAGAACGCAGCAGGAGATTGTGCTGGTCAGACGTGTTCATACCACCTGTAAAATGTCTGTTTTCTTTTAAGTCACTGTGTTGTTCTTTAATGTCCCTGTAGTGTACAGCACCTTGAATCTACCTCTAAGGTCCACCAGCGTTCGTCCCTTTTGCCTTTTGAATGTCGTCGTCTTTCCATGTTGACATATTTGTCTGCGTCATCTATGTGACACCTCTTTTTCATCCTGAGATATTTGTGTTTGTTGGATTTCTTTCAGATTTGCATCCATCGAATGTTCGAAGCGTCATCAACAGGCCCACGCGCTCACTGTGACTTCTCGGAGGAAAAGATCTGGAAGATGTCAGGAGCAACTGACTCAGACATTTGCATTCTCACATACAGCCCCTTTCAGGACAATGTCCCTTTCTGATGAGACACTTTCTCAGGCTGCGTTCAGCACTGTGTGAAAAAACACATGCCGCTCATTTCAATGACACCACTGTGTTTGCACAGCAGGGGTCCCAGCACAGGGCTACAAATACACTGGGTCTTCTTTTGCTCTGACTCAATGCAACATCCTTGAGCAACGCACACAATCAAATCCTGTATGTACAGGCTAACGTTTCGATTAGATTACTCGATGCTGTTAGAGAAACTTAGCCCTGAGTGAAACTGTAAGTTGAGCTGAGGTAAGATTTTACGATAAGTGCGTTGCTGAGCTTTCTATCAGCTCATTTCATCAGTAGAGATAAAGTTGGCTTTAATTAATTAGATGATCTGTGTTAAGTCAAAAGGTATTCAACCCCATTTCTGCAGTTTCCTTATATCCTCCTCTAATTTAACAAACCCACCCTGCACTCAGAATGTGTTTATAATGAAAGTAGAATACCACGAGAAAACAACTATCCTGACTGGCAGCAACAGAAATTTCCATTACGTCTGCAGCCATGAGCCAAAATACTGACAGGCACCCCGTTTACCCCCCCCTGCTGCAGAGACATTATTTCAAACACACCTCATGTGGACAGACAGTTCAGATGTAATGTGTTGCAGGTTTTCATGGGAGCTCTGTGGATCTTAAAGCACCTGGACTCTATACTGAGGACATGAGAGCCTGAGAGGGTTTACAGAGTACTTCCTCCTGCAACAAGCTGTGATGACGTTAAATTCCTCCCCTGGCTGCGGTGGAAAAACATAACAACTCAGAAATGTCTGTGGCATATAGTAACCACAAAGCAGAGAGCACAACAACCTTAACTTTCACTAGTGTGAAAGGGATGTGTCTGCTAAACTGTTTTCAGACATGAACTGCGGAGGAACTCCGGAGAATCGGGTCCAGACTCTCTGGGCAGTTGTCCAGCTCATCAGCACCAGCATCGGCTCTCTCTTGACGTCCTTGTCAGTGACTCCTATGTGTATAACATGACGTTTCCATCCTGAGATATTACATTTTTCTGTCTGTCATGTGTAAGAAGTGTCACCAACTCCCCACTCGCTCGCTCAGACTCCAGTGGGGGATCCCCTGCTGTGTTCTCACATTGGATTCTGCAGACTTTATACTGGGGGGGGGCAGGCGGAAAAGGACAGCAGAAACTGCGGAGGATCTCCAGAGTTCAGCTCATGTCTGAAAGCAGTGACATGGATGGTCCGTGAAAACATAACCTCCTCGGCAGAAGTAGTCAAAGCCTTTAAGTTGATCAAAATAGAAGATATTACTATTGTTTTGTTATGATTTGTCATAAGGTTTCTCTATTTGTCATTGTGATCTCCCACATGCTGTTGTAGGTTTTTAATTGTTGTCGCCATTTAGTCGTAATTTTGTGATTTCTACTTCACAGTGGAGTGAGAAGCTGTAATAATGGTTGAGACATCTATGTACTTCCATTCTTTCCCCAAAGTCCTGCAGCATGATATTTTTTTATCTTGCTCACACAAGATAATAATTTGTGCAGACAAGAGCGAGATATTACCTAATGTCTTGTTAACAAAAGATCAATATGACTTTAATATTAATTAACAGGAGTTTACGCGTTTGCTCAAATTTGCACAAGTGATTATCTTTTGTGAACAAAGTCTTGTATATTTTCAGCAAAGTTCACTCAAGTTATCTCACAGAAACAAGATATCTGATAATATATCAACACAACTTAACACAAGCACATTTTATACAAACAAGATATTAGATGGCTTTTGTTTTCTTATTTGATTCAACAGGCCGGGGGCAAAGACACTGAGGGGGCTGAATAACTAGCAGCAGAGCAGGGGGTTAGGGTTACCGATGGCGACCCTACTGCGTGTGCTGCAAACAGAGCGTGCACGTTACAGAACAAACTAACACTGGTCGATGCAGCAGCCGTGTCTGAGCGGGGGGTTGCAGCGCTCGGCTGTGGTTTCTAGTCTCTGGCTGAGCTGCAAAACCAGCAAAGTGGAGCAGCAGTGGCTGAGTTAATTATGGTTGACACACCGGTGGGGCGGAGGTGAGGAGGGGGGGGGGGGGCAGTCCTCATCCACCCTTCCTCCCTTTCCTCACACGCTGCAGGATAATAATGGATAATAATGGTACACTTGCTCTGGTAAGTGATCAATAGGAGTGAAACGGCCAAACTGGCTCTGTGAATAAAGGTGCTGTGTTGGAGTGGGGGAGGGGTTGTCAGTTAGTACTGACATGCTGTTATAAGCAGGTCAATGTGTCAAACAACATTCACAGTAGTAGTATTCTAAACCGCATGAACTCATACAGTGCAAATGTGTTAGTTTACACAGTATGAACCAGTGTGTGGACTCAAGGGCTTTAAGGTAACACTTGCAATACTCCACAATCTGGGGGCCCTTGCCTCCAGAGGGGCCTTGCATTAAAACATGTATCTAATTTGAAAGCCTTTATCATTTCAGCATTATCTTGTGGACATTCCAACATAGATAGGACCTGATAAGTATTAACTTCTTACTCCTTTTCAGACACTGTTTATTTATTTTTTGAACATTTGTTGTTTAAGTTCACTTGTTCGCTGCGCCTTTTTCATATTTGCTTATATAGATGTACTTATTTTTGCTCTAAATAAACACATAACTAACTATCTAACTAACTCCGCGCAATCAAACTACCATAAACTAATTTCTACACTAACGTAAACACGCACACACAAACACACACACAAACACACACACACACACACACACACACACACACACACACACACACACACACACACACACACACACACACACACACACAACCTTCTCTTGCTCAGAAGAGATGCACTGAGTTACAGCGACATGCTGTGAGAAGTCAATAAAAGTGCCACGTTATTACTTTGTTTAATGTTTATTTAACCTGCAACACATGTCATATGTGAGCTGTAAAATGTCATTTATAAAAGTGTCACTCATGCACTCGGCCGCTGTGTTTATTGCTAGGCAGTAACTCCGGCTGATGGCTAACAGCAGCATCAATTTATTACTTCCCAGTAATGAGGAGGCTGTGTAATGATGCTTCCTCCACAGAGGAGATGTCGGAGCATGTCTGTGTGTTCTCTGTGTGCAGCTCTCTGGTTGACAGTGAGCAGGAGGAAGATAACATCTCAGCTTCAGCAGGAGCCGGGGATCACACCTGCTGCAGGTGTGTGAGGTCATGGAGACACACAGGAGAGGAAATGAGGCATCAACCTCACAAGACATTAGTCTGAGTCGCTTCATGGCCTGCTTCAGAAGTCATGGCTCCTATGGTTGAAGAGTTTTAGCTCCTGTGTGTTTGTGTGTGGGTGTGTGTTTGTGTGTGTGTGTGTGTGTGTGTGTGTGTTTGTATGACATTGTCAGGACGTCCGTCTGCTGCTGGACCAACACTTCCGGCGAGCTCATGTTCATCGTGCGCGATAATCCCGGAAAAGGCATGATTGAGCTCTTCAAAATAAAGGCACTAAACCTCAGTGGAAGATTTGAGATTAGGAACCCGACCACAAACACTGACATTCATCCCGACAACTGACCACACTTTCAGCATAATATTATGAATAATAATAATAATAACAATGATCATATTAATAACAGTAATAGTAATAACACATTCATCCATCCATCACCTTTATCGCTTATTCTTAAAACTGAAGCAACAATAATGATATTGGACTCTATGGCATGAGCTAAGAAACTATTACTCCTGTACATTTCATCCCTCAGATATTAAGTTTTCTACCAACATAAATTTCAAATATAGAAGATATAATATTTAAATACTGTATATAAATCTAAATATTTTTTAATTTGGCAGATAAACACAATGTGTGCATTACAGTCACTTATGTGTGTTGTTCCTGTACTTTCTTCTGCTTCCTACAATATAATTTTGCCACCGCTTGTACTTTTATTTTTAAGACATTGACCGGAAGTGTCGTTTCTCTCCAATACAGGTGTGTTCACAGTGGTGCGTCCAGGCGGTGGAGACACACACACGCACGCACACACACAAAGAAAGGTATCAATGTCTGTTTGTATTAGAACTCGTTGTGTTTTCACAGGTTGTGTGTTTTAGGGGGAGCGCGCACGTGTGTCCGTGAGAGGCGCGTGTGGAGTCGGTTCATCCTGCAGCTCCGACCCGCAGCTTTAAACCCGAGGAGCCTCCACGCGAGCGGCTGTCGGCTCTCCGTGGACCGTGTGTCCGGAGCTGCTGCTGCCGCCTGACCCGCTTCTTCTGCCGGGTGAAAGTTTGCTTCCTCTCGGAGGCTGCGGAGCTGAGCTGGAAGTGTCGGTCTCTCCCCGCAACAACTGCGACATCGCCCCGCCGTCGATGTACCTTCTCCGCCTTCTCCTCCGACTCGATCCGGTCCCGGTTCGTCCCGGTGTCCGGTCCCGCCTCCTCACCGCCGGGCCCCTCCGGCCCGACTCTTCCAGAACCGGATCATTTCCTCTGTCGCAGCCCGGCGGCTCTAAAAATACACTGTGCAGACACGAGCCGGGTCAGAATTCAGCGTCATGAAAGAGGAGGAGGAGGAGGGGGGGGAGGTGATCCTCCGATGAACACCCAACACCCGCTGTAACACACACTGGTCGATTTCCACTGATGGAGCCCGGGTCAGCATCTTGTACCGGCCTGCTGGTTGTAGATGACGGGGAGCCGTATGGAGTCTGGGATGCGTGGTCGCAGTCTATAGCCTTTTTTATACAGGAACAGTGTCTGTTGCGTTGCAATGTACGTGTTATGTAGCTTTAGATAAAACATATTAATTGACAGCATTGTGTTAGTGGAGAAAAGACATTGTAAATTACAATTTACATACAGATCACTGGGATTGAAGCCTGTTCAAAGATCTTTAAGCGGCCGTGCTAACGTGGAGCCTTTACATTGACCTCTTGACCTCTCTAAACTCTTGTGTTCCTGCTCCTTTCCCCAGGCTCGGTATGTCGGATGAAGATTCCCGTACCAGCACCGGCTCTTCCTCCTCGACGTCCTCAACTCATCAGCATCACCATCAGCAGCATCAGGAGGAGGACGTGACCCCCCCAAAGAAACGAGAAAGGAAAGCCATCATGAGCAAGACCTCCAAGCTCCTCTCCACTAGTGCTAAAAGGTGAACGGCCTGATAGCGACCACGTTTCAATGACCTACACTGCTTTATATTCACACCACTCTATGTTGCTGTGATGGTTGAAAGGCTCATAGATGTATTTTAGGTTTTTAATATCCCCGGGCCTGACGTTCACTATGTTGAGAGTGTTCTTATCTACGCCCAAGGAGACAAGGTCAGAGTTCTCAGTACAGGAAGAGATGGACACCAAAGGTCGTCAAGAGCATCAGTCCAAACACTCTCTGTCAAAAAGGGCTTTTCACGAGCTCCCTGAGGTTTTATTCAGTAGCAGAGCAGCTCTCGCCTCGTGTCCGCCAGGCGTCGATCTGGGCTCCTGAGTGTGGATCCACGTTATTTGATCAGAGCTTCGCTTTTGACCCTCGCCTCTTTATTTGTGCCTGTGCAGAATTCAGAAGGAGCTGGCCGACATCACACTGGATCCACCACCAAACTGCAGGTGAGCACATCAATCATCGTGGAGAATGTGTAATGTGCCATTCGAAGCATCTGGGGCCATTGACTTGTGTGTTTCAGTGGCAGTATGATTGTGTTTTTTTCTGTTTCTGGTTCTGAGGATATTTAGAGGAATTCATTCTAGGTGTCTTGAATGTGATGTGAAATCTCTTTTTGGCGTTTGTGTCCAGTCGGTCAGAAGAAGACAAACGTATCTGAAAGACTCTTTGAATTGTCTGCCTCATAAAGCTAATAGAAACCTCAGTTAATCATATCTCTTTGTGTTTTACCACCTCTGCCAAGGAGGTTAGGTGTTCAGCCGGCCATTTGTTTGATTGATTGCTGGCAAGATTATGCAAAAACTACCGGACAAAATGGATTAAAACTGGATTTGGTGAAAGGATGCCGTGTGGGTTAGAGAAGAGCCCATTACATTGTGGTGCATTTTTTTTGTCACTTTCTTTGTGAGATAGTACATTTTTTGCCATTTTCACTGATTTCCCCAAGGAATAATTCATGGATCTTGATGAAAAAAATCTGGCATATTTAGGGGAGTGGTCGCTATGGGTGAAATTTGCTGCAGCTTGATTGAGTTTTAGGGGACGGTTGGGCCTTGGCAGAGGTATCCGCTCTAGTTGGACCCATTCTAGTTTTATTCTTTTAATGGACAGTCCAATCAAAATGTTCCAGTTTTCGATTATCTGACTGAATTCCATTTAGCTGCTTCAGTTCTGTCCAAAAGCTATGGACAAACACCACCGAGCCCCACTGTTACACTGGGTGACTGTTCTTTCTTTACAATGTACACACACTGTAGTGCTGCGTACGCCGTCCTGCTGCCTCGAATGGTCACTAGAACAGGAAATCTAATAATTTCAGGAATCTGTCTCTACGTGGAACGTATATCTGGAGAACCAATCATCTTAATAGCTTTAAACTTGGCGTAAGTATTGTAAAGGACCAAAGGAAGTGCAGTGTTGAATTTGGTGCGAGTTGGATAAATTCAATATTAATACATTTTGAATAAATATGCGATCTCTGAGATGTTGATCACAGGACGTCAGCGTGTTCACAACGGACGCATTCACGACAATGTCAACGGATTCTCCGGTCTGGGGCTCTGCGTACAGAGGAGAGCTTCACTGAGCTTCGAACAAACGGGTGAACAGCTCTTTGTGAAGCAGCTGTGGCTTCAGGGTTCTGCAGGCTGAGTCCAGCAGCAGGTCTTTACTTGCCGTGGCTCAATCGCTGCAGGTCACTTTGGCAGTTTCAGAACGAAAGCTGCAACCAGCAGTAACACAGACCGAGAAAAACAGCCCATGCCAAACACGCAGGTTTACAAGGGGCACTGCACTCGTGTGTATTAGTCCACAAGTGAAAGTAGTCCCCAGTAAATGCTCGGTCTCCTCCTGTTTGAGACATCGGTTTTAGGAAAAGACTGAGCATTTTTTCTTTAATGAAACTGTATTTTCTTGAGCCTTTTCAAACATGTGTGACTTAATTGGAAATGACTGAGGGCAGACTGCATCAGGTCTGGTATGAATCCACTTCATGTTAAGAGCAAGTAATTGAGCAGATTTCCACACTGGCTGTTGGACTGCACCTGTAGCGCGTCTTTTTTTAATTCATCACAGTGACGGCCGTTCTTACTGCACCGGTTTTCCTGGAGGATCATGGGAGTCTGCATTCCCGAGTGTCTCCCTTTTGTCGACATGGTGACACCCAAGTTCAGAGGACGTTGTTCTAACCTGGCCATGAAGGAACTGACTTAGTGCTCCACATGTGTGTGGTGGGATTTGTCTAATCTTTAGCAGTGTGAAAAAGAAGGCCTCATCTTTTCATTTAGTTTCTTTCCCCTGTAGAAAGTCCTCCACTCAGCACCACGTGCACTAAGGGAATTTTTAAGGGATTGTTTAGTTCTTTGTGCTTCATTAAGCAGGGAATTTGCCCATTAGGGGTGTGAACAGAGCTGGCTAGCTTCGCCCTTGCAGGTGCTGTTTAATGGATTACACAGCGGTGAGTCAGTGGGTTTGGCGTCTTGTGCCTGCCCACTTTTTCCTGACTAGTGCCTGTCATCATCTGTTCTCTGTCGTATCAAACTTTATCTTGCAAACACTTTAAGGCAGCGTCTTTCATCTGGCATTCATCCAAATCCAATTACACACAACTCAGGGAATGCTGCGCAGGCCCTCTTTTATTTTTTTTACAGCCTTGTTGTCACTGAAGTGTGAAGTGCAGACATCACAGTTCTACCCCTCCCTGCATTTCCTTACGTTTTATCCCTCTTTCCTCTCAACCAGCTATTTCATTTATTGCTCACATCCTGATCTTTGTGTCCCCCGACGTCCCGTTTCCCCAGACACCTGAAGACATTGTCACAGATTCCTGACATTCCATTGGTCAGAAGCCGAACGGGAGGGTATCTGCTAGTGCTGATCAGGGTTGGATGGGTCATTGATGTCTTAAGCTCGAACCATTTGTAAATCACGTAATCCTTTGTGTCTCTTTTGGGGTCTCCTGATATCATACAGCTAAATGTGTGTGTGTGTGTGTGTGTGTGTGTGTGTGTGTGTGTGTGTGTGTGTGTGTGTGTGTGTGTGTGTGTGTGTGTGTGTGTGTGTGTGTGTGTGTGTGTGTGTGTGTGTGTGTGTGTGTGTGTGTGTGTGTGTGTGTGTGTGTGTGTGTGTGTGTGTGTGTGTGGCAGGCCTGGTGTGAGCTGCCTGAGACCTCTCTGTTTTGCTGCTGATGTGAGCACACGTACACACACACCTCTGCAGTGTGTTACTGGCTTTGCGTGTTTGAGACTACTGAGGTTTTCTCAACAGTTTCTTCATATCTATAAAAAGCCTCCTCCCTGGAGAGGAAGTGGCTGGCCCGTACAATGCAGTTACTTCACAAAGACCTGAAAGCAGCTCTGAGCTGCTGCTGCACAGATGGAAGTTTGAAGAAGTTCCCCTCCTACGTGGCAGGCTTTAGTTGGGTAGCAAAGGGAAATAGAGGTTCCATTTTATCTCCCGTCAGCTGCAGGTACGGCTGAGTTTGACTTTTTTTCTGCCAACTGAAATGTGTGTGTGTGTGGATCTGAGCATCCAAGATGGAAAAGTCTTACAAATGTTACAAGTAAGTTATGCAGATCAGATATATCAGATAGTTCCTGGTTTACAGTAACCTGCCACAAGTTGTGATTAATTCGGTTGGGCTTGGACCTTGGACGGGTTTCTTGAAGAAAACAAAGTCCAAAGCAAAGTCGCTCTGACATTGAGCTGAAATATTGCAGAACAATGTTTATTCTTCATGATCCCCAACAAACACTTTAAACTCTGTGTACAATTCTCTACATTCCTCACTACATTTTGCAAATTACCTTTTCAGTTTAGACCAAAACAAATAACATGTGTGAAACGGTCCTGACCAATAGACCATAATTAAGTCCGACCTAAAGAGTTGGTCTCGGATCAAACTGAACCATGGCTCGGTTGTTTGCACTGTGTGCAGCCTTTCTGAGCAATTGCAGGAAGTTGGGACATCATTAAAGGGCCCATATTGTTTAAAATACATTTTCTGGGCTTTTACTATCCGTAATGACTTGAAGGGGGTCAGTAGTTTTTAGCAGTTTGCAGCAGTGACTGTTTTCATACTGCAGTAGTAAGTATGAAAACAGTCACTCCGCGGACTATTTCACTCAGTCCATTCTAAGAAATATGTTATCGAAACGTCTCGTTTTGTACTTCCTCTCCGTATGATGTCAATCGGGATCGCACTCGTCTCTCAGCCCCACCCGGTCGGTACCAGTCCAGCCTCCGAACCCACCCTCCATTGAACAACTTGGATGTTTGAATTTCACTGTGCAGAATCATTTATATATACAGTCTTTGTTCCAGAATAATACACTGACAGTTTCTCAGTGCTCACCTTAAAATACACCTGCACATAGAAGAAGACACCAGACCGCTCCTGCCCGTCACAGACCAACTTTATACTTCATGTGATGTTGAAACTTCACCAGTGCACACACACTGAGAACAGACTCTTCCAGTGAACAGGGATGTAGTGCTGTGACTCGTGCATGCATCTTAGAATTGTGATCTATTCACATCTTTGCATTGACTTTGTTTGTCAATGTCCTGCAGGAAAATGTCACATTTAGTCTGAACAACCCATTAGTCTTACTCGTGGAATTGCTGCACAGCTGCCATCAGCCCTGTGTTCAACAGAACTTCCCTGTGCTCAGCCCCCTGGAAAATGTGATGTCATGGTCCAAGTGAGGGATAAAGAAATATTGAGCGGAGGGATTAAAACCAAAGCTGCAGTTTGTTGTCTGGTAGTGTACTAAATAAAGACATGACACACTCGGACTGCTTTTCTAAACAGAGCATCAGTGCCTCTGTTGGCCGGTTAATCAAATGGCTGAGGATTTCACCAGAACAGGGAAGATATCCTTGAATTAATCATCCTGTCTGCAATTGATGTGAATATGTCAAATTAGCATATATATATATTATATATATATTATAAATCAGATTTAAAAGTCTTATTTTGTTGAATCTGCTCTGTTACTGATTTCTTTCCTGTGTTGTATTGAATCCTTCAGCCTCTAGAGACCATGTGTGGGGCTTTAAACATTCAATCTTCCTCACAGTTTAAACTGGACAATACAATGTCCAGTCGCTGCTAAACCAGCAGTAAAATTAGAACATTGAGACATTTCATGCAGATTTATTTATCTGGCCAGTAACACAGTACTATCATTTATTGACCTGCAGTGGAGTCATGTTTTGATGATTTTTGTCGGACAGTAGTCCATAAACGTTGAACATATTTAACTCTGATGAATATAAATGAGTTTATTTGGGATTTTGCTTCTACAATATTGAATGTTGTGATATGAGAATGTTTCTTATCGACATCATTCTGGTGGTTCTCAGCTGTTTTGCCCAGCTCCAGTAATAACACAGACTTATTAGAATGTAATGACTGTTTGTTTCAGTGGAGGAGTATGAACCATGTGATCTTCATTCTGCACTGTTCTCAAGTCGCACTGAGAGAACCTATACAGGCTGATTGCCATTGTATTAAATGGGTGGGGTGTGGTGGGGTGGGAGCGGTTGTGTGTGCGGTGCTCTTGCACAGATACTCAACTGAAGTGGAGTCATTACATTGTCTCAGTCAGGCAGATTATTACAGTCTCTCTCCCTATCATCACAATAGCGTTTTAAGCAGGTAGTGGTGATTGAAAATGAGTCTGCAGGCAGCGTGCGCATTAAGGTCCACAATTAAGAGACGAAACTTGCACAAAAGTGGTTTGAGAGTAAAAAGCATTGTGAAGCAACACAAAGTGTTGAATGGATCCATTTACAGATGAAAACACAAATGTGCTTACTACAGAGAGAAGAATAGAAAAAGAGAACAGATGTATTTTGATCTTTTCAGCTCTGATGCTTTTACACTGAAGGTAAAAGTAAAGACTGCTGTTTTGTTTGTTAAACTGTAATTACTGAAAATACAATAAATAATAGTTTTTCCTACTTTGCAGTGTTAACAGCGCTTCGTATTTTCATTTGGTTGGTGAAATATCTGTGTGGGCAGCGAGGCTAGTGGTGCCGATTGCCCCGACGATCGAAAGTAAGGATTTTTTGGGGGGTTCTTGCTCAGATAATTGGAAAAAAGTGCAGAAAATATCAATACCGTTTCTAACTGTTGAGTGGGTGCAGCCTGCAGCCCACCTCCAAAGGCACACACTGCCCACCCCCTTCTTCTGGCCATTCAGGCACAAATCCACCGAGCATGCTGAGCGTTAATGGTACCTCAACATTTACCTGATTTTAGTGCCGTAAAGCATCATATAAACTCCATCAGGCTCTAATTAAGTGTTCATAAGTAATGTGAGTGTAAGGTCTGCCTTTCATGATAATAGTAATGATAGATGGTCATTGGACACTGATTGTTACTCCATAATCTCCAAAATATCTTCTGCAATCATGATATCATTTGATCCTAAATCATAACTGTGGGAGTTAAAACACTGATCATATGTGAAGTAAAATACTACTCTCACTAAGTACATTCTTAGTGTTGACTGTCAACACAAAAATACAGTGTTTCATTTAATTCAGTTCTATTCAATCACCAAATGACAACATATATTTTACATAGCAAAATTATAGAAAAACCCAACGGTTACCAATACGAGCACTTGGTGAACATGGAGAGCAAAACTCCCTTTAGCCACCTAGGCAGTTAGCATTTCAAAGTCTAGACAGGTTTTAGGTGAAAATAGAGACGAAAAGACAATATAAAAACATCCTTTAATATGAATTCAAGAACTCTTTTAGGTTTTCTCCATATGTTTGTATGAATTACCCAAAAACTGCACATTGAGACCTGAACATCTACATAATGGAGCTGATTTTATCTGCAGCAGATGAACGGTGTCGGCTCAGTGAACATATTCAACCTCTGTTCTCCTCTGCAGTGCTGCAGGACTCAGTTTTGGGTAAACCGCTGTGTGCCTTTTTCAAAGGTTAAAAGCTTATAAAAAAACTGAAACAGCTGAAATGTCAGCTGTGTGCGTGTGCGTGTGTGTGCCACAGAAGACCCCCCCTCTCCTGATATTGAAGTGAATGACCACAGTGATAACATGGCATATTACTGGCTCACAAAAAGCACTGGGTGGCCTTTGTGTGCGGGTCGGCGTCAGGCGGGGAGGAAGCCCTGCCTCTCTGTCTCTCTCTCCGTCTCTCTCTTTCTTTCTCCTTCTCTGTCTCCCTCTGTCTCTTTCTCTCTCTCTGCCTCTCTGTCTCTCTCCGTCTCTCTCTATCTTTCTCCTTCTCTGTCTCCCTCTGTCGCTTTCTCTCTCTTTGTCTCTCGGTCTCTGTCTCTTTCTCTCTGTGGCTTGTCTGCTAATGTTAGACGCTTCTGTTGTCAGGCGGAGAAAAAAAACAACTTGGTCTTGTTGATTCGCTGGCAAATGATTCATTATCTATTCTGGACATAGCAGTGGGTCCTGCCTGAGATCTTGTGCTGTGGCCAGTAACATGTATATCATCAGTCCCTCCCCAGGTCAGGCGTCCCCCTGCAGGAACGCTGCTAACACAGTGTTAATGAAGTGCATTCCTCAAAGGGACGCGGTATTTTTGTAGTGAGGGGGGGGGGGGGGTTCCTCCCCTGTTACTTTCACATGTGGGTAGGAGTTGCTTTTGTTATCAGTCTGTACTCTTAGCTTCAAGCCATCACTTACACTATAGTTAGTAGTGGGACTGACTTTTTAAATCTTCGTATTATATAACCATTACTTGCATGAAGGTTACGATCACTTTGAATTGAAATAGTTTTAGAGGTTTCGATTCGTGTGTGTGTGGTGATTTTTTTTTAAGCTGTAATTTGTGATGCTGCTGAAGTTCATTTACATTTATACAGAGAAGTGTTCTCTGTTCTTTTTCTGTTCCCTCGCTGGTGGACATAATAATAGAACCCCCCCACGGCTCTTTCACAGCTCCTCCCCCGTTTGACACACACTGATCCGCTTTTTTCTGTGGCAACAGAAGCCAGAGGTCAGTTTGTGAATGAGGGGATATCACTGTAATTATCCGTCATTTTCCTGCAGGAATTGTGCATGTGCGTGTTTGCGTGCGCGTGTGTTTTCTCCACAAATGGACAAACTAAAGCTTGTATTGATCAGAAAATGATTCTGAGACGCTATGACAAAATCTCAAGCAATTCAGGAAATGATGTGATGCAAAATTCAAAAATGCATTTTTCCAGGAATCTCTGCAAACACGACCTTAAAGACATCTAATTATGTTCACATGGTAGGATAATGATGCAGCAGAACATCATTATGAATATAAACAAGTTAGAATTGCCTGATTGGGGTATATTCAGCCAGTACCCCTCTGATGCTTTTCATTCAAATATTTTTCAGACACAATGGTGTGATGTACTGTAGCATTAAACTCTACTTCACTTCAGAATCCTTAAATGTGACAAAAGTTATTTTACCCATATAGAGAATACTATTTCTTCAATTTACTGATTATTATCAAAAGTTATTTGTTAAGTGACACAATGAAAGATGTAACAATGATCTATACCAGGGGTCTTCAACGTTTTTCAGGCCAAGGACCCCCAAACTGGTGGAGAGATGGAGCAGGGACCCCCTACTATATATATTGTATAAAATTGTGTTTCATATTAAACTGGGCCTAGTGCCATGTATAAACATAACTACCCTGTTATTGTGCATTCAATATTAAGCTATTCAAATATTACACAGGTTCATATATTCATGTTTTTAATTTAAACATGTGCAAGGTACAGGGTGGCCGTGCTACTGCCATTTATAAACATAAATCTTGCATACAACACTGAGCTATTAAAATAATTCACATTCATGTTTTTATTTTAAACATACATGTAGAAAGGACAGTGAATCCTCAAGCCATCTGTGGATGGCACACATACTCCCACATTAGTGAAGATGTCTGTCCCTGATGAGTAGCACACAAGTCAGGCAGAGGGTCACATCAGCCTCACAATGTGTTGGATCCATGTTAATGTGTATTTAAAGACATTTAAATTTGTGGGAAAAAAATTTCAAAATAAAAAATATATAAAACATTGTCTAATCAACCAAAAAATTCCGCGGCCCCCCTGTTGAAGACCTCTGATCCATACTGTTCTTGCTTTACATCAGCTTCAGTATTGTCACAGAGGTCATCTTACATTACATTCAAACACTAACGTTTGGTTGAGCAACAGAAGACGTGAATCAGAGGCTGTGACCGAAAATCAGCTGCAGAGTTAAACAGCAGTAAAAACGGATGAGTGCTGGTTAGGGCTGTTAGAAGAAGTCACAGTGTAGACACGGCAGAAATGAGTGACAGGAAAAAGAGAACAAACTCAACTGTACCTATATATCAATCAGTGAACTGCCCTGACTGATTAATCTGACTATAAATCTACTGGTTAATCCAGACATTTCTTTTCTATTTGTTGTTAAGTATATAAAACATCAGAAATGGTGAAAATGCTCATTGTTAAAGATAAGTTGTTTCAATTGATTCTGTTGTTTGACCGAGAACTTGAGGAGAATAATAATATGAGGCGAGAATTTAAGAAACTGGAACCACCAATTTTATGGCAGTTGTTTTTTGCGGAGTAACTTAAATGATTGCTGTTGTAGTTAATTGATTTATCTGCCATTTAATTAACTTTCTGGCATCTAGTTAGATCATTGATCAACTGTTTCAGCCCAAAGCACATGATTCCCAGAGAGTATAGTTGTTTTCAGACCTCCGGATGATGTCTGTAGAATTGGGTCCAGAAGTTTGTCTTTCACAGACAAACAACGCAACACAGAACTCCCTGGAAGATTCAGGTGAGGGCTGGTGCTGCAGGCAATGTGATGTAATGTAAGACTTCTGCTGTGAAGATCACATGTTTTTATTTACACCGGTGTCGAGTTTTTAGTCTCTATCACTAAAAACTCTTGACATCTTCATTGTGCCTTCATCTTGTGTGGCACCGGTTTCTCATCCTGAGATATTTGTCTCCTTTTTGATTCGTTTTGTATTCTTGCGTCTGTCGTGTGTTAGTAACATCATCAACACACCCACTCGCTCACAGGGAATCCTGAAGAAAGCAGAAAGTCCGGAGGCTCTCAGTCGGACATGTACGTTCACACAGGTACAGCCCCTCCAGAGAAAGTCCGGAGGCTCTCAGTCGGACATGTACGTTCACACAGGTACAGCCCCTCCAGAGAAAGTCCGGAATTCTGTGCATGTCTGAAAGCCGCCATAGAGATGTGCACAGCTCACACCTGACCCTTACCCCACTGCCCCCTAGTGGGTAGATCTGGTCCTACTGTGAATTTTGGACCTCACCTTAAATTACGTTCTTAGCTCAGTTAAGTGTGTCTGATTCTACAGATTTTACACATTCTCTGTCTTTTCGTTTTGTCACATGGAAGCAATGCACAGTGGGGGGTGCAGGAAAGGACACCATGGAGGAGAGTGTGAGCTCCAGGCTTCACGAGTCTTGACCCTCCTCAATAGATGTTTTATTACACTGGAGACACAGAGATGATTAAGGTGGTGATTCTTGCTCATTAAGAGCAGTCTGCAAAATCATAATGGCCATGATGCAGGTAGTCAGCAGTCTGTGTGTGTGTGTAGGTGTGTGTGACAGTGAGAGAATACGATGTTTGGCTGAGTTTAACCTCTCCAGTCAGAACAGGAATCAGTGTGTGCAGTCAGAGCTTCGCTGCACTGTATTATTTTTGGAATTGCCGTGTCTGAATAATGTAATAGTTTTGTTTGTTGAATAATACATCGTACTTTGTTTGTTTGAATATTCAAATAGTTTCTGTCTAAATATATTGCTGTACACTGTGTTGTGCATGTGGTTTTTCTTCACATTCATTTGAATGCCTCTAACATGCTGTAAGAGCTCTGCTTATTTAACAATGGAATGTGAAACAGTAAAGTGTCTTTTTTTCTGAGCGCTTCATCAGCCGCTCAATTATGTGAAAACTTCTCTGCCATCAAAACGCAGAGAGAAGCTGCTGTTGACTTTCTGTGCTGCGGCTGTACTTTGAGTCCTGTTAGGATGCAGTTCTATCTCCATAGGCAAATGAGGCTGTTGATCTTTTTCTTTTTTTATTACTTCCCGCTGTTTGCATGATGACGCACAGGGGCCATTGCACTTTGTTTATTGTATTCCTGGCTGCAGAAAATATACATACTTTTGAGTGATTGAGCAGATGTTGCATGTCAGAATACAAGTGTATCTCAAAAATATATTTCATAAATGCATATATTCTCGAATCATTACACATAAAGTGAATTATTTCAAGCAATGATCTCGGCTCATAAAAAAATGTATAATCCTGTATCTCAAAATATTTAAATATTTCCAAAGATCAATCAAAAAAAGGATTTGCAAAACAGAAATGTCCAACTTATTGTCAACTCTTGTGACGTCAGCAGTCTTGTGGTTGTGGTGGCATGTACCGAACTAGACTGAAGGAAACAGTGTGTTTATACTGTATCAATGTTAATTTACTCAAACTGAAATTAATTATTATAATATTTTGAAATGTCGTTTTTTAGATGTAGGCCTTAATTATGAAAATTTAAAAAATGTTTCAAACATTTGAATGTATGTGTAATGAGTCTAAAATAAAAATTGAGATGATAGTTTTAAATTAACTTAATACTATAGCAATTATCATGACTTGTATCGTTTGTCTGGATATTCAGCGGAGCTCCTCCTGAGACAGATGCTGGTTTGATGTTTAGTGAGGAAACCTCATGTATGATAAAGTTTGAAATGCTGTAGTTGTGCAGGTTGCCAGGCAGCCGATCTGATTTACACTTGTTTTTTGTTTTTGAATACTGAGCTTTCAAATGAGTCTCTGTCCCTCTGTGGTACAGCGGAGTTACCTCAGTTGCTAAAGACACGTCTGATTTCTGTAGCATCCAAATGTTAAACCAGAGTCACTTTTTCCCGTGTCCCGACAGTGCCGGACCTAAAGGAGACAACATCTATGAGTGGAGGTCGACCATCCTGGGCCCTCCAGGCTCCGTGTACGAGGGAGGAGTGTTCTTCCTGGACATCGCCTTCTCACCAGACTACCCCTTCAAACCACCCAAGGTGAAACTTCTCTTTTAACTAGATGTCTGTCAGTACGTGGCAAAGCCTGTTTCTGTGCATCATGCTCTGATGGAGCTCCTTTGGAGAGGTGTAATTTTCACATTTTTCACTAGAGGGCACACAACCAAGTGAAATCCGCAGTTCATACATACTGTGGCATTACTCAGATGGTTGTAACCCATTCAAAAAGTGTCGAAATTTACTATCATCTCATGTTTTCAAACATTAACACTTAGCAAAATATGAAATGAGGGCTTTTTTAAAATTCCTAAGGTACTGCTCTTCATTTCTGCACAAGTGTAGCCTGTGGAGCAGCATTCTTTAATTTCATTGTGTCCTCATTTCCTCATTCTGCATTTGTGATGCGGTTGGTTTGTGCACACTAGTTTGTAATAAATGAAACTTTCAGTGCTGTTCAGTGGGTTGATGTTGACACTGCAGTTAAGTTGTGGCGTGACGCTTCACAAAGCAGATGGCCTGATAACGGGCACTAAGGAACAGTCAATACTTTCCATGCAGTCTGGCAGACAAATGAGAACATAATGTGTTAAAAATCAGTTTTGTGCAAGAGCGAAAAAATTATAAAAGAAAAGGAGAGAGTGGAAAGGGCAAATGAGGGGAAGGGGGATAAAATAATAATTCTACTCTGACCAAACGCCCGTCCACGGCTCCCCTTTGTCATCAATGCCCAATCAGTGAGGCCCTCAACAATTTTTTATTTTTTTCTCTTTCTTTTTTTTTCTTCTAATCTTTCTCCCTCTGTCAGATATTGTCAAACTGTCTCTGCTCTTCTGGCCTCTCTAACCTTCAAATCTACAACAAACCTGTACACTCATACGCATGCACTCACCTACAACAACAAACATAATGACCCCCCTTGATGACCCACCCTGCCTTGTTTAAATTATCTTTTTTTTTTACTCTGTTTTTTATCTTCATAGTTGTAAATGTTGAGTCTTGTTCCCCTTCTTGGCTTTTGCTGTGTCTTTGTGTTGGTCACCAAACTGTATCGCACTATAAGTAAGTAATTTAAGAATAAATCTGTTTAGTGATTTTGATCCTCTTGTTTTGTGTGCGTCGTCCAGGTGACGTTCCGCACCAGGATCTACCACTGTAACATCAACAGTCAGGGGGTGATCTGTCTGGACATCCTGAAGGACAACTGGAGTCCTGCCCTCACCATCGCCAAGGTCCTGCTGTCCATCTGCTCCCTGCTCACTGACTGCAACCCTGGTGAGAGCTGCAACACACACACACGCACACGCACACACGCACACACTCGCACACACGCACGCACAC
This sequence comes from Hippoglossus hippoglossus, assembly GCF_009819705.1. Taxonomy (NCBI): domain Eukaryota; kingdom Metazoa; phylum Chordata; class Actinopteri; order Pleuronectiformes; family Pleuronectidae; genus Hippoglossus; species Hippoglossus hippoglossus. Next base: position 19,415,716 of record NC_047161.1, read on the forward strand.
GAAAAGGCCCAGTTAGAGCCTCTAAATCACCTGAAAGCTGATATGTTTTCTGCCAACATTGATTATATTGGGACTTTCTTCTTTAACAATACATGTTCCCCTCTGTTTTAAAGTATTTTCCTCTTTCCCATCTATTTCTGTCTGCAGCTTCTTGTTATTATAACATAAGATTGTTCCGTAAAACACTAAACTCTTCTCAGCCTCATAAATAATGAAATTCTCATTTAGGCCTTACAGGACTTTACTAAAAGGATTTTAAAGTTACATTTATTACTCTTAAATGTGCTCTGTGACTCCAGCTCACATTACAGACCTTTAAACCCCCTTATATCACCAGGCTAAGCCCTTGTGACTGGAGACGGAAACACAGCGTTTGTGCTGAGACTGCCTGAGGAAAAGCACTTAATAAATCTTTTTATTCTTCTGTTGTGAAGGTTTACTGCAGCGTAGTTGCTCTTTAAATGTAAGCAGTGTTCTGTGGGGTAGTATCGGGGAGGATCATATGCAATGTGCGATTATTTAAAAGCTCATAATCAGTTGCTGTTTTCTGGCAATCATGGACTTGCAAGGTTTTTGGAGTAAGTGTAATGTGGCACCTTGGTAAGTTATTCACAGAGTCACAATTTTTTTTAAATATATTTGTTTAACTGTTTTCCTAAACTAAGAATAATGTTGGGATATTTAATTACATGTGCAGCGATAGAGGATTTTGTCCATATTGTCCTCTCCTGTTGTGTGGAAGTTGGGTTTTTTGCTGCTGGAGATATTAATGTCCAAAAAGGTGCAATTAATATATATATATTTTTTTTTTATTAGAAAAATAACCAGAATGGATACACTATGTAAATATCTGATCAATGGGCCTCATGCATTAACATGTTCATATTCTTATACATTGTACATTGGTTTCTATGGTGAATATGTGCAAACATGCCACAGCAGGTTCAACAAACGCTTCTTTAGAAAAGTGTGGTGATAACGTGCATAAACAGGATGAATGCCACCTGTGTGTATTTGAGTGAGTGCACTTAGTTAATTAGCATAATAAAGGCCCAAATAATAGCTTTATAAGGCTACACTTCCTCCCCAGGGTCAGAAGTGTTCACTCATGAAAGTTTAGACATAACATCAGCAAGAGGAAGAAGTGAAATTTAGGTAAATAGTTTACATGGCGACAATTAAGTCCAGCCAGCCATCTCGTTATCCGCCTGCCAACTGCATTATATTACAGCTCGAATGAGTTGTGGGCTCCCCTGGCCATCACAACATTTAGCAGGTACATGAATGAATTTAGAATTACGCTATGATTCAAATAAAACAGAAGAATGGCACCATAACTATCCGGTTTAATTTAGATATTTATTTATAATTGCTTAAAACTAATGAAATATATGTTCCATTAGTAAAAAACATTATTTGAATAACAGCAGACTAGTTTTTTTGAGACTCTTACGACAGGTCTGGAGCACTCGTAAATTATGTTCATACCTTTTAAGAAAATGAGAAGAAAATACAAGAAAATTGGTGAATGCAACAATGCCATGACTCGTATTCACAATTAAGAACAAATCTGTTCGTACAAATTTATCATGAGGCTCATTGTCCTTTACGTAGGGGTAGGGCTGTCACATTTCTTGTGACCAAAATAATCCACAATTGCTATTTTACTGTGATATCTACAGAAACAAATTATAATAAAAGACAACTTAGGATATCGAATGACAGTCTGTAAGTCATAAGAACCCTTGGACAGATTTCTAATGCCACGTTTTGTCTTTGTGTGTTTCCAGCCGATCCCCTGGTTGCAAGCATCGCCACCCAGTACACAACGAACAGACCTGAACATGACCGGATAGCCAAACAGTGGACCAAACGCTACGCCACATAATCACCAGAGGGGCTGCTGCTGCTCGGACGAGTCAGGGATGCTGCGGTGGGGGGTGAACTTGGGGGTGCGGGTTGGGGTGATTTTTATCTCAGAATTTAAGTCTTAACTCTTAAGATAACTTTTGTTGTTGTCATTTATTTTATTATAACTATAATCAAATTTGGCAATAATGCATTTAATGTTTTCTCTTGTTTTGTTTTTTTTAGCTTGAGCTTGAAGGATGAATGTAAATACTAAATGTAATGTAAAAACTGTTTGATGAAACTTGTCACAGCATGACCCCCGAAAGTCCGTATAAATTGTCACATGCATTAAAGGTTCTGGTTGGAGTTTGCTTCCCTCTCCAAGGTGTTTTACACATGTAGACATGTTTCGATATGGATGGATCCTGGTGGTGACGTGTGCCCTGTTCTGATGACAAGTTGTTCCCTCTCTCCCTTAAACACTTAAACACGACCAACTGAAGAAGCATCCATCTTGGTTTAATCCTTTCAAACATGTTCCCTTCACCACCAGAATAAAGCTCTGAGAGGATTTGTTATGAAGAGGTTTTTATTTTTATGCAGCACATTTTAAGACCGATTAGAACAGTTTAGGGTTAGTTTGACTGAAGTCTTGATGTCACTACCTCTGTTCTACTAGCAGCACATGAAATGTTTATACTCAGAAACACTGAGGACACAGAAAACAGCGCAGGTCATCCATCACAGTCTCTCCATGTTTGTTTTTTTTCAGTCAGGGAATGTTGCTCATTAAAGTGACAAATATAAATTAGTTAAAAAATAAATATTTCCTCTTAACACAGATTTTTACTGTTAAAAAGGCTTTTACACAAACACACACACACTCTCACACAGCTTTAACCAGGAGCCCTATTGGATTATAGAGGCTGGACGACACACAGGAGTGCAGCTAAGGTCAGACATTATGAAATCAAACACCACAAGTTAAGGTAGTACCATGAACGTTATTGCTGCCGAGCCATATTTACTATTTGATACTAACCGGACAAAGGACTGGTGCTGCGTTCACATCAGATGGGAAATAGCGTTTCAGGTCCTTTAACTCTGTAAACTCTGTTTATGAACCACTTGAGGTGTTCGATGCCCGAGTTTTGAAGAGAGTTTCAGATTTCTCAAGTCAAGCACATGTTCAGCTGCATGTCTATAGATTTAAAGGTGGCTGTAGTCATTTACCCTGTACTGGTCGTAATGAGATTCAATCCAATCTCCATTTGTTCAGTGCATAAATATGTTGGGAGTGGATTGTGAGTCTGTTTGCAGATTGGCCTTTGATTGGATTCTCCTCGCTGCCATGACCGAGATGATAGAACTCTTTGTAATAACATGACTTATGAACTTGTCCTTCAACTTGGGAGGATACACACATTTCAAATGAAAAGAACAGTGGAGGTCGCACATTATTTCACGACCACAACTCAAATGCCAAACCAATCAATCTGTTTTCGAGTCGTCTGGAATCTTTGGTACTAAAGTGCTTTCTTTTTTAAGTGATGTTTTTCCCATGAAAACCAGATCACCTTCCTGTTAGTGTTGAGCACTGTATGGAAAAGCTTTCTTTCAAGGGTTAGTGATTTTAAAGAAGGTGAACTACAACATGAGCCCTCATATTAAGAGGTTCAGCATTTCAGAAAACTCACTTATCTAACTTTTTTCCCAGGGTAAGTGGAGACGGTCAGTAACAATGTCTGTGCGTTAAGTGTGGAGCTAGCTACTCGACTCGTTTAGCCTTAGCTTAGCATAGAGTGCAGGGAAGCTGCTAGCCTGCTTTTCATTTGTATTCTATTTCCAGTGACTGCCTTGCATTGAAGGGACAGAACAAGTTGATCTCGGTATTCACTGTTAGTTACAGCTGCTCAGCCATAAACTCTACTTTTATCATGCCTTTATGGTAGAGGTGTAAACTCAGTTATATATTTTAGTGATGATGTTAACACATTTCTGACAGTGTCAGTAAGAACCGTCTGTAAAAACTGTTAAATGTTTACGTTGCACTGAATGAAGTGGCCAATGAGTGTAAGCTGGAGCCGTTTCTAGCCAATCAACAGTTAACTTGTCACCAGCTACAGCCTTGGCTGCCAGATATGGTTGATGAGCATAGGTTTTACTATCGTCCAGGCACAGTGGCCAGACTTGGCAACATTACTGTGATGACAAGATTCTAGAAGCAGCAGATATTTGCTCTTTGTTGAGAAGGAGTTACAAAGAAATTATTTTTCAAATCACAATTTCCCCTAAAGTGTTGTCATCACAGTGACTTTGCCTGATTTGGTACCATCGATCTTAAGCAGAGAGCTTGAGCTCAATGACTTGACCTTTCTGTTTTACATTTATTTGTGAACAAAGAAAATTAGATGATATATTAAATAGAGATCTTTAGAGGCATGTCCCTTAACACACATCCATTATATTGATCTTTTCCTCTCACTTTCAAAAAGCAAGTCGATCAGGGAACTTCCCACAATGCTGAGCTGTTCCTTCATGATACGAATATTGCATATACGTGAATGAATGTGTGGAAATGATCAAATGTACACAGAAGCAGTTAAAGTCATGTTGCTAAGCTAAAGGCAATCCCTGTTGTCCTGCTAGTTGTTCCCATGTGAGGTGAATGCAGCCTGTCCATAGCAGGAGCAGAGAGGAGTGCGTGTAGGGGGGGGGGGGGGTCTTCAGAGTTTCACATGTCGTTGGACGGAGTGCCTTTGCTTTTGCGCCCTGGAAGAGGGAAGGAAGATTTGCTCTGAGGCTGGGTGAGGCGGCTGGTCAGCTGGGTGAAGGGCTCGATGAGCGAGTTGCGTTCGGTGACGCTCACCTCCCACAGCTTCACCTTCTCACCTCTCGCCCACTGCTGCGCCACCTCCTGGTCCACCTGCCGACGCTCCCGCAGGTCCGTCTTGTTCCCCAGCACTACAACTGTCACCTGAGGACACGGCAGAAACACCGCAAGCAAATTCAGTTAAGTTCATGGTACATCAGCCGACAGTTTAAAAACCATTAGATAATATTAAATATTAATATTAGACTTTCTTATTAAGCTTTGGGCTCTTTACCTAGTACTGGACAGTAAGATATTAAAATATTGAGGTATTTCTCACCAGTCAAACTGAAAAAATGTAAAAACATCTTACATTTTCAGTATTAAATGACCATATAATTATTATACTGACGTATAAATACTAAGGACATTTAAGGGGCATTATTGTAACAAATATCCACACTGAGGAGAGAAAACCAACCAGAATGACAGAGCTTATGGGGAGATGAACATGGCATCTCGTTACTTGGCCAGAGCCCTGGTTTGGAATAAGGTGGAGAAAAACTAGGGCTGGGTAATATGGTCAAAAAATATATTGAGATAAAAATATAGTGGATATATAATTATCACAATAAATGTCACATTATTATTTCTTTTCAGTTTTAAAACTGATTTTTACTCGAGAGGGAAGGTTGTGGTTTTAAATTCTTTATGAGCAGAGTGAAATAACTCAATATGAACATTTTACAAATCTGACATAGATCAATTATGTGTTATACCTTCTCACTGTGGACAATGTATGAGCAAGATATATTGGACTTTTGTTACATTGCAATAATTGTTGATATTGTTTAATTACTCCTCCCTATAGGAAAAAACACCCATTTTAAAGGTAAAACAACAAAAGTAAAAGCTGATCTATAAATCAGTTCTTTGAATTGGCAACCGACTGATTGCTATTGATGGTTATACATAACTTTTTTTTTATGGTCACATGTGGCTGCTGATCTCCTGGGGTTTGTTACTCATAACAGTCTTGTGTAAAAAGACACTTTCAGGTGTTGGTTTTTTCCAAGCTCCGAGCTTCAGCTCACTAAAATTAAAATGCAATAATGGCTACTACAAGGAAGTGCCAAGTTGCATACACTCTGAGCCTGAAAACAGAGAAATCTGTAGCTGTCCAAACACTTCCAGTCTTGTGATATGCAGCGGCACATTTCAGGACAAAGCTGAGTTAGACAGACAACAAGAAACAGCACATATTAGGGAGGTTACTAAAGAATACGTTGAAGCAGCTGCACCTCTTTTTTATCTCTGGATTTGTCGATTTCCTTCTTCAGAAAATCCACCTTCTTGAAAGACTCCAAGCTGTCGACGCTGTAGACAAGTACGAAGCCGTCTGCCACGGAGTAGTAGTGCTTGGGGAGGTCTTGTCCATCGTGGAGACCCTTAGTATCGTAGAGCCTCAGCTGCTCCTTCACACCGCGGTCAGTTTCCACTGAGGCCACGTACACGTCCTCCTGCGTCTCACTGGACTCAGAGCCTGGAAGACACAGAGAAGACAAGATAAATCAGAAACCAGACGTTCAGCCCCACATACACACAACAAAACAACAGTATCTCAACTGATATATTACCTCCAACGGTAGCAACATGATCATGGAAGCCCTGAACAGCATTATGAGAAGTGAATAACTCATTTCATTAATATCAGACTGAAGGGAACATCAGTTATATTCTGAAATATGCTTGCACAGTTAACCAAGGTGTTGAATGTCCCGATCAATGGCGAGTCTCATTCTGAACCAGATCAATTTGATTTAATTAATTCAAATTAAAACTGAATTGAAATCACAGGATCCGATGTCACTGAACTGTTGTCTCCAGTCATCCCAGCTGCGTCTCTTACCTACAGAGTGATTTCCGTATAGCAACTGCTCCAAAATGGCAGTTTTCCCAACTGCTGCCTGGCCACACACCACCACTTTACAGCCTTTTCCCATGTCGAGCCTGTAATGCATGAACACACCGCGTCTCGCTGTTTACACCCCGCTGTGACACGTGTTAGACATGTGCAACGTTAACACTGACACGGGCTTCTAGAAAACAACAACAACTCGGATTGTAGCCTTTAGCTTTGGCAGTGACAGCACTGTGTTGTTTAGCCTGTTTAGCCTGGCTAGCTAGCATGTTAGCCGTAGCACGTCATTCCGCGTCGCGTGAACACACCAGTTCGAGTCCAGCTGTGAAATCCCTCCGTGTCAGTCACTGCACATCCGGGTGAAGTGTCTTACTTGGATCAGGACGATAACATGTGTTTATCAGGTTTGGAGCGTCACGTCCATTCTGCCCTGCTAGCTCTTATTATCCTGACACTGCGCATGCGTACTGGCTAATGATGCGTTCACGGACAACGATTTTTAAGCAATTCCCATATTCCCCTGCTGCATAATAAACTACATCGTGTAATAAATGAATACTTCTGAACGGTTGTGACACATCATTAAGCATGTGCGTTATATTCACTGTGTTCATGTTACTGTCTTTGCTGATTTTGTGAAACTGTATTTGTGAATTGTGTGTTTTTTTTAACTCCATAAAACAACAGTGGAACAGGATATTACAATGTAAACAGGTGAACAACTACACAATTAATACACGTGAACATTTGTGCAGTTACAACTGTGGAGTTATTTAACATCACTTCTACTTTTGAGATTTGTTTGCCTGTAATTATTCATTGATTGAAAATGTATTGAAATTTGAAAGATAGTGTATTTATGCAAGACGAAGGTAATGTTGAAAGTTCAGGGGAAAACATTTTGTATGCATTGATTAAAGAATTACTTGGTATCAACACAAATTATACTAATCCAACACTAATACTACATTTTAAATTAAAGATGAAATTGTAACTCCTGAAATAAGATACATAATGGAAAAATATGGGCAATACATATACAATAAAAAACAACACATTAGGTAAATAAAAATTACAGTAAAATCTATCTATTTTCAGGAGGACAAGAGTACAAATACACAGGGTTATCATTTGACAAACATAAATACTTTAAAGAAAATGTTTAAAGCTTTACAAGTTGCTGCTGTTTTACTGATTTGATATTTTCAGTCAGTGTGAGGACTGCTTTTTTAACTGTTTTATGTATGGCTCCCCTTTCGTTTTATTTTTCATATAAAAAAGAAAGTCTTCAATATCAATATCCTTCTTACCTTAAATACATGTTTATAAAAAAACTGCAATATAACTTGTCGTTATCTCAACTAATAGAACCAAACACTACATTTCCCACGAGCAGAACACAGGAAGTGCGTCACCGTGGTTTTCATAAGGCATGCTGGGTAAGTGCGCTCTCTCTTTCCGGCTTGTACGCCATCATGTAAGCGAGTATTTTTGCACTTTTGCACCGAATGAAATCCACAATAATCTTCTTTGTAATTCCTCATCGGTCTGTTAGAATCCGGACATTGGTCATCGACACACTAAGCTTCCACACGACCTGATCATTTTTAGACTAATGTGATTAAAAACACAGATTCGGCTCATTTTGAACGGCGCGGAGCTTCTGTCCACCCGGGAGCCATTGACGCCGCTCGTCGCTGTAGGAAGCTAATGTGTCGCTGCTCTGATGACTTGATGTTACTGTAAAACTTTAACGGTTTTAGCGTTGTACTCATTTTGATACTGTTTTGTGTAGTTTCGTTAATTGTGAGGTGTTTGTATTACCATTACTGTGAAGTATTGAGTGCGGGGCTAACGTTAGCATGCTTGCTATCTAGCCCCTCGGCTCCTCAGTACACATGGGCTGTTGTACTTTCCGCGGTACTCTTGTGTGTTAGACTCCTGGCTTCACATGCTTTGCGTATTATGTCCGTGTAGAGGTCACTAAGTAAATCGTGCATGTGGTCGCCTCATCAGTAAATCGTAGTGGCTCCACTCGTGCACATGTACTCAGTCCCAGTGGTTCCGGAACCATGCGTCTCTATGATCAGAGTTCAAGTTGATGTGGATCTTCTAACAGATTCACTCATTTAGACCTTGTTTTGTATTGAGACGTCAGATTGCCCATGACTGCAACTCATCACAATATACATCTGTAAATGTTGCCTAGTGCAGTGTGCTCAGCTTTATTACATCTTAAACTCTACAGGCTGGCCTCATGTCTCGGACAGGGAGTTTCTTGATGGCATCCTGTTATCAGACGTCACACAGCTGTCATCTTGTCATCATGATCCTATTGTTTTCTCTTCCAGATAAGTCAACATGGGAGCATATAGGTATATGCAGGAGCTATGGCGCAAGAAGCAGTCCGATGTGATGCGTTTCCTCCTCCGCGTCCGCTGCTGGCAGTACCGCCAGCTGTCCAACCTCCATCGTGCGCCCAGACCCACCAGACCTGACAAGGCCCGTAGACTGGGTTACAAGGCCAAGCAGGGTGAGTACCGAGCCCAGACCTAGAGCCCAAGTGTGAGATCCCTTTTATCTTCTCCAGGTCCACTGATCATGTTTTATGTTTCATTCAAACAGGCTACGTAATCTACCGTATCCGCGTGCGCCGTGGAGGACGCAAACGCCCCGTGCCCAAGGGTGCCACCTATGGCAAGCCAGTGCACCATGGTGTCAACCAGATCAAGTTTGCCCGCAGTTTGCAGTCCACCGCTGAGGTGCGTTCAAGTCACTCATTACACAGATGCTTTAAGTCCAGGAGAAATGAGCTGTGTTTGTGTGATGCAGTTTCTATGTGTTAAGCTGTTGTGATGGCAAATGGTAATTCAGGCATCAGCTTCAAATAGTTTGACAGTTTAACATTTAAAAAGATGTTGAAAGGTTCTAGAAGCTGTCCAAGAGCCTAGTGGATTTTCATCAGACCTTCTGTGCACCAAGTCATGCTCCTGTTGGGTCACCTGCATGACACATTGGCTGAAGAGTCGTATATCCCGTGGTTGTTATTTGTATGTAGTAGCACATACTGTGGCATTACATGCAGTACACCGGTTTGAATTTCTAAAGATCCTTTCTGGTTTGATTTTATTAAGGGGACGTTGACACCAAAACAGAGTTGGTGACTTGATGAACTGCAACAAATTGTCACTCAGTTAACCGATAATAAATTGGACTCTGAAGATAATGTTTGGATTGTTGGTCAGATAAGAGATGAAGACGCCATCTTGGACTCTGCGAATTATCAAAGTGTTGGACTTAAGATGAATAAATGTCAGATTGTCAGATACAGCTGGCTCCAAGTGGATATGTGGCTTTCCAACACAGATGAATCTAAATGGTAATGGCTGCATTACATTTCGTTGTACTATTTCTGAGGAATGGTTTTGTACAAGCTGGCTCACTGACTGGACATCAACCCTTGATACTGTTCAAACTGTTTCCTGCTACAGAGCAGAATACCTTCTGCAATAAGTTAATGAGAGCTATAATTGGTGAACTAAATCTTTGACATTTCTGACCTAGAATGTATTAGGGTGGTGGGATACATGTGGCTGCAGTGGACCTCTTGGATTGTCTCCCATCTTATTGCACAGGCCACAAAGGAAAATGAGGGATGTGTAATTGCAGCACAGTAGTTAGTATTTAAAGATGGTTCATAGTCCTCAAGTGGGTAATTGGCCTGTTAGCACAGATGAGTCACGACATGTCATCTCCATCTATTGTGAACACCGTAAGACAAATCTTTAACAGCATTTGATGTTGTACACTGGCTCTTCTGATACCGTAATACCCTAATCAGACAAAACTTGTGTTGAACATCATAAAGTGAATACACATTTCTAAATGCAATGATGGCTTAGTTCATGTTTAGGAAAAGTTCTGCTCATATTAGCTCAAATGTCTGATTTAGAGGCTTTGATTGAAATTTGAGGTGGACTGGAAGATTTCTGACCAAGATCACAGGTGCTCACTCTGAAGGATGTTGGACATTTATAGATGTATTTATGTAATATAGATCATGGAGCAGCAGTTAACTGGTGTTACTGTTTTGTAGGATTTCTAGATGAAGATCAAATTTCATGCATCCACTTGGAGTCGCCAAAGTAGCAATTGCAGCTTTAACAGTGTCATAGTATCTTTGAGTTTATTTTCATATTGCACAGGGTGGATTTTAACATTGATTTAACCAGAAAATCATTCATTAAATTTACCTCTCTATATTTAAATTTCCTAGGAGCGTGCTGGCCGTCACTGCGGAGGCCTGCGAGTGCTTAACTCCTACTGGGTGGGCGAGGACTCCACCTACAAGTTCTTTGAGGTGATTCTGATCGACACCTTCCACAAGGCCATCAGACGTAACCCAGACACCCAATGGATCACAAAGGCTGTGCACAAGCACAGAGAGATGCGTGGCCTGACATCTGCAGGAAAGAAGAGTCGCGGCCTGGGCAAGGGCCACAAGTTCCACCTGACCATCGGAGGCTCCCGCCGCGCAGCCTGGAAGAGGCGCAACACCCTGCAGCTGCATCGTTATCGTTAAAGCACGTCTGTACATTTAAAGAAATAAACATCCTTTTTATGGTGACAGTCCTGTCTGTTTCATTCAGATGTTTTTTAAAGAACCTGTTTTTGGGGGGTCTGTGTGAATTATTCTTTTATAACCTCGGTGTGGGTTATGCACTGCTGGGTGGTGTAAGGCCAAAACTCCACATGCCTACTTTTGGTTGATAACAGTCCCACCAGGACTGTGTGGACTGGTACAGGCTGCTCCTTTACCCTCCCTGACTCCACACTGTCCTGCTGCTGCATCTGTGGTAGCAGGTCAACCTTAAAATATACCAGCATGTAGACCTAATCCGTTACTAGTTGAGCAACACCCGGGTCAATTCGAGTGGAACCATGGATGTGGAAGTCCAGTGGAGGGTTACATTACAAGTTGCACATAAATTTGCCAAAGTTTAACCATAATATGACTTCTGATGACAAGTTAAATGGGTGAGAAATATTTTCTCAAAACACTTGCAACAGTGTAGTCATATCCTTCAAATATCCTTAAAATATCCTTCAATTTGAACCAAAAAAAACAAATTTCAAAAGATTGAAACTCAATCAGCATAAAGCTCTTTTCAAAGTTGAGAAACTATTACATCACACAGTTCTTTCAGTATTGATCAAGCTGGTGTCATTTTAATTCAAATTAAGTTAAAGCTCAGCTTCATATAACTTAAAATCTAATACATTTATTGTTTCTCCATGTGATCACAGTGACTTTATACAATGTTGCCTCTTTTAGTGAGGTTTTCTTTGGTTGTTTTTTTCTCACTTGTCGAGGGCCAAGGACAAAGGATGTTGCACCTTGTTAAGCCATAAGAGACAACTTGTGAATTTGATGGATAAGAATCTAGACCGCTACAGAGCCTAAAGTGGTTTGCACATGACTATAAACACAGAAAACCTCTTAAGTCGGGTCTAGAAGGTGTTTTGTGGTCACCTATCATCTGGGCGAGGTGGAAATTCAGACATCTGCAAACAGGCACTTGAAACTCAGGTTTCCAGTTTCAAGAACTGCACAGGGTACAATGTCCAAGATGACAGTAGAATTCACTAGTGTGATGAATAACCTAATACAGGCTTGTAATAAAAATACTATATAATGTAATATTGAATTACAAGGGATTTAGTAGCACCCCCCCTCTGTACACTACACACTAACTCTGAACATTTCGAAGACATTTTAGGTTTACATACAGTGCAATTGGAGACTGTCCAAGACTCAATACTTAGATCTACTGTCACAAATTTAAATGAAAAAAAATCTAAACCAGGCCAATCTACCCTGCTGTCTGTGACCTGTCTCACTGAGTTATTTCTATTTAAAATTATGGTGATATGTAATTTGTGATATGCCTCACATGAAATCCTCATGTTTATATGAAATCATCGTCAAGGGGATTTGGCACCAAAGACCCTGTTTACTTTCACCGGTTGCTCGTCCACTGGCTCATTCCCCTGCCGCTTAAAGAAACCCAATCTGGGTCCCTTTGTACTTTGGAACTACTCACCTACTTCTAAACCTCCACTCATTTCTTAGGGTGTTACAAGGGCAGTCTGGGACAACGTGATGTATGATAGCATCAACGCATGCACGGCACCGAGACCTTTCTCTTCAACCTCCATCGACTCAATCACACTGTAGCGACTTATCTTAATTATAATGACAGCAGAGCACTTCATTCAGAATCAAGGTGGCCTTCTGTGTGCTCTATAGAACAGGTTACATGAGGACAGCAGGATTTAGGATTCTGTGGAGAGGCAACGTCGATATTATGACTGTTTCCAGTCAAGAGTCTTTGTTTTCTCTATTGATATATTCACTTGGAAACACTACACAAACACACACGACTGATTCTTATACTAAAGTGTCATACTTATTGTGTCATATCTTTTTGTAAATGTAAAAGTTCTTCTAAGTTACAAAGACCAAAGTCTGTTGCCATGGTGTCACAGAAAACTCCTCAAGGTCCTGACACACATTTTGTTTTGCATAAAGCATCTGCGTCACAAAGTAACATGCCCGTCTACTTACACTTTTTACTGTGACATATAGAGACATGTTTATGTGCACCAGTAGGTAAAGAGACAAGGAAGGCAAAAGAGAAAGACATGAAGCAGACTGACGAGATGCTTAATTCATTATTTCACAGTTTGTCCAAGGTGAGACATTAAATAGTAAATTAATTATTTGCATTTACAGAGCAATAATCTAGTCATAATGACTGATCACTACAGGTCACATCCACTATTCATATTGTGATTCTTCATCTCTCATAAGTTCACATGGTATCTGAGGTAATTTGTGATTCAACCCCTTGCCAGGGTCTTGCCTTTTGATTATGGAACAACTTGTTATTCCCTGTGAGCCACAGTCCGGGAAAGAAACTGTATAATTATTGTATTATGAAGCTGGCTATGGTGGAAGAGGTGAATTGTCAACTGCTCACATAATCAGAACCGGATGCATCATCCTCACAACCAGCCCTCCACACACACTTAACCACACTTTGTGTTGCACGTAATGATCATGAAGTGAAACCTGAATGTTCTTAGGGACCATGTTCTCTGAAATACCTTCTCTATGCCAAATGCAAGACCACAGGGCATTATGGTAAAGGCCTGACTGTGCCCTGTTCTGAGGGCTCATTGGTTCAGATGTTTGACTAGAAACATTTTAGACAAAGAAAAGTCAAATTCCTGTTCAAACAGCATAAATAACTCCAACCATTGAAGAAGTTTCAGGGACATTTCTGTCCTTTATACATTGAAGAGATTTTGAGTTCATTCTATCAATCTGATTTCTGACTTTTATTTACTAATATGAATAAAACCTTTACCCCAAAATCGTATCCATTTACTTTATAAGTACTCCAGCTTTAAAAGACATCACATTTTGAGGGTATAGGCAGTATATATTAACATCAAAGCCAGTATGAAAACAAAAGGTGAGGAAATAATAATATATGATCTACAGACTCAGTATTCCTCCCAGAGACTCCATGGGTTTTTGTCCCAATTGAATTATTTATTTATGAAGCAACTGGATGGTAGATGTTATAGGTCACTTGGCTATAGGTTGAATCAGATAGTGATTCAGCCATTTGAGTTTTAGAACATCATTAATGTTTCAATTCAATTTCAAGGTTCAATGTATTTGTATAGCGCCGAATCATAATATATTTTATCTCAATGCACTTTATATATAAAGTAAGGTCGAGACCTTGAAAATAAATAATAAAATAATGAAAGGTAAAGGTATTCACTCTGCACCTCTTTGATTATCTTTGGAAAAACTAACAGACTGTACAGTTTGAACTCAAACAGGTCATTCCAGGTCAAAGACAGTTTCACTGAGCATCTGAAACTGAAACTAGTAACACAACACATCCTCCAGTCACATTTCTACATTTTTGTGACTTGTCAGATTTTTCTCTGTGTAAAATGCTTACGCTTGTTAAAAGGATCAGTTCATTGCTGGCTGTGGTATTTGCTGACATTAAGATAAATCCACAATATTACCAGCCCTATCTTTACAGATATAGCCATTTTCCCCTGCATTAGGTCTGACAGGTACTCTTGAAACAGAGGTCAGATCCAATCCCATATTACCACAACTTCTAGTAATAATGAACAGTTTTAATCTGAATCTACCTGAGTGCATTCCAGTTCATTTTATCCACACTTTTGTCTGGACTCTAAAGATCAGTCCGTTGCTCTTAATGGTTAAAAGCTTTAACAGTCACCTGTTAAAATCTAAAACTATTGTACTTGTTTCACAATGATGCAAAAGTTTCATTCTTTTGAAGGCACACCTACAGGGACACAAAGTAGAAATCTATCTGTATTACGGTGCAGGCGGGGTTCAGAGAGGTTGCCCTGGGGTTGAAATAACCCATTCACATTGAGGTATATCAGAGTGAGTAATGCTGCCATTTCTCGAAGCAAACCTGATCAGTGTGGCACTTTAATTATGCAAGCTGCCTGCTAACTTCCTGGTTGTCCCACTCTTTATATCTCAAAGGTAGTAAGTTGTTTCTGAAACACTTTTTATCTTATTTGTTGAAATCCTCTTCATAGCATGAATAAAGTTATCTGAAAACAAGAAAAAAAACTGGTGTCTTTGGCCCTCTCAGTTGTAACAAAGGCAACCAGACCGAATTAAGTGATCGGCTGACGTTCCTGTCCGTCACTAACCGACCAGCCTGCCTGTGACCATATAATAAGAAATATAATCTTCTAGCAGTTGTCAGTCAGTGCAAGTTCCTTTATCTTTAAAGGCATTAGGCCTTTTGGGGTTTTGCTATTGCTACATAGCTAGCGTTACCATAAACAGCTGAAGAAACATTGTGAGTTCAGCAACTAACTTAACTCATTTAATCTCCAAGCTGTGTCCAGCACAAGAAAGCAATGCTAATGCTAAGTTTTGTTTTGCTTCTACTTCAATCACGTCTCTGCTTCTATCGAAGTTGGCAAGTTCACCAGTTGGTCCCAGTCCGGTTGGCCAACCCTGTAATTTTCTGATAGTCAAAGTGCCTTTCAAAGAACGTAATCTAATATTTTATGCAACTGGCTGAAGCCCTCTGTCAACATCCATCGCCACCACTCTCTCCTGGAAAGAGGCTACACTCTGTGGCAGAGAAAACGTACATGTGGTGCCTTTAAATCAAACATCTTCCTCAATTTTAAACATCCATTTCCATCTCAAGAATCACTTGGAGCAGTGCTTTCTTTTTTAGGGACAGAGTTAAAACACATTTACACTTGGAGGAAGCCCTGTAGAACTATAGCTGATCTGATCAGGCAGATCCACTGGAGCAAGTTCCGATTTGGTGTACCTTATCTTTGATTTTAAACATCTAAATATATCAGAGATCGACTATGTTGTGCCATAATGCATTAAACGTGATACCATAAAATGGTGTGCCTTTCGGCATTCAATAAATGTAGTTATCAAAATAAAATATTAAATATTAATATTTTATCATTAATATTAAATAATAACTTTAATTGATTAAAGTTACCTCGGGGCACCACCCTTCAAAGGAAGGGAAAAGATAGCCAATTTATTGATTAAGTCTCATAAAAGTACTAACTACAAATTTGGAACTCTGATTAACAATTCAATTAATAACTATAACCAAAATTACCATATAGATAGTTAGCTAAGTTGAAGGATATGGAGTTCTTGACAGTGTAGAGGTTGGCAAAATTCACTTATGCAACATTAATGAAAAAACATTTGTGAAAGAAAAACATTTATTATGAATATAATAAAGTATAAAAACACAAATTACTAACGGTGTAATTACTAAACAAAGATAGGTATGTGAGTGTCTGTGTGAGTCAGCATGCTTTCAAAATGGCGGCTGGCCAAAATGATAACACCCTTCCCCCCCCTATTGGAATGTTTACGACCTGTGGAGATAATTAGGTGAAGAGTTATGCATGTGTCTGTGTGTGTGCCAAATTAGAGAAGGTTGCTAGATGCATGCAAGGAAGGACTGAAGAGCATAACTAACATTAAATCTCTCAACAACTTATAACCACAATATCACAACACCACAAATCAAACTTATAAACATCACACAGAATCGAATAAACAGTCTTGCTTAGCCTAGTATAATTATTAAGCCCAGTTGTGTTACCCGTCCGTGGAAAGGGGAAAAAGAGTTGCTGTGCAGTTCGCAGTTCTGTGAAGTCGTCTTGCTGGTTTGTGTGGCTCCCGCCTTAGTGATTCTGTTGAGCTCTGCAGCTCAGTTGCTGGCTGAAGTTTTCCAGCAGGACATCGAGTCGCTGCTTGAAGGGTTGGTAGAGCTTGGAGTGCGAGGAGGATTCCTTGGTGAGATGAGCTGGAAGCTGCACCTTTGTGCTCCTCTCGAAGAGTTGGATGGAAAGAGAAGATGTGAGCTGGGGAAGCCAGGCTTCTTCCCTCGGCGATGCAGGAAAAGAGGCTCGACAGCCTTCTCTCCGTGAAGGGAGTGTAGAAAGAGAGCTCGACAGCCTTCTCTCCGTGGACGGATTGTAGAAAGAGAGAGAAAATAGGGGGAACAGGCCTTATATTGGCCCGGTGACCTCACAGGTCATGGGGTCCAGAGTGACCAATGGGAGTTGAAACCTGTGTCCCTGGGGGGGTTTTCACACCTCTGTGACGTTGATGGCCCCTGGGAGACTGAGTCCTGGAGGGACATGCGGCTTCAGGCTTTTGATGGCCCCTGGGAGACTGAGTCCTGGAGGGAAATGCGGCTTCAGGCTTTTGATGGCACATGTAGGGCGAAGTGTGGTTTCACCAAAAACCATGTCCCAACAACTATCTAGTCGAAAAACAAACAAATATTAAGAATATATGTGTAATTATTTTTTATGTTTTGCTTTGCTTTTTACCATCATCAGTGTCGGATAAAAAAAAAAGACATGATGAGCAATACCTGGTGTTCAGCAGACGTCGTGGGAGGAGCTCAGTTTGCCTGGTCATTCGGTTCTCAGTCATCTCCCTGACCAAGGCCCATCTTCCTTAGTTCCGCATTTTATGCACCAACTCTAGAAAGGGTCCTGGTGGTTCCAAACTTCTTTCATTTCACAATTATTGAGGTCACTGTGCTCCTGGGAACACTCCAATCTTTAGAAATGGTTTCAAACCTTTTTTCTGATCTGTGAATCACAACCATTTTTATCCCAGGTCTACGTCGAGTTCCTTGGACTTAATGGCCTGGTTGTGACCTGACATGTAGCAATAGTTGAGAAAACGTTCTAAACTTATATGTCCATTGATCTCAATTAGATATATCTGTACAGTCACATGTTTAGTGTCATTATAAATATCTTTGTTACTTTAACTGCTGTTGAATAAATGAATGAATACATTGACTGGGTCATGGTGACAAAATATTCCAGTGCTTATCTAAAAAAAAGCATTTCCCGGAGCCACCGAGAGAAAGGGTCAACTGAGAACACGGAAGGGTGGAGTGAAAACAACGGTCAACTCTCACGCTTCTCCCTCTCTATTGTGTGACCACACATTAGTCTGAGGGGCAGCAGCCGCTCCTGATCTGCTCTGCAAAAATCCCAAAGAAGGAAAGTGGAGAACGGGATGTTAACGTGAGGGATGGCTTACTCCTAAAAGGTTTCATTGTGGCCAGGAAACATTAGCTGGGATTGAGTTCTTTGGGAAATGCCTGGTGCAGTTTATGGAGAGGAGGGAAGCATTTTTGTGTCATGTTAACCCAGTAAGAATTTGGTGTGGGAGGGAATATCATAAAATCCTCATGACATTAACTTAGAACCAGATCCACTCGTTGCTGTACATCAATATCCACTGTTTAGTACTGCTGTGTACTACCTGCATCTAATAATATATATAATTATAGTATTATATTTTAACCATGAAGTTAAAGAAAGCAACTGCTGTCCAGTAGGGACAAGATTTAACAAAGTTTAAACATCGGGTTTTCTTTCAATACGAGATGTTTTCAAAGCAGTAAAGTCAAATATCAAATATATAATATATGCTGTGAGTTCTATGGTGTGGCCTCTAGTGGAATATCTATGTTGCATGCGTAGTAATATCAAGTATGTGAACAATTCACGATGCATCTGATTGTCCACACAAACATGACCGAGGTACAATCCATGAACCATGTGGCTGGAACAGTGGATTTGGAGACGTCCTAAATCCACTGCTCCGTGTGTTAGACCATGTTATCGTTGTTCTCAGACGCCCAGATCTAATTGTACCACTGCAATGGTTTTTGAGTGATTTTTTTGACTATGCTTTATATGCCATTGATGTTTTACAAAAAATGACTGTGCAAACGTCTTTGTAATAAAAATGACTTAAAACAACACTATATTTAATATTAGGCCTGTTTTCAAAGGTACTAGAATAAGAAAATCACATGGTGAATCTCCTGCATAACAAAGATATAATAAAAGAGGCCTTGTTCTTTGTTTCAATACGGTTGCAGACATGTAGGGCCTTCAGCTTAATCAGGTTCGGGTCTTCACTAAAGATTCTTCTAGACTTCTTAGATATATTTGGCAGCTGCAGTGATTAACATTACAATACTGGAAAATACACAGAATAACTTTACTTCTGTAATATTTTTTAATTCAATTTATATAATAGAGTAGCTACTGCCTGATGTACATAAAGGAAAACTTGGGTTAAATGCAGGCAAATGGCTGATTTCGAATAATACTCAGTATAAAGACTTGTACCTTCATGTGGTGCTTTCGTTGTGTTTGTAAGTGATTAAAGCAGAGACAGCTTCGTGTTATTAATCTTCTCTATAGTGCAATTTAATGTGCTGTGCTTCAAATTTAGATCAGAGAAAAAAAACAGTTCTACGCTTCATGTGTTCCTCTGGGAACAAACAACAAGTCGTGTTTTGACAAACTGGTTATACTTTAAAAAGAGAAAAGAAAACTGTTTACTTTGTTTCATGTGCAAATCAGACTTTCTGCCAAGGCTAAAAAGAACACAATGTGGTCTGAACTCCAAGTGAAACTATACTACATTATAAAGCATTTACTTGTTAGTACATATATTATAGTAATGAATTTGGCCCGGGGGCGAACGTCATCACTAAAAGCAGTTTCCATTGTATTTACTATCTACTTGTTTGGGTGCAGCTTTCCTAAAATACTGATTCTGAAAAACGAGGTCCTCCAGTAGCTGCAGGTCCGACCTGCACAACATTCAGGAGGAATTCCTGATCACTCTTCCTGTGGAGCAGCTTCAGTTCAGCCACATTCTTAGATTCTCAGACCTCGTTCAGACCTGGGATAAACATATGTCCAGAGTGATGTGCTAACAAGGGCTCAGCGCCAAGCACAGGTCTGAACACACCCCAATGTGCCCTGAGGTCCAATCGCTCAGACCACATTGGGAAGTGGTCTGGATGTGGCCACATTCTTTTCACTTTGTAAACGCAAATGCATCCAGGGCCATATACGAAGGAGCACCTACTCAGCCGACGCCCTCTGATCTGCTACAGTTTCCACATATTTTTATTCTTCTCAGTAACCATACATTGATTCATTGACATAATGACTGTTACTCATCTTATATTGGTAAAATCTTTCTTCATAGCTGCACGCATTTATTCATTCTGCTCCTGACCCTGTTCACCCGCTTTCTCCCTCTTTCTCACCGACACACAAACCTTTTTATCTGACACACCCAAAGTCTAAAGTCAGACTGGTAAAGAATGGTAAATGGTTTGTATATATGTAGCACTTTTCTGGTCCTGATGAACACTCAAAGTGCTTTACAGTTTTACATCCACGCATTCACACAAACATTCATACAGTGCATCTATGTGCATCATGTCTTCGCAAACACAAATGACAGTCGTGATTATTTGCAATTAAAGCAGGGAAGTGAGATTCGCTCTCAACAGGAAACACATTCAGGACACATTTTAATGGCGGGTGTGAACAGACAAACTTAGTACTGTCCACTTGTGATTGGATCTCTCAGGACGGATGTTATTACCAGGTCTGAACAGGGTCTCAGACGATCTGAGTTAAGGTCAGAGCTCGAACTGTCGGAGTCCACAAAAGTGTTTTGTGGACTATACCTTTAACCCTTGACTAAGGTGAGGATAGACTTCACAAAAAAAATATATATAACTTTTAACAATGGGAAAAAGTGAGGGATCCCTCTCCTAAAACAGACAGGAATGCAAAAGACATAAACAGCACATGAACGAAATAACAATATTTGTACACACAAATGTACACAATTAAATTTGGATTCACACCAACCTGTGAATAAATAAATGTAACTCTACTGTAAGTGTTGTTTATGCAATATAAATACAGTTCACTTACCATTAAATCCCGTACAATTAATAAAAGGTGACAAAAGCAGTGTTGACCCAATGTGATTAGGTGGACACAGGACACAGGATGAGCTCACCTGTGGCTAACGTTTACACCCAATGACTAAAATCCCTCAGCCAGTTACAATATAGTAGAACCACAATCTAAAAGATGTATAATAAAATTCTGGCTTAAAATGGATAAAGCTTCTCTATGTTTGCTGGAGGTATTTGGGATAATGTTAGTGCATAACTCACCATAAACAATCAAGTGGGCTTTAGATATTTTGATCCAGGAAAGTTAGATATTATAGCTTTAGTGGAGCTGACACTGAGAGGATGACTTGGATTGGCCATAAAGAACGGTCAATTAAATCAATCAAAATCTATTTGTACAGCCCAAATTCATAAATCCCAATTCTCCTTCTAGGGCTTTACAATCTGTGCAAGGTGTGACACCCGCTGTCCTCAACCCTCGACTATAGAAACACAGTGTCGAGGTATGAGAGTAAACATGTGCCTGTGTTTAGAAATGCCCGTCCAGTTATCTTTGTCCTATAATCATACAAATATAAACACAATCACATTTGGATCCACACCAATCTGTGACAGGTAAGGTTGCGTTTCAGACGCTGGGAGGTCCTGGTGCACTTTCACTGGTGGAAGTATGTCAGTGGGTTACATTGACACCAGCGCAGGGCTGTGGGGAGGGAGGAGCCGACGAAGTGGGTCACATGGTTTACACACTGACGTTGCCGCAGACAGAGCCGTCCTCCATATTCAGCGGAGCGGCGCCATCAACACACTCTGAACGGAGAACAGCGCATTCTGCACGTAACCCGAGGAAGACGAGACAAACATCCGAGGAAGAACTCTTCGCTCCTCAACGAAACCGTCGCTTTGATACGCAAGATTTTTTTCCCAGTTTTCCTGTAAAAAACTCGTCGTTTTTTCGGGACAGCCGACCGAAGCTGTGGCCGTCTTCATCGGCTCGTTCAGCCGCGTTCATCTTTAAATGTTGTAGCGTGTAACAGCCTCTCCCCCCGGGCTCATTCAGCGACTCCCCGGTTGCTGAACACTCGACAGAAACACGGCTTGTGCGCCGAGGTAGCAGAGGAGGAGGAAACCCCCCGAAAGCTCTCACAGGACATGGAGTCCACCAAAGCTGGTGAGTCAGAGTATTTGTAAATAAAGCTGGGTTAAATGGCAACCAGTGGAGCTGGTGTCACTTCCTGGTATTAGCTCAGTGAAACGAGTCCCGTGTTAGCGCTGCTAGCATGGAAACGACCTTGTGTTTTACGTGTTCTGACGGTTTTAAGATGTCCCACTCGTGTCTCGCGTGTTAAAGATGGCTCACAGCGTCAGTGGGCTGTTGCTATCACCTCGTCAGTTGTCAGTGGCAGCGCTGCAGTCGCCTCTCCTCACATGGACCCGTCCGCCTAGCCATGTGCGTCTGTGTTTACGCTCCCCGTGCGTCGCCGCCGATTGGCCGAGCGGCGCCGTGACGCGGACGTTGCATAATTTCTCGCAGGGAGACGCGCGTGGGGTCGGGCCGCGGATACACGTGAAGCTTCCTGCAGCAGATCGCGGTGACCCAGTTCTCCACCGGAAAGAACAAGCACACTCCACGTGGGGGCGTGTTTTATGAAAAAAATAAATATATATATATATATATATAATAAAAAAAAAGTTCTACTGCATTCAGATCCTATCTCTGTTATTATACTTGGGTACATTTAAATTGTACGATCCAATCAAGATATGTAAAAGTGTAAAAATATGGATAAATATAAGCACGGACAACAACAACAATAATAGCTGCAATAAACTATATACTATAATTACAATTAAATAAGTAAGTAGTTTGTATTTATAAAGTGATTTTCTAGTCTTGATGAAATAAGACACATAAGCTTTACAGCAAATCGAAATAGAAAAAGTCATATATAAGTATATACAGAAAGTAGAATAAGGATGGGTTAGTCTGCAGGTCTGTTTAATGTGCCACATATCCCTTTTTAGCTGAAAGTAGTTCCAGAAATGTAAAATGTGGTTTTAATGTTTATCCTTCAGTGAAATGATAGAAGCAATGATTTGACTGAACTGATCTTTTAACTGGGTAAGATCTGAACTATTTATCCCCATAATGTCACATTATATAACATTTTATATTAACCTTTTAGTAAATGTCCTCAGCCCATTCTGATTGGTGTTAAATATTTGTTATAAAATCATCCAAATGAAACGTGAGCGTGGGCTGCCTAGATGTGACATGCATCTGTTACATTAGTACACATGCTGTCGGATGAATTAAAATCGACCCATTTCGATTTTTTTCCCCACTTGATCCATCTGTGATGGAGGCCGTGTCAGTGCCAGACTACCTACTACACATACCCTGGTGAGGCTGACATTATGTAATGGCCGTTACCTAATCACTGAGAATGGCAGGGGAAGACATCAGGTCAGGCTGTGTTGAGCATGGAGGGGGGGGCCTCAGCAGCAGCAGCCTGTCGCCCTCCTCCTACTGGCTGGGAAAGCTGTCGGCATATTATGATCTGCTCTCTTAATGTTAAGCCTATTGGTTGCACTGTAAAAAACAAAGATCCATTGTGAGCCGGTGGTAAAGTTACATTTCCTTTTAAAGGGAATTAGGTAGTATTACAAACAGTGAGAACCACCGTTCTGAGCACAGGGTTTGAAATTTGATGCTAAAAAACACAAACAAAAATTAAGATTA
The DNA here is from genome assembly GCF_009819705.1 of Hippoglossus hippoglossus. NCBI lineage: Eukaryota > Metazoa > Chordata > Actinopteri > Pleuronectiformes > Pleuronectidae > Hippoglossus > Hippoglossus hippoglossus. The sequence goes on from NC_047161.1 coordinate 19,439,457, forward strand.
AACTGGGAAAAAATTCAATATTGTAGCTTCTTTAACCTAAAATACATGTTGAAGATGAATTAAAGTGATAAAGCTGGTGTCATCTCTTAGGACTTTTTGAATCAAATGCAATGGTTTCTATTGAAGACGTCAAGGATTTTTCTTGTTTATTTATTGTAGTTTTTAGTAGATTATTACAACTATTTAAGGTGTGGATGAATCCACAATTGGTGAACTATTGAGTATTTGACAATAATGGTTAAGGCTGGTGTTCACACAATGGTTAAAAGGGCTCAGCAGTTTCCAGAAACATTTCGTCATGGTTGTTTTTAGATGTTACTGTAACAGGGGAAATGGTGAATTTAGTGCACCACATTTTCTGCACTAGTGAGTATTGACAGTATTGAAGCTGTATAACACAGAGGAATTAGATGTGTGTGTGTGTGTGTGTGTGTGTGTGTCTGAAACACACACATCTAATTCCTCTGTGTTATACAGCTTCAATACACACACACACACACACACACAATGCTTGTTAAGAACACATTAGACTATGACAAACCTAATCTTTTAAAGGAAAAAATTAGACACATCACTTATGTTTTCCAGCTCAGAGCTCTGCACAGAGCTGAACCTCTGCTGCAGTCCCTGTTGTCATGGCCCATTTTTTTCTCTTCTCTGCAATTTACCACCAGGAGGCGTAATAGCCTACATCAGCTCGTCCAGCTCTGCCTCCAGCCCGGAGTCCTGCCTCAGCGACTCCTCTAACGTCAGCTACCAGTCGTCCTCCCCGCCACCTGGCTCCTCACCAGTCTGCCGCCAGCCGGGTCAGCCGGCTGACCCCACACTCCCTGCCGGTGGCCAAAACAATGCAGGGACTCAAAAGACCGGACGCTCCTCCTCTGTAAAATGTGGGATCACAAGTAAGACAACTATTTTTGTATGTGTGTGTGTGTGTGTGTGTGTGTGTACATAATATAGTCAGAAGTGTATTGAAAAGGCCTTTTTTCATTACTGATCAAACTGGGTTTTTTTTTTATGTGAAGGTGTTTTTTTTAGGAAGATTATTTTTAGTAGAAAGTAATGCTTGAGGTGGAAAATATTTTACAGCTTAAAAATTGTAAAAATAGTGTTATTTAAAAACGGAAAATTCATTATGAATTACACAGTCGGTAATTGTTTTAACTACCAACATTGATGTCGTAACCACGCAGCTGGTTTCAGCTAATTTCAGTTCACAATGACAATTGACGGTGAAACCACAAACAGATCTCAAACCAGTTTAGTGTCGTGACTCACTGTGCTCTGTTCAAAGTTCAATGTGATGATCTCATACGCCCTCAAATTCTATAATGCAGCCACACACCCATTGAATTTTTCATAATTACTTGGAATTATTGTGTTTTGTATTTATTGTTGTTGAATTTAATACATTTTCATTTAAGGAGCTCAAAATTTGTTATTTCAACACAAAGGTGCCTTTTCTCTTTCACTCTGACAATAATTTTTGTCTCAATAATACAATGGTTATTCTACTTATTCATTTTAGCCTAAATGCAGTTATATTTTTAACTTACAATAATAGCACATCCCAAAACAATCACAATTTCATAAGGTAAATCATATATTTCACTCTGGTTTGTTGCATTTGTGTCTTCACAGCATTTGTGAAACTGATGTTTTCACATTTGTCTTAAATGTCAGCTGTGATATAAATATGATGAATTCACACAACAAAACTGCCGATAAAATACAGTTTAATTGTTTTTGTGAACTGTAGAATGTAACTTTCACATGTTGCTCAAATCAACGGATGATCTGTAAGAATGTGTTTTTGTATCAATCAGAAATCAATGGCCTGGTGCTGCTGTGTAAGGTCTGCGGTGATGTGGCGTCTGGTTTCCACTACGGCGTCCATGCCTGTGAGGGCTGCAAGGTAAAGACAGATCTGCGAATCAGCACCACACACACAAAGCACGCACACGCGCGCGCACACACTCTCTCTCTCTCTCACACACACACACACACACACACACACACACACACACACACACACACACACACACATGGCAAGCATGCTGGACACACTGAATCAGTCTTTTTTACTGCAACACAGCAATGTGACTTTGGAATGGAGTTGAATTGGGTTACTGCAGGCACAGCCATCTGCACAGCTGCAACCAGAGACTCTGAAACTAGTACACTTTCCCCATCAGCCGCCCCCCCCATACTTCATGTTGCTGCGTGGCCTAGTTAAGTGGTGGAGCAGTGCACAGTGTCAAACTCACCACAGAACGCCTTGTAGGAAAGACACACACACACACACACACAGGTGCATGCTTGAGACAATTTTTTTAAATTAAACTTCGCTCCACTGATGATGACATTTACACCCCTCCGAACATAACAGACCATCGCATATGCTTGAATTCATTCAGTGTGACCCTCGGTCATGACACTGTGCTGTTTTGTCTTTGAACGCACAGGGCTTCTTCAGGAGGAGCATCCAGCAGAACATCCAATACAAGAAGTGCCTTAAGAACGAGAGCTGCCCCATCATGAGGATCAACAGGAACCGCTGCCAGCAGTGCCGCTTTAAGAAATGCCTGATGGTGGGGATGTCCAGAGACTGTGAGTATCTGCTGCGATCACTGCCCCAGCCTCATTAGAGCTGCACTCATTCACTCAGTCTCTCCAGAGCTGCAATCATCTGCTCCATCGCTTTGAAAAATGAACAGAGATCATTTATACTGGTTAATTGTTATGGTTATGTTGTAACTCTGTAAAATGAGGGGATATGGGGACCAAAGTTGTTATTGTTATTAAATTATAAAATAAATATCCTTATTAATAAATACATTTTTAAATCAATATTATTAAACATGTTTTTAAATTATTTTGAAAATTGTCTTGATGCAATAACAATTAGCCAATTGGCTGAGTTTATTGGATGATTTAATAATTCTATGGTTTTATAATGGATTTTAAAAGTTTTAATAATGGTGTATTTATAGAACACTATCTCTGTATTGGGACATTAAATAAAGACTCATTCAGTCAGAAAAAGATAATCGGATCCAAAATCCTTCAGTTTACTCCTACATTTACTAGAATTCAACTTTTATTGTGTGATATTGTTACATTGACACTGAGGACTTTGGTCAACAACATATTTCCAGAATGAGGAAGTTCCCCCTCATTGTGATAAGTGTCCCTTTACTTAAGTGCATCTAATGGTTGTTATGTTATAAATGCATCTCTTGAAGTAAACTAACTCAGCTCAGTGTAAGTGAAGTCATTACTGTCTACAGCACTGTCAAATTCTGCAAGTGAAAACATCTCTGATCATTTCCTCTCCTCACTGTTTAGCCGTGCGTTTTGGCCGAATCCCGAAGCGGGAGAAACAGCGCATGCTGCTGGAGATGCAAAGTGCCATGAACAACATGATGAACAACAGTCAGCTGCAAAACCAGCTGCACAGCAGCCAGACGCTACCTATCGCCAAGCCGCTGCCAGCCAGTGCCACAGAACCTACCTCAGAGTACGCCGGCCCCGGCCCCGGCCCCGCCCCCTCCCACTCTCCATCCTCCTTGCTTTGCTCCAACCCTTCAGACTCCAGCTCAGACCCCAAGCCCACCATGGCGATGGACATCAGCCCCAGCTCAGCCTCACTAGGTGCGCCTGACAGCGGGGAGGAGGAGGTGATCGGCTCGGTGACGAGGGCCCACCAGGAGACCTTCATGTACAACCAGGAGCAGAGTAACCTAATGGCTGAGGCCCAGGCCACCACTGGCCCCCTGGATAGCGGCTCTGATCAAAACGCAGCTAACTGCTGGAAAGAGGAGCAGCAGGATGCCTGGAACCACCACCACAATATGGCCAGCATGGCAGCACAGGACCCCTCCTCCAGCATGGGCCACCAGGGTCCAGAGGACAACAACCACTGCCCCTTCAGACTGTCCAGAAGCACCGCCAGCCACTGTCCAGCCTACACACACGGAGCCTTCAGATCTCCAGCTGCAGAGGACCCTGCCAACGGGGCCCACAGTGGGCACCAGTGGAGAGAAGGCCGACGGATGCATCTGGTGAGAAACAGCGAAGAGAGAGTGTGTGTGTGTGTGTGGGGGGGGGGCTTAAGTGTAGCACATTTTTAACACAAAGCTAATTGAAGAGGAATTAATACAAAAAACTCGATGAGGGTTAAGGGCAGAGGATGTCACACCCTGTTAAGCCCTGTGAGACAAATTGTGATTTGTGAATATGGGCTATACAAATAAAATTTGATGGATTGATTGATTGAAATTTAACATTAAACAGAGGGATTTTGGGAGCTTTATTTTCTAAAAAATAAGGTGCCTTCTTGGGCTAAATAGATGATGAAAACGAAATTTTTACCCTGATATTCTAGCAATATAGATAGTTTTATGTTTGCTTCAGCTAAAGAACATGTTTTCCATGTATTCCTCTGTCCGTTTCTCAGTTTTGTCCGATGAACACTTCTCCTCACGTGGACCCACAGAAATCTGGCCACGAGGTGTGGGAGGAGTTCGCCCACAGCTTCACCCCCGCCGTCAGGGAGGTGGTGGAGTTTGCCAAGAAGATCCCAGGCTTCAGAGATCTGTCCCAGCATGACCAGGTCAGCCTGCTGAAGGCTGGCACTTTTGAGGTACGCCATGTTTTAATAGTAATGATGATAATAATAATAATAAACTTTATTTATATAGCACTTCTCTTAAAGGGGACATAGCATGCCCATTTTACCACAAGTTGATATGGTTCCTTGGGGTCTGTAACATACTTTGGTCAAAATACCACAAGGATCATATAAAACAGCACCCTTTTTACCCTGTATAAAACAGCCCTCCACAGAGTGACCTGTTTTGAGTGCCTGTTCCTTTAAATGCTAATGAGCCAGCTCCCCCCTCCCTCCTCTCCCCCCATGATTTTAAACGATATAAATTACATATTTTATATGATATAAATTATCAAATATGCATCCCATACTTTGTATTCCCCTTCTGTTGTCCTGGAGTTTTAATTTTCCCAATCACATAATTAAATGTCCCCCTCTGCCCATCCACTACAAGCACACAAGCAGAGAGAGAGAAAGAGAGGGGGGGGGGCTATGAAGACCATCATTTACCCCCGAACCCCGACATTCAACGGGTACAACAACAAGCGGAGAAAGCAGAATCGCGGGCTGACCTTATATATACAGTCTATGGGGCTGACCAGCGGAGAAATGCTCGTCCCGTGTGAACAGCCAGGCGGCTGCGTGCTTGGGAATGGCGCTGCGCTTCCGCGTCCGGTGTAAACCCAGCGTAACGAGTGGGGGGGCTCTGTGTGTTTGTGCCAGTGTTACAGTAGCGCTGAACACTGCGGAAGTCTTCCACACTGCTGGCTGTGTGGCGCTGACACAAATTCCAGCTCACGCATGGGAGAGCGAGCGGTCGCTCCCGAGCAACTGCTGCAGCCTCCCAGTCCCAACGATCCAGACAAATGCCACATGTGAGTGAATCGCGGGCTGACCAGCGGAGAAATGCTCGTCCCGTGTGAACAGCCCGGCTGCGTGCTTGGGAACGGCGCTGCGCTGCCTCGCAGCCTCGCAGCCTCGCTGCCTCCGGTGTAAACCCGGCGTAACGAGTGTGGGGGGACGGGGGGTGGGCCAAGACCATGTAGGGAGACTTCCAGTACCTTGTTACGACACAATACACAGGAAGCTCATTCGAGTCACTCAAGCATGACGTTTCTGACTTAGAGGAACTATAACAAAATGCGCAAGTGTTTTTTTCCCAGAGTTTTTGGGTTGGTAGACATGCCAGATACCCACATTAACCTGTAGAAGCACTAACAAAGTGGAATTTGCATGCTATGTCCCCTTTAACAATGTTACAAAGGGCATTCACAAAAAATGAGATGAAATAAAAGTCTGGTACGTGTTCTGCAGGTGCTCGTGGTCCGTTTCGCTTCTCTCTTTGACGTGAAGGACCGAACCATAACCTTTCTGGGTGGGAAGAAGTACAGCGTGGACACTCTGAGGGCCATGGGCTCCAGCGACCTCCTCAACTCCATGTTTGACTTCAGTGAGAAGCTCACCAACCTGGGCCTCAGTGAGGAGGAGATGAGCCTCTTCACTGCCGTGGTTCTCGTCTCTGCAGGTAGGTTTTGTGACGTTTCTAGTTACTCATCCTTTCCCTTGACAGTACCACAGAATGGTTCTTTTTAGCAGAAAAAACACCAATACATACCACCCATCCCCTTCATTTGTATTTGTATAATTGTATTTCTTTATATTTTGTGTTATCTTTTTTGTCATTTGAAGCACTTGGCTACATATTTGTATAAAAGAGTTTTTATGTCGTCATTTAACCGATACATCAGTGTGACCCCTAGTTTCTCGTCCTCTGGACTTGAATGCCATTCACCAGCCTTACGCTGACCTTTGTGTCGCTCATCCCTCCAGATCGCTCCGGCATCGAGAACGTGAACTCTGTGGAGATGCTGCAGGAGACGCTGATCCGCGCACTGCGGAGCCTCATCACCAAGAACCACCCCAACGAGTCGGCCATCTTCACCAAGCTGCTGCTCAAACTGCCCGACCTGCGCTCGCTCAACAACATGCACTCTGAGCAGCTGCTGGCCTTCAAGGTCCATTCCTGAAGTTTCCTTGAATACTTGATCCCCACTCCTCCCCCTGTCCCCCCCACGGGCGGCTTGTCAGCAAACTTGGAGACCACCGGCTGGAGACCACCCGCTTCGCCAAACTTCCCAGAAATCCACACCTGCACCTCCCTCTGCCTATAGACTGAACTATAGCCGGAACATGACATTTAAAGGGGGAGGAGGACCATGAAATGTTATTGTACTGTACTGTAGGGCGTAACTGCCTGTGTGATGGTAATGCATACATACAGACACACTGATTGATGTACATGTTTCCTGTGTTTGTGTGTAGCATAATGTGCGTTTGCGACCGTACAAACGTTAGAAGCACTTTTCTGTATAGTGTAGACTGGTATTTTTTGCATTCATAGTGCAATATGTGACTGCTTTTTGATTTGAGCTGTATAGTGAGGAGTCGAGAAGCTTGTGTACGTGTATTCAGTGAAATACATGAATTTGAATAGGTGCTGTGCTAGTGTGATCAGTGGAAAATGTTAAGCTAAAAAAATAAATAACGAACAGACGACAATTAGAGGAATGTGGACGTGAAGCTGCGTAACCGTCTCAGCTTCACACTTTGGTCCTCGGAGAAATCAGAGAATGTTTCATTTGATCGAGATAAACAGAAGAAGGCGATGTCTCATCTGAAGCTTTCTCTCATGCAGTTGTGTGTGTACTATGCTGTGTTTCTGTCAGTTGCAGGATATTTTTCTAGATTATTTGGGCATTGTGACAAATCAAATGTATCGTGTCACTCTGTTGCTTGGCGACAGGATTTCTACTCAGATCAGTGGAAACACTGAACCATTGAAATCAAAGTTTGAACTTTAAGCGTCTTGATGATACATTTTCTCTTCTCTTCTATATTTTTTTCCAAAAACAAAACAAAAAAACATATTTCTGAGATTCCAGTGTCTGCTGTCCTCCTATTGCTGGGTCATGTTGAGTTTCCTGGTCAGGCACCTAATGTTGCTGACACTCGCTGTCACCAGCAACTTCCACTTGCTTGAATGAACTTAATTTCTTTTTCATTTAACAAAACTGTACAGACTTTAGTTGAGCATAGTTAAACTTAATAGGTAGGACTGTTCTACATAAAAACAAAAAAAATGACTGTAATATCACTGAAGTGATTGTAGCTTAAAGAAATAAGCTGAGTCGAGGTGACATCTGAGTTGCTGGTGTTAAGATAGTTTTTGTGATGCCATCTTTTCGTTCCAATGTTAAATTCAGAATGTCTGGTCTTGGATATCCAGAGCTTCTGTCTTTGTGTTAACATTGCTAAACTGTGGCTCTGTTCTCCTCTGTGAAAGGATTGCAGTATGCATAGATTTCTATATAAATATATACACATACTATCATACATACATAACTGTATAGATGATTATATCTATATGAATAAATTTTCTAAATGCAGTTCTTGCTGTGGAGTGGTTTGTGTCTGAATTGAGTACAATCTGTTTATCACATGCTTGTTCAAATTAACAATGGAAAATGTATTCATTTGAGAATTTTAAAAGGCGCAAATAATAATTTGTTTATATAGATGGACGACATGTCTCCACTTCCTCCTGTAGTGACGTCTTGCTGATACACGCAAGTTAGTCTCAGCTGTCAATCATGACATTTCACCCTGTTTTGTAGCATCAAATAACTTATTAAAACCAAACTTACTGAAAAAAAGAACATCGGTGTAATAAGAACTACGTAAAATCATAGAAACCATCTTTGAGACAAATTTATTGAATGTGTACTTTTGACTTTTTAGTTTGGTCCATGTCCCATCCATTTACATGGAGTAAATGAGGTTTATGACCTATACTTCAGCCAGCCACGAGGGGGCGATCAACGTCCTTCGCCAGTGAGGTTATGTTTTTTCCCCCTGATCATTTGTTAGTTTGTGTGTTTGTTTGTAAGCAATATTTAGCAAAAACTTCTGGACCGATGACCACAAAACTTGGTGGAATGATGCTGTATGGGCCAGGGGAGAATCCACTAAATTTTAGGATGGATCAGGGGTCGGATTCAGGATTTCTTTTCAGTTTCTTTAACATTGTAAAATAGGGCCGTTTGTAACATTTTCACTGATTTCTCAGGGAATAATTCATGGATCTTGATGGGAAAAAACTGGCACATTTAAGGAACTGATATCTAGAAGTGTGAGAAATCTGGTGCAGCCTGATTGATTTTAAGGGTTTAGGGTTAGGGTTAGGGTTTGGGACTTGGAAAAGATATGCGCTCTACTGAGTGACATTCTAGTTATCAACCAGAAATACTTCACACCTCCACTAACCAGTCAAGTTGCAGCTTACATCAATGTCTGTCCTGACTTATATAATCAGCCCTAAGATTCTTGATTTGTGGCCAAAACATTTTTATGAGGTCACAGTGACATTTGACCCTTGACCACTACAATCTAATCAGTTCATCTTTGAGTCCAAACAAACATTTTTGACAAATTTAAACAAATTCGTTCCTGAGATTCACAGGAATGGGACAGAAGGTCAACCTGAAAACACAACGTTCACACAGCTGCTGCCAGAGTCAAACTCCTTGTATGAAAAGAGTTTCTGCAGAGCATGAAGACGTCACAGTCAAGCTGACCTTTGATGTCATTGTTTTATCCAAGGTAATTAGAATTAGCAATTAGCAATGACTTTGACCTTAAATGGTCTGTGCTTATATAGAGCTTTTCTAGTCTTGACCACTGAAAACATGTTACAGTACAGCTGTGGCATTCACCCATTCACACACACATTCATACACACATTCATACACACATTCACACACACATTCATACAGTGCATCCATGAGCAGCACTTTCTCCATCACTCACAGACTGCCAGCACAGCCGTCAGGGGCAATGTGGGGTTCAATGTCCTGCCCAAAGACCTTTAGAGGTGAAATGTGAAAATGCGATAGCGCCACCATATGGTCACTTACGTATACCCTTAACTTTGTCCCAGTTCAACACTGAATACTAACTGTATACATACACACGTTTATCATATTCAGTTTATGCAAGCTACAAACATTGTAGACTAACAGGAAATGATGTCACCTATTCACAATAAGAAAAATGTTTTAATAGCAGATCAGTGAGAAGTGGACACAGTTTGGGTTGTTGATTTAATCACTTTTCCACGGTGAACATGTCTATTCAGAATGAACCAAAAATGAATATGAAGTTTTCTTTTGAGTCGCAGCTTTTGGCTCCTGAGTGACCTCTGTGACTGTGAAGTATAGAAGCTGACTTACACATTTATTAGTACTAAGCTCAGTCGGTTTCCATTATTCCCTCCCACACAGATACAAGACACAATAATACTACACACAATTCAATCAATCAAATTTTATTTGTATAGCCCACAATTTGCCTCAAGGTGCGACATCCTCTGTTCTTAACCCTCTTAGAGACTACCAAAAAACCCTTTTAACAAGGGGAAAATGTAGAAACCTCCGAGAGAGCCACATGTGAGGGATCCCTCTCCCTGGACAGTCACAAGTTTCACAGAGCGCATCAATATTTACACCACTGATGCAAAAATGTGTCTAATATAAATGCAGAGGTGTATCAATATTTAAAGAATTTATACAAAAGAAAAGGTCTGACAGAGATGAAGGGAGCAGCAATGAGTAGGCATATTATATAATCTGAGCAATCTAGTTGTATTCATAATCCAACATTCACGATTCACGATCCACCATCACGATCACAATCCACGATCATGATCCACGATGTCCGGGATCCTGGACCTGCAAACTATACAGCACAAGGACTCTGGTGAAATCTGTTCTGTTGTAATAACTCGACCAAGTCAACTTTGACATGGTCTGTATCTATGTATTATTGCATGTATTATAATTATATTGATTTCCTGCGTCATCATGTTGACTGACAGTTTTGTACATTTCGCAGCACACCACTGAGAACTGTGAGATGGTGAAAATCATTATGTGGTGATTTACATATGGAGACAAAAACAGACTGAATCTTCAGCTCATCTCTCTGCAGAGCCTCAGTTGGTTTAGCAGCAGATTTATAAAGAGGTTGTTGTGCTGTCAGGAGTCACAGCTCGTCACGAGTGGGCCTGTGGTAGTGTCACTCTCTATCAGCAGATGGCAACAACGCAGCTTCCACTGTGCCTGTCCACTCGCTGCCCCTCCCTGCAGCTCACACACCATCTGCAGCTCGGCTCCGCTCTCAAAAGCAACTCACACACTACTGCAAGAAACAAAGTCTAATGTTAGCATGCTCAGATTTTAGCGTATAGAGTAATTATGGCCTTCAATATTGGACCTATAGTAGTGAACACAGGTAAAAGGCTACAAGAGAGCACACACTGTGTTGATTGGTCTAATTTGTATTAAGGTTTTGGTTTGCATTACCACAGGGTGTGTTGAAGTGATGCTGCCCACAAGCGTCACCACATAGAGCTGATATAACCCAGGTGAAGAGCAGCGCCTGTTTTACACCAGACACACGTCGTGTTTACAGTATTTTTTGTCACATCTGACCACAGAATCTTTCCCCTCAGGCTCAGCAGTGAGCCTCTCAAACTAAACTGTGTTCCCTCAGTTCAGTTTTAACAGTTTTAAAAATAAATGATTTCAGTTTAGATTTTTTTAACCTTTATTTATTCACTGGGGATATTTTAGTCCAGGCTGTGGATATTTTGGGGAATTGCAACCTCAGTTCCTTTATACGTTGATTATACATGGTACAAAAAACACTTGCTTTCACTCTGGGGCCCTGGCTGGTAGTTTTTACCATTTTCTACCGGATTCAATCATTTTCTCATATTTAAAAAAAATAAAACCTCTTAGCATTTAGTTTATATTTTTCACAAAATACAACAGTGGCATTGTGTAAATAAATTAGCACTTAACAGGTTGGAATCCTGAAAGAAATTTATATTTTTTCAGTCATGATCAGGACAATTTTGGTCTATAAGGACTGTATTGTATTTTTAAAGAGATGAATAAGAGTAGCATTAAAATGCAGTTTTTCTATTATTATTATTATTTAAAATTAAATCTGCAAGACAATAACGTGCACAATGTGAAAGAGTGTGACTTGCCTCTCAGTGTGGAGGGCTGTACCACCTGCCCATGCTCTGAAGTCTGCAACCTGGGCGTTATTCTGGACTCCACCCTCTCATTCAAAACCCACATGAAGTCTGTCACACAAACTGCCTTCTACCAACCTCCAGAACATCTCCAGACTCCGACCCTCACTTTCAGACTACTGCAGTGGAGTCCTGTCTGGGGTACCCAGCAAAGCCCTGGACAGGCTCCAGTATGTGCAGAACTCAGCTGCTAGGGTTCTCACCTGTTCCTGCCCATGGCAGCACATCCCCCCCGACCCTCATCCATCCAGTGGCTGCCAGTTAAATCACGGATCACCTACAAACTCCTCCTGCTCACTCACAAATCTCTCCAAGGCCTCATACATACAGTATCTGATCTACTTCGACCCTACACCCCATCCAGAAATTCCTCCTTTGACCGGAGTCTGCTTCACCATCCCCAACACCAGACTGCAGACTTATGGAGACAGAGCTTTTAGCGTGGCAGCCCCCACCCTCTGGAATAGTCCTTGGGTCCCTTTAAAGGCGCTATATAAGTAAAGCTATAAGTAAGCTATAAGTTATTATTATTATTATCTTTTATTCGTAAATTTCAGTTAATTGTTGATATTTAGTCTCCCTGCAGCAGGTCGCTCTATGTCTCAATTAATCTATCAAACCTAAAGAATCCATTTCGTCCTGCGGATGAGATTTCTATACTTACTGCATCAGTTTGTTTGCTGAGCGTCCAAGCTGTTCCGTCTCTCTCTCTCTCTCTCTCTCTCTTCCCTGGCTGTTGATTCCTTGCTCCAGATGGTTCGGAGCTTTTTCTATCACACATCATTCACACACTATTGGTACAGCCATCAGGTGCAATTTGAGGTTCAGTGTCTTGCTCAAGGACACCTCGGAATGCAGACTGGAGGAGCTGGGGATCAAACTACTAACCTTCTGGTTAGAAGATGACCCTCTCCACCTCCTGAGCCACAGCCACGCCATGAGCCAAAGGGTGATTATCACAAACATTACAAATAATAAATGACCTCAACAGCAAGTCTGGGAACATAATGGGCACAATGCACGGTGAGCGGAGGAAACTGGGTGTTATCATAAAAAAAAATATATAAAAAGTTAAAATTTAACAACACAATTAAAATACAAAGTATGAAAATTCCCCCGAATATAAAATTGCAAGAGAAGTAAAAACACAACCAAGTTCTCTCAAAACCATCTTTATTCTCAAGAGCCAATTCACATTAGCTGCAATCATCGTCAACCATGAGCAACTCATTTCACCTTCAAGTCCTCCGCGCTCATGTCAAAGCAACGTCCACATCTGGACAGTGCAGTACTGGACCATGTTTCCAGTAAAATGCAGAGTGCAAGACAGCAAATTAGCAACAGAACCTTGTGCATCTTGTGGTTTGACGCCACAGGTTCCCTCCTGCGCCTACACACACTGAATCCCTCCCCCCTCTGCGACGGTTTTCCTGTACGTGTTGAACAGATGAGTTGAATAAGAAGACACTGAAACACACAAGGAGAGAAATCGGTGTCGACGGTGGATGACTTTTTTTCTTTCTGATGCTGGTTACACTTTGACCAAGAAGATGTCTTCAGCTGTGTTTGTGTGGAGCTGTGCTGCTTTGTACTGACAGTGAAGTCAAGACACAGTAATAACAGTTTTTTTTTTTCTTTTTTAATCGTGGAACTAATGCTGCACTAATTAAAGTGTTATTTTTTTTTTCATGATTCATATTATCTTGCTCATAATTCTTTTGTAGACGTGGACATGGATTTGAGAGCAAGACGTCATTTTTTTTTAACGCTATGCAAAACAGTATGTTCATATTAGGCTAACAACATCTGTAAAAAAAAATCTGCAGTCTGAAAATATACATCCTTTTTCCTTTGTACTGTAAAATAGCTTTTTCTATGGTGCAACTCTTGTTATAAGTTTATAACTGAGTAACTTTAACAGTAACAATTCGTGGGAGAGATAAGAGCGTACTGGCACCTCCTCAGGAACAGTAAACATTTTCCGAACCAGCAGTCAGTGTTGACTATGTTTACATGCACCAACAGCCCCCGTGAATATGACAATTCAAGTAATGATGATGATGTGACGTACGTGTCATTTTTAGCCGTTTTCCCAGGGCCATTCATTCAGTTTGTACGCACTGTGCAAGACACACATCACATTTGTGTCATAGACGTCGACTACACCGAGTAAGTTTCGTACTGTTTACACTGGTTTTTGTTTAGATTTGAGTTAAAGCTGCAGTAATTGCATTTGATTAATTCTTATTTCAAAGGACTACCTGTAATGTGAGGGGGGGGGCACACCCATTGTCGAACCCACAGGGAATTATCATGTGTCCCATCAACTCTACAGAACATTTTAGCACCTTTCAGCTCATTGTTTTGGTTTTATGACTTCACACATCCCTTGTTTGATCCAGACCCTCAGACTAAACCAACAGGTGTGACAGGTGCCTCAGACCACGGTCCAGACCAACGGACCAAAGTTAGGATTGGACCACAGGGGTCTCAGTCCATATCAAATGAACAATATATTTTTTTGGATGGTTCGCACTTTCGCACCAATTGCAGGAAATTGAGACCGTGTCAAACAATACAAAAAGAAAATAAACGTAAGAGGCTCGCAGGATTGCTTTTAGTCTTCAACTCCAACAATATAATGTTTGACCGACTAGGACTTTCATTGGGCGCATTCGGAATAGTGTGGAGTACTGCACATAGGGTTCATAATGCTGGTAGTAATACCATAATAATACTACAGCTCCAACGAAGACAATGATGTGAACTGGTTCATTTATTTACTCATTTATAACTGACAACATGCCAACGTCAAGGTATTGGCAGTCGCAGCCCATGTAGGTGATGACGACAGGACGTACATCCGTCACATTAAAGTCTTTTGTCCGCTCCCTCAATAATAATGTGAAACCAAAACTAACCGGATCAAATCTAAACAATGTTAAGATTGGGTCGGACCATGGTCTGGACTTTCAGGTGTGAAAACGCCCTTAAACTGGCTGCTGTTATCAGCTAAAAGCTCAGCTGACACTTCCTACCCAGCAACACACAGCAGACATCAAGTTAGCGACAATGGAGGGTAAACAGGAGCAGCTAAAGAGCCGGAGAGTGAGGTCATCAGGTCAGCAGACACACAAAGTGGTGCTGATTTAAGTGAGTATAGGCAATAGTTTAAGAGAACCTGGTTACAGTAATCTTCTTGTCTGTACAAGTCCACTGAAGGAAAGGGATCCACAAACCTGGATTCAGACAAAAGCTTAAGAAAAGATGGTTCACTCAAAGAAATTGTGCTGAATATATGCGATGGTGAGCAGAAGGTTAAACAGCCGAGGGCGGTGCTCAGTTAATGAGCTCCTATGAAAAGCTGGGAAATGCTGTAGCTAACTCACCACCAATATTTTTGAACGTTTATTGTGAAAAGGACCACAGAGAACTGGTACCAAACTCTACACCTCAACATAGGCCTATATTTAGTGTTTTATAGCTCACTGCTCTCATTAACTCAGGATGTTTCCACTGTGTGCTGACGGGTGAAGAAAGCTGAACATGCAGCAGCTGAAAGGTCGGATGTTTCCCCCGGGAATTGGCGGAAATCAAACAATGACAACGAGACAAAAATTGGACTCACGAATATTTTCTTTTTTCAGTTTTTGGTCGAATTCTGCCCCTAGTGGCAAAAAAGAAAATCAATTAATGCAGCTTTAAAATTACTCACTTTTTTTATTTTGTGCAATGGTCTTAGCTCTCATTGTGGCCTTTTACCTGTGAGGGGATCCAGAAACATTTACAGTCACTCAGGAACATTTTCGACCTCAGGAACATATAGTTCCAGTTTAGGTTCCCAGGCCACAGTGTGCATCCTCCAAAAAGGCCCCCGCTCCTGAGGTAGTATGTGGTGCTAACAGTACTGTATGTCAGTGACAGGTCAAACACAATCATACAAACTGCTACAGCACGTGTGTGTGTGTGTGTGTGTGTGTACAACTGTCAACCAGACTGCAAGCAAGCAAGCTACAGTTGGTGCCAGCATACTGGGGCTGAGCATGGGATTTTGTTGATGTTTAAAGAAAGTTATGCAGCCAAATTCCTGAGACTAGTGTTAAAGTCTAAAAAGTTTCAAAAAAGAGGTAAGAGCGAGAGAGCAGTGTGGTTACATACTCATGTAGAGCTTTAAACAGTCATGAAGTCGTCAATTACAAAAGACAACTGGATGAATTTAGTTTTCTCATTACATAAAAAAGTATCAAACAATTGTTCATTTTAATCCATTTTAGGTCTAATTTGCTAATGTTGAATTCAGATTTGTACGGCTCTTCAGACGCAGTTGAAATACAACACATATGTACTAAAGATACTTTTAGGTCGTAAATCGTTCCTGAGTTTGGCTCCTGGGATTGTTTGGTGGTTAAAGGCCAGAATACCAATCTAATAACAAAACATAGGACTGATCCAATTCTATAAATCCGTCTGTTATGGTTGAGTAAGTCGCTCCTGCTTGTAATAACTGACCAAATCTTTTCATTGATGTTTTTTACTGGCAGGCTCAGGATATCACATGAGTTCAACAGCACTGTGGAGGTGAGGGGTGCATGCAAACATAGTCAATGTTACTTTTCCAAATGGCCGTGGCTCAGCATGGCCCAGCCCGACCGGACCGACCGCCTGAGTCTGGGTGCCTGTTCCCCCATTCGTCTCTCTCCCTCTGATTGTCTGTGCATTTATATTGAGTCTGTACAGTTTTGCGAGGTGTGTGTGTGAGGTCCGGGTCATTCAAACACTGCAGCAAGTCTATTGCTTTGATAAAAAGGCATCACTTCACAGAAAAGAGAAAAAAATAAAATAAACACATGCGGCTTTGAGGAGTAGTGTGAAGCTTGAAAAAGCGAGATATACAGAGCAAATGTATTTTTTGTCACATTGCAAACAACAAGACCATTGAGAAGCTTTTAAAACAACAACAAAAAAAAAGAGAACATATCGGCTAAAATAAAAAAACGGATAAGCGCTACGTTTTCACAATCTCAGCAGCTCCCTCAGTGTACCTTGCTGATGATGAATCAGGTTTCGGGCCAGCCAACGTTCACTTGGCCTCCGAGTCCCACTGTTTGGTCACAGTGGTGGGGTCTGACCTATGTGTTAATGTAGGCACATGCATGTGTGCATATACTGTACATGTATGTGCATGTGTGTGAAAGGTATACTGTAAGTATGTGTGCGTGTTTGAGTGTTAGTGTCTATGCATGCCATCATTAGAGGGTGGTTGGCTGGTATGTGAACAGATAATGTTTGTCTCTGCACGTAGATAACGATACAGTCCAATCAGCCATTTCCCCGACCCACCATAGCACCATGACGTCACTGTTTTAACATACAGCCTCCCGTATGCAGGGAGACGTACTATAACAAAAGAAAACAAAAGAAAAACGGTTGAAATTGTACGTGTGACTAGTGAGCCGCGGTAAAACACTTAAAAGCTGCTAATGTGTCGGTGGAACAAGTCTGCGAGCGACGCGCACTAACTAAGTCAAGTGCCGGAGTCGCGATAAGAGCCCTAGCAGGGATTCAATAAGGAGGGCATCATTCACTTGGTTTTGGCACAGCATGTGGCATTGTTACACACAAAAAACGAATACAACATGATTGTCTTCTCATGACATCGGCGTCATTGTGTGCTTTAGTTAGTCCTGACCAGTTTGTGGCGACGGTGATCAGGCTCATTTTTAATGCTACCGCTGCTTTCCTCTCAATGTCGGAAGTCGGGATCGAGAGTGTGTGTGCTTCATGGTCCACGCTGTAAAAATAAAGGCAACAGGCACGGACACAAGACTTTCTTCACTCAAACGCAGCTAGGACAGAAAATTTGAGCCACGGAATAAGAGAAACTAGTGCCCTGCTGTACTTCCAACTTTCTGAGTGCTGGCTTATGATGCACTTGCTGCCAACTATTAGCATTATGGATGGATCTACTGTTTATTTTCTGGATTATTTATTTAATCATGTGGTTTATACAATTTCCAGGATGTTAAGATAAGGTTTGAGGGAGCTTCACAGAGGGAGTCTCACAGATAACACTGTTGGCCCGAACATGCTGTCGTAGTGCAGAAGCTAATGTTGTCCACCAGGGTGGAACAGTGCACGTTGCTATTTTTACTGTATGACACTGAATAAAAGTGTCCCAGAAAAAGCTCTGACTCGTTTCTGACTGGGACTTTCGTCTTAAGCTGCTGTTCTGTATATTCAGATTTTCCCGACGTCTCTGAAACGCTGCATGACGGTGTTAACATTGTGATAAGTGGCGACGCAGAGACGAACCCCGGCCCGTGGAGCTGCTGTCCATTACAGTGAGTGAGTGTTGCCATTAACGTGTCATAGTTTGATAGCGAGTAGGTGACAGACTACATGACGGTTAAAATATCAACCAACAAAGGGGTCCAATAAAGTCGAGCAGGCAGGCGGGGGGGCGGACTAACAAATAGCTGATAACGTCCTAGTTTTTGTGTCGGGTGAGCAGCCATTTTGAAATTTTCAACATAAAAGGAAGGAAAATACAACATTTGCATGGTTTCTAATGAATAAACAAGCGTTGATAAAATCACCATTATGCCAACTGTACAATCATCAACACATATCCGAGGTGAGAAGTTATATCCACAATAATAACAACAACAGAACAAAAAAATGTACCCGCACTGTAAGGAATGGTTCCATCCAAAACTAGACCAGAGAGCTAATCCTAACGTATGGAATGAAGTGACACTCAGTAGTGCTAATAGAAAGTTCAATGTGACGGCCATTCTGCTGGTTCCACCCCTGAGACCACCAGGGTGCCCAGACGCTGACGGATGCACACACATACACATACACACACACACACACACACACACACACACACACACACACACACACACACACACACACACACACACACACACACATACACACACACAAACACACACACATACACAAACACACACACATACACGCACGCATACACTTAAATCCATTGGTCAGTCCTCGAAGACCTCCAGGAAGAGAGGAGGGAATAGCTCGGTGGGACACTCCACTTTCATGTGAAGGAATCGGCTGGCGTGGCAGGCGCCGATCATCCGCAGGTCCGTCACCTTCATTAGCAGCTTGGGCCAGAAATGTGCCAATTTGTGTTTGCGGTAGTTGATGTAATGTTCAAAGGCCAGCAGGAACTCCTCTTGGCATCGTTCGATCCGCTCCACACTACTCAGGCCTGGCCGATCTGAAGGCAAAAGGAACCTTAATGTTATTTGTGAAAATACAACAGGGAGGTGGATCATTCACAAAGGGACCGTTGGGCTTTGTCGGAGGTATCGCTCCACTGAGGGCCCTTCTAGTTTGTGTATGGATTATATACTCTATGTTTTTATCCTGACATTCAGTGGTATGCTTTTCTGGTACAAAGGGTTAGGGTTAGAGTGTCAATGCAGGAGCACTGGCTTTAAAAGCAGAAAATGCTATTGATTAGACCTCTACTCTAAGTGTGTCAGAAGACAAAGCAGATGGGCAGGTTAACCCCATGTCATGTCTCCATGTACAACACACAGCAGAACAATATTGATCTCCAATGAGATGCAGAGCGTCACACAGAGAAATGGTGATGGAGGCAAAAACAAATTACAGTAGCTGAACAAAGCTCCTCACTATGATTAGGGTGATTAATTGATTGAACAGTGGGATAAGTGACCATTGTGATTTGCGGACGGTTCCTGATTCTTTTGTTCCTGTTCTTTTTGTTGTATTTTTAAATATATATATAAATGATAAATTATGGCTTTAAAGTCTCTAATACAATTTTACGCTATTCTGGTCTGGTAACTATTGTTATTAATTAAACGGTCTGCTGGAATATAAGGGGTATGCTAATAGATCAAAGTAAGAATAAAAATGTATTCATGTGCGTAGATAGAGTCCATTGCTCACCGGATGAAAGCAGGATGACCGCCTGAAGAAGAGCCACCTCAGAGTCGTCCAAGTTAAAGGAGGACAGCGACACGCCAAGGTCGAAGATGGCGTCTGAGACGACGCCCAGGCCTCCATTCTTAAGCTGACCCCGCGTGACCGCCATCTCCCCGTTCAGCGTGAGAGTCTCGCTCTCAGGATCGTAGCGAACAGCAGCTCGCAGTGACATGATCTCCATGCAACAGCCTTTCAACAGGATGATCTGGTCTTCACAAGGCAGCTGAGCATTAGAAAACAGAGGAGAACATTGTTATTGGCAGGATGTGGCTCCTCTGCTGCGAGCATGCACACATTTATTTTTGTTTGGTCAGGTTCAAACTGGAAAATTGGTTATTATACAATAACAAAACAATGTGGAAAGCTAATTGTTTGCTAGCTACCATTAGTATTAACAATACTCTAGCTTAGTGTTTATTTAGGACGATAATATTTAGCTGACCTGAAAAAACAGTTTTGCAAATTGGGAAATAACATTTACAAATGGTCAAAAAGTTTTATTAGGATATTAGAAGATTAGCATCTGACTAACATTTCTACAACTAAGAAAGCATGTTCTGCTTTATGGTTTGGAAAGACTGCATCTCCTGAATGTAACTTTTATTTCATAAATTAGCTGACCTCTAACATTTTGTGATGAGATTTGATCCTTAAAATAAAACCAGACTTTTATAAAGTCTGTAAATAACTATGAACTTAAAATGTTACCCTTCCATTTAATCTATTCCAATTAATTGCTAGACACATCATGCAACATCATATAAGCATATAATTCAACATATATGAAGAAAATACAATCACCAGTTTTGAAATTGTCATTTTGAATTATGGGCTCTTATAAGTAACTGTTGTCTTTGCTTCACTTTGACATTAAATTAAAACCTAAGTTTGTTCAATGATATTTATCACCTGAACTAAATTAAACTAGTTGCAATAACAGTCTCAACTTTGCATGTATTTTTCCTAATAAATAAATAAATAAGAAATGTTAGGCCACTACACTGACAATTATGAATTCTTTAAAAAAAGAGCTAGGGAACACTTGGTTCTCTAGCTACATTTTAAGAAGCATTGTTAAAGAAGCAGCGACACTTACCTCACAAAACATAGGCAGTTTTTTGGCAAAGTCCACCACTCGGGTTATGGCAGGGGTGATAATTTTTGTAAACTGACTGAAGGCTTCTATATCCACTTTGTTTCCTTCAGGTGTATTTGCCATGGACGCTTGACCAATTTCCTCAGGCTGAGGAGACAAGAAGGGAGCGTCAGTGTCTCAACAGTCTCCATGTTTGTATGAAAAATTCAACAGCATTCAACAGCGTTTTGTAAGAACATTATAAAACCTAGCAGTGAGAATATAATAGGAGTATAAACCATGTAGTTGACAGTAATGTGATGTGTAGATGTAAATGGGGACGTTTCACCAAAGACATGTATTTATACAACTTATTTAAATGTGTTAAACATGGGAATGACAGTAAATGTTGGGGGTGAGACTACACTGTGTCAGACTCCATTTGTTAGCCAGTATATAATTTTTAATATGTATGCTTGTCTGCTGTATCTCACCTTATCTTCCTTCACCCCCGCTGCACTCTGGTCAGAAGTATAGAATAAATTACATGTTATTTCATTAAGAAGCATAGCTTCCTCGACCTGTTGGATAATCAACAGGAATTGTGAAGTTTCAATGAAGAACCCGTCTCAAGGCAACTAAAAAGAAGACATGTTAAAACTGAAGACAGATGAAAGAGTGTGCAGATAGAGAACAGTGGAAGACAGAAATCCAAGATGGGTTTCTATGGCGAGAATCAGGACCACGACTCAGAAACACTCGACCGTCGACGACGCTGACATTTGTGACGACGGCTTACGCGACTTAAATCTGCCAAAACCTCAATCCGATTTTTTTTAGAAAGTAGTGAATGCTGCTTTACAGTTCAATACCATCATGTCATATTTTGTTGCGAATACCACAAATTCATTCTAATATGAAAAATTTCTGTCTCAACAAAAATCTCTTTTCAACACTGGTTAGAAAAAATATCCTCCTATTCAAGCTGCTCAGAGCAGATGTGAGCCGGGCATAAGGTCGGAAAAGGACCGGCAGAGAACATTGTGATCAATTTTCAAAATAAAACATACTGTGCAGACTAAACATTGGCCACAGGATTTGTAACCGCAGATGACGAGAGGTATAAAAAAAACAACCAACTAGAACAAGTAAAAAAATTTAAAAGAACGGGCGGACAAACACTCCGCTTCTGAAACGCTCCTGGTGAGTTCTGAGTGTTTCCTCTGATGCTGCCATAGAAACCCAATGTAAAGTCAGCAGCTGAGAGATTTTCAATCTGGACACAGCGATTAAACTTCACAGAAAGGAATAAAAATTAGTCAAATAAACAAAAAGATTAGGTGAGAAATCGAAAAGCTGAAGACAGAAAGAAAGAAAGAAAAGTGAAACAGCACGAAAAAAGCAAGTTATTAGTATCAGCAATCAACGATCATCGCACATAAAAAAACACAAGAATAAGATGTTCCATTATAAATAAGAGCAGAAACGTTGAGGAACACACTTTTCTCCATCGTCCAGCTAATTCTCCCCACTCTACAAGGAGATACAAGAAAACACATGGACATATTAACACAGGGATCAGTGGAACAGCGGTTGTGGTGGAGGCGCGCTGAGACAGGGGCATGACTTGGAAGGGGTCTGAGAGGGGTGGGAGGCGAAGGTAGGGGGGTAGGGGGGGTTGGACTGGATAAGGCAGGGTAATCGATACAATGAAGCCTGTGGTCAGAAAGGAGGGAGGGAGGAGGGCGATGTCTCACCAGGAATTTCCGCTTCTGCTTCCAGTGGTTGCCCTGGGCATTCGTGGCCATATGGGCGTCAGTCACCATACGGATGAGGTCCCACTCCTCCTGGGTGGGCTCTAGTCGGTCCCACACCGTCTTCTGCAGCTCCTCCTTCCGACGGCGCTCCCGGTTCTCCTCGATTAGCTTCCGCTTGGCCAACCGCTTGCTGTCGTTCAACACCACTGGGGTGGAGGGAGGGGAGGCACAGGAGAAGAAAAAGGGAGACAATGAGAGTGGACAAGGAGGGAGAAGGAGGGAGAAGGAGGGAGAAGGAGGGAGAAGGAGGCATATGCATGACCGCAATGGAAATATAAGTTTGGCAGAAATTAACTGTTCAAACAAGAAAGAAAATCACATTTAGTTTAGGTGCACATAACCAGTGAATAAAATCAAACACAATTTTCACAAGTAGCTGTTTACTTATAGGTTTAAATTGTTTTTTTGCTTGGTCAACTATTTCACTCTTACAAGAAACGATAAAACTAGAAAACCATGACCTGAGTTTCAGGCTAAACACATTTGATACTTAAAAGTGATACTCCACCCAAAGGTCTATATTGGAAATATCAAACACTCACTACAAGCTTGAAATGTAGCTGATTTAACAAGTCCACGATGAAAGATGCCTTATTGTACCTGTTGACTTTCAAATAAACAGGAATGTTGCAGTTTTGAGTTGGTACTGGAGTCAGATCAATTTCATTTCAGTTGTGAAAATTTCCTTTGTGTTCAAGGTAAATGTCCAGAGAAACTCCCTAAATCACCTTTAAAGCAAAAGTTCAGTCAAGTTATTTTCTATCTGATTCATTATTTTCTTGATTTATCAATTCAGAATTTGCTCTATAAAATGTTAACCCTAGTTTTTCATTACAATTAATTGATTTTCTAAAATACTTGTATTCCGTTGTCCATAATTAGGTAAAGTGCAAATCTGCAGGTAGACGTTTAGACGCATTAGAAGAAAGAAACAACCAACAACGAAGCAGACAAAACATTGAGAAGCAGACAGTGCAACATTCATTTGTCTCAAGCCCCATTTGACTGAGCTAATTAAACTCACAGTCGGTCGCCATTCCCACCACAATGCACTTCTTGAAGCGACATTCCTGGCACTGATTCCTGGTCACTTTGTCGATGACACATTTCGCCTCGTACTTGCAGGCATAGGTCGGGTTAAGATTCTTCTGGATCGTCCGCCTGAAGAAACCCTAGAAAAGCAGACGGCCAGATGCTCAGAACGGTTTCCAAACGACGACGAGTGCATGAAGCTGCCGCTACGATTCACTGAGACTCGCTCACGTTACCTTACAACCTTCACAGGTAATGCAGCGATAGTGGTAGCCTGTGGCTTTGTCCCCGCACACTACACATAGCTCATCCTTGTCCAGGTAACTTGGTATGTACCCTGGAGAGAAGAACAGATTGTCAACATAAGATTTTATTTAAAATAATGTGTTCAGATGTTCAACCAGATTTTAAATATGTTACACATTAGATGGTTAATTAAGGTGTTATTGTAATAAAGCCTTAATGTTTTGTGATTTTAATCATTTAGTTTGAATGTATTAGTATTTGTTTTGCTTTGTTTTCGTTTCGTGTCATTTGTAACTTCTGTCCTCTCGCAGACTTGTGTGGAAATGCTGATGTTGTGGAAAGTCACACAGATAGACTGACTCTTGGACGACCCCAAATTTGAACAGCACTGATTTCCACGTATAGCACTGTTGCTTCCAGATGTCCCACTGAGTTAACACCTGGCCCTTATTTGGGATTCAACTTAATGAGATCAGTACTTTGACCTCGGAGACTGGAGGTTAAGAAACTGATCAATACTTTTTTGGGGGGTTTGTGAAGAAAGCAATAATTCATCTCTCATCGGCCTTCTGTTGCCTCTACATCAATCAATAAGAAACCCCCGGCCGCTTGAAAACTCCAACCATCAGATGCGCCAAGTGCCGCTCACAGATTTGCAACCACATGATGCTTTAAGTCTTGGATTTACACTTATTGGACCTAAATTGAAAATGCCAGACTTCATTGATTCATCGATTAAGAAGGAGTCTTCCAAAACTATTCCAGGGAATAACAAAGACACATCGAACCCAACATCGAGAGACCATATAACAATGGAAGCAATTCAATCACTTAATTCACAACTGAAAACCTGAAAAGTCTACATGCAACAGTTGTGCCTACAGAAAATCTCTCGTTCTCTAAGACGATGTAAACAATCGGGATCAAGTGTCGTACCTTTTCTGTGTGCGCCCTGCATCCACTGTAGGTGCGAGAAGTCAGGTTTGATCTCAGGAAAGTACTCAGGCTGATGGTGGCAGTGACTAAGAGGGATCTCCATGTTGCAATATTCATTCTTAAAAACAGGCGAGCCACCAGTGTAAGAGCAAGAGTAGTGCTGGCTGGGCCAAGTCTGCTCCATGCAGGGCGGATGGTGCAGGGGCTGGGGCTCAAAGTGGCCGTACCCGGGCCCCTCACCTGAGTACATGCAGTGTTCCCCACTGCCCTGCATCGTGTAGCCTCCCATGCCAACATGAGGCATCTCATACATGTCTGGTATGCAGTAGTTCATCATTAAGAGCCACAGAAGAGCAACATAAAAAGTTCTGGGTAAACTCTTTCTCAAAAAAAAAAGAGACAGAGTCAGATGTAGAGCATCAAGCCACGTGAGTGACAGTTAGAAGCTTACGGTCTAAAAAAAATCCCGTAGAAATTTACTCTACATAGACGCACAAACATTTGTCCACGAAATCCAAAGACCACGGACGACACCTAGCAACTGTCCCACCTGCCACCATCCGGCTGAATTGAGGAGCAGAGATTTATGACGACGTGGAGCTCTAATCTTGTGCTCCACAAATCCTAGATGTGCCACAGACACTGGTGATGTCACAGATTAAGACTTTGCGTGTTGTTAATAACATGCCCTCAAGTGGAAGAACAATTCCTTGGAAAGCAAAGTTCCAAAAAAACACTTGATGAAGAGATGAAAAATAAGTAATGGCACTTTATATCATCTAACAATCATTAGTTCTCTCACCGCTGGTATCTTACCTAACCCCCTAACCTCTAACCTTTGTGTATAAACCCCTGTGCTTATCCTGTTGGTATTTCAAACAGAATCCGTAAACAAGCGTGCTTAGATCACTATTGAGTGAACGTTATGACACTAAGAAGGTTTTAAGGAGTTTGACACACACACACATAACCCTGACTTCTTACAGTTAAGACTGTAATATGTATTTAAGCTCTATACGACACGGCAAAGCTAAGGCACAGACAGCAAGCGGGGAAAGACGGAACACTTGACTGCATTTTAAAATACGAATTCCTGAAATGAAGTAAGACTTTCTAAAGGAGCAATAACCAAAATAACTTCAGATTAGATTACTGGACAAATCAAATGAACAAAATAAACAATTTTTTCAATCGTTTGTATGATGCATACAATAAAATGTACTTTGTGTACATCCAAATGTACAACTCGGCATTAAAGTTGAAAAACATTAACAACAACAATGTTTTATAAAATGTTTTTTTAAATATATATTAGAAAAATTCTAGTTTTTTAAAGATTGATTAACTTTATATTACATTATTTCTCTCAAAAATATATTTTATCAATAGCGTGGTAATGACACTTTTCAGCCTAAAATAAGAAAGGTTGTAATTCGTAAAAAAAATCTATATTTTGTTTCCCCAAAATATAAGACACATGCGCAATGCATTGATTGACACATTGCGTGATCTGTTTTAGATAATACACCGACTCAGCCATATTGATTAGGCCTCCTGTTCTATAAAGATGGGATAAGCCTTATGGCGATGATGTCTATCTGTTTCGATTCATTATGACTTCTTTAATAATTTTACTGTTCTTTATAGTTCACCATTACACGTTGTTCTACAAAGTGCTTCCTAGGAATGCTACTGCTGCTGCCGATGTAAACACAAACACACACACACACAAACAGACGCACAACCTTTAAGAATCCAAAAGGAACATCTTCGTTGACAGGTTGTTGATTTAAAATGATGAATATTACTGCAGAAATCATTGGAACAACAATGTAATTTATCTTCTTTGTGAAAATGTGCTGTTTACTTTTACTTTTTATTCATACAAGTACTTTCTCTGATATTTTGAATATATAGTGTTCTGTTAAAATTTAGAGCCAAATCCTTGGAGTATTTTTAATTACTGTAAAAAATTATACGGAGATTGCTGTATATTATTTTATGTAAAGCCCTATCTAGCATATTTTTCACATTTCATTTCATATTGCCTATTTTCAAAAAGACTAATTCAAAGCTAGACCATTACAGTTTCATTTGAATGACCAACCATGATCTTAACTATACTATTATATATTAAGATACTCAATAAGGAGTAAATAAAGACACTCAATATTTGTTGAACTAAATTTACTTCCCATTATTCTCATGAGTCGAGAAAATACAGGCTTTCGTGGCATTATTTAGTTTTTCTATTCTGAGGCACATGGAGAGAGCTGCAAATTGATGACAGAATAGCAAAAAAATTACAAATAAAAGACTACCTATACATAATTAATTATGTACTTTCAGTAAAACTATTACATATACCCGCCTGCTGTTCAAGAAAAACATCCAGAATAAGATCTGTTTTTATTCGTCTGTCGCTTCAATCCTTGTTTAGAGACAGTTATTAGGTTAAGATCTGATCACGCAGATGTCTTTTATCTTCTTACCAAACTGCCAGACTAAGTACTAGAACACATAACAGAAGAAGGTGGGCCACAAACATGGAGACATGTGAACGCACGAACACATGGTAAAGTCGGAGTAAAGATGCGTGCAGTTTTGGCTTTAAAATCCCTGCTGCTTGCACTGATCTGAACTCCCTGAATCGCAGTCGGTCTGCACGCTTGCAGCGCACGATCAATACTCTTGGTGTATACAGGATTATAGAGAAATACAGATAATCAGGCCTCCGATGTACATTTGACTGCAAAAGTTGACACATTTTGAAGTTTTGTTCAATATGATTTACAAATACATTGGAGTTCCCCATCTCACTCTATACAGTTTGACAATTGGGGATGTTGGAGACCCCTCCCGCATTAGAGTTAAAGCTACTTACAGCAACTTTATTCATCTATCACATTTTTAATTAGTCTTCCACGTTGTGTTTTTTTTCCACACAGTCAACCACCTACACTGGATTTGACTGAAAGGTTGTTGTTAGGTTCCCCCAGAGGTTTGAAAATATGAACAGAGTATAAGTGAAATTACATAGCTTGAATACTTTAACTAACAGAAGAGCTTTTTTGACAAAAAATAACATTACTTTTATACTTTACATGTGTCAATATGTAAATGAATTATACCTTTTAATTTCACCTTAACCTGGTATTATTCTCTTCTGCTTTGTCCTCTTTTGTTGACAATTCTGAGCTCTGTGAATAATAAAATATATATCAACAATCAAACAAAACATTTTCTATGGTTGGAGACGATAAATAGTTGACCTTAGCTGTGCAAAATCTATATTATTTGCCATATTTATCCAGTATCATTTACTGCGTGTTGAGGTCATATTCAACACAGGTTGTGATAATCCTGTAATACAGGGGGAAAACCCAGAGACTACAAGCCAGAACAACAGATTATGTGTCCTGATATAATATGACACTTAAAGCGACTTAAACGTGTCATCCGACATGTTGAAGTGACAATTCTGACTTTTTAATCTCATTAGATGTGGAGATCTGCATGACAGAGATACATTTATGTACCATGAAGCACGCATAGTTTTTGCAAAGATCTAAAAAATACGGAGCAAAATCAAACAAAGTGCTACTGACTCGTGAGGCATTGTGGGATAGTCAATGTACATTTTAACCCTAGAAGTCCATGGTTTCCCAATTCATTTAAAACTAAGTCATTATATGTTTTTGAGGACATACATCTGCCAATTTGTAAAGGTAAAAAAACTACATATACATATATACATACATAAACATATTAGGTATCAGGGCCACTTAAAAGGAAAACGAATATATGAAATTTCAAGAATAAAGTCGAAATATTACGAGATTAAGTCATACATTTACAAGAATTTAGTTGAAATTACTAATACTTTAGAAGAAGCTATATAAATACAGACGATAGATCATTTAAGGCTTCAAGCCATGTTAGAGGGGGAATATCCGAAAAACAGACTCTCATCTGCGTTACAATGATGAATGTGGAGAAATTAATGTGTTGAGTGTTAAGTTCTACTTAAGTATAATTCTCACAAATAACAACATACTATACAATCAGCACCAAATTATTGCATCCACATAAGTATCAGATTGTGAGAGAAACTGAGTCTTTTAGAGAAAGAAATGAGGAGGATTTTGTGGTTTGATCCGTGTGCTGGTCAAAGGGGTTTTGTAAGAATAAGACGGTTCAAGGTTTTGGATTCAGAAGGAGCGGAACTCACCTGCTAACGACTTTTGTCTCAATTATGAATATTATCATAATTTTACCACTTTATTCTCATAAAATGACAACATTATTCCTGAAATCTCAGAATCTTTTTACAGTACGTATAATATATATGATACATTTAAAAATTGTCTTGCCTAATCCTGAGTACTCAGCCTTTCCCATGCTGTCAAAAGCTTTGCTGAGTACTGTTAAAATAACTGCTAGTATTGTTGTTATTATTTATTTCTCATTCAGGCCTGTTCAGACGAGTAATTACCAATTATTGTGTTTTGTGAGTATTTTCTATAGCAAGTAGCTCATACTTAGGTATGTACTAACTAAAGTACACCATATAATTAGCTATTTTCACACAAATATACTGAACGGCTTATTTTATTTAAAATTTAAAATTTTGGTAAAAACCTTCACATTTGTTGTTGACAAAATGTTGGGTTACTTTAATTTAGGAATAATCTCCTTGATAGAAAAAAACAAAGAAAAACCTGTACAAAGCCAACAGAGCACAATCTGAGTTCAAATGTGTGTAAGTGCAGTGTAGTGAGTGTCTAGATTACTATGGAAGCAGACTTGACATTTCATTACTGTCAGTATTGACACTGATGATAATAAAACAGTGAATTCATATTTATAAGAAAACAATTCTTGACCAGATGAGAAGGCAATTCAAAGTGATCAAAGATTTCAACAAAACATAAACGTTTTTTTCCATGTAAAATGCTTCCATGTAGATTCTGAGCGATATGACAATATATGTTGTGTGATGATCAGAATATTATATTATAATGTATTGTTTACTCATGCTGGCAGGAAAGTTGCAGGGAAGCAAGACCAACAAACACGGAGAAGAATTAAGTTGACAATGTGGTAACTCTGAGCAGGAGAAATAGTTCAACCCTCCAAGACAAAACGAGGCGCTCGTGTCTGAATAACCACTTATTCTATTGTTAGAATATTTTATGTTTTGATATTTTTTACCATATTGACATTTTTTTCACATTACTATTTGCAATCTCTACATTAATATTTTACATTTTGTTACACGATAAATCAAGTTTGCACAAAGGTTCCAAATAAAAGATGAAAAATAGTCAAATCTGAGAAGGTACCTTTCATTTGTCTATATAATATATACAAGTCTATAATTTAACTGTTAATATACCTTTATATTTTATATATTAGTTTATAATTCATTGAAATTACAGAAAATATTCTACACTGTGATGTGTATCGCATCTGAAATGACCTATATCAGGATATGTTGTTCATATTATTATACAGCCAGACATGTCTGTAACAACCGTTGCAAATTGTTACAAATGAGAATATATAAAGATTGAATATCCTCACGTAAAAAGCAGACCAAGTCATTATAGTTACAGTTAAATATTAATGTATACATATCGTATAACTGAATCACACATTTCATGTTGAGGCAGGTGAGCCGTTCACTAACACATAGAATCTGTCTACGTCCAACTTTTCCTTTGGGAGTCGCTGTTAGATAAACCTTGATCCTCAGACTCCTCACGGCTTGTTTCTGTTTACTGAGGTCATCACTGCATCTTATTTTGCTCCAGGAAAGACAGTGAGTCTGATTTGTTGTTTATTTACCAGAATTAGATAAAGGATTTCATTAATAGCTTTTATTCTATTTCATCTTTTTCAAAAAAAAATTGGGTGCTTCCTCATTATTCATTCATCACTCTATAAAGGACAGTAATTTATAACAAACATTGTTGATGCATGCTGATACTTTTTAGATTGTAATTCTTTCTCTGAATGCTGAGTTTCTGTTTTTATCTGGAACATTTCTTTGACCCTTGTCTTCGACACTTCCTTTATGTTTCGCCGTAGTCTCAGACACAATCCTTGTTGTTGCAGACTCCATCTGCGTCACTCCGCTCTTCAGCTCTGGCAAACCGATTACTGCCGTTTGTGGTAAAAACACTACAAATGATGCACAGCGGGACAATGTTGTCGCAGACACCAGGTTGGAAACAGAAGGATCT
Source organism: Hippoglossus hippoglossus (assembly GCF_009819705.1). Classification (NCBI taxonomy): domain Eukaryota; kingdom Metazoa; phylum Chordata; class Actinopteri; order Pleuronectiformes; family Pleuronectidae; genus Hippoglossus; species Hippoglossus hippoglossus. The sequence continues at coordinate 19,470,568 of NC_047161.1, forward strand.
ACCTGACATTGATGGGTGTTAACTTGTTTGGCGAGGGCCTGAATGTAAAAGACGCTTATATGTAAGAGTTCAGCTCTAACGAGTGACTTTTTTCACTTGTTTAAACTGTTTTTCTTTTAAACTCATAATAATGACTGAATTATAAACATCAAGATTAAACATTTTTACTATTTCAGGGCAAACAATCAGAATCTGAAATCACAGCATCCGACAGACTTTTAAATCTCACTAATAAAAAAAGTCCAAAAGAATTCTTAGTCCTTCTTTTATTTAAAAACTGTACAAACCTGAGAATGAATAAATGATCAATGTATATTATCTGGCTGGATGAACATTTAAAAAGGCTTAACAAGGGATTACTGACTCATAAGTGTGAGTGTGTGACAAGTAGATGTGATCAACATGCAGCAGCTGGTAAGAGGCTGGCCCGATGAGGCAAATCTGCCTGTAAAGAGGCCTTGATACCAGTTTAACTTTTTGATGAGGTGATGTCCTTGACTTGGACTAATCTTGTTTGGAGTTTCTTAAACAACTGCGAACAAACTGTTAAGCGTCAGACAGACAGAGTCTAACGCGTCTCAATACTGAAGCAATCTGTTGTCTGACTGGACAGAGTTAACACCTGCGGGTTCGCCTCGGGAGGTTTTGTGCGATGTATCATTAGTCTGCTGGTCGTTACAAGTTATTTCTATTTATTTTATTGTGACTTGATAAAAATGAAAAAATTTAATACGTTTAGAATTTTTAGCAAAGTCAGCTAAAAAACTAATGGTTTTGCTAATAAGCATGTTCAGTACAAAAATATTTTGATTTAAAACATGCTTATTTAGAGACAATATAAAAGATCATGTAAAGGTGTTGATATACATGTATATACCTATTAAACATTTCCGTATTGAGCAGGTTTTTCATGATTTAAAAAGTTACAGTAAGTATACATTAATTATATAAATATGCTTGATCATATTGAGTTAGTATTGAGCTAATTATATAGTCTATTATATATATGCTATTCCATGTACTAAAACAATTATTTCATTTAAACATTTAAAATTTTCTTTCTTTACTTACCTTAATTTTTTTGTCTTTCTCAGATGTTTCTTTTTTCTTACCTGATCTAATAAAAAAAATTGGAATAGTATTTCCAGAAGAATATTCCACATTTCCTGTGTGAAATAATGCTGAGTAAATAACCACATATATATATACGGTCCAACAGCTACCTCCAGGCAGTCCTGACAAACGGCCGAGATAAACCTTCCTATTTTCTGCCCCTGCAAACGGGAACATAGTTTCTCTATCGATGGCACCTCAGCACAATGGCCCTGCAGTGGGCTTCTGCACAGATATATTCCCTCCCTGATTGATTACTTTAGGCCTTGGGGTTCAAAGCCGGTCATGAACAATTTCTGGATGTGAGGGATCTCGTTTCCCTTAACTGACATGATGCCCTGAGTCAGATGTCCCCGGCTACACTGGGTTACCTGAGGAGGGCACATTAGTTGGAACCTTTCCCCTTAAAGTGCATGGTAAGCTCAAGGGGAACAGCAGAAGGCTCCAATTGGTAAAGGTTAGAGTTTGAGAGGATTATCCTGAACTTTAGAAGGAAGGAATCTATTTTAGATATATTATCCACAGCCCCAAAATTGTCATTCAAATCATATTATGTACAGTGTGCAGTAAATTATCTCTTGACTCCTATTACGGCCTTTGTTCATATTCTGTATGCTAAGGCAATCCATACTGTGAAATATTCGTGCATCAGATACAAGGACTGCCTGACCCGCCAAGTGGGATTTAGGCGGTCATGATTAAGTGATGCAAGGTTCAAGTGCAGCTCCAGGCCCTTGACTGCTCAGCACTCAAATTAAAAGGTCCTCATGTGAAAACCTTTGTCATATTGACATTAAACATTAAAAAGAAAATGCAACAAAAATATGAATTCTTACTAATGGGCTTTAAACGTGAGCATATAAGGAATCAGTACAGGGTGTAGAATATGGAATGAATTATGCCGCAGAAGAAAGACAGAGGACAGAAGAAAACCATGATCATGGTTGTGTGTCTGATGGATTTTGGATTAAACATCACGGAAGATCAAATCAGGTGGTTCAACAAGTCAAAATGAAACACTCTCACAGCAGCATCACGAAAATCTCCTCCCAGCTAACCACTCAAATGATGTTACTCAATTGTACTGTATGTTTATTCTGTAAACTCTTGCGACTACTGAAATGGTCAATTCATGACAGCCCCCTTATTCGTCCTTTTGGACTCTTCATACTTTGCATATACAGATCCTGGATATTATGTTTTTGTTTCTGCTGTAGCCACTTAACCTAGTTTTTATTTTGTTTGAGGTTCATCTTACTTTGAGTTCCCTATGTCCTGCCGGGGATCTGCTATCAAAGTTGACAACAAGCTTAATTCACATTTGGTTGCTCTTCTGCTCGCGGAAAATGTTCAAATATCGTTTTGAACATTTTCTATTTTTGAGTCGGACCAGAGCTGAGTTGTCGCTTCATTTTTTATCATCCAAGGAAATATTCAAATCTTTAGTTTGAGTGAAAGAATATATTTAAAATGCATGCCCTGTAAATCTTGCTCATGTATTAAAAAGTTTTTCAATAGCTATAGACATAAACTTCTAGTCATTGTCATAAACAGTCCATCAGAATTGCTTTTGTTCCCTTCACTGGCCCCAATAAGAAGTCTGTAAATGAACTACTGCTGAGAGAGGGATGTAACGAATGATTCATCACACGGCTATTTCTTGGGGCTAAACATTATTTAATGAGATCTCTCCTGAGACGCATAGAACTGAACCTCAATTAAACTTACACACCACAACACACTGACAAAACCGGAACACAGATAGAAAAAACCTTCGGAGAGTTCAAATTTAGGTCAGAGAAGGACGGCGGAAGAAAATGCTAGACATAACTAGAATGGCACTAAGTTGAAAACACACCTTAGCGAAAAAAGCAATTATTATGATAGAAAAATATGTGGATAAATATATATGGAAAAATAAGTAAAGGAAATAGTAATTGTACAAAATCCCAGATAGAAACAGCATAAATTAGAATTGGACTTTCACACACCTCTGCCAAGGCTAATGCAATATCTCACCATTGTTAAAGAAAGGGAAAAAAGAAAATCCTGGATCTGCCCATATCTGCTTCAAAATTTAATCGGTTCTTCCTTGGCTCATATCCTACCTCTCCAACAAAATGTCATGGAAATTGGTTCAACCTAACAACTAAATAAAAAACTGAGATCAGTGTTAAGGCCTTAATGAAGGAGGGCCGTGACAAAAAACAACACAAAGAAGTAAAATACTTGCCTACAAATATTCTGCATCAACACTATTCATTACGGCAGTGATTTGGATTTGTGACAGGTCCAACACCTGTTCAAGAAAAGGTTCAAGTAGATTTGCACCAGGTCATTTTCCAGAGAGAATGATCAACATCATCATGTGATGGAGATCTTTTTCACCTCACTTGAGGATCAGCAGAGAGATCCACTGCCTCATGCAGGAGACTGACGGCCCGGTTTAGGACATATTTGGGGATATCGGGAAGTTAACTGCTAACTTCAGTTAATAGGGTGTTTTTGGTAGTTTTTCCTTACTCTTGTTGGGGGTTAAGGACGGAGGATGTCGCACCTTGTTAAAGCCCTATGAGACAAATTGTAATTTGTGAATTTGGGCTATACAAATAGAATGTGATTGATTGATTGATGATTGAAGTGATAGGACAAGAGTCAACATTGGGGTTACTGGACACAGCTCTCAATTAGTAAAGAAATGTTTGTTTATTGGTGAACTTGAATAATCTTTCTAGACTAGTAAGTAAACTGCTGTTAGTGCAAACACTGGCAAGTTGAAAGAGCAAAAAACGTTAAACAGGTACTTCAAGTCAATGTGGTTGATTTACTAATCTAATGTAAGGCTCTGTGGAAAGATGTAGAACGTGCTATTACAAACTGAATTCATGCTATGAATTCATACTATTGAGTGTCAGATAAGCATGTATAAGTAATTATCACGCCAATCTCAGACTCACTTTAAACTGCACTGAGATATTTTTTAAAGTTTTATGCGGACAGTCATCAGAGAGGTCCAGAGACGAGTCTCATCCCTTCACAGCAGCCCCCGACTGAAGTGTCCTTGAATGCACCAGTGACCAGTGGAGAGTAGATAACAGCTGCCAGCCATGATGGATGGCATAATGTCTGTCTGCCTGTCCCCCAGTTCTCTTGACTGTGAAGTTTTTTGGATGAATGGTTCTCCAGAGAATTGAAAACACGGACATCAAATTAGCTAAATAAACTCTACACAACCATCCAACTGACAGACGGCTGTACGTTATCACAGTTATGACACAGGACTTTGACAACATGGAACATTGCACTGTGAGATCATAAATCATGACAAACCGTGCCCATCAGGCCGGTTGTGTTCACAAGTGCAGTTCACGGTTTGAAATTAAACAGACAAATCTTTGTCCGTAAATTTTTTCTAGAACTGCTCATCTAAAATCGACTGACACCGCACTTCCTCCAGTTCTCACAGAAACACACACAGAGTTTAAAGTCTATCGGATGAATGGTTGCCGGGTAATTGGAAATACAGTCAAAGGAAGATTCCTTTTTTATAGTCAGTTGTGACCACTCATCTGATCAACTTCATTGCTGAGCACACAGGGAAGTGCAGTGTTGATGGACGTTTGTTTGGGGATGAGCATTTCTTTTCTCGCAGTATCAAACATGTTACCTGACATGAAGGAAAAGATTAGGAGGTACGAGGGCAGTGAAGCATCAGGACACGCCAGGGTTTTAAAAAAAGCACCTCAACCGCACAATGGCACGTTCTACCCCCTCACACAGACACTATTACTGCAGGGAGGGTATCATTTCATGGCAGGTGTATCGCTCAGGACCCGAGAAAGTGCAGTGTTGACTTTGCAGTTATTTGGATGATACTCTCAAGAAAACCGCAAGATGGATTACCTCAGGCCAAGCGATCAGCACCTCAGGCAATGCACTACTAGCTTTTGAAATTGGCCTCCCTGTCCTTCAGTTTTACGAGAAGCTCTGCTGGAACTTGAAGTCACTGGTGGATAAGAGTGACGAAAATAGAGAAAGAGAGGGCAGTAAAAAGTATCTACTTCATGTTTACAATTAGAGTTATAAATGGTGCCAAATGAAGGTAAGTCTCTTCAGACTTTTTGATAGAAGGTATAATCCTTTATCCCAGGACTAGAATGCAGGATTAGGGCTGTCACTAATGATTATTGTCATCATCGATTAATCAGCCAATTATTTTCTTTAAAATAGAATGGTGTATATATATACATCAAAATATCCTGGAGACTGGGATGACATTATTGGAAGTGTCCAAACCCCAAACACCTAATTTACTATAATGTAAGACAAAGAAACACTGTGACTTACTGCATCTGAAAACCTAAAAATGAATCTGGTTCTCAAAACAGTGACCAATTCACACACACATTCATTCAGTGCATCTATGTGCGCACATCACACGCACACACACAGCTGTCAGGGGCAGTTTGGGGCTCCACGCGCTGAAGGACACTTCTGGTTAGTGGACGACCCGCTCTACCTCCTGAGCCAAAGCCGCCCCACAGTTTGATTAATTACATGTTCACAGCATGTTAGAACCAGGCTACAACCACCTCACACAGGTTACACCTTGCATGCTCCTTTGTGTCACTGTGTCAACACACACATTTCTATTCACGCTACATTATCTTGACATTGTTCATGTCTGATGCCAGATAAACCTGATGAGCATGTTGCCCTTGTTCCTGAACACCACAGCATGGTGGAGCTCATGCTATTGAGCTGTTGCCATTTGCACTCATGGAAATCGGTTTACCCTGCTAATTAACAAACGAACAAACATACGTCAATGGAAACACTACAGAGTCTGTCAAGGCCCAACAGTCCCTTAATGAAACCACATTTTAATTCAGTAGATCCAGATAGTTTTCTTGATCGGCACCAATTTGCACACACATATAAATATCAGTCCCCTAAACATACCAGATTTTTAAAAAATCAATATCTCTGAATTGTTTTCAATGTCTGGATCCACCCCCTGATCTGGATCCACACCAAAATGTAAAGGGTTCTTCCCTGACTCACATCCTTCCATCAAGTTTCATGGAAATCTGTCATGTTTTTTTTTCATAATCCTGGGAACTAACAACCAGACAAACAAACAAGCGCCAAAGAAAACACAACATCTTGCTGGAGGTAATCATTTTGGAAAGATTTCCAGTTAGTTGAGTTTTGCTTTGTTATATTTAGAATGTTTTAATTCTTTATCAAATTACTAGTTTAAACTTTATTGTATTCGTCATATATGTGGAATTGTGTGAATGTCTAGAGGCAACATTATTTGTTGAGCTAATCTGTTGCACATTGACAATAGACATGTAGAAATAAATCTCAGCATTTAATTGCAATTAATTCATTCAAATGTTACCACTCAGAGGAGATTATGGATTCATTAAGATTCATATTGGACATAAACATTGTTGGATTAAATACATTTAATTATATTTAGCATTCATTCGTGTGTCTTTATGTGTTATCTAACCAACCCAGACAACCAAATCTTAGCTCAGCCTTTATAGCTCTCTGTAAAATGAATACAATGTCTCTGTCTGCAGCTACTCCACCATATATCTGCACAGAAATTATGTTTGAACTAGACTTCACTAACACATTCCTCATGAGCTTAGAGGATGATTTAAGTGATGGATTATGATTTTTGTTGATAAGAAAAAGCCCACGAAAATATGAAAAAACCCAGAGAAAACATTTTTTCTCCAAATGACTAATTATCCACATCTCCTGATCTAAACAGAATCAATCATGTCATTGAAAGCATTCACCAGGATGTCAAGCAAAAGCTGAAGGAGGTTAGAATCAGAGGCAGCTCATCACGAGTGCTGCAGAGCACACGCAGACTGACAAGAGAGGAGGAAAAGCAGTGCTGAGAGGGAGGATAAATATTACCATTTTGAATGGCCTCATCTTTCCAGCGGGGGGAGCAATTTTCTGCTGGCTCTAAAATAGATGGGAGAGGCACTTTTAAAGAAAGCTGCTTGCTCAGTGAAACAGGTGGCAGAGGCAGACTGTAACTCCTCTGCCTTTCATATCAAATCAAATGCATTCAACAGCAAGTCTGATAAAATGTCAGTCCTAACACAGAGGCATCAAAACATTTCTTTTTCACAGTGTTCTCGTTGTTGGTCTCATGGTTTTACAGAGATTTATATCCTCATGTGATGCATGTTAGCTTGTGTCTCTTGTGCCGGGTCAGCGAGGTCGATAGAACCAGCTTAATCTACACGTGACGGCCAATTCACTTTGTAAACTATATCTGTGGTCGCTCAAATAGTCTGTTACAACCTGTCTGAAATAAATAAGCCTCGTCCATGATGAACCAGGAGGGTACACCATGTTTTTAAAGGGCTTAACTGAACCAAACTTTCCTTGTGTGTACTGCACAGACTGTGATAAATGGGTAATGGGGTAAAATTCGGGTTATTTGGTGCACAGTGGCTTATCATATTTCAAACTCTCAAATCAAGAGAAAATTTGGCAAATAAGAAATAAAGCATTTTTGTTTTGTGGTGTTTGAAAATAAGTGAGACTAGATTATTACACCACATTTTAAAGGTTTTTCTTGGCTGCTGCCAGAGGCCAGTTTTCACACTGACGTTAAATGAGGTCCCCTGGTGGTGAAGACAGTTCATCTTCAACCAGTAAATCTACCGAACACAAGTGGCTTTCAGGTGCCATGATGATGGTATGTATTCTAAAGCATTCTGCACACGATCATCAGTATAGATGTTGCAAGAGCAGAGCTCAGCATAATGTAGTGAAGATTCATGTCACCATAATGTGGCCAAATCATCATCGATGCATAATTGATTAGTACTGTCTGCCAGTAACAAATCTGGTCGGACTGTTGTTATTCAATAGAGTGGAGAGGCAGCAGGAGTTACTGTACTTTAAGTGCCATTGGTTTCATAAGTGAACCATCACATGTTTAGTAAGAGGCTTCAATGGACACAAAACTCTACCACTACAGTAATCTATACAAAAGATTAACAACTGGGTTAGGAAATATCTTTTTTCTTTTAAAAGTTAACCCTAACCCTAAAATAAAACATCAAACTAAACAATATATCTTAGATATATAAGATTACGCTGAAATAAAACTCTATAATCTATATATAAATAAACATAATTAGATATGATCGTTAGTTGATTGGATTTCAGTTCAATTTTATTGTAATTTCTTGATGAATTCAAAATTTCTCAAGTTTTTTGTTCAACAACTGACAAAGCTCTTTGAATTTTCCACTTTTTTCTCAAGATGGCAGCCAAGGTTTGTGGGTATTGGTGTAAAGATACATTGTGGATTGCTGTACAGAGTGGGGCCAACAGTTCTCTAACCAGCATCTCCTCCCACTTTACCAACTCTATAGTCTTCAAGCCAAGATTGTGGCTTAGTTTTGAGGTTGTGTTGTACAGTGTTCTTGTTGCCATCATCAACACATTCAGGTTCTTCAGTTTTCATGGAACTAAACCATGTCATTCTGCCACTGATCATGTGTAGAAAGCATAAGTAGTTAACAACATTTACTTTATTCAAAAGTAATAGTGATAAGTTCCCTGCTTTTGTTTGGACAAATAATTAAAATAAGACTGAGGTTATGTCTCTGTTTTATTGTGGAGATGTGATTATCTGAGTATCAGTGTAGAGTTTAAGTATTAGAGGTTGATCCTAATGCAGTTTATTATGATCCAGGGGAAACATGGAGGGTTTGTTGTTTTTTACCATTTGAGAGTTTGAATATCCGCTTAATGCCACTATTATCAGCTCCACAATGGAGTTATTATTATTTTCTCTCTATAAATCAGATCTGGAATAAACCTTAGAGGTATAAATGCGAGTGAGACTTACCTGACATACTGGTGGGGTTCAAGGCCAATACGTCATCCTCAGAGCCTCCTCAGACATCTGGGTACATACCAAGCTGAAAACACACAGAATAAATCATCAAGCACTCAGTCTGTTCTTGTTCTGAATCTATAACAGCACCAGGTAGTGAGAGTCAGGTATTTGTGCTCACATCTGGGCCAACCCTGCTGAGATATTTAGTGAAACAACTCAAATAATGTGGGAAGAAGAACAAGTGACACTAATTGGATTCAATCAGCATCTGTTTTATCTTGATGTAACATTGTCTGCATTTCAGGGGACGTTCAGATACATAGCTGTGAGTCTATCAGTCTATCAGAGGGAGTGTTGCACACAGGCTGTTCAGGTGAGAGGATTGTCTCTGTGTAGGGGGACATCTAGTGGTCAAATGTAAAACCACGCGACCTCACAACAGAGGGAGGAAAGTAAAGTGTCAGGTGAAACTTGACACTGTTTACTACAGAGTGCACTGATAAAGGAACAAGAGCTGCACATGTGGGCAACAACTGCTCTATTCACAGCAGTATGTGGTGTTTAACCACGCAGTGGGAGATTTAAAAGTCAAACGTGGTCTGCTGTACACACACACACACACTCAATACTGGATGCACTGCCTTGTACACATGTTTGTCCTGAAGCAACACTGCAGCCAGTGCACCAGTCAGCAGAATGACTAATCATAAATAAAGGCTACAGCAGCAGATACACAGTCCATTTACCAGGATGGCGCTCACAGTCTCCCACTGCAGCATCTCCTCTGTCAGACTGTTACTGTATATGACACAGCAGCAGCGTTTGGTTTGTCTCCACAAAGTCACACTGTGCATCTGCCTGTACTATAACTGGCTGTGGTAAGCTGAGAAACCAGGAAGCTAAACGTCCTTGAACGCCTGTCCTCGAGACCCCCCCCCCCCCCCCCCCCCCCCCCATCAAGAGAAGCTCGAGGAAGATGGGGCAGAGCAACACAACGTCTCACTGTGCACTAATCAAGACCCAGGTTCAAATTACTCTCTTATCTGTGCTGTTGCTTCTTTGAATCGACCTGCAGCGTTTGGATACATGCCCTACAGACTTCAGCCTGGAACACTGTTTGAGGGCCGCGTTTATTTTATTCAGGATCGTTTGTGACCTTGAGTGTGAAAAGGGAAAAGTTTCTGCTCCAGATATGAACACAGGTCTGTGGATTTTACCAACACTTTGTGAATGAAATGAAAACACTGTTAAACCTACTGAGCATGACATGGTTGACTAACCATTGATATTGTTACAGGTTCAGTGTGTAGGATTTAGTGGCATCAGTGGAATTTACAGCTTGCCTCCAACTGAATAGCACTTGCCTCAGCCTTTCCTTTCCCAGAGTGTGGGGGGATCTAAGGTGGCCTTAAGGTAAGGAAATGGTCAGGTAAAAAAAGACCCTGTGTTTAGCTTGCCTGTTCAAGAAAAATGGCAGTGCAACATGGCGGACTCCAGATTAAGACACAAAGAACACATTCTAAGCTAATGTAATAATTATAAAACATAATTATAATCGATCCTCCTAAATCCTACAAACTTTAAATCTGAACTTGTGTGAACAATTGACAGTGGACCAGCAACTGTTAGTTTAGTGAAGCATAACTAATGAAACCAGAGGAACCTGCCTCACCCTTCAAACAACTTCAAAACTCCCTCATTTACATATTTTGATTCCATTTGAGTAGCTAGCTTGTGGTCTTACTCACCAGGTTTCAGTTCTTATAAAAGTAAGAGACACGGCAATCTCATCCAAACCAGGGGAGAAGAATGTACATTCCATTTTTTGCTTTTTAATTATAGGAGGCGTCTTCATGATCTATACACAGATCTATACTGTCTGCTCAGAGTGATTCAAAAAGTGTTCCCAAATCCAGTTCTTCCACAGATTAACCATACAGTACATTTCAGCGAGGAATATAGAACAGGACAGATTTCAACTTGCCCCTAGCAAACAATTTGCCATTCAAGGACAAAAAGACGGTCTTTGTGAGACAGTTTGACCCTGACGGACGGAGTAACATATCTGAATCACTCACCACAGTTACATATGAAGTTATGTACTGTATGGGGCAATGTATGGGGTGCTGAGGTCACAGATGGGGCTAGTCAAAGAGCTATCTCTTCACTGGATGTTTAGGAATAAGACTGACACCACTGTTCTCGAGACTGCAAACAACACACATATTTCCTAGTATTCCTTAAAAAAAAAAAAAAAAAATCTCATTCTAAAATATTAATTTATTTAGACAGGGCTTACAGGCGAAGTAACATAATTTAAGAAACTGAAAATCTTTTTAGCTCCAAGGCTTTTCTTTGAATGCTGCAGATGCCGTTATGGAATCTGACGGTTGGCCTGTTTCATCATGTTGAAGCTCGTTACAATGGGCACAAGAAGCCTTTCAGAATTAAATAAATAAATTAAAAGGAAAGCTGTCATTTATTTAAGTTAGAATTCTGTTGGATTGGGATGATTTATCAAAGACGCAATTTAAGCTCTTTTATGTCTCTTTGAATATATTTTTTAACAACATGTAAACCCTTGAGTGGTAGTTAACAAGGTCTACAGACATGAATCGTTCCTCTTCGTCAATCCAAAGACACTATGCAGTTAACTTGGAAGATGTTAAACAAGCTGCATTTACCCTTTATGGTAATTTCATCCTATACAACATGCGTCCTCAGCTCAATGAGACTTTTCCTGTCAAATGTAATATTGAGAAGAAAAAAGATTAAAACCAATATATCAACAATAAAAGTAGCCAAACACTTACATGTCCATTTTCTAACTCTGCCTACCGACAGTTTCCGTCAGTATACAGAGAAAAAAAAAAGAAAACACAAAAGTGTTAGAGGTTTCATAATTCCTTTGCACTGGAACAACAGCTGGCTTGAAAAGCATTATGGGAAACTGTGCTGTGGTTTACTGCTTTTTACCCTAGAGAGCATTTAATATCCAGACATATCCAGCTGGTGAAATCCTGAAAGCTGGTTCATCCGTACAACAGGTTTCTGCAGCTCTAACGAGGACACAGACCGATAGAAGCCCGACAATACACTGGCGAGAACAAATGTGAAGACGGATGGAAGGGGAAGAAAAATGGAAAAGAGACAATGTATGCGCTGTGATGTACACACAGACGGAAACGAGAAATGATTGTAGGTCACGGTTGGGCCCTGAGATAATGAGATACAACAGATACTCAGCAGAGTGAAACTCCACGTGGGAACATTTTTATTAATAACCTCCTATCGGATTTCTATATCATAGAGAGCGGGGGGAGTCCATTCACTGGAGGAAAACCGTTGGCTCCAGTTACACCTGATGTTCAAGTGTCTATCCCTAATTATTGGGTTCTCAAAGCTGTAATCTAGATTCAGTTTCAAGTTGGTAAAAAAACAAGATTTGATCATTCTAGACAGTAACTACACTCATACACCACATGGGAGGGTCCTTTAGTTCCCAGTGTTATTTTACCACTGTTAATTCCCATTTCTATTTGACAGCCCCAGTAGACTCCTAGATGAGTTATGGTTTGTGTTGTTGACAATGGTTTCCATTATTATTCACTTTTGAGAAACCCTGACTTTTCCCCCTTCAGTTGGCACAACAGACTTGCAAGATAACAACATAGATATATGGAATATAATTACATTTATTGACAACAATTTAAAAGCTTTTGTTTGCTAGAGTATCTGTACATTTTAATTACAGTAAGGTTAATGTTATAGTATGGCAACTAAACACTTTTAAAGGTTAATGATTGAAATGAATGTGAAACATGGTAAAGCTGGATGTATAATTCATGCACAGAGAGATAATAGTAGGTCATGTGCTACACAACCAGTCCCTTGTCCTGTCCTTTTCAAACTAATCCCGTTCCTATGTAAATGGCACATGACTACTTCAAACGTGGCGAATGGATAATGGGTTATCTGGATGTAAATCTGAGGTTTGGAATAGTCCATACATACATATTTTAGTAAGATACAGATATACAGACATATATATGTAAAGCTTCCTTGGGTCTCTTCAAGCTACTATTGTTATTATTATTATTTTATTATAATTTTTATATATAAACAGCGGTAGCAAATTCACAATGCTTGATTGTTGCCAAATTCAAATTAACACTACAAGTGACCTGAATGTTTTATCAGGTTTCTAGAAAACATAACTTTAAGCTTCTACCTGCCATTAGCAGTGTAAACAAGTGATATTTAACCAAGGTGATAGAATATGTCATAGGGAGCTGAGTGGGAGTGAAAGACTTCTTTCTTACATTTTGATAAACAAAGGTTTGAATCATTGATGTTTTCAACCAGGAGAGTTTCCTCCAGTCATCTGAAGTGCATCTCACCTCGCAGTGACTCTAAAGAGAACCCGGGAGGCCTGACACACCGTTTCATACAAACTTCTTTACTATTTTCTGAATGTAAAGTTGATGTTTGGCCTCTGAAGAAATACATTATCTGGACTAAAATATGATTTGAATTAGGACAACCTGATTCCATCAAGCAGGAGGTCCACAGATGGCAATTTATTTTGGAGGGGGAAAAACAATCTTACAGCTGAGTGCTTTTTGTGGCTCTCTAATTGCACATTAGTGTCCCAAATAAACAACAAGTGACAATAATGGACTTCCACCGCAGGCATAAATTAGCTGCAGTGGTGGAGAGCAGGGTTGTCCCAGTCCATCGTTTCCATTCTCATTGAGCTTTGGCCTTTTTTTTACTTTCCTGCTTGCTCCATCTGATGTTTTCATGCATTAAAAATAGAGAGAACCAGGTTGGATTTTGCTGGACAGCTGGGGTTGTTTGACTCCCGACTCTGTGATATAGCAGCTTGTATATTCTTTTTAAATGCAAACTGTACCGTTTGGTGCCAACTGCAGTTGATTTGGACTTTAGAATATATGGTTTGTGCTGATTAACACTGGAGATCTGTCTGTGAAGATTCTTAATCATCCATCCATCAGACATTTCCATGCCACATACGAAGGCAACTGGTCTTGCTTGAGGTTCTTAAAGAACACAGGCAGAGTTATGGTGTATCTCTCATTATACCTCTGGTTTCACTGTGTGCACATATTGATTTCTATTTCCTTTACTGACCTGAAGGAAGCCACATTTTTCCAAGATGAGAAAGCGCTGAACATTTTAATCTGCAGGCTCTGTGACTGTGAAAATCGTGTCTCATGGTGTTTATGTAGAGGTGTTTGTGTGTGGGCATGTTTGTGCATGAGCTAGCATACCCCAGCCTTCATACTGGCATTGCTTCACCACATAGACATGCCTAGAGGACCCTGTCTTAAACAAAGCTGCACCAAGTGTGACACCAAGGGAATTTGTTGGTTTCAAACAGAAGCAGTTGTTAATTTCTCATCCAGTACCCACTTTCTTTGTATAGCAAATCTTGTGCCAATGTTCTGAAACACTTAAAATAAGATGTAGTCACATTGTTGGCACTATACTATCTTGAGGCAGCTGAAAGTGATCGACCAACAAGCACCTGGTCTGAAGACAATAGTGCAGTATTTCACTGTTGTTTTAAGTGAGCATTACCAAAATAAGCAAGTGTGTGCAAATTGCTTATTACACACACAGATAGTCTGCTTGAGCACCCAGACCCTCCAGAAACATCCGAACATGTACAGGGAGGAGGTTAGAGAGCATGGATGGGTAAAAGAAACATTATGCTTGTTCCTCATAAAGCATGACCATGATCGTTAACCAAAAGATTATTGTAACAATAAAGATGAAGGATGTTTCCCTAACCGTAGCATAGCAGTCATTTTGGTAACCCTTCATTTGGACAATTCACCAACAGAGAGTTTTCATTTCAACAGGTAATTAGAAGAGAACCAATAATTCAACAGTTGGCTAACCCTAAACATGCAATGGTTTACTAATAGTTCAATATTTGTATACACATCATTGAAATTTAGCGGAACATTAGTCGCAACATATATTATCTCAAGGCACTTTACATAGTAAGGTTGAGACCTTACAACCAAACAGTTTCCACAATGAGCAAGCAATTGGCAACTGTGGAGAGAAAAAAACTCCCTTTTAACAGGAAGAAGCTTCTTGCAGAACAAGACTCCGCCTTCGGCCAAGACTGGTTTGGGTGAGAGGAGAGAAAAGAGGGGAGAGAAGAGAGAGAGAGAGGTGGATGGGAGAGACCAGGAACAGTGTCACCGTCATATTTAAGCTCTGTCAGACCGGTGTTATCAGGAAAATAATAGCGATACTTATAGATGTAATGATGTTAATGACAGCAGCAGATAGCAGTTGCTGTGGAGGGCAAATGACAAATTGTTGTGTAATTTGGTGGACTTGTTTTGCCTTTCTTTGTTTTGAATAAACCATAGGTGCATTATAAAAACTGGACACAGAAATCCAGACCCCTTCAGCTGATGGAAACATCATGCCCAACCCATAATCAATCAATCAATCAATCAAACTTTATATGTATAGCCCATATACACAAATCACAATTGGTGTCATAAGGCTTAACAAGGACCAACTTCCTCTGTCCTTCACCCTCATCAAGAGTAAAGAACAACTACCATACAAACCCTATTAACAGGGAAAAAACGTAGAAACCTCAGAGAGAGCCACATGTGACGGACCCCTCTCCCAGGACGGACAGAAGTGCAATAGATCCAAAAAGTTATATTGTTGCCCTCCCTGATCTGACCCACTTGGCCCTTGTGTTACAGCATGTTATTGGATAAGATGAGGTAATAAGCCTCTTGGAAAAAAAACATTATTTGAAAATTGTCAATACAATACAATAATAACTGGCCTTCTTTGCAGTTGAAGCTATCATTTCAACAGTTTGTGGATGCGATGTTTTTATAATGGTAGTTAGGTAAATTTTGGGATACCACTGGAGACGTCCTGAGCTAAGTATCAGTATCAGGGCCAATCCGGGAAAGGATTGGTATTGACTGAAATAAACCTGATGAAAATCTGCTTCCTCCTTTATGTTCTCTACTGTGTTCTGTTGTCAGGCTGTGTGCTCTCTGCTGCTGGAGTATGCACTCTGCCAAAAGTCTTCAATTAAGGAAAGAACCTCCACTCTGTAGTGACACCGAATATCTGTGGTTCCAACAACTTCAACGGAACAGGTCTCTTCTTCAGCTGTGTAACTTCAATTTCACGAGTAGCATTCTTCTTAGTTAGTCATTCAATAACCTACAATTTCCAATAGTACTTGTAATTTAAGTGTGTCTGAAATTTAGTCAACATTCTTGGACTCTGACTCTGCTGGCGGATGCCCACTGTTAAAGGACTTGGAAAAGTGGAAACAAACTAAGTACTGCAGTTGGCTGCTGAGGAAACTGGCAGCGAGGCCGTGTGCTGCCATCATCTCCAGCTCTCTTTACACATCCGTGGCGTCCACACAAAGGATGCAAGTACTCCAGAATGTAAATGGCTCTTATTTGGCTTACAAGTCATTTGTTGTTGTTCTTTCAGCGCATTAAACGGTTGTTCATGTAATGACTGCCAGAAATTAAGTTAACAAAAATACCAACATGACCATGGCTTGAGGTAAAATAATTGTACTTGCTTCCAATGAGGTGTTTATATGCATCTGAAAACCAGGCAGCTTATTGGAATAGTAACACCACTTCTAAATTAGGGTGACTTACTGTATCCTGGAAACAGAAGAAACAGTCTAATTTACTGGCATTTTCTCCTATTGTTTTAGGAAACTATGAATTCATTAAATGAAAATGGACAAAATGACTTTTCAAGATGTTTATTTTTCACAGTTAATTCAAAGCACCAATGTTTTGCTTTGATTTCCCTTGGCTGAGGGGCAGATGGGAAGCCTGGAAGCCAGCGATGACAAAGCTTGAGAAAAGGCAAAAGCCAAAGACTGTAAGTGAGTCATTGGAATGGAATGGTCTGAAGACGCTAGTGACTCGGTTTGGCATGAACTGTGTTTGACACAAACTATGTGGAACACTTCCACATGGACTCAAGGGGTCGCCAAAGTCATCATGTTTCATCCCCTGCTGAGTTGTTGCTGGCACTACTCACTGTTAGATTATGACCACAACTGTAGTCTAAACAAAGCTTTTGCTTTTAACTATATAAACCGGTTTATGTGACAGTTTCTTACATTTGCAAACAGTCAGGAGGCTCTGTGCATTGAGGTCAGGTTATCTCATGTGTTCGATCTGTTCAGTTGGTGTGTGTTATGCCTCTGGTTGGAGACGGGGCGGCACTGTGAATACTGTGTGTGTGTGTGTGAGCACTTCCTTCTCTACACTGGGAAACAGCTACCACATCCTGCATTACAAGAGGAGCAAGAACACTATGTACCGTACATTAGTGTAGTGTGTACACAGGACACACATGACAATGCCTGGCGAGGAGTGCCGTGCGACTTTGAGGAATGCTTTATTGTAATGTATTGAATAACACAGATAGCTATGGAAGTATGAACAGGACGCTGATGCTGGAAACCGCAATCACACACACACACACACACACACACACACACACACACACACACACACACACACACACACACACACACACACACACACACACACACACACACACACACACACACATCTTGGACCTTTGGGGTTGGACCAACACACACACACACACATATATATCTTGGACCTTTGGGGTTGGACCAGACATTTTCTTTTGTCAATATACTTTAAACATTCAATCTGTCTAGTTATGTTTGACGCTGCTTTTTCTTGATAGCGGGATCCCACAACTGTGACACTCTCTGAAGTTTATATGATTTTAAGGTTAAGGGCAGAGGATGTTGCACCTTCTTAACTGCAATGTGTAAAATTGTGATTTGTGAATATAGGATATACAATTTTTTTTTTTATTATGCAACTGCTTTCATACATTACAGTGTTGAATTGTTATCTTTCACATATAAAATGAAAAACCATGTGACCTGTCACTGTTGCTTCTACAATTTCTGCTGCCAAAGTCCACATATTAACATGAACACCCCTTTGTCACATTCCTGAATGAAAATGGAACTCCAAGCTGATTATAGAAAACCATTTGATGCAACAACACAGAGACACAATAGGTATTGTGAAAACAACATTATGAAATAACCCACAAGTGAAAACACAAGCCTGGGTTAAGACAGGAAACAGGAAATAGGCCTGTAATGTGACACATGCTGCACTTTCACCATTGTCATCTCACCCAAAGAGCAGTTAGGTGGTTTTTGCTAATCAGTTCATGATACCAATAGGAAACCTCCACTAGCTCGATCCAACAAAGCCCTGACATTTTGATATGTCTTTGTATTTTCTGCACAGAATTTTCGACAGCGTATCACAGGTGAAACACAGGGATCTCTTAAATCCTCCTGCTGTCTTGGCATTCCACTTGCGTATTGCAGATACTATTTCCTACAAACGTGTTTAAACACTCTAAGCGTTACACGCTTAAATCAAATGTCAGCACTACCCTGCAAAACCTTTTGTCAGTGCGAACAAGGGCAACACATCTCAGAAAGGACAATAACAGCGACACAACAAGTCATCAAAATAGGGCAGAACCTTTAGGCGTGACACAAGTCAACATTCTTTGAGTCTGACATAAAGTTAATGAAGAACACATATGCTTTGAAGCAACTTCCCCCACTTTCAACCCTGAAGAGCATTTTCCTGACTGCTGCTGCGCTGTCACCAGAGAGCATCCTGTACACCAGCAACTGTCAGACATAGAGGGAGAGGGCAAGTGAGTGACTGGATCAAAGGTTTCACCCTCACCGTGCTCATGCTCCCACGTCCTCAAAACAGCTTCTCAGTGAACACCTTTCTCATAAATGCTTGATGTGGCAATGTGAAGGGGAACACAAAACGAGGCAGTGCATATACTGCACCTATAGTTTTCCTCACACGTCACCGATGGAGGTGAATTTGAGAATACTGTGTCACTAAATTAAGTTCAGATATTTTAGAAAGATCCCATTTCAAATATGTGGCTGATTTACCAAGAAAAATGCCTATTTGATTATTACCTCTGAAGACAGTAAATCTAATCTCAGTAAGGCCTTTGGTGAATTATTATAGGCTCTAGTGTTCCATTCTGTTTGGAAGATACACTTTGGCGTTTAAATCTAATATTTCATGTTTTCATTGGACAGTTAATGTCAGCACACATAATAAAAATTAATTTATGAAAACAAATGGGGAGAGGGTGGTGTACGGCTGCATTTTACAGTCAACCTGGCTCAAAGCCCTAAAAACTCCCTTTTCCCGTCCTAAAAAGCTTTTTAGTGGACATCCAAGTTTAGATTATTTTGTCACACAACAGCTGAGCCTGAGGTGGTGATGTCAGCAAGAACGCTGTTGTCCCAGCTGCAAAATGAGGGCGCTGCATCATCCTGTTATAGGAAGTTTGGACTCCTGAGTTCAACAAGTTCAAACGCCCTAGGACTCCCCAAGTCTAAATTGAGGGTACTCTTTGTTACTCACTATCTTTTTTAGGGGAATAGCGAGAGAATCAGTGTGAGGTCAAAGGGACATATTTACGTGGGCCGCCTTACCATCATAGTCAGTTGCTGGAGAAACAGCAATGCAGGCTATTAGTTTACCTTGGTGCCCCCAGTTGCTGTAATTTGTGTAAAAAAAAAAAAAAATCATACCAAAGTCCTAACTCAGTCAAATCTGACCACACAGACATGATGAAGCATATTTTTAGAATCAGTGTGGCTTACGCTTTAATCTTCACACCAAGGATCACGTCAGATGTCCATTGCGGAAAAAGCATGGGAAGAAAAATCTCCCGAAGGGACTTGGTTCCCCATCCTGTTTTTACTCTAAAAATGTCCTTGTGTATCCCAGTGTTCCAGTCTGTCTTAACATTGTCTGTCCATTGCACAATGGAACTAATATACAGCATATGTGGAACTCTGGTTCCAAAACCTGATCCATGATTATCCATCCAACAGAAGTAAGACACTGTATAATAATAGGTCAGATGAAATCCATTTCAAAGCCATTTGTTTCATGACGCACCAAACATATTTTTTGCCGTTACTGAGTCCAAAATGAGACCCATGCTGATATCCTTGGATTTTCATGGATAAGAGTCCCTACGGTCTAAACTCAGAATGATGCCAAAAACAAAAAAACATCCAGTGAGCAGCAGTTGTGGACAGAAATGCCTTGTTGATGAGAGGCCAGAGGAGAGTAGCCAGACTGGTTCCAGCTGACAGAGAGGCTACGGCAGTGGTTCTCAAACATTTTCTGGCAGAGGCTGAAAAATGTTCAGCCAAAACCACCCAAGCAACAACAAATAAAAGATTTCTGGAATTTTTGTGGAATAAAGGTCATCACAATAGCATCAGCAACTCACCTTAGATGTTTTCCAATACATAAATCATATTAATTTATAGTCACTCTATATTTTTCACTGGTTATACCACTGGAGTGGCTCTATGCCCCCAAGGGGAACTCTCCCCAGTTTGAGAACTAATGGGCTATGGTAACTCAGATAACACATTTTAACAACTGTGGTGAGCAGAAAAGCATCTTAGTAGGAACTAGAAGGGTACTCAGAGAGTGCATACATCCTTCAGGACTACTGCCCTATGAAAGAAAGTCAAAACCACATTCCCGGATGCCCCCATTTATCCAAATTTAATGGGTTCTTCCGTGGGTCATGCCCAAATTTCAAGGAAATTAGTTCAGCAGCTTTTGAGATATCCTGCTGACAGACAGACAAACAAACAAAAAATTGCAACATCAAGTCCTGCCAAGAACAGAATCTGAGGCTGAAGTGGGCACAGACTCACTAATACTGGACAGTTGATTTAAATCAAGTCACAATCTGTGATCAACAGCATGAAACCATGGAGCCCACTTGTCTCTTGCCTCAGTCAATACTGCTGCTGAGGGGATTGTTTTCTTGACAAACTTTGGGTTAGTGAATACCAATCAGCCATGGTCTGAATACCACAGAGTCTCTTAGTAGTCTATTTATGGTCAGAGTTTACCATTTTCTATTGGCTACTTCCAGTAGGATAATGCTCCATGTCACAAAGTAAGAGTCTAAAAAAAAACTGGTTTCAGGAACATGAAAGTGAGTTCAGAGAACTTCAGTGACCTCCACTGTCACTATGATGTGAACCCAGTAGAACACATTTGGGATGTGATAGGAGACAGGATTGACTCCTCGGTGACCCTTTGAAAATCTGGCAAGAATTAAGCGAATATTGAGTGGTGAGCTTCGGAATTGAAACCGACCCGAATGTGTTGCTGGGGCTGTATAGTAACACACTGAATGTCTTCAGCACAATCTGTTTGAAACTTCCGTGTTTCCTTTCAAATGGACACAACACAAAGCAGACTTGTCCCAGTATTATATTCTTTCATAGGGCCCAAAATTTCCAGCGGTGCCCCTGGCTGTAGTTGTTTTGTAAACTCCACAAAGGGCATCAGGACCTTATCTAAGTTTAAATGTCAGCCCTCCTTACTGTCTTCAGAGGTAATCTCATCGTGCGTCTGGCTGCATCATGGATCAACACTGACGAGCAGCAAACAATAGTCGGAGCCTCGAGCAATATGCATCTTATTTGGGGTGGCATTCAGATAAGACTCGATCTTGATCTGCAGACCATCATGGGCCGCAGCGCTCTAATACTTAATTTACGAAGCTACATCACACTATGCAACGTGATACAGACTCCGCATCATGGCAACTGGTATCACAAAAAGGACAACAGATGGTGTTTTCATTAAAGAATTCAAGCTGATAGAAGAATCAACTGAATGACTTTGTTTTGGAGTCTCTAGTGCACTTATCATATTACATTAAGTTCTTGAGCTGCCGGGAAAACCCCCCCCCCAACACAGGCCAATGTCAAAAAGGCACGATGATGCACAGGGGCTATCCAGTGCAGCGGTCTTGTAACACTGTATGACCATTATCCTCACTGGAGACTGAGAGCGGAGCAAATACCACATTGTGGGTATTATGACCAATATTACATGCACTGCTTTAACGACCAGCGCTGAGAACACAGGCGTGGTGCGAGACGAATGGCCCGACAGCTGGCACTAACAGTCACCTGCAGACCCACCAGTGATGTCTCAGGTCTCAAGTTATCATCATTACACTGCGGCTGCAACACATTTTCCAATTTTATGTGAGCAGACGGAGGCTTTTTGTTTTCATTTTCGAATTGTCCTCTGAGCACCACTGGGTACTTTCCTGAGTGCACTGTACTGTACACAGTGCTGGCTCTGACAGTAGATTTTTTTAGGGTTACACAAGCCTGTGCAGTTTGACAAAGGTGGCACGGCCAAACAAAAACATCTTCAGCCGTATGTGTTTTTTTTTTTTTTTCATGAGGTGACATTAAATCAGTCACAGGGAGGTTTAAATGTTGCTCGTAAAGGTGGCAGTCTGTGCTGAGTGCAGCAAAACTTGCGTTGCTCTTAATGTGAAGCTACATTATGCCTATCGGGGTAGTAGACTGCATTTTGTGCTTTTTATAGCCAACACTCTGCTCTGATGCACCCATGTGACACTCAAACTGTCAGCTCGATAGCCCTTCCACTGGAGCTCAGAGAACAAAACATCCTTTGTCTTTAAAATCTAATGATAGGTTGGAACTTAGCGGTGGTTCTCCAAAACTGCTCATTTCTTTGCTGATTATTGTGGGTTTGGAAAAATATTAAAAGTTGCTATTTTGAGTCATGATGTGCTAAACATGCCCCAAAAGATGATACAGTGATAATATGATAGCATGACGTGGACATCAAATGCCATTACAATAATACTGTTCAGGGAAAACATTGTCTTTACATGTCACAAGCCAACATCGCGTGTACCACATACACAGCTTCTGTAGCGTTGGTGGGGGATTTAGTGAAACCTGATATTCCCAGCTCTCTGACAAATCTAATTTCTTGCTGTTCTGTACGTGGGTTCCTAATTTACACATGTTCAGATGACAAATACTTAAAGGAGACATATTTATCTTTTTCAGTTTTCCCTTTCCTCTAGTGTGATATATATATTTTTTTGAATATAAAAGTTCTGAAAAGTTAAAAAGCTGTTATTCTGCCACGCCCCCTACCAAAGCCAGGTAAAGCCCATATGGAGGGTCTCATATCCCACACACAGCGGGCCAGCTGACCAATCAGAGCAGACTAGGCTCTATCGGGAGGGAGACCTGAAATGTGTAGTTCATCCAAAAATGATGGTAACGAAATGTAAAAAAACAGTGGTATCATCCAAGTGTCCGGAAGCCCCAACATTTAAATTTGCCTTGAAACGGCTTCATTTACGCCATGCTTTAAGCATAGATGTCCGCTAAGATCCACGTTTGAACGCGGCTCTGGGGAGGATATCAGAGGACATTTAGGCTAAAAACAAGGTGTAAATGACGCTGTTTCAGGTCAGTTTAAATGTCGGGGCTTACGGACACTATGACACCACAGGAGCAGTATGAAGGCATCTAATGTTTTTTTCAGATTTTTTTAAAGTTTCGTTACCATTTACTTCAATTGTATTGGATTTGTCTGCAACACTGTTTACCCCTGAAACTCCAAAAGTGTTCTGTGGACTCAATCACTTCACCCACTCCTCCATCGGCATAGTGCTGAGTAGATAATGAGTGTATTATCATTTCAGACAGCGGCTGAAAAGAGGAGCTGCAGCAATAAGCAGTGTGAGGAAAGTGTTGTTTTCTGAACTTTACAGCATGTAAACCGTTTCATGTACTAACCTTAAAAGTATGAACCTTAACATTACACTGCTCTATAAATGCTGACTCTCAGCATTATGCTTATACAAACTGTTTCTGCTGCCTCCTAGTGGCCAGAAAATCCCATGAAAATGCACTTGATAATTTTGTGAATATTTTGTGCATAATATTGCTGTATTACATGTGTTGCCCTTGCAATTAGCAATTTTTATTGGAGGAATATTCTTGATATGATATCTTGCCATTAAGATTACCAGTGTGGCACATGATGTTTAAGCCTGTAATGTTAGATTGGAGCATCACAGCAGGGATGTCGAGTGGAAAGAGAAGCTGTGTGTTGGCATTGTGCAGATCTCTGGCTGTGTGGAACTGAGCAGGAAGAAAGATCTTACCAGTGGAAGTAGTGAAGTCTGACTCCAGGCAGCGCTGAGGAGCCGCTCAGCTCCCCAAGAGAAACACCTACAAAAACACACACAAACATATAAATAAATAAATACTTGGGTCCAAATAACGAGCACTTGAGATGCAAAATCACAGTTCAGCTACAAAAAAAAGAAGAAACAGCAGGTACTCAGGGCGGCTAGAAAACGATACAAACGAGTTTCCATGATGTAAAAATCGTAGCCAAAGAAATGGATGTATTGTAAAGGGCAAAGGATTTTCTTCTCGTTTCCTCTTTGATATCTTCACGTCATTAGAGGAGCTTTAAAGGACAATCATGTGTCACATTGAAGTGCTGACATCAGCTTTAGCACCTTTTAATGCTGAGGTATGTGAGGCAGGATGCAGTCGCAGAACTACATCTGGCTGAGATGACCTATGTGCAACATTTTCCTGAACAAAGAAACTCCCACCGCGCCTGTAAATACGCTTAACCGCTGGTGGTTGCCACATGTGGTTACAGCCACAAATACTTACTCCTACGCTGCAGCAAGGGTGGAGGAATCCCAGTATAAATTTTGGACCAGCGGCCCCTCAAATGAGTCCAGATATCTTTTCATGTGTCAACCCCCGAAGCAAAGGAGGGTTTTTTTTTTTTAAAGGGAAATTGCCATGAATAAAACAACAGTGACAAAACAACATGAAAGCAGGAAAATGTCTGGTTTTGCCCAAAAAAAGGAAGTCATGTTAAGTTCATGGTGAGAAAAAAAAACCAGGAGGTTGTTTGATTATGGAGAAAGGAAAGCATTTGTTTATGTCATTAATTCGGTGGCAGGAGAGGACTGGTCATCTCCTCCTCCGACAGACGGTAATCACTTGTAATCAGACTTAATGGGTGCTCTAATGGGAATGCTTTTCCTCCCTCATGCTCTGTCTGCACCTCTTTAGCGCACACACAAAAACAAGCGTGCTCGTGCGTTTCCCTGCACACATTCGCAACTCATCTGGGGAATGTAGCGCCGCGCTTCCGTCTGAAAGGGAATAATTGTTTTAATAACACTGTCTATCCATAACAATACGACATGATCAAGTCCTCTTTGTGTGTGATGCCCATTTACATATTTGCTTGGTTGGTTTCTCTTTGTTTCTCTTTGTTTCCCTTCAGTTCTCATTTGCAGAGGCTGGTTAAAGCGCCGCATCATGTTAAAATACAACTAAACACAGTTGACATTGATCACTGAAGGATCAGTCTGGTTCATTACATATCAGGAGCACTGTTTCAGTTGTTATCATGACACCAAACTGAGGACAACGGGTAGATGACAGCCACGCAGTCAGACAGTGAGGAGGTTGCAAACAAGCCGCCGGTTTTAGTCGGATTATCTACACCACGTCATATTTTCATGCCAGCGGTAGAGAAAAACACTGTTGCGATGCAAAGTACCATCAGTGCTATCTGTTTTTTGCACATGTACTTGCTTGATATTTTTTTGGCCCTGAAGGCCGGTGGCAATGTGCTGCGGCATTACTGTGCACGTAAGCATATCTGTGTCCTCACTCTACTCACTTCAGTAGGCAACAACAATTATTGCACTTGTCATAATGCAGGCACATCAGCTGTTTTTTCTTTCTTCTTTGCTGTGATTTATAATAATGTCTGAGGTGATGTATATTTGTATTTTGGAAGCAGGTGAGCGTTGGAGACCTCGGCTGCTCTGCACAGTTCATTTCATCAGATTTTTTAAAAGGGCATGAGAGGAACTCTTGATCTTTGCTGAAGCTCTATCTAACTCCACTTGCTGAATACGTAGTCTTGTTACTAATAACGTATTTGCTCTCGCTCTTTTCTACGTTGCACTGTGCTACGCCTGTTTTAGTCGGTCACACCCATGTGCATTTTTGTGTCGTGAGATGCTCTCGTGTGCTCTCACTGCACAGGGAAAACTTGGATGGGGGGGTTAGACACCCTTGATGTTCACAACAGACACTTTGGATAATATTCAAACTCTCTGACTCTTCGTCTGAACACTCTGTCCAAACCTCAGCAAATAACCTCATAAGGACAGTGTCTTCATTGCAGATACGAGTCATAGGTAACTTTTATATCCAGTGAAAGTAATAAGAATGAAAAGCATCAGAGGGGCGATGCAAACCCTGCGTGTGTTGTTTATACCCCAATCAGGCAGTGCTAACTGTTTCTATTGTAATAATGCCATTTCATAATAATGTCATCATGGTGTCGTTTATAACACACGGTGATAGATGATTGGTCGATTTAAATAAGCTGTAGACTGTGTCTTTAATGTCATTGGTCACCAAAGTTAAGGCAATACGGCACAATAAGTCTTAATTTTATGACTTTATAGTGACATATTAATGACATCATTCCGACCATATGACCATAAAAACCAAACACCAAAGAGATGCATGTTTATTTATTAGAAAAAGTGCATTTCCATTTTCATTAAACCCTACCCGCGTATTTTGACAGGACTCTTAGGAAGCCAAGAAATTTCTCTACATTAGGTCATCATTTCAAAATGCTTTCATAATGAAGCAGGGTTTCGAACATCTCCGTTTTTGGGAATGCAAAACACTCAAAGGAAGGGGAAAACGAGCGCTTCCACATTTAGCTGTTCAGGGGCTTGAGTTTCTTTCTCCCTAAGGATTACACTGGTGCATGGATTTTAGAGATACCAAAATCTCCTTCGCTCTTATGTTCATAACTGATTCATATGTGCCAGCAGATTAATACTTGATAGCTTTTCAGGCTCAAATGGAATCCATCATCAGTGAATTAACATAATATAAGATTAGTATTAAGATGTTGATGTTAAACATATTGTTTATAGATTGCATCATTTGTTTATGATCACCTACCAATTCTAGTGGGTTAGTTATATCTTGTTAGGCAAACACACACGCACACACACATTGCAGCTTCCAATGAGTGATTATGACCTCAGCTGCTATTGTCCAGTCAGGAATATGTGTTTGTATTTTAGTGCAGAAAGACACAAGGAGAGGGATGAAAAGAAAGAAAGTCTGTTTGTCCAGGAGAGACAGGGAATTATATAAAAAAAAAAGATTAAATAAAACACCAAGTGATACACTCTGTTACCCAGTTTCCATGGTGATTCGAGTTATATTTGACAAGGTGACGCACATTTTCAGCATCCACTTTTGCTGTTAGTCATCCTCATCTTTCCCAGTGCAGTGAGCTAAAAAGCATGAATGGTTCCTACAAAAGGAGAGTGAGATAAAATGTCTTCGGGCCTGTGTCTGAGCCTGGGGAAGTTAGAGAAGACGTTCAGACAGGGGGCTGACAGGCTGGACTGCGAAGGCTGTAAAATGTTTGAGTAAAAGCAATGACTTCTTCTTTTTCTTCGGTTTATTCCTCCAGGGATGTGTCAAGTGGTCTGTGGGAAACTAATAAATGCAAGGCTTTTATTGTGCCTGCGATCCCAACTCGCAAGTCCCCACTTCATGTTTCCAATGTGATTATTACTGCAGACCCACACACACGCACGTCTATCTTCTGTTTTGTGTTTGAGTAAATACAAAAACTCCATGCAGAACCCCCTGTAAGATGGTGATAATAATTGCATGAGCCCAGGAAGTGACAAAAATACAAAGGCATCTTATATATGAGTCTTTAATGTTTCAACAGCTGTTGGATTCTGAGTGAACAAAATATGTATTATGGTGTGCAGTCAATGTCTGAATAATGTGCAGACACACGTTGCAAACAACTTGTTGTGTCTTTAAAAAGTAGGTGACAATGAAAGATTCAGTTGACATTATTAACAAGCTGTTAGCAACTTAAACTGACATATCATGACATGTTCACCAACTCTCAAGCCACCACATCAAGCACCGAGCTGAAAGTTAACTTTCCTTGTAGCCTATTCAAAGTGTTGACCCCCTTTCGCAGCTCATTTCTTTCTGCATATTCTGCAGACAAAGTGAGCATGTTCCATCAAGTTTTCCTCAGCACACTTGCGCCCGGGCCACACTGGGTGTCTTTACAGTGTGTGACGGATGTGACCCTGATCTGCTATGTTTTGCACGTCTGTTGTTCCCATAGGGAGCATGTCTGCCGCGGAGCTGCTCGTGAGGTTTCAGGTATGATGACTGTATTTCTTTGAAAAAAAGTAAGCCTGTACTCAACTAAATGCCATAACTCTACAATATAAAGCTATGCATCTTCCAGGGCTACAATAGCAATAAAAACCTTGTTAAAAAGATGAATGGATACATTCAACAGAAATGAGAAAGTGTTGAAGTGATAGTCGACAGATACAAAAATAATTGTCATTGTCGGAGAAAATAAGTGAGACCCAGACTCTCAAGATGAGCAGCTAACAGACGTGCCTGAGATTCTCTGCTCAGATGCTAAATGTGGCTGCTCTAACCAAAAACATGGACGCCAAAATGAAAAGCAGGGCATTCTGTGATGCGCACAAGCCGCTCACACATCCAGCGTTGCTCTGGCGTTGCACAACCAAAACATGACCACATTTGAGACTTGGCACTCTTTACGAGGCTGAATTATCTTTGATGTCACTGTCTTCTGTCATGTTGCATGCTGCACCTGCATGTGGCAGACTGTTGATAACTCTGGGTGATGCGGGGCAAAGGGGAGTGCCGTGAAAAGCCGAAAATAAGTTAGCATTGTTGTACCGCTGGCTGATGGGTTTGATCTCTGACTGAGATTAAAACAAGATGAAGAATTTTCAACATTTTATTCTACAGCATAAAATACAACAGCACCCTTCTCCACTATTACAGCCTTGTGGTTTTTATAGTCTCTCCTTCTAAAATATTACTTTTTAAGAGACAAACGCTTTTATAGAAGAGGTACGCAACAAATCATATTGTTGAAGTTGTGGGAAAGTGATTACTACTACTATTAGTTTATAGCCGGGCATTAGCTTTTTACTTCTGGTATTGTATTCAAGCTTCAAACCACAGCAGTGGTGTTTAAAAGTGAAGATTCTCCTTTTAACAAAATGTGAGTATCATAAACTTGTGTTTGTAACAAAGCTGAATACCTGCAATAATCCAAGAGCCAGTGGAAAGATCTCATTGGCTTTTTGTCAAGGGAACCGGGGCGAGGCTAACTTCCTGGGGTGGCCTATAAAACATATATCATCCCTACAGCACTCGAACTAAGAACGTATGAGGAGATCTACATTTGCCTTCAACTGTGCGGATTGCAAAATAAATAGTCTGTATTTGTATTGCTCGTTTAGTCTCGAAGACCACTCAAAGCGTTTAGTACAGTTTTGCAATTCACTCACTAATCTATGTGCGGCACTTTCTTTATCATACTTCAATCACACACAGCCATCAGGGGCAATTTGGGATTCCGTATCTTGCCCAAGATCACGTGCCAGCTCTTTAGGCTTTACACTGAAACTGCAGAAAGTAACATCAGTTTAAATGTGAGACAGCCCCACTATGACTGAGTGTTAAGGTTGATTCATGACCACTCTGTGGTTGATGTGTTTTAACAGTTTCCGTTTTGAAGTTGGTGACAGCTGATCGGAGTAGAGTGACGACTTTGCATGGAAACTGTCACTTTGTTGTGTGGAGACAGTCTCTTTTCACGATCCTGTGTGTCTGATCAATAACAGCTCTGCATGTTTACACTGCAGAATTCTCCAATATGAGACGTTGCACCAATTCGACATATAGTGTTTAGTGTTTTTTGAGGAAAGAGACGGATTTTCATACACGCTAATGTGAATATAATAACCAGACTGAGTGCACCAGTGCTCTTATCTTGTGCGGCGGGCAAGCGGCGTGACAACTTTAGTTTTTTTTTTTCATGCAAACGTTGCGCTTTCAAGTTTAAGTCGTGCTGTCAGTTGATGTTTTTGGACACAAACAGGTCATGTCTCTCCTCCTGTGGAGCAAACTTCTTTCACAGCCTCATGTGCAGTTATCGCTGCGACTAGCTGCTGTTTCTCACTGGAATATTTAGCTGCCAGAGACAACAGATGTTTATCAAAGGTGGCTTGTGGTAGAAAAAAGGTCTGCAATGCAAGGATGTGCGTTGCATACTAATCCACCTCCGAACAGTAAGTGTGAATGTGTTATGCACATCTACACTGATTGACACAATTGTTACATCAAATTTGATAAAACAAAGTATTAAAACGCAAATTAATGACAAACAAACAGATGCAACTCTGAAATTGATTGATTTTAGAATTTTACCAGGCGCAATATGTTGCTTGTATTCAATATAATACAACAGATAGTTGTGGGAACTTTCAGTAATGACCAATCAGATGAGCTCCTCTTATCACCTTTCAAAGCAGCATCAGATGGAAAGAGCCTGATAGAGAAAGAACTAAAAAAAAAAAGAGAGATCACATCACATCCGAGCCCAGGCCACCTACCTCTACTGATTTCACAAACGTCTGTGTGTCTGTACGTGGAATGCATATCTCAAAAACTGTTTATCTGATCAGCTTCGCACTAGGCATGTATCTTAATGAGCCAGAGAAGTGCAGTGTTGGGTTTGATGCTATTTGGACGAGCGATACATTCAAAACTAATACAAATTGAACAAACAGGCGACCAGCACTCTGCAGCAGTTAGTGCGGGCAGGGCAGTGAGCCTTCAGCCTTCAGTGTACATGTCTTCTTCTACTTCTTTCGTTAAAGTACAGCAGTGGAAACCGTGGGTGAGAATCGCTGCCAGATCATACTGATAATTTGATGTATTTATTTCACCACACGGACTGGAACAGACATTCTGGTGCTGATCTTCATCTTGGCAGCAACATTTAGAGAATCACTTCCTCTTGTAAGCAAGTTGTCTTCTAAGTAAACGCACAAAGTTTATTTTGTTGCTGTAATGCTTTATACATAGTGGATTTACAGAGCTTTTATTTAGAAAAGTTGTGAACTTGGGTCTGAAGATTTTGTCACGAGCTTCACACACCTTCGAAATAGCTGACAATGTAAAAACAAATAACACCAGTTCGGTGAATTATCCAGATTTATATACAAACTATAAAATCTTCATTGCAGATAAACCAGATAGGATGAACACAACGTTTTCTGTCTTCACTTTGCACCAATGAGAGTATATTGTTGGTGTTGCAACTGCAGTCGTCTGTGAATTTGACTATGAATTTGTTATCTTTTGTTATTTATCTCCTGGAGCAAGTTGACCTGCATGTGGGAGAGTGATGTATGCAAACAGGTCTGAGCCAGGACGGAAACAGAAATTGGTGGACTATGGAATGACCTTGTAGCTGGTTGGTCCACCGCAAAGAAAAGGACGACCAAAGATGGTACAGTGCAGCTGCAAAGGGGACACGCATCCTCCTCCTCTCACAACCTGCCACATCATCCCTTTGTTCAACGAACCCACATGATCTTTGCTTTAGTATTTGTTCGTCAGTAAGAGTGGCCTGCCAGTTTAGTTTTTACCACGTTTTCTCCTGTTTTGGTTAGTTAGGAAGTTAAGTTATTGAATTTAATTACCTGGATAGATTATTGTGATGCTTGACTTCTAGATAGCTCTGTTTGTTGTTGTTGTTGTTTTGGCCTTTTGTCAGGGCAGAGTTTAAAGTTTATTCTCAATTTGTATTGAGTCACTTCGACAATAATTGCGTTGTTTAGTTAAGTAAAGAAATTGGGGAAGATGTTTGAATCATGTTATGTCTCTTTAACTGGACATAAGAGTAGGCCTGTTTGAGGAGGACTCACTAATGACAAGGAATAATAATTCTGAAGTTTCAGGCCAAGCAAACAGCCCATTCCAAACAGGCACATTAAGAATGAACACTGCATTTGTCATCTTCACAGCATTTCTAAATCTGTCTGAAGACTGTACACACGTAACAAAAACCTAAAGATTTTAGAGTTGGTGTTGAAAAATAAATTGTACAATCAAACAAAGAATTTAGGTTATTTATCATAGACATGTCAAAACAATGGTTGCAGCTTCTAAACAGTGATAATTACATCTTGTTCTCAGCTCCACCATTCCAGACAGAATAACTGTTCTAGACAGCGGGTTGAATAAAACATTCTTTTCACTCTCCTTCATGCTATGAGTGACTGCTTTGGGATAAAAACCTTTAAGAGAGAAAAAAAAATGGATTCACTGCCTTTGCACAGCAAATAAGTTGGTCACAATCTCCCCTTCTGTTCCTGAGTTATACATTATAATTAAGGGAATGGAACATTATGATTCATCATTTCATCCTATTACACATTCTAAAGAATAGTTTAATTTAATTTAATTTAATATTAATTCTTAAGTTATGGTAAAACATCTTTTTTGTGAGGTCAGAGGGACCTTAACCATTGACTGTTAACTATCTAAATCTAATGTGTTCATCTCTGAGTCCAAGTGAATGTTAGTGCCAAATTCGAAAGAATTCCTTGCCGGTGTTGAGGAGAAACCCCGTTAACAAGTGTAGCCTGAACGGATGGACAGCCGGAGTGCATAATGAACTAAAAGGGCACTCGAAGGCTGCATACTTTCGCCAAATCTAACGGCTTATCTCGCTGGATCTGCCCGTTTATCTGGATCCGCTCCAATAGTTATTGCGATTTTCATTGGGTCACGCCCCACCCAAACTTTTGTGGAAATCTGTTCAGCAGTCTTTGCGTAATCTTCCTGACGAACAGCGAAACGGCAATGAAAACATAACCTCGTTGGTGGAGGCAGTGACAGTGGATGGAGGGGTCTGGGGAATTGTATTGAAACGATCAATATGAGCCTTGAATGATAATCTCCTGCCCAACCAAACATCTAATATATAATATATATTGTATGACTCAACAATAGCAATATAAGTATTATTAAAAGTTTTAATGGCAGGGTGATGAGAGACACTGATGTACAAACTTGGTTTTGTCTGCATTTAATAATAGATTGTGATTGTATACTTTCTCTGTCTAACCTTGTAAATAATAGTGCAGAAAGTTTAACACATTATTGATATCAGTAGTCTGTTAAAAATGCACCATGAAATTGTCTAAAACGCCAGCCAGCCAGAGAGGAGAAGGAGGAAGTGACCTCACATAACCCAGATATTTCTATTTCTATAGCCTGAGTGTTACCTGGGTTATATTAAGTTATTTATGTTTCAGATTCCATGTATTACATAGAGTAGTATACATCTGGACTAATGAATTGAAAAGTATGGCTTGATAAATTGTATAGGTAAATGATAGAAAGACTTTAAAGGATGTCCTTGATTGTATTATATAAAATGTATTAGAAATAGGATGTGTGCATATGTTTGTTAGTCTGATTGAATGTAGGCATCATTAATATTTGTGATCTTGCTTTTGTATATAAATAAAGAACCATGTCAATGCTGTCTTAGTCAGTAATTGCCACCTTAGCAAAGATTAAACCCACAGGAAAAAGTTATGTGTGTGCTATTATGAGTGTGTGTGTTACTGAAGGGCTTAGACACACAGGTTTGTATTGTGGACGTGCTGAGCGTGTAAAATAATACATCGCTGGGCTGCTGAAGGTAAGGATGGAAAAAATATTGAAATTTCATATATTTCTTCCCCAGTAATATCACTGCCCACAGTGCACACACACACAGCCACACACACACACACAGCCACACACACACACGCATGTGCGTGCGCGCAAACCTCCCTCTCAGGCTAGCAGTTGTTGCTTTCGCCTCTCTGAGTGTGGGTCACATCAGGACAATGCACCGGCTCGCAGACTCTGTTTGCATCAATACCAGGTTTTTTTTTCGCTCGTTTTTTCAGCCTCATGGACACTATTTCAGGGCCAGCATGAAAAAAGCTAAAAGAGGAGGGGGGGCTTTTCAAATTGATGACAGCAGTGGGCGCACAGGGAAACCATTGAAAGGAGTATATAAAAGCAGCATCATAGCATCTGCCCGTCTCTCCCTCTACACCCCCCCACCCCTCCCCCTCTTCCCCGGCATCAAAAGCGCGTGCCCATCCTGAGCCGACAGAGCTCCAGATCGGTGCTGCAGTGCATGCTGGGTAAGAGAGGACAACTCAGGACACAGTCAGGGACTTTAAGGATACTGCAGTAAGCTGTTCACATCGAAAAAAAGAGGGAAAAAGATGCAGAGGGAAAGGAGGATGGGAGGGGTGGTGAGGGGAGGGAGAGGAGCCAAAAATACTGGCACGATCAGTGAAGGATGGAGGAATTCAACGAACATTTCAGCCGCACAAATATGAAAATGTTCGACGCAGCTTTTCTCCGTTTTAATGGCTCCCGCCGTCAAATGTGCATCAGTGCATCAGTTTTCTCCCAAGGATTTGAGATGTATTATAAAGGCTGTTATTTATCGTCACTCTGAACCCGTGCTTCATCTCTAGGTTTGCTGTTAACTAAATTTGACAAGGATCATAAAATAAAGCTGGTATATGGACTCATGAAAAGCTGGATGAACGGATATATTTACCAGTTCAAAGCAAAGGGTCTGTAATGAATTTTATTTATTTTTATATTGTTTTTCATGTGGACCTGGATTGATGTCTTCTACATTAGAAAAATATTCACCACTATCTCCCGATCCTCAACTGATACCTTGTTTTTTTGTCCAAACAACACAACAATCTATTTAACTACAATGATATGAAACAGATAAAATTAGTAAATGTGAGTTTTTGACAGTCTAACATAAAAGTATATTATAGTCTGTAAAATAAGGTTTAATAATAGTTGTGCATTGTATAGAGAATTATTTACTTAATGATATACTATTCCATGCAACCACTGTACAGGAGCTTGAAATAAAAAGGAAATCATTTTACCAATAATATTATTGTAATAATCATGATAGGCTACATTATAAATTCAAATGCACCAAAATGTTTGTTATACACATATTTTATATTTTTGAAAACTTAATATATTTTGTTATATATAGCACATATTAATATACTTTCTGTTACTCTCTACTAACCCTGTCTCCTACAATTAGCAAATGGTTGTATGTTTGGAAAAAACATATTGCTGCAGGGACATTGCCGCTGTTATTACAGTAGCTGCTAAGATACTAAGATTTACCAACAATATATTCAATAATGTATTTAATTTATTTCTACAAAAAGCAACGTTATTTGCATTTACTGGTAAAAAACATTTCGTGGTTTATAAACAGAATTTAAAGAGCACAAGCTTTGACTCTCAATCCAAGCACATGGTCTAAAGGTGCAAGTTGATTTAGATAGTTTCCAAATATATTTACTTTCACACCAGACACAAAGGTTGCTGAGCCAAGCGCACGGTTCAAAAGAGTTTTTACTTAATCCCTTAATTAACCATGGGTGTGTTCTAGGTCTAACATGCATTAAACCAATTAGAGTGCGATCTCCTTTACCTTTAAAAGCCAGGTGAGCTTATACCTTGGTCCATTTCCCAGGTAGGAGAGAATTTTCCCTGACTGCATATGCTTGCAGTCTTGTTTTTGTTTTATTCTACAATGTTAACGAAACTTCCCAGCAACTGTGGCAGAATGTCCAGCACTGCATTGCTTATATCTCATTACCCACAATGACTCACACTAGCTTTACTCATTCTGCAAACATTCCTTAGCTCTACACTCGGTGTTCACTGTGATGAACAGACACTGCACAAATATAAATGTGTTGTAACACCTGCCAGAGTGAGACACTGGAAGACGAGCAGAGTCTATGTTCTTAAAACAATGAGCAGGAGCGTAACCTGTGGCAAACATCATGCTGGTATGTTTAGCCTTAACTAAAGCAACAGAATGCAAAAATAATATCTAATTAATAAAGACACAATTGTCTAAAGGTAGAAAAGTGTCTGATCCTCTTCAATCATTTTTGGCGCTCTGCAGAAATACTTGGTCTCTTAAAATGGAAAGGAATCAAATTGAGGGATATCCGTCGTACCGACTGAGAACTTTAGTCCCTGTGAGCCAAGCCTCAAACAGTTTGGAGCCCCCCTTGGGGCGGCCCACCTCTGCTATAGAGCCATGTGGATTTATTTAGGTACAGGCAGTGAGAAGGAGTGACATCAGGAGGGACGCCACAAGGGGTATGTTGTTGGATAAAAACTGAACATTTGAAACAGAATTAAATGGATAGTTCAAGGAATTTTTTTAATTCAGTCATTATCCACTCACCACTATGCCTGTTGTTTTATTACGTCTGGAGAAGGGGTCACTTTGGCTGCAACACTGTTTACCCCTGAGACTCCAAAAGTGTTTTGTGGACTCAAACACCTTACCCACCCCTCCATCGACATAGTGGTGAGTAGATAGAGTGAATTTTCATTTTTCGGTGGACTATCCCTTTAACAATGCATGTAAAACCGACACATGAGTGAAAGCAACCAAAAAATACTGTGCCAAATGGTGCAAGATTACAGTGAAAGAAATGCAAATTGGGCGGTTACAACATTTTAGCACAAAAAATGTCAAACAATAAATGCATTTGGCCTCTTTTACTTGTGCCATCTTACATGTGGGTCACAGCTTCACCCTGACAGTGTCATTAACACTGACCTTGCATGTTGTGCCAACTCTCCCATCGCCTGCCTCCCCACTGACATTTAACGGACCACAACCACTGCGACCACCACAGCACTGACATAGAAGCATCTGCTGGATTCTACTATATGAAAGCCTGACCCCTGCACAACCTCTGTGTGTGTGTGTGAGTGTGCGTATGCAGCTGCATCTGAAGTGTGTCAGTGTGTGAATGAGTTTGTCCTCAGAGTGTAAGCCTGAAGCAGACAGGTTCACTACAGGGAATGCATGTCCACACAGCGTGCGTCAGCACTGATCAGCCGCCGCCGCTGATCCTGCCACATGTGACAGCGAGGCTGCCGGAGCACAGACCCAGGCCAGGCCAGAGGGAAGGCCCCTGCCGCCGACCCACAGGACGCCACATCGCACCTCTGCACCCCCCTCGCAACAGTCACCACCACAGTGTTAAAGGTGTTCCTAAACATAATCATATCAGTGTCACATTAATCCTGATACATTAGTATCACCACTGTAAACATGTAATGAGGTTCAGATAAGGCCAACTGGCTTCTTGCTGGACAAAATAACCATTATACTATAGCTAGCAGGGTTGCTATGGCTGTAACTAATGATTATTTTCACCAATGTTTTAACTGGTGATTATTGAGTTACTTAGTTAATTAATTATTGAGTCATAAATGTCTACAGTTCTTATGTCTGTAGATTGCTTTGATCTGATCAACAGTTCAAAACCCAAATATATTTAGTTCACAATGATATAAAACAGCACAAAGCTGTTGATCGAATTATCAATAATTAAAAAGACTGTTTCAGCACTCAGTGTGTTTGCACATTAAATGACCATCTAAAGCTGAATTCATCAGATAATCATTTGATCAACAAACTCACTTTAAGCCAATTGTTATCACTCCTCACATGTGAGCCTTTGATATAGTTTTCTCAGTTTTCTGTGACAGTGAAAACAGGTAATTTCAAGACATCAGCCTGGACTTTGAGGGATTCATCGATTCACGTTGTCTTTGAATCATTAAGCTCCAACTAGGGCTGTTATAATTACTCATTACATATATAATTACTTTATCTTCTTGTCTGGTGGAATGACACCAGATTGGAGAACAAGCGCCATCAGCTGTTTCTCTCATTACACATTTCATCCAATTAAAAAAAAAAAAAAAATGTTCTTGAACTAAAAATGTGGTTTTGAAATTGGATTGAAACTGATGACCTTTAAAACCTTTTTAATTCCAAATGATAGCATTTCCCTTTGGCAGAAACTGAACTACAGATGTATTCAGTTAGTAACATATTCAGCAGCTGAAGAAACAGCGGAAACGAGAAGAGCCGGATGCAGACTCACCAGAAAAATCATGTTTTCCTAAAAACCACTCAGTCTCCTGAATGTAGAAGTGTGAATAATGTATTGCCACTGAACAGTCCACATCTGACAGATCAGAAAGGCAGAAAAAGCTGAGCATAACTGGAACGTTACAAAACCTCCACAGGAGACTTCTGGTTTCCTTTCACAATTTACCTCTGAACTTTTATTTGTGAACTTAATCAAAATCTAACCAGAGGTTTAGACATGTCAAATTAAAAGTCACTTAACAGCAATGAATTATGTTTCTGCTCTCAGATTATTTATGATCAACAAGTCTGTCCAACTCCTCAACCAAAAGAATGTTGACAAGTGAAATTGTTCCACCCTTGGTGTGGTTGTGTTATCTTCATGCAGTGTTGCCAACTCCCGTGAGAAAAAGCAACTGCAGCTTCAAAAACAAGCCCAGTATTCAAATATCAATATATAAATATTAAAATACTACAAAC
This sequence comes from Hippoglossus hippoglossus, assembly GCF_009819705.1. NCBI lineage: Eukaryota > Metazoa > Chordata > Actinopteri > Pleuronectiformes > Pleuronectidae > Hippoglossus > Hippoglossus hippoglossus. The sequence continues at coordinate 19,509,046 of NC_047161.1, forward strand.
TATAATGTTTATTTTGTTCATGGGGTGAAAGATCTGTATTTGTTGCTCTATATGTTGTTACAGTGTGAGAAGTGTCAAGGTATGATTTTTTTATGTCTGTCGCTACAACCAATCTTGCCACTCCCTCTTAAGATCACTCATCGGCATCAGACAAAGAAAGTCGCTGGGCGGCTCAACAAAGTGATGGTGGCAGGTCAAACCACCGGGGCCGCGAGAATGGCCGACTTTGAGGGCCACAACTTGATTGACATGTCATTGACTTTTATCTAATGAGGCAATAAATAGGTGGGATGGACCCACGTGGGGATTTATAGCAGGGCAATCACCCTACAGCACTGATATTATTTGTGAGGCTGTATGCAAACAGTGTTAATCAATGCATGGGGGGAAAAAGGAGATAATGAATGTCGAAAAATGAACTTACTTGTTAGATATTCATAACAAGCAATTGTGTTTTTTCCAAGAGACGTACACAAAAAGAAGCCCAAAGCTGCGTATTTTAAGCGGACCTGGGAAATAGGAGCAAGGAAAATCAACTTTTTCAAACTGTTCTCCACACACCTGGAATAGACTTCAACAGAACTTCAAGCTGACTTCATTAATATCGTTGAGGCTTTTCCAAGAATTAACTGACAACACTATTAATTTTAACTGTCACTACTTTCAATTTAACTACTGGTTTTATTGATTCATTTATTATCATTCATACACTTTTACTTTTGAACGTTTTACTTTTAATTTATTTTTAACTTATTTTAATTTGTATAACCATGTATGATTTGTATTGCTGTTTGAATTTGAATTGATTGTATTCCCTATATTTTTGTATCGCTGTACCTCGGCACCATTGAAAATGAGGGTGACATCTCAATGTGTCTCCCGAGGTTTTAGATAAATAAATGATGGACTCTGGCTTTATGTCTTTGAGAGTCCCGTAGAGGCGGCTACTTTAACCAGGTTTGTGCACTCTTGCCCTCCATAGCCTACACCGGTTTCCCGTTGGTGTGCTTGAAGAAAAGGATCTCAAGTTTTTTAGGTTATGGGGACACAAAAATAGATGCCACCCTATTTCTTCTTCCCTTGTATTTTATGGGAACATACAGCACCAACAGCAAAGGAAACCAAAACGAGGGTGGGGCAATTTAATTTGTCATTACTACACCTGACATTCTATTGGTTGGGGAATTTTGACTGACTTGTTACAAAAAAAGTCAGAGAGCAGAAGAAGAATATCTGGGACAAGAGGAGAAATGCAAGAGCAGACTTTACGCTCATGCACAGAAGCTGGAGCGCAGCAAATCAAAACACAACCAGGCTGTATATGAGTGCAACGTGAAATCAAAAACGTGTGCTCTTAAACCAAAAGACCAGGCTCTTGAATACAAATAGGAAAAATCCCTGTAACGAATGACCTGTTTTGTTTTTACTACATCCGTTGCAGCTCAACATTCAATTCAGTTGGGAGACTACTTAAAAAGTTATGGTGATTATAATTTGAAATTCCAAAGTAATTTCCATGTGCATAAGTCTGAATATTTTACGTTCACCTGAAGACTTGAGACAAACAGCCGACTGCTCGAGACTCGGCACTCGAAGTGCAGTGGTTACAAGTGGTTGTAAATATAAATTTAAAGCTGTAAAATACATTAATGGTGCCTTACAAAATGGAATGGGACCCAGCTTAGGAACTAAGTCAGCGGATAAGATCACACACCCACCAGATAATCATGACACTTGGTGCCAAACCAAATATTTGTGTTTCTCAACTGCCTGAAGACACTGTTGTCCCGACTGTCCCATGCAGGTGTCTCTCTTGTGGTCACGTGACAATGAGCTGTTGCTTTAGAATATTTAATTATCTAGGGAAGCATGTTGGTTCAGTTTAACTCGCAAGCTCAGGAACAAACACTGTTAATGTGTGAAGCTGATTTTTGTCTAACGTAGCAAATAACTGTAATACATTTCTCTCGCAGGTAATACAGTGTTTGGTGGGACTTCATACCTGCACTGTATTCATACCACTTTAATATTGAACCTCTCAGTATGTCAACCAAAAACAGCCAAAATGGTTGTACCTGTTCCCGATGGCTCTCGCGCAATAAATCATACAAATGAGCAATAGACAAGTTCTCTCTCTCCTCTCAGGCATTCATGCTGCTGCACACAGGAGGAGTTGTGCAAGAGAGGTACAAATCCCACCTGCACTCAGCACACCTGACCAAACACTGTGTGATTTTATGTTTTCAGAAGTTGTCCGATGAAATCTCCCAATTCTGACGCATAGGAAGGGTGTGGGAGGAGGGAGCTGCAGCTACTGTTTCTTATACTACAGACTTGTTTTTTTACAGTCTGACACAATTAATATACACAGGATGTTGTCACACCTCTAGTTCAGTGCATCTGGTCCAGGAAAAAGAAAAAGGATGCATGGTTGCATTTTAGCTTTGGCTTCATGAAAAATCATGACCTGAACCCTGCAGAGAATGTCACATTTCTGCTGTTTTGCTGTTTAAGCACGTTTGCATAATGACTGAACCATTCAAAGTTTGCAGAACAATGCTCATTTTCTGTAAGGCCTTAAATATGGAAGAAAGTGCAAAATTCCTGATATTGTGGGTACGATAAAACCAATATCTGCACCCAAATGATGTGAATGGTGATGTATTTTTCAACCGCTCATTCATTTTGTTCTAATACTTAAGGTCTGTACCCCTAACTTAATTTATGACAATGTGTAATGCAGCAAATTACACTATGAAAATCCCATAGGGTGAAAACTATTTTACTATTAACTATATATAACTTGAACAACAGGACTTAACTGGGCACATGCTTTTCTTGATAACATGCAAGAGCATACTGATGATTTCTCTGTGTTGACATGTTGCAACATGTGTAATAGTCCAATGAAAATTGACTAAAATTCTATTTAAAGTATCGTCACAAGACCTTAAGAATAAACACACAATTAATTATATACTATATTTGGACTAAAATAATGTCAGATATCATATTAGTGCAAAGATGTGGGCTTATACTTTCCCTCAGTATCTGTCTTGTTTAGGGAATTTTGCACTTTCTTCTCAATATCTAGATGGTTAGGGTGGAGCTACAGGCCTCTGATACAGAAATGATCTGACTAAGCTCGGTGAAGCTACGATTAATATTCCAACATGGCTGCTCAGATAAGCCTTTCTGAGGCTATTCAATTTAATAAGGGCTGAAAAAAGTGATTTAAACAGAAACATCTTTACAGACCTTGGTCTTGGGATTCGTTTATGTACAAGTTCTGAGCAAAATCTGACACAATGCTGTAACAAGCTAGTCTCTTCAAACAATTAATATTAAATTATTGATGGAGACAGCAACTGGACCTCATACATCATTGATAAGGATTTAGAGGCAGGACAAAAAGATGGATTTTGTACTGCAATGCAAGAAGAGAACAATTAACGTGTGACTGCTCCATTTCAACTGATTCCTTTTCACTTCCTCATGTATCAGAGAAAACTGCTGCTCTCATGTGCTGACGAGTTCCCTGCTTCTTTCCTTGACATTCATTTTAAAGTAGTTCAGTTTTTGAATTGATGACACAATCATATATCTGCACTTACAAAACCCTGTGCTTGCCTTGTTTTATTACTTTCACACCACTCACTATTGGACCCCCCCCCACTTCACCTCGCCTCCATTTTACACGGCCTCTGTCCAGTTGTTTAGTTCACTCCATGCCTCCAACCAAGCTAACTAACCAAACTGCAGCAAACTAAACACTGAGCACGGATTCTTTGAAACGCACCAAACAAGTAACCAGTGAAAGCACATTTTCCAGACCTGGCCCAAGTCATGTGTCTTGTGAAGACATCTAGCTCTCAAATGTCATTGTCTCAGAGCTCACAACTTGTTTGAGTGGCAAACAAACAGTTCATCCAACAATACACTGCTAAACAGAGCACAGACACACAACACAATCTTCTGTACACAAACCAGACATAAAAAATGTTCACAGTCACTTGAGCTGTTTTCAGACATGAATTCCGGAAAACTTCATATTTTGTTGCCCAGAGTTATTTATCTTGTTACCATGGGTTATTATGTCGTGGTGACGTAATATTGTTTTCCACAAATGTGATCGGGGGATTCCTTACACAATCATACAATAAGAGATTATTTTACCAGCTGTCCTTCCTGCATTTAGCAGCTGTAACAGTGTTTCTTTGTCTGCATAATGTGTTCGTTCTCCTCGTATTTTTCTAATATAACAGTTTTGTCCTCGTTGTGAAATATGCGGCTCTGGTGCCAGTTCACTTGTCCATGTCTGTGATTGGTCATATGCAGTAAACACCGCCCCTTTTATGTGCACACGCTCGGATCTTGATGAGGCAAACCTGGGTTGACTTACTGAGTTAATAACCAGCATCATGTGACCGCTTAGCATGACTGCAATTGTTAGGTTAAGTTCACACAGATATCGGAAAGATATCTTGGGTATGTTGAACTCGCTTCGTAGTACAGGCCCCTGGAAAGTCACTTGTGACTTTATGTGCAGTACCGGTTATTTTTAACAGCACAGATAGACTGCCTGACCACCCAGACTGCTTGCACACAGGATTACTGTTCGGCTGGATCCCATTCGAGCAGCTTGTCCCGGACCGGACCTCAAATTAGGTATTTTCTGTTATTTAGAGCAGTATGTAAACACAATCCCTGAGAGCACATATACACTATATGAGCAGTAACACTGTTTACTCTGGCACTAGCAGGGCACTGTCCTGGAAACGAACCGGAAAGCCATCATGCTTTGACTTTGGAGGCAGCTTTACATGGGAAGGGATTTACAGTTTGGACACAAAAACAATACCGATTTTAGGAAGTGAACTTTGGGCCATTTATATTTACATTTCAGACACTGTACATACTGGTACAAGCCAAATTTATCCAGTCATCTAAGCTGTAATTGTTCTTGTCACTAACACGAGCAATAAAACAGCCTTGCCATGCACCTCAAAGCACAGCCTATTCAGAGAACACACCACATTGTAAAAGCTTGACTTTGTTAGAAAGTCTTCATTATAGTTGCTGAACAAATGTTTTGCTCATTAGTCTTTGTGGTTGAACTCTTCCAGCAGTTTTCCAGGTCTCAACATGAGGACAGTGTATAGCATAGGAAGTGAGCTGTACACCCAGGACTAAATTCAGACAGCAATAAACCAGTAAAGGCTGGGTCTGTGAGGCTTTTCCTACCACTGGTTCTACAGCACTGCCCAGTTCCCTACAGTAAATTCAAGATTTACCAAAGACAGGGAGGCAGCCAGGGCTGGGAAGGAAAGGAAGGAGGCAAGCTGAGTGCCAGGTAGCAGTTCATCACATACCATAGCAAGGTATTGGATAAATGATGAAGCAGCATTCTGGACAGAAGACATACACAAGGTAAAAGATGACCACACCCACTGTAGATGCAGGTATTTTTTCATTTGGCAAGTAAATGTCAGAAGATTATTGGCCACACGGGCACTATATGTTTTTATCAAAACAGTCATGTCATAAAACACTATTCTCAGTGTCAAGTCTAATTTGATTTACAGGCACACACACACACACACACACACACACACACACACACACACACACACACACACACACACACACACACACACACACACACACACACACACACACACACACACACACACACACACACGTGTAATGCGAAGGCTATGGTGATGATTTGTTCAGTTTACCAAAGAGAAACAAACTTTTCAGGTTTTTCCAATTGTAATTCAGAATTATATTTAATAATTTTTTTTTAACTGATTTACATATTAAATATATTACAATTATTTTATTACATATTTTCTTTAAGATTGTTTTAAACATAATGTTTTATCTCAATGAAATACCAATTTCCTCTTATTGGCTGGTAAAAATATAATTGCATCTACCAGCCACCTCGGCTGTTGAGCCAAATATGTAATGTAATGTAATACAATAAAACAAAGAGGAACAAAGAATGGCATAAAATTAGAAACTCATGTGGAGACCGTTATGTTGAAAACAAGAAGCTTCAATATGTAACTCAATGAGTGAAAGGTATGTGCTGTTATAACTTGATCCAACTCTGTGTGTCTTCAAAACAAAACTGCTCTGGCAGTTATAAGGTTTGCAAAGAGAGTAAAAGCCTGCCTATCTGCAAATAGGTCAGTAATGGGCACCCTAGGATTTTCTCCAGAACTGCTCCTCTGATTGGTCGCTCTCCACGTCTCTAGGGCAGAAACCTGGATACCACGCTGGCACAACCCTCCCGAGCTAGGAACACTGCCAGGTTTTATGAGAAACACACACACACACACTGTATGCATGTGGAACACAGTGAAAGGCCAAAATGCTCCACATATACCCAGACAGACCTCCAGCATCCAAGCTTTCACAATATGCATGCAGGCCTTGTGATGTCACACTGGGCTGAAGCAGAGTCTGAATTCTTTAGATTCTGGACCCATAAAGATTCAGCGGGTGGTAATTTTTTCTGTGTACACTGGGCTCGTCTCCACCCAACAGTTGGGGCCCTAGAAGATTGATTTCTCTGACCCTGAACAGCACACAGATTTTCCTAACAGCTGGATAGAGAACAGCCACAGCTCTGGTCAGTTAAAGCTCCTTTTCCACTGATAACACACACTCATGTTCCTAAACTGGAATTATCCTTTGGTAAGTTTTCACTTATTACAAATTAGAGGATAGGGAAGTTCTTTTTTTTCTCTTTTTCTTACTGATTGCTGACACTTTAAATCGACCGTTAACAAACAAGATTAAAATGTTCTTAAAAGAATATTACAATTTTTATTCATAACAAGGGATTAATTGTGAGCAACATCATATTAATTATCTCTGCCATGGGGGCTGCCACAGTAATTAATTATTGTCTTCTTGTGATATATTTACACTTGATACAAAGATCTCTAATGTTTTACATGTTGGCTTCATTGTGGAGCAGTGTTTATCTCTGTCCCTCACTCTCTATCTCTGTCTCGGAGCACCGAGATAAATCCTGTTGCTTCAGAGGTGCAGTGAACTGTCAAAACATCCTTACATATTTTACCATCCTTGGCAGGCAGAACCTGTCATAACCCTCTAGTGTCACTCTACTGTAGAGTATAGCATGTATTGCAATACAACTTTGAGTAGTATTTTTAAGACCTCCAAATGAAAATAAGCAAGCCTACAGCAGCATAGAGGACATAGCTTGTCTACTGGTTTTCATTAAATATTCAGATTATTTTATATTATATTATATTTGCCTACATATGTAATGTTAAGCTGATTTCATGAAAACAGCCATGTTTGATTATTTTCTTTGGCTTGAATTCATCGTCCATGAAACAAAATTGCAATATAATTTCTGGAGGGTGGCCTAAAGTATTGAATTAACAAAATTCACCAATTCTGCAATTGGCAAACTTGCAGAACATTATGATTTTACAGCATAGCTGAACTTTGACCTTTTGGACACAGACTGTTGTCACATCATACTTTTATCCTCTTAGACATTTGTGTTATATTGTGTCATGATTAATCCGTTCTTCTGTAAATTCAAACATTTGTACAAAATCTAAGGGAATATACCCAGGTGTTGCTAAGATATTGCATTCGTGGAAATGGTAAAATTGACTGTAGGTATGTCATTATGTACCTATAGGTATGGATAGACAAGATACAACTAGATGGACAACTTAATGCTGCCTGCAAAACAGGGCAAACAAGTAATAGGAATTGAAGGTAAGCGTGTAGAGTGATGGTGCATGGAGCTCAAGAGAAAGAAGAAAGTCATTCATTTAGATGAATACATATATATTAATGTGTTTGTTAGTGTGTGTGTGTTTCCCTGGAGAGTATTACCCTTGTAGGTAATACATGTAGCTCTGCTCTAGATCCTGACAGTGGAAAAAAAGAAAAATGTAAAGACAAGGCTTGCTGATCACATCCAATCCCTGCTACAGACACTGTAATACACTAATCAGTCTGTTATGTAACCCTCTGAACAAATGGCTCGCAGGAATAAAGAAGTAGGAGGTTTTTTTCAGCAATACTGACAAAATGCAGCTCATGGCCTCAACGCAATCTGTGAAACAAACAGAGTTTAAAATAAAAAGCAGCCAATTAGCCAGACACAACAAAAGGACCACTGACCATTATGAGAAACTAAAAGTCTCAGACGTTTAGATCTCGCTGCATAACTGTAACCAAACAAGTACATACAGCATCAGTTAAACACAGACATCACGCTAAAGGTCTAAAGGGGCTGTTGAAACAGTATTTACAGGTAAACTAGGTGTCTAAAGATTGATTTTTAGAAAAACATATGGCTCTGTCTTCGAAGCTGCCAATCACCAAATCAATGCTGGCAAGTAAAGTGAGGCAGGACTTGACTGAATAAAGAAGCCCTGATTACTGTGTAACAGAGCTCCATTGCTATCAGACAAAAAAAAACACACTAATCTGGATGGAGTAAGGGACAAGCTTTTCTCTCACTGCATCCAATAACATATCGATACATCAAAGTGAAGTAGAAGAGTTGGAGCCAGGTGCATGAGCTGCAGTCAATTTGTGTGTATACAGCATTGGATCGTGTTGAAAGAAAGTCAAGTGAAGCAAAGACACATAGCTCTTTGCGGGGTTAACCATTCAATTCTCATTCCAGTGCTCAACTACGATAATGAGTTTTGGACACTGACCAAAAGAATGAATTTGTAAATGTAAGCTGCCAACTATGCAATACACAGAAAACTATGCAATCCAGGCCTACTGTATGATTTATTGGATATTACTGCCTGCTGAATGTTGACCACATTTGACATCAACAATCCTTTCTATTGATTTTTACCGTAAAATCTTGCAGGGGAAAGTGAATTGGGTTAATTTTAGTTACACAACACGATCACTGTTACCATCAGTCAAATAAACCACCAACAAACCAAACAAGATGTGGGTACATGTATTTTAGTCACGTCAACTGTCAAGTCAAGACACAATGCAAAGAAACCACAGTTTTGGTGTCATGTCAGAGACGTAACCAGGTGCAAAACATAAAGTCAAAACTAAACATAAATTGTCCGACTTATAACCTTTTCAGGTTTCTCTGCTCAGCCTCTTCCAGTGTCTCCTCGTGTGTGTCTCCTCATCTCCCCATGTGTTTCTCCTCTGGCACCTCTGCTGCTTCCTTTTGAACCAGAGGATTAATCAGCCCTCAGCTGCACTGATTAATCCTCTGGTGCTGGTTGAGGTGCACTCCCAGTCACCTCCATGCCAACAACAGTATTGACTAAGGTTAGCATGCTAACTAGCTAATTCCAGGCGCTAAAGACAGTTGGCTCTTAGTCCAACAAGATTGCATGACTGAGTAGCAGAAACCAACTTCAGTGGGGAAAAAAGCACCACTGATAGTGCTCCTGCTGGAACCAGCTCCTGGTGAGTAAAGGACTGAGGTTTGATGGTGAACCCCACAACTAAAGTTTAACCCTGAAACCGCCCTTTGAGGTGACAGAAAGTGAGGACCAGCCAAAATGCCCTGATGTTCCCAAAATGTCCTCACTCTGTAAAGTCTATAACTGACACAGGTCCTCAAATAGAAGTAAGTGCATGCAAGTTCATTTTGGTTCAATCCCACCAAAAACTAGAGCACCAAATGTGCGTTAATCCTCAAGTGAAAATAGTCCCAAACCTTTGCACTATTTTACTACAGTGGATATTTTCATAAATCACTGAGGCTTATTTCAAAATAAAACCAAATATGCTGCCTTTGTTTTTATCTGACCAAAAATATGACCTACTGCCAAAAGAAAACTGCGCAGTTCTTCAAAGGACCAAAACCATTTCCTTCCATGATATTTTGAATTGCCACCAGCTAAAGCAGCAATTTACCATGAACACATTGCATTAAATTCTTTCAAACTCAGCTCAAAATATCAAGTTTTCCACAGAAAAATTGAGTATTTTTTTGAAAAAATTGGTTGTATATTAACAGTGTATTATTTGTTATTCAGGAATAGATACAAAAATTATAACTTGATTTGTTTTATATCTGAAAGAACTGTCAGATGAGGATAGGCACAGCACCTTTCTCAAGTCAGGATTGAAATATTTTTGCCTCAGGTGCAGAATGATTGATTGATTGATGATTACATCATTGCAAAGAACAAGCGTTTTGATTTCACCAAGTGTTTAAGTGTGAACAGGGCTTTAGTAAAATATACCTGGCATCTATTAAGGTTGGAGGGTAGATTCATTAGTATATGCAAATTACAAAACCAGAAGTTACGTGATCAAACAGGTAAGGGACTGATTAAACAGTGAATATACCAGTGATATTAAGATGCAATATTGTTGACAAAAATATGTATGAAGTTTAGTTCACACATTGTGCAGTATAGTTACTGTAGCAAAATGGTTCCAAATTTTTTAATCTACAAATGTATTTAAATGCTTGTGTGCATCTTTTATAAATGCAATCTACTACAACTCTACCACTACAGACTACACAATCATAAAATTGAAGTTTAATTGCACCAGATTTGGTCATTTTGTTAACCATTTGGATGAAATCCTATTGGCTAAAGTTTGACTTATATTCCCTTTTCTAGGTCTGGACTAAAACAAGAATAAAATGTTTTACGATTTTCTTTGACTACAATGAGAAGAAAATATCAAGTGTTTTAGTTTCATTTTGACCACAACTAGATCAGAAGAAGCTGACTAAAGTAGCACCAAATCACTCTAACATCAAGACTGGCTACTGAGTATGGGAAACCTGGCAGAGGTAGCAACAGTAACTCAGACAGGACTTAACAAATGAATGCATTTACTGGTGAAATAAACACATTGAAAAGCACATCAAGTCTTGTTTAATAGTGCCACTCGTGTCCAGAAACTGTCCCTTTGATTCTATCAAGAAATAAATGGAAGCAGAGAGGACACGCACTGTGATTTGGCACCGTTGCTGCATGACTGTGAAAATATATTAGGAACACAGCAGTGCTATTAAATGAGTTATACACACCTCCACTCCTGAAAACAAAAGTGTGTGCAGGCAACTAACATGAGGTCACAGTTGGATCCACATCTGGCAACAACATCTGTGCAACTCCTGAGCATTTGACCTCAGGCCAAGTACAGAAATTGACGATACACGTTCACCCCTATCCGTGTCAGTGCTACCAACTTATGAATTATTAAAATTTAAGAGCTTTTAGCCATCATTTAGCTACTCACAGAGGCCAAATAAGAAAATAACATTGAACATGAAGCTCTGATGTGATATCGGATAACAACTCAGCAATCTGGATGAAAAAACGGCAAATGTCTTGTGCCCCTCTTTGTATCTCATGTGCTCTTCTTGGAAACACAGACAAACCCATTACATTTAAAGAAAGAATATAATTTTATATCGGTACCAAAACTGGGTTAGCATTGGTAGTTTTTCAAACAATATCAACTCCTGCTGATTTCACCTTAGGGATACCCCCTTTGTAAGTGATACCACCCAAAACAGTCTGTACTTTGTGTGCTTTCAAAACCCCACATCCTCAGAACCCTCCCATCACACTCCATTTCCAGCCTCTGCGGTCCTTCTACAGTTATTGTATATGACAGCATCCCATTAAGCTGTGCGGTGTGTGTACACATATACAGTATGTGGCATAGTACATTAACCAGAGATGAAGGCGATGGCGATGACAGTTTTGGTTTCTTTTTAGACGTTGTTGAAATGCATTTGAATGACGGTTACCACATATTTCATCGAGTCACTGTACTGTAGCTGTCACTGCCCCAACTGGATCATGACATTTGTCACTGTACATAAACAAACAATAAATATATTTTAATACAAAAAATACTTTCATTTCTATATTTTTTTCACAAAAAAAGGCCAAACAAAGGTAGTCAACATGAATATAGTCTGAAATTTGCTAAATTCTTAATCTAACCATAACCATGTGGTATTTACTCTTACTTGGCACTATTTGCCACTTTAAAGACTTTTGTATGCTTGCAACTACCCCTACACCCAGCCTTGTAAATCAATAAACAACAAACTGTCTGTAATGAGTGGGCCCACATGTGACCACGCCACTGGCCACACGTGTTTCCAGTCTGTCCAAGCTGCCACTCTAATGCAGCCTCAGGTTTCTGTTCTTGGCTGACTGGAGTGGAACCTGACGTGTTCCTCTGCTGTGTTAACTCATCAGCTTCCAAGTTGGACATGTTGTACAATCTGAGATGCTTATCTGCTCAACACAGTTGTAAAGAGTAGCTATCTGACTTAGCATAGCCGTTCATGCTAACTCAGCAGGCAACCTGTACATCACAAGGTGTTTTTACATCCAAAGATCTGGTGCTGACTGGGTGCTTTTAGTTTTTCACACCAATCTGAGTCACGGTCATAGTCACAGAGATACAATTTTACATGTTGTGCAAATCCATCTGATAGTGTTTCCTTTTAATTATCTAGGGTGTGGTGGCCCACCATATTCTAATTTGTCCCACCACAGTTCTTAAAATAACATCAAATATCTTGTACTTGGTGTGTGCAGCGCTACTTGCAGCACTGTTTCCCATGTGCTGTCAGTTTACACTTTATAGTTGCGTGTAAATATTCCTCAGGAAAAGTGAAAAGCTTGACCCATCATCAAAGTTATGGGAATGTCTGTACACAATGGCAGTGGCAATAGTTGTGGGGATATTTCAGTTCCTACTATCAGTATTAATTTACAAATAATCCCCAGAGGATTTTAGGGATTTCTAGGTCGTTTTCTAGGAAATTATAACATCCAGTTTGAAATGAAATACAATTTTAAGCAAACAGCTTAACAAACACCTAAACATTAAGCTAACCCTATTTAGAGAACCTTATCAATAATCTTTCCCTGTCTTTTTCAGTCACAGCTCCCACCTGTGGCCATTTTGCAATCTTTTAAGCAACCATGTTTTTAATTTATCCTTATTTTTTTCATTGATAAGGGAAGCAAAACAACTTGATTTTACTTGCTACTTCTTTGGCTAAGAAAAGGCACAAGGGAGTTTGCTGAGCCGGAGCAAAAATCTACTCACATTTATAATCAGTTCCCTGAGTGACCACATTCAAAGTGGAACAAAAAGAGAGGCTGAAGATGCAGCCAGAGCACACTAAGCCTCACATTTTAAACCATGAAACCATAAAAAGAAAAGGCACATGTTTACATTAATGAGCTTTCATTTGTTATTAGAAAGCTTCCTCATCAACGCACACTTCTTTCAGGGGGAAAGAAGTGTATACACATGTTGTTTGGGCCTGTAAGGCAGGAGAGCCCCTCTCTCCTGCCTTACAGGCCCAAACAACATGTGTATACTTGGTTTGTTTGTGATGCTGGAGAAAATTTCACATTATGTCTCTTTGCCTTATTATTCCTTTCTTCCTTCTTTCCCTCAGTCTCCCAATCTCATCCTTGTCCCCCTTCTTTCGCTGCATGAAAGTTTTTCAAATCTTGAAAGCAATCCAGCTTTCAAACTGCAAATATTTTGGCAGGCGCCTTGCCCCCCCCCCCATCCGTCCCCTGCATCCCCATTCTGCTTTTTTGTGCTGCTTTTGTTTTTGAGACAACCCTTGGCATTAGCAGACAGACGGAGGGAAGTCAGGGGTGACTAAGGCTTTTGTGCTGTCTCTATGCATTGAAGGAAATCTGAAACTATTCACGGGAACTATACCCCAAAACAGACTAAAGCCGGCCATCATTGCAGAGCTGACACAGACGGGAGACATCTGACTGAGATGAGTAGGGACAGGTCCCAAATCGGATTCTTCCTCACATGTGACACAGACTTCTTTTTAAATTTAAGTGTTTGGCAAAAAAATCCATCTGGTCCACATACTAGAGATATGTGGTATAGAATAAACTCAGGATACATGCACACTACAAGTGACTTTTATTTGCTTTTATAGTACCATATGAACAATACCATGGTATTAAACAAATGTAACATCACTCATTAACAATACTGACACTGGAGCAGTTTAAGTGAGCCAGAATTCTCAACACAATAACACACAACATTAGCGTGAAAGCCCAAGTGTACTTTTACTGCTGCTGCCAATCTTAGGACAGCCTTAATTAAACCAAAATGGGAATGAACATGAACACACATACTGGAGTGTAACCACATTTCTTGGAACTGTTAAAGTGCTTTGCACATTGCTCATGCAACCCTTTATCCATACTGCGTACAAGTGCGTTCGATGGAACACTCGAGGCATCTAGAGTTGAAGAGCATTCAACTCGAAACACAATAATGCTCTGCATCATTACAGCTTTTTTTCCCCTTCCAGTCAGAGAAAAGAAGAAGGCCTGTCTTTCATTAGTTCTCTTGAACACAATTAAAGAGCAAGAAAGGCTGATACTGGTTGTTTTTTTATATCCTATTTCACCATCACATAATATGAATGAACAGCATCAGCCTTGGAAAAACACCACTGTGGTTTCCATGCTTTGGTTAGTCGGGCTGGGGCGACGCGTCTACGTAATCGATTACGTAAATACGTTGACTTGTGAAACGTTGTAAGAAAGGTGGCTGTGCACAGTCAAAGCATGGACTCACCTGAAGAGCAAGCTGAAGCAAACAAAATCGCCCATGATCATCTCCCAAAGGTCCCCAATAGTCGGACCGCGGTCCGGGCCGGACCCAGACAGCGCTCTATACGGACTCAAACCTGTTATTAGATGAACCGATTCTATTTTAACCTGTGCAGCTTTTCCCGCATTTACGGTGGTCTTATTTTAACATGCGCTTCTTTTTCTGTCTTTACAGTAGTAAATCCTGGCAGCACAAGGTAGAGTTTACTTCACTGAACAAGAGAAAGTGGGAACAAAGAGAAAATGGTTTAAGCTGTTTAGTTGTTAATGTTTGTTGAGATTGTTTATATGTGTTATGTAGTTATATATTAAGAAAAGGGGAAACTCAAACTACATCTTTTTATAATTTTTTTCTAAAATTAAGCACTTTTTTTTAAGATGCCATTTCCAAAAGCTCTTTATTTTGTTTTTAAATGTAAACCTTATTTTACTTGAACGAAAAAATACCTTTTATTTTATAATTATTTTATTATTAGAGTACCCTTGGTAAGTTAAAACCATTTGCTGGTGTCATCAGGTTAGTTAGCAAGTGAGTGACATCAGTTGACATCCAATATAAACACTCTCAGAGAATGTGTGCCAACATCTTTTCGTTTTTTTCTTTTAAGGAGATCTTCTAGAAAATGTAAATATTCAGAATTATTCATAAAAAATGCTGGTCTCGTCTCTGTAGCTCATTTTCAGGCAACCAATTAGTTTGGTTGGCTGATGGCCTACATCAATAATTTGAATGGATTCTTTCTGCAACAGGGTATGTTTCGTGAAGTATAAATTATGATTGTATATTATGGAAAGACTTAATACTTAATCTTATTTGAAACGGTCCACAACAGGAAAGACAAACTTTGCATTGCAGTAAAGGCTGTTTGCCCCACATGACCTCCTCGCCTTTAAGCTGAAGGTAAGCTCAAAACAAACTTGTTTGTGCAATGTGTCTGAACAGCCACACTTAATGAGAAAAAAGACTCCACGCACTTCAGCTGATGCATAATGACACCTTCAACTTCAACTTACCATAATTGGACACTGGTAAAGCCTCAATGCTTATACTGTCCCATGTCCAGATGTCCTTGCTTTGCATCAGGGACAGGCCATTTATGTTTAAACACTGTTATATCAGAGACACTGACCACCAATTCCTCGCCTGATCAATGCCCCATACCAAGGTTTCTGTCTAATAACTTTGATATAAGAAGGTGTAGGTCATCAGGTTTGGAATTGAACTTAATTCCTGTTATCCAAGAATATATTTTTGAGAAATGAAATGTGAAATTAGATTTCAGGTTAAATAATATTACATCACCACCAACCGACAAGAGCTGTCTAAAATCCAAGGTCTTGACAGAGGGTCTCCATGATATCCTTTTGGGTTCTGCAGCAAGTTACAAACAGCATAACAAAAGGGATATTATACTTTTAGGCAATCCTTACTTTCCCCTTACCCACTGGAAGTGATTGCAGATGCCTGGACCCAGTGAAAGAATTTATGCAAGACATAACTCATGCTACAGATCTTTGAGTGTGGACAGAACCACACATCCTTCAACTGGGTATAGCCTCAATGTACAAAGAGCTAATTTTAATCATGGCACCCAGTTTGGGGAATCTGGGCCACATCACAACGAGGAACAATACAATGTCAAGACTAACTGAGGTCTCTTACATTTGGTCAGTGCGGACACTCACTATAATACGCCATATTGTTTTGCCTTCCATGTCCAATGTACTCTGAGTGCACCGTCTCACTCTTTGCTCTCCAAGCTCACAGTTTAGAGTGCATTTGTATATGCATGTGTGCATGTGTGCGTGTGTGTGAGAGAGAGAGAGAGAGAGAGAGAGAGAGAGAGAGAGAGAGAGAGAGAGAGAGACTTTATGTGGCAGTGGGGACTTCATTCTGACAACACACCCTTGGCAGCATTTAGGTCCTAATAGTAGGGCTGCACCTATGGATTCCAATTTTATTTTTTTAAATAAAGTGCTTAATTTTAGATAAAATAAATAAAAATATGTTTTTCTTAATATATAACTACATAACATATATAAACAATCTCAACAAACATTAACAACTAAACAGCTTTAACACTTTTTCTCTTTGTTTCCACTTTCTCTTGTTCAGTGAAGTAAACTCTACCATATGCTGCCAGGATTTAATACCGTAAGGACGGAAAAAGCAGCGCATGTTAAAATAAGACTACCGTAAAAGTGAGAAAGGTTGCGCAGGTTAAAATAGAAACGGTCCGTCAGAATCTAATAACAGGTCTGGGTCTTTAAAGAGCGGCTTCTCGGCCCGTTACGGTGGTCCTATTCAGGAGAGTCCATGCTTTGACAGTGTGCAGCCATCTTCCTTTTGAAGTGTCAACGCATGTTGTGTGTCTCATTATTAGGCCAAACTAGGGCAGTGAGTGCAGCTTAAGTCAAATGCACAGCTGTGAGTCTAAGAAGTCATTGTGTTGAGACACATGGTGTATAAGAAATGCCATGGTTAAGCCTCATGGATGTATTTTGGACATCTAAAGGTAAGTACACAGCTTTTCACTGCTGCTGTCTCTGACAAATATTCCTGTCATCGTCAGCCCCTTATCTTATTGTACGCCCATTAGTGCTGGGTCAAATTTCTGCATTGAGTCATTCACCATTTCCCCTGACTCTCAGCCAGGGGAAATTGCTCACACTCCCAGCATTGACGTCAATTTTAGTCCATTAATGTCTGATCAGGTGCAGCTAAGTGACTAAGGGGAACATCAACAACATGTGGACACTAAGCACGTTTCTTGGTGCTGAGGCTGACCACGACTGATCCTTTTGCACAACTAAGCTGTCAACAGCAACTCATATTGGCATTTCTCTGCACCAGACAATATTACTGGGGTTTTCATCTGCTTTTATGGAAGTTTAAGATTTAACAGCAGCGGTAGATCTGGGATCACTAAGGCCATGTAAGCACTATCATTTTTCCAGAAGTTTCAACTACATCCTGCAATCTGTGGTTGGTGTTTGCTCAGTTGTAAAGAAAGAATGTGCGCGGAAGTCAAGACTTTTATTTCAATGATAAATTCAAAAACGAAAACTATCTATCTATAAACCTGAAAAAAGTGATTGTAGGACATATTTCAAGAGAGCTCTATTAAGTTCTCAGTTGTTTAAAACAAAAGTAAATTAGTGAAGGACGTTAAAGGGAGCATGAAAGGGACATTAAAGGGTTTTCTACACACTTGGCCATGCAGGAAGGGGAAATGTCACAACCCAATTCCACTGCTGGAAGGGGAATTTCCAACCCATATCAACCATATTCTGCCAGACAGAATGACTAATACTGGACAGTTTGGGAAAACCTAAAAAATGTGTTAAATGACAATGCTTTTATTTTTTTATACAATGCCAATGCTTTCGAAATTCTTGTTTTCAAAAAGATTTCCACATGGCAACAACATAATGGTTAATGTTAGGACTACAGGTTTGTGATTAGGCACAAACTCACTAAAAGCACACTAGTTCTGGTACTAAACATAAATTATGAAGTGCAAATTCACCCAATATGGTTGTAGCACCTTGTGATACTGGTCTGTTAAACTGACAAAATATTTTTCACAGCCTTCAGTAATTTATGTATATTTATTTTTTCATAATGCCTTGTTTATTAAAGCTTCTGAAATTATTTTTAATTTTTGTTATAAATATTCATGTAAAAGTAGTTGCCTATTTGGTGGCACATTATTTAATCCTATGTCATAAGATTTAAATAAGCAGAAGATTACAGCTATACAAAGTTGTTTATCATTCAGAACTTTCGAATAAGACGTATAGACCTGCAGAAATAAACACTGTTTGGAGTTCAAAAACGAGTTGAAGGTTCTTATGTCAATGCTAAGCTAGCTGTTGGTTTTTCCATTGTATAGATGCATAAATGAATTCGGGGCCCCAGACACCACCCATAATCAGTCAGACTGGAGAATGCATGGTAAGATCTCTGCAGTTTCTACAGCAGATGGTCTCCTTAGTGCCCAAAAGCCATGTGTGTGAAAACACATTTCATTGCGACTGTGTGAACTGCAAACTGACAAAATTAGAGAGGAATCTTGAGCAGTGAAACCTTGACCTGAATCCAAAGCTTACAATTACCATATGAAATCATCTCAAAGAGGCCTGAATGCTTTCTCACCTTCTACCACCCACTCACACAATCCCGTACGCACACACAAATACTTAGTGAGTCGAATGTTTCTGTTCATCAACCTACTTAGTATTAGTCAACAGGCTTTGAAAGACAAATGACTTTGGGCCTGTTCACAGACGATGCAGTCTTGGCAGTAAGAGCTGCTGTTTTTTTATATTATTTTCAGTATGTATTTAAGTGTTTCTTGCAGTGTCTTTGCACCCTGTGTATCTCGTGTCTTAACCACCCAGCGTACCTCATACTTTTAGAGATATATTCTGAGCACATAGAAATATATTTAGTTGTGAATGGAAAGGCCTTCATCCCTGCACATTTTCACTGCTGTTAAGACATAAACAGTATATTCTTTCTATGAATCTTGTAAATCTTTCTTTGAACCTAAGAAAAAAAATATCATGAACAATGCACTTGGTTAAATGAGACAAATTTTCAATCTAGTTAAGGACATGATCTCATGCTGTTAGCCGAGTGAATGACAGCAGATTAAGTTGTCTTTCCATCTCATGATCTCAAATTACTGCAAATAAGATTTTGAGCTAGTAAAGTGATGCTCTTCTGGGCCTCAAGTGGGATTAATTGTATTTGATGATGATGTAAAAAACAATGGTAATAATTCAATGTGCTGTGTGCGTATGCAAACCCAAAGTCACAGAAGAGCCCATGCATCTCGTCATTCAAAAACAATACTGACTATAATGTTAATTGCATCTTTTCACTACTTTTATTCTTTGTGTCTCTTGTATTTATGGAAATATCCTGATTTAAAATGTGGGCTCTGTAAACAAGCAATTTAAAATGTAACTGCCACTGGATTGTTTTTTCTGTTAACGGACGGAGGATATGTTGTGTATTTGACAAGTTGCAAACAACACTGTATTTGTTTTCTGTCAAAATATTCGATTTTGCAGCACATCATCCACTTATACTGATTACAGCCTTATAAGAGGGGGGCCCATTGTGTTCATTTCCAGCTCAATGTTTTATTCTGGGACTCCACTAGGGAAGATTTGCATGACTCACAACAAAAAGTTATTTCACTCAAACAGCCTGTCATGCAGCCCCTCAGTTGAGCCTCTCACTGAAACTGGAGATATTAGCTCAGGCCTCCTTTAGACGGCGTCCTGAAAGCCTACTTTCTTCTGATTGGTTGAAGATCCGGTGGCCTGCCAAGGGGCATCTTCTTACCAATGAGGAGGTTCTGACAGCAAACTGTGAAACTAAGGAACGTAGGAATTACTGGGTGACATAATAGTCTTTCAATCGTAATCCATATAAAAAAAGGTTTGTCTAAATATGCAATTTAGTTGTATAGTTGTGCATGCAGGAAACAACCTAAGTAAAAACATCTGCTGTTAGGATATAAGACAGCTAACGTTGCGAGTAACATGTAATTCTGCTCTCTGCAAACAACTGCACAGACAGTTATTTGTATGCCGGAGTATGTGGACCGTTTTGTGAGCTGTGCAGAAAATCTGTGACAAGCTGAAGTAGAAAAAACCTTTCAGAGCAGTCAGAGCCTGTTCATTTACATTTAACAAAAACTATGGATAGATATTTCTCTGACCTTCACCAGAACCTAATCCTCCAGGTGGGAGTGTGGAGTCTCTGACAGGTGTGCTCACCCTACACCAGCCATCTACCCCAACCACCTCCTGCAGACTGGTCTCGTTAATACATGCAGTTCATCATTTATTTATTAACGTTTGCTTCTGGACATAATCAACACAGCCATTAGGTTTCCCACAAAATAGATTTGCTGTTGTAATTTCTAGGAGACAGACCTGATATTTCAATTATGCATTTCACCAAACTGGCAGCATTAAAAGCATGCTTAATTAGCTATTAGCAGTTTCTGTTTACATTGGACCCATAAACACACAACTAACAGTCTTCATTAATACTGAAGCCACATTATCATTACTATCATCCTGCACTTTTTTCTATGATTTCTAAGCAGATTCATGATTTATGTCTGATCAGAAATATTGATACCCTTGTATTGTGATACCCAAAATGTGTGCATCATGTCTGTAAAGATTGACTGCCTCTGTGAGCTGTATGTCACTGCTGCATTTCCAAATGCCCATGTTGACAAGCAGGGCCAAGTCTGTGGTGTAACCACGATAACTAACATCCTGGAACACGTGCATGCACCTGTCCCCTTCTCCTCACTCAGCATCTCTGCATCATGTCACAACATCTGCCTGAAAACCTGTGGATTAGACAAACCCCAATCCTAAAATAAACTGTTTTCCCGTATGTAATTTATATTAAATTTCCTCCCAAGACTATTTAAACACATGTTTATCTTTATAACACATGCCTATGATAATAATTAATAATATATAATAATAATACTATTTTTCTAATATTTTCCATTATTTTCCTAATGTGTCTGTGTTCCTTTAAAAAGCCCTATGAGCATCTCTAAAACTAATCTTAACAAGAATGTTCTATATAGGAAGACAGATGATTGTATCTATCTTCAAAATCTCTTCTTCCCTCTGTGTGTAAAACCAATTATGTGTTTTAGCATAAAAAACAAAAGCAGCGAGAGGAGGAGATCCTCGCCGTATCTTTATTCACAGCTTCTTGTTAGGCACAGTCTCAGCAGAGCAGCAATCACGGATGAAAATCAGACACAAAAACAAAATGGTGCAATTGGACTGTGTGCGGGAGGGAGAGTCAGCTATTTCAGCGCATTATAATTTCAGAGAGCGGCGTGAGTCAGCAAAAGAGGAGCGAGCGGGTGAGGAAAATGACAGTGGGTTTTAAAAAAGGGGAGAATATTAAGGAGGGTGACAGATGGTTGGTGTAAAAGGGGAGAGAGAGGAGAAAGTGAATTAGGCAAAATACTGAGCGGCATTAAACATGATCCGGAGTCCAAAGGGCCCTTTGAAACATAGGGGTGATAAAACCTCCTGTGCTTGTTGGCAGCAGGACTGTGCAGGGGCCACGCAGCTCTGAGCACCACTGCCAAAGCCTTACATAACAGGCCACAGTGCTGAGTGCTACCATTCCAGCTCCCCTTAAAGGTGAAGGCACACGAGCCACAAGCCAGCAGGGCTGACAGAGGGAGATTAAAGCCTCACTAACTGCATATAGAAGATAACATGATCATTACACCCAAACATTGGAATCAAATGATACTAAAAAAAAAAGCATGTCGCACACTTTGAGCTGTATATCACCTTCAAAGGGTGCATCTCAATGTGTGAACATGCAAATGGGCGAATTTTACACATTCGCAAACTTGAGAATGTTACAAGGCGCGAGCGTGCAAAGGTGCAATCTAAAATCCTGCAGGAAACATTTGCAGTTGAAGGAACGGTTTTGTGGGGAACGCCGGAGATAAGAGGAACACTTGTAATGAGATCTTACAGCTGAATTCAATTAGCTTCTATCCAATCATAAAACGTGTTTCACCAGAGAAAGTCAAATTATCCAGTCTTTCCTGAGCCGAGTCTTCGGGAAAGATTTTACAAGCCCCAAATCCTTGTTCTGATCCTGCTTGGAACAAAATCATACTAATGATTCGGCTTTACTAGAAGTCCAAAAGTGTGGTTAAAGCTCCACTCAAAACTTGTTTCAGCTTTTTGCCCTTACAAGACAGTTGATAGCTGAGAAAGAAAACAAGAGAAACAAAGATATAAACACATGTCCCGACAACGAGGGATGCCCAGACATTAAACCTTTTAAGCACTTGGATGATGCCCCTGTGAATATTTTTCACATTAAATTCATCATGAAACCTTTGGCTTGATATGTCAAGAGCTCGCACTGCAACTCTGCAGTATGAGCTTTTCACCCCTTCTATAGCCAATAGATTGTTGGTTTTACTGCATAATAATGAAAAGTTAACAAAACATTGACCATAAATAAATGCTGAAGATCGTCTCTCTGCTTTATCTGTAAAAAAGAAGGTCCTTCATGGTGTTGGCAATAAGGCAGGAAGCCTGAGGTGTGCAGGTCCGTCCAATGGGAACTTAACCTGGATTAATCTCCAACTACTATTATTGCATTTTATTTTATTATGTTTCTTTTTTCTCTCTTCTACACTCCAATATACGACCCATTCCTATAGGCTACATGCCCTCAAGGATGCATACACAGCAACACTGTAGTCCCACCGCAGAAGTTCTACAGCCACTAAAACCGCAGACACTTTGAACTCAACCCTCACGAGCATGGAGCCGCTCAGTAAACGTCACGGCAATCAGCCACGTGTTTTCCCAAAGGATCTTCTATACTATGTGATATCCTGCGTTTAATTTTAACATATTGGCCCAAGTGCTCACAGGAAGTGGACAAACATTGAGATTCCCCCTCTGGGACCAGGGATAATATCTACAGCAAATTTGAAAGACCTCTAATTAATCATGGTGCTTTAAAGAGAGACGAGGGCTGCAACAAAACCATTGAGTTTTATCCTCTGTCGACAGTGAAGACAAAGGTGCTGGACAAACGTAAGGACTAGCAGCAGCATCTTTAGGCCTTGGAGACACATCCGTTTTTAGCACAGTATTATTTATGACATCCACTTCTATTTCTGATAGTTAACAGTAAGTTTAGCATTTTTCTCTCTTTGTAAATGGTAAATGGTTTTGTATTTATATAGCGCTTTTCTAGTCTTGTTGACCACTCAAAGCTCTTTACAGTACAGTTTCACAATCACCCATTCACACACACATTCATACAGTGCATCTATTAGCAGCACTTTGTTGTTCTATGAGGGGCAATTCGGGGTTCAGCATCTTGCCCAAGGACACTTCGGCATGCAGATGGGGAAGACTGGGGATCGAACTGCCGACCTTCAGGTTGGAGGACGACCGCTCCACCCCTCAGCCACAGTCGCCCATTTGTGTACCTTCCTCCCCTCAAACTGCATCATCTACATCCTCAGTAAGTGAAAACCTAATTTCCACAATCCCATAGAGAACGGGCAGGGACTTATTTTCCATCAGTGGGTATGTGGACGTCAGAGCAGTGCCAACCAGCTACTTAATTAAGACCGTGGTGTGTCTCTAATTGTAGAACAAGGTTCAAAGCTGCATTTCACTCATCAACTGTGGCTACTGTCTGGACAGTCTGATATCTCTGACTCCAACCAAAGATCCCTCTCTCTCCAGCAACACTGGGACCAAATGGGATTTTCTAAATATACTTTTGAAATATTGTTTTAAAAGAGACTTGACATTAAATCCTGATTTGTGTAGTGCTACTTGTCAATGTAGCATCTCAAATTATTATTAATCAACAGATGATAATCCTGTGCACGTATTTAAGAAATTGCAAAATCCCGATGCATTTTAATATGAATTGTATATAATAGGCGACATGTAGGTTGGAGCCACAAGTGTGAGGAAAGCTGCAATGTGTTTGCCCACATATTTGTTACCATGTATTATGACACTAATCTATGATTCTGCTTTTAATATTTAATAATGACATCTATCGTATTAAAATGTGATTATGATGTGGATTTTTTTTTTATAGTTATTTGCCCTGAGCTGCTTTCTCTGTTTTATTATGAATAGTGTCTTTGAGCATTGTTATGGGTATAATAAATCATTTGTGTGAAAAACATTTTTCTTGTCATCTACACTGTGTTTGGCCTGTTCTCCAAATTATGAAATCACATAATGAACCCAAACATGAAAGGTCGGACAGCAACATGTTCTGGTTCTCAAAATCAGAGTCATGTTTTTGATCTAATAACTTCTTGCCTTGTTTCAAATAACTATCTCCTCAGTTTAAATCTGCCTGGTCTTTTCTGAAGAAAAACAAGAGCAATTCAAATCTGTGAGCCTGCTTTTTTAACAGCAAAACCTTGAGTTTAATCCAGCATTACATTACACTGCAATAACAAAATGTAGGGATGAAGAAGAAATATTACCAGAAATGCAACCTTGCATGTTTTTATATACCAAAAACCGAGAATTCATTTATTTTGTGAGAATATTGTAATTATGAATATTGTATTAAATTCAAGGCTCTGTTCATACAAAACATCTTTGTCATGGTAATCCCCAGTTCCTGTCATGACCACCAGTTTGTTCCTCATGTTTCTTTCCAGTTGCACTTTTCCTATGAGGTGTTAAATAAATATAAAATGAAACCCAAGGAGAAACCCATGTTTGAAGTGTCTATTCATAGCTCCTTCATCTACTGGATCTGTAAACACCAGTAGATGAAGTGTTTAACAGACTTTCTTGTCATCATGCATGATGTAATGAATGGTTCAAACCATTCTTATTAAAGACAGGCTCGCAATTTTCTATGTTTCATGGAAAGACTTGGTGTCTCAACTCTTCAATTTCCCAGCCCTTTCTCTGAGGCACTAAAGCACATTCATTCTCACCAAGTAAAGGTAATCTGTAAAATATGGGTCACAAATATATAGATAGAACTTTTTCAGTCATCTCATAAAAACAGCTGGGCACTCTTTTAAAAGTGCATTTGTTGGGGACTATTTTCAGTGGTGGAGTTATACATATTTAGTGTTCGGTTGAGTATTCTGTGAATACCTGTTAGCAGGATCATTTCATGTGAGTCTCTGTCTTTCCGTGGGATATGTCGACTACTGAATACTCATTGGTTACTTCTCAAAGTGATTATTGAGTTCCCATTACCATTGCATTTGTTCATCTTATTTATCTTACTACAATGTGTGTATTTTTCCATGGATGGGTCCAAGTATGATTCCCCTGAGAACAAGCTGCAGCTAAAAGACCTCGCCCTTGATCATCAGTGTGGGAGTATTTCAGACCCACCAGTGTGGTGCACTGTGAGCTCTGCACTTTGGAAATGTCTTATTACAGCAGTACAACTGGGCTTCTCTCAAGAAAGCTGCAACCAGCATTACCACAGGCCAAGCAAATGGCTCATCCCAAACAGACATGTTTAGAACTGGCACTGCATTAGTATAACTAAGTTCTCAATGCAACACTTCTACAGTTATATATATATATATAATACAGATCAATGAAACATCCTAGAAATGTGCAATCTGGATGGGCACCTTCAAGGGGAAGGCAACTGGTAAACACCATTAGCAGAGCCTCTGAACCCTCTCCTGTCATGCTGGTCAATGTGGTATCAATGCTCTTATGAGGATAATCACGAGCCTCTTACCCCATTTCACCCCATCACTTCACTGAGCCGAGCAGCCGGGGGGCAGAAAAGTGAAGATGAACACTTTTCCAGCTCCTCTCCCTCTATCGCCATGAATAATTCAGCACCATCCAAGCCTGAGAGCGTTTTTCAACTTCCCCTGAAGCATGAAAACACAGCTCAGCTCCACACTGACTGCCAGGAGGTTCATAAGCTCCTCATACCTAACATAAATCCACTCCCGATTATAATAGGATCACATCAGGCCACACAACTAGAGGTTTTGCTGAAGGCACAGGCACAGGTAGTGTGTCGCTCATGATGGCTTAGAGCTGAAACACGTTCATTCCTGCCCCACAATAAACAAGAAGATTATTTATCTGTGAGTGCCACTGTTTTGTTTGTCTGTTTATACTGCTGCAGCTGTGCACACTACTACTCTCTACAGGTGTGTTAACCTGTTTTGTAAAAACCATGCACTAAAGGAATCTGTATTTAGAAACAAAATCTAAAATGCAGCAAACCGATGGTAACATTAGGCTTTTGCAAATTGCAGAGGAAACTGTTTCACTGATGAAGCTTAAAACAACTTAATTCAATAACCGCAACAGATAATGAGATTAGAGCTGCATTTGTGCTTCATAGATGGAAGATAATGCAGATAATTCAGAAGCAGTCACCACATATTTCACAGAGCATTTGACAAGAGCTGTGACACTCGAGTCTGTGGCCACTTCTAATCACTACTCAGCCTCGCAACCTTCACTTTAATAACTCGTTGTCTGATTGTTTTGGATTCTGAATTTTGGAAACTGGACAAAACCCTTTTTTAAATAAAAAATGCACAATGGCACAAAAATTTGCATTGGGAGTTCTTTTTAATACTGGTGCTTGGCCTCAAATCATATTTTCCCAAAGTTGGGACAGAGTTATTGTTTTAAAAATGACAAAATGTACCAAATCATAGGGCTTCTCATTGATGCAAAAATCCTAATCCCGATTATTTAGGTCAATAGTGTAACCACGATTATTTTAAAAGTGTTACTCTGTTGAAACATTTTAGTTGGTAAAGGCTAAAGACATATAATAATAATAATAATAATAATAATAATAATAATAATAATAATAGATAATAAAAGACAGTAATACAAAGAATATGCACCTATTGAATGAGAACCCAATGTTACTGTGTGCAGCATTTCTTTAAAATCAAGAAATATAAAAAAAGGAAAGAATTTGGGAAAACCTGGTCAAAGTGCAGAGGATTCCCCCACGGGCAAACAGTTCATAATGAATAAAGAATAAAAGAACGTACCTGTAGTAGTGTCAGTGGTTGATTATCATGGTCCAGTCACATAGAAGACAAGCAAAGGGTAAAACATTAGTTAAAATTGTATGTACATCACTGAATAGTCAGCTCAATCACTCAGTCTGTGTCAGATGCATTCGTCCTTTTCATTGCGAGTCACATGAAACCTCTGGAGATGCGAGTTATTTATTTCTGAGGGAGGTAAACTAGTAAGTGAATCCAGGCTGTAAGTGGTTGGAGTATCAAAGTACATTTCAAACAAGTCTAACTTTTAAGGGGGTTAGGGTTACCCTGCTTGGAAATACTTGTTAAAAGACAACCTCACACTCAATAGATGATATATCTATGTTGAAATGTTGCTGGTAATGTCCTGCTCAGTGAAGGATGGTGAAAGAAGTGTGTGTGTGTGTGTGTGTGTGTGTGTGTGTGTGTGTGTGTGTGTGTGTGTGTGTGTGTGTGTGTGTGTGTGTGTGTGTGTGTGTGTGTGTGTGTGTGTGTGTGTGTCGGTGAGTGCCCCAGAGTGGCCTAGCCAAAGGCCAGGCTTAAACCAGAACATCTGTGGCATGATCTGAAGATGACAGTTCACAGATGCTTCCCAGCTAATCTGACAGAACATGAGAGGATCTGCCAAGAAGAAAAGCCTAACTGCCCAAATCTAGGTGTGCAAAGCTCGTAGAAACGTATACAAAAAGACTTGAGGTTGTAATTGCTGCCAAAGATGCTTCTACTGAATTAAAGGACAAGTGTTTAGGATTTAGGGGGGGGGGGGGGGGGGGCTGATGGCAGATATAGAATTTAATCTATATTCGTGATTATGTTTTCATTAGTGTATAATCATCTAAAATTGATGACTGCTGTTTTATAGGGAGTGAGTCCTTTTCCACAGAGCCCGCCCTTTTTTCTACGGCAGCCCAGAACAGACAAACCCCCCAAAAAATGCCTTTTGCATTTTTAAATTACTTAAAAGCCACCATAGGTTCTCCTATATGTTTGGAAAGGAAGGAGTGAGGCGAGGGATATTCAGTCTGCAACCTCACAACTCGAAGTCACAAAATTCCACATGCTGGTCTCATTTTAGTTTTTTTATTTCTATTACTTCGTCAATATGAGTTACTGAGTGTAGATAGCTGGGCAAGAAAATTCTAAATCTAAAAGAGAAATGTTCAACACAATCAACTCTGCAAAAAGCCACTGCAAAGCCTGAATCGTTTTTGATGCCAAAGTACAAAAGGAAG
Source organism: Hippoglossus hippoglossus (assembly GCF_009819705.1). Lineage (NCBI taxonomy): Eukaryota > Metazoa > Chordata > Actinopteri > Pleuronectiformes > Pleuronectidae > Hippoglossus > Hippoglossus hippoglossus. The sequence goes on from NC_047161.1 coordinate 19,537,537, forward strand.
TTTTTCTTTTTAAATTAAATCTGTCCTAAACTAATCAACATTTGACACATCAAACACCAGATCAGACTGTTTTAAATAGAGCCAAGGCAAATCATTTGTGCTCGTTCATTGACAGTAATTTACAAAAGTGAATAAGCATTGTAGGAAGTATGACAAAGAAAAATAACGGTCTTCCTGCTACCAAGGCTAGAAGAGGATTACACTGCTAGAGGGAGATAAGAGATAGTGTAGGCTACTTAGTGTTTAACAAAATTAGCTTAACCCTGATGCACAGTCATCAGGGCCCACTTTGCCCAATACTAGGGAGCATCAGTACGCCCTAGTTATGTATCCACTGATACAACACTATTGTTTTCAAAATGAGGTGTCTTGCCCTCATCACAGATATTCTGTTCATTAGGTTGGCAATATGTTTTCCAAGGCTGCAGCTGTGGAATACCGTATAATTCTAATAGACTGCTCCAAACTAATGAGGTTGGACTGGTTTCACAAATTCTGGTTTGGTTTTTCACAACAGAGCTACCGTAGGTAATGGCTAGTGGTTGACATTCTCCGTCAAGGTGTCAGGATGTGAGCCAAATTACCTTTTCCTTAAAGCAAAAGTAAAGTACAAGACAAGAAGGACAAATAACAAGGTCAACTTGGTGCAAGAAAAGACAAAAATTCTGTGCCGACACCCCGCCTGTCTTTTATATTGGAAAAACACTAATTCTGGCCGCCATGCTTTGTGTGTATATGCTTCCGTAGGAGCCATCGCACAGTTTGCTCTCCTCACTGAACATTAAATCTGTATGCTGCACAGTAACTTGTGTGAACAACAGCAGTGTTTTCCACTCTGCAGGGGTTCCTCTTAGAGAAATGTCAAAGAACCTTTTCTTTTCAGCCAAGAAACAAAACTCACTATAGTTCCAGTTCAGAGACTTGGTTAGTTTGGAGTGCATAGCTGAACTTTCAAATAAAACTCAGGCCACAGTCACACTTGATAATTAAAATCTTTTGTTAACGGTTCATTTATAAAACATTACTGATGCATCACTCTTTTGCAGTATGGAACACCAAAGCGATCAAAATTAGTTAAATAAAAATGAGAAAACACCTTGTATCATTATTACAAAATGTTATAGAACAATGGCTTAAAAAATATTTTGAGCCATCCATCGACTTAGACCTCCTTCCTAAGTGGACTTTGTCGCTCTATAATGGGGTCTACAACACATCAGTTGCTCACTCCCCATTCTAGAGTAAGTTTACAGAATATGGTATACACACCATGGAGGCACAGTACAAACACAAAGCAACACAACTCAACTCAGTATACCTGCTCCAACTGCAATCAAATAAAAAACATACATCTTCCACTAATTATTTGTTATAATTATAACAGTAGAGACAGAAATAAGTTACACTGCTGACAAGTTTGTTTCCCTCAGGTAGGGTGGCGTGCAGTGTTATAAACTCTTATGTTCCCTGAAACATTAGAATCTGTTTATTTATATGAAAAGATAAATATCATATGAATGAATAAATATGAACTTACCTTTTCCAAGAAACAGGATTAACTGAGTCATGCTCTGGGCTACGGTTTCCTTTTTTATATTTTGGAAAATTAAGTATGCCTATTCAACTGTTATAACTTCCTGTTTGCTATGTACCATTACACCCAGGCCACACTGGCTGCGTGAGCGTCCTGCTTTTCATTTAGGCAACCATGTTATCAGGTTAGACTGCTGACTGAATCCATTTTTATTTGTTTTAACAAGGTTTTGATTGTTATTGTAGGATGTACCAGATGATGCACCGCTTCATAATGTAGTGTCCTGATATTAAGTGGTCTATGTAGCCATACCTCTAGTGGAGGAAATACAGTAGTCATACCAGGACCCTCAGACAGCTGGTCCACTACAGGCACGCAGCAGATACGCGACGCCTGCGACATGCTGCAGATTTGTGACGCAGTCGTCATGTGCTGCACACAATGTTAGCCAGTCGCTCGATGTACCATCAGCTGGATCCCTAGATTACTTCGGCTGGTTTGTGAGTAAGGGATAGAAAACACACAATAGAAGTGTTGAACGCCTGTGTGAATGGGTGATTTTGACTTTTTCTGCAAAGTGCTTTGAATGGCCCATTTACCATTTAATGATTACCTGACAAGTCCTGGGGATTCTTCCTAAGTCGATTTATGAACATTAGATTTACAGATTTGCACTTGACACCAGACATATTAGTAATCTTGGAAAGCAGCATGTGCATCAGTTTGATTGTTTTGATACAATCTGTAAATACATTTAAAGGGGACATAGCATGCCCATTTTACCACAAGTTGATATGGTTCCTTGGGGTCTTAATGAAATGTCTGTAACATACTTTGGTCAAAATACCACAAGGATCATTTAAAACAGCACCCTTTTTACCCTGTATAAAACAGCCCTCCACAGAGTGACCTGTTTTGAGTGCCTGTTCCTTTAAATGCTAATGAGCCAGCTCCCCCCTCTCCCCTCGCCCCCATGATTTTAAACGATATAAATTACATATTTTATATGATATAAATTATCAAATATGCATCCCATACTTTGTATTCCCCTTCTGTTGTCCTGGAATTTTAATTTTCCCAATCACATAATTAAATGTCCCCCTCTGCCCATCCACTACAAGCACACAAGCAGACAGGTGGGGGGGGGGGGGCTATGAAGACCATCATTTACCCCCGAACCCCGACATTCAACGGGTACAACAACAAGCGGAGAAAGCAGAATCGCGGGCTGACCAGCGTGGAGAAATGCGCGTCCCGTGTGAACAGCCAGGCGGCTGCCCGCTTGAGAACGGCGCTGCGCTGCGCTGCGCGGCGCTTCCGCGTCCGGTGTAAACCCGGTGTAACGAGTGTGGGGGGGCAGGGGGCAGGGGGGATGAGGTGGGGGGTGGGCCAAGGCCATGTAGGGAGACTTCCAGTGTATTGTGACGACACAGTACACAGGAAGCTCATTCCAGTCACTCAAGCATGACTTTTCTGACTTAGAGGAACCATAACAAAACGTGCGACTGTTTTTTTTCCAGAGTTTTTGGGTTGGTAGACATGCCAGATACCCAAATTAACGTGTAGAAGCACTAACAAAGTAGAATTTTCATGATATGTCCCCTTTAACAAATAATATAAGACATGAGAACCTCTTTGCCACTTTTATTTTCTCAGGGTAAGAATGTCACCTGTCTTTCTCCTTTGCTCCACTCACATTTATTACAACTACTAGAGGGTATTGTCACTTGAATGTAAGCATTTGACCTTTTAGTCCTTCTATGACACAGAAGATACTTTGTCTTGGTACTGCTTGAGGTTGCCGGTTAAAAACAAACCATAACTGCTAAGAGTGATTCATACAAACCTGATGGATGCTTTTATTTTCTTCTAAAATGCGTCACCTTTTCTGGACCAGGAAAATCGGTGAACCCATACAGGACCCACTGGATGCAATCCGTCCCTATGTGAATGCGAGTTGATGGTATGACGGCTCTGACAGTTGTTTTTTTCCTATGTACTGAATGAAAGTTCAGATTATCCAGCCTTCTCGAAGCACATCCGAGGGTACAGTTCACATATCTGAGGGCAGGGACTATGAATACAAGAATTTATAAACTATGCACATGGATTTCTAAACCAGAGCCTGAATCCAAGCTGCAACCAAATACCACATCTGTCTAATCCATCTGCTCTCAATACATTTGAGCTTCTACAGTTCACCCAGAACAAAGAGGCAATAATTGGGCTTTGATACATTCAGTACTGTATTATGCTTTGTCACTGCCTTTTTAAAACCACTTGAATCTGAGTTTAGAGCCAACCATACCACATGCAAACAAACCCTGGTTCAAAGCGTCATGCTTTTTCTCAACACATTCCCAGAAAATCAATAAATCTTTGCTCAATATGTTTTTTTGTTGTTGTTATTAAAACAGATCTGACACAAATCTACAACACACTAATTGAAAGTTGCAAAAGGTAAGAAACAAATCTACTTTAGTCTCAAGCCAACCTTCAGAGCAGTTGGAGAGCTGCGACAGAAGCACCCAATCCTTTGTTTACTTCTCAGCCCTTCCTCTAAAACAGCCGGAATCATCTAATTACTAAGATGTCTTTAGATCTAAATAGCCTTATATGTCTTTTTCTGAAACTCCAACTGTGGGGACAGAAAAATGAGATTTATTTCTGAAAACAAACAGGGTGTTATGTTTGTTTCACAATTTCTCCTCATTAAGCTTATCTCTAAAGTACCTCTTTTCAAATCATAAATAGGACCACAGTAGCTATTTAACAAGTAAATATAAAGTCTGAAAAACAATCACTCACTCAAAATAACCCTAAAATATTTTTTACATGAATAGACAACCACCAAAACACACACAAACACACATTTTTGTAGATTTATCTTAGTTGGCATAATGTATTCCCTAGCCCCTTACCCTGACCTTGACCATCAAAACTAAATGCCTAACCCTTAATCTAACCATCTTAACCATCAAACAGCCCATTAAAAGTGGGTCAGAAAGTGAGGACCGGCCAAAATGTCCTCACTTTCCCAAAATGTCTTTACTCTGGGGGTTGTAGGCTCAAAATGGTCCTCACAAAGATATCTGTACAAGTACACACACAAAGACACACACATCTACAGACAACAAAAGGGAAAGAAGTGACAGAGGACGAGAAAGCAGAGTGACAGGGGATGAGTCAAGTCATGGTGAAAAGAATCAGAGAATGCAAAGCTGACTGGCTGACCCATGTACTGCTGTACACTCAAACATCCATGTTCATGAAGAGTCTACATGATGCCTCACAAAAAAAGACAAAAAGTTAGGCAGTGTGTGTAGCACCCGTGGCACATTCTGACATGTTCTTTTCTACGAAGCTATAATGTTTTACCTCCTTGTGTCTAAGTGTGTCTGTCTCTGTGACTTGCTTTAATGCGCTTTCTTTCTTGAACGCACATTGCTCAAAAATGCAAAATATGATTTATCACTTTCAATATTACTTTTGTTAGAACATTTTAGATAATTTACCGGCCTCCACACTAGAAAAGACATCTGTAAATGCACTGATATGACCTACTTAGCCTAACTTTATCACCCCGTAGGCCTGTCTATGTGGATTCCTGCAGCTGAGGAAGTTTTCTATTTTCTCTGTCTAGTTTCACCCTTTCAATCAATATCGCATCATTTTTATAGCCACTGGCAAAGGCATTATTTTTACACTTGTAGATGAGGCGATTGCTGCCAGACAATTGTTCTTCCACTGTCTCTGATCCGTTTATGATCGTTCATGACCACTGACCTAAAGTGACTCAGTGTTTATTTTCTAGTTTAATCTGATATCTCTCGTGATCTCGCCAACTTTTTAAAGTGACTTACTTTTATACAGTCAGCTGGTAGCCTTAAAGCTATTTTAAGGAGCCTGTGGTAACTTGTCGATGTGTCAATGTGTGACATGTTAGATGGGTCATTAAATCAGTTTGAGGTTGCTAAACAAGAGACAGCACAACTAAGCTGATTCTGCTAATAGTTTAGCTGGTTACAATGCCATGCAAACAGGCTGTAAATATCTTGTAATTTGGAACTCAAACAGACGTTTACACTCCATGTTTTACTGGCTCAGCATGAGACGATGTTTGTGCTTTAACCATGTTACCAGTAAAAAAGTAGATTAGTATTTTTCCTCACTGAGTGTGTGTGGGCCACATTTGGCATAATAACACTATCAACTGAAAAACTGACAGTGTCCCTTGCCTCCGTTCACAGAGGATAGAATGCAGCATTCCATTCACTGATGAGGCAAAATTACAGCACAGTCGTCCTCTTTCACAGACGTTCAGTTACATTGTGACAAACTGCTCAGTGGAGAACTATCCAAGACAAAAAGAAAAAGACTTTGGGCCGAATGCCCAGGCCTCGTCAACGCCCACCGCTCATGGCACAGTCACTACATTTTTTATCTTTGTAGGTCATGTTTTTTGTGTTTACTGGGATGAGGCATTGAAACTTAATGTCTGCAAAAATATAAAGATAATTTTAATGAATTTTGTCTGACTTTGTTTAAAATTTTCTTATAGGATGAATAGAATTTCAGATTTGTTTCACTCAAGCTACCATCATGCTGTAATACTATCAGTAAAGTGCAAGATCATTAATGTGGCCATGACAAGATCCAATTTGCCAGCTGATTAGAGACACTATTTTTCGCTATTGGTCAAAGAATCATCAAAAAATAATTTTTGATAATAATATTCAGAGGTACTGAAAACCTACCTTCTTCATAATTAAGTTATCTAAAAACCTGAGAAAAAACTAAAAGACCTTCACATTTACTTGACTAGCTTACTGAAAACTGCAGAAATTAAACTACACATTTCTGTCACTACATTCATGTTGCTATAACTTCATACTTTTGTACTGTGACCTGAATGGCTCTTCCCATAGGTATGAAGTGGTCACACTCAAATGTTCTGACCAAATTTTATAAAGCCTGCAGCCTCTTTCAACATCAGACATACAGGAAGGACAACTGCAATGGAGGTCAATTCATGGGCACATGAAAATACCTGCAGGCTCAGAGAAATGCTGGCATAAGCTTTGAAATGGAGCTTGCCAAAACTCCACACAGGGTTCCCACATATTTATGTATTTTTCAAGGACTTTCCAAGCCCTATTCCCTCAAATTCAAGGACCGATGGCAAAGTTAACTGACTAAGAATTAGAATTGACAGGTTGCTGTGACAGTGTAACAGTTATGGCAGACTGTGTTCTCTCATCTTCTCTAACACAGCAAAACAATACATAGTGTAAGTTCAGAGATGGACACAGTGACCGTTGAGGAGCAAGAGATGCTGAAAGCAGCACATTAGCCTACATGTCAAGTAGGAATAAATATCGAAATTACTTTTTGCACAAAATATAGAAATTCAAGTATATAGTCTGTGTGATTTTTCAATTGTATTTTTTCAAATTCACAAACTTTCAATGACCTGTGGGAACCCCTCTCAACCGATTTGAGTTAACATTCTTTAAGATTTCCTTTCCCATAGCATCGTACTTTTGCTCAAACATGGCTCGAAGTTCACGGCACCTGTAGATGCCTTCTGTTGCAGTTTCATCTGGGGAGAATCCAGGACTTTTTCCATGTCTAACAGCCAGGCCAGATGTTGGTTTTTTTTCTTTTCTTTTTTTTAAAAAGCCATAAAGTCAGTAGTTTGGCTCCTTTCAAAGGCCAACTGTTGTGTGATTCAGTGGATCTTTTCAACAAATCTCTATTTTATTACCTTCCGTACTTAAAGGGATAGTTTGGCCAAAAATGAAAATTCCCTCATTATCTACTTACCACTATGCTGATGGTGGGGTGGGTGACGTGTTTTGAGTCCACAAAACACTTTTGGAGTTTCAGTGTTAAACAGTATTGGAGCCAAACCCAATAAAACCGAAGTAAATGGTGAACAAATCTTCAAACGTAAAAATAAAACAACAGAAAAAAACATAGAATCTTGTGGTGTCATACAAGTGTCTGTAAGCCCCGAGTTTCAAATTCTTCTAGGAATGAGGTTATTTACACCATGTTTTTAGCCGAAATGTCTGCTGTGATCCACGTGCGAACATGGCTTGAGATGAGGATTATCATTTAGGCTCAAAACATGGTGTATATGAAGCCGTTTCAAGACAAATTTGAATGCCGGGGCTAACGAACACTTGGATGCCACCACAGGAGCAGTATGGAGGCATTTTATGTTTTTGTCTGTTGTTTTTATATGTTTGAAAAATAGATCACCATTGACTTCAATTGTATTGGATTTGGCTGCAACGCTGTTTACCCCTCAAACTCCAAAAGTGTTTTGATTACTCAAACACTTCACCCACCCCTTCATCTGCATAATGGTGAGTAGATAATGAGTGAATGTTAATTTTTTGGTGAACCATTCCTTTGACTGTATATTTAACCTGACAATGCAATCCAATTCCATCCTACAATGATCTCAAGTCTCACCGACTGCTAAACATGAATTGTTAAATACAACCCACCCCACCTCCAAACCAAATACAGACAGATCCAGGAGTAAGAAGTACTTAAAGGGGACATAGCATGCCCATTTTACCACAAGTTGATATGGTTCCTTGGGGTCTTAATGAAATGTCTGTAACATACTTTGGTCAAAATACCACAAGGATCATTTAAAACAGCACCCTTTTTACCCTGTATAAAACAGCCCTCCACAGAGTGACCTGTTTTGAGTGCCTGTTCCTTTAAATGCTAATGAGCCAGCTCCCCCCTCCCCCCCATGATTTTAAACGATATAAATTATCAAATATGCATCCCATACTTTGTATTCCCCTTCTGTTGTCCTGGAGTTTTAATTTTCCCAATCACATAATTAAATGTCCCCCTCTGCCCATCCACTACAAGCACACAAGCAGACAGACAGAGAGAGAAAGAGAGGGGTGGGGGGGGGCTATGAAGACCATCATTTACCCCCGAACCCCGACATTCAACGGGTACAACAACAAGCGGAGAAAGCAGAATCGCGGGCTGACCTTATATATACAGTCTATGGGGCTGACCAGCGGAGAAATGCACGTCCCGTGTGAACAGCCAGGCGGCTGCGTGCTGGAGAACGCCGCTGCGCTGCCTCGCAGCGGCGCTTCCGCGTCCGGTGTACCCCGGCGTAACTACTGTAACCCGGCGTAACTACTGTAACCCGGCGTACAGTAGAGCTGAACACTGCGGAAGTCTTCCACACAGCTGGCAGTGTGGAAGACCGCTGCGAGGCAGCGCAGCGCCGTTCTCAAGCGCGCAGCCACCTGGCTGTTCACACGGGACGAGCATTTCTCCGCGCTGGTCAGCCCCATAGACTGTATATATAAGGTCAGCCCGCGATTCTGCTTTCTCCGCTTGTTGTTGTACCCGTTGAATGTCGGGGTTCGGGGGTTACAGTAGCGCTGAACACTGCGGAAGTCTTCCACACTGCTGGCTGTGTGGCGCTGACACAAATTCCAGCTCACGCACGGGAGAGCGAGCGGTCGCTCCCGAGGAGCTGCTGCAGCCTCCCAGTCCCAACGATCCAGACAAATGCCACATGTGAGTGAATCGCGGGCTGACCAGCGGAGAAATGCTCGTCCCGTGTGAACAGCCCGGCTGCGTGCTTGGGAACGGCGCTGCGCTGCCTCGCAGCCTCCGGTGTAAACCCGGAAGTAACGAGTGTGGGGGGACGGGGGGCCAAGACCATGTAGGGAGACTTCCAGTTCCTTGTTACGACACAATACCCAGGAAGCACAATCGAGTCGCTCAAGCATGACGTTTCTGACTTAGAGGAACTATAACAAAACGCGCGAGTGTTTTTTCCCCAGAGTTTTTGGGTTGGTAGACATGCCAGATACCCACATTAACCTGTAGAAGCACTAACAAAGTGGAATTTGCATGCTATGTCCCCTTTAAGACAACAATGGCAATGTTACAACAAACTTATTATCCAAGCATTACCTGTATACACACCCAGAAGACACTGCAATAGCATTCCTATTTTTGTGGGGACCTGATGAATGAACAGTAAGTCCTTATTGAATGTTCTTTAGCTCTGGTTTGGTCCCACACAACTCCTAAGTGACAATCTGGCATATTCCCTGCTGATTGCTCCATTGTGTTCACCAGCCAGTTGCTATCTTGGTCTCACTGTTATTTAGTGCTTGCCAAGTACACCCTGTTTATTTTTCTTTTGCTAGAAGCAAGGTTGATCCATTTGGAAAGGTTCTACCAAATGACGCTAGCCACAAAACCAAATCAATGAGCCAAAAGAAGCTACAATGCTCAATAGGGCTGAAGAGATCTGAGAATTGGGTTAATAATTCTCTCTGGCTTTGTCAGTGTGAGTGCCACAGTTCACATTACTCATAGCTATTTGACTCATGATAAAAACATTGATTAGTGAAGCTTCAACAACCTAAGGCTTGCTCTTATCTAATATTAGTTTCCGCTATTCATGGCCATAGAACATTAATGCTAGTCTTAGCTTAATGTTCTTCATGTAACTAAAAAGCCCATCCAATTTATAGAGCCATTTCAGCCATTGTATGCGTAAAAAATTATTAGAGCAACAATGTCCGTCCCCATCCATCTCCCTCAAGTGGACCAGTCCTTTAAATGATTCAGCATGTGCAAAAAGATTATTAAACCTATTACACAATACATTTTGGCCTGAAGACCAACCACGACACCCTGGCTGCAACTGGAAGCCCTACATCTGGAGAACACCTTTCTTGCTGTGGAGCAGGGTGATAGCGGTTCATTTTGTGGGGATGGTTCTCACAGACAGGGAGAGCAAGTCAGTTCAGTAGTTACTTCTGTAGTTTAAAAAAAATGGGTACGAAAAATTATGGTGATAAATTTGTCATAGCAGAGGGTTTAATTAGTTTGTGACTCTACCAGTTGTGTGAAGGCTAATCCTGGGTTTGAGCTTCCTCATCATGAATTGCCAGACTTACAATGTAATTTATGTTCATTAACCATGCTCAATAAAATTGTAGTTTATCTGTTAAGTGTTTTCTTATTTGTTTGTATTCATGCATGTAGGTGAGTTTTTGACAATGCATGAGTAGCCTTCATTTTATAGGGTTAGGGTATATGTAATTGAGATTACTGTAAAGACCAAGATCAGCCTGTGACCCAAGCATTTCATTGCAAACGACTGCTTAATGTAATCGTTGTGCATATAACAATAAACTCTTGAATCTTGAATCATAACTTGTTAACTTTAATAACGTAACATCTTATTATAGATGTACATGTGACAGCTTGTACTAAAAGGAGGCACTGCAGGTTCAAAGCATTGCAAATACAGGAAATATACGGCACGTTGCTTTCCGTGTTCCGCTCGCAGTTCAGAGCAGAATACAGATAATTATCTTTCAGCACAGTTTCAGTGTTTATCTGTCGAATATGTTGCTAACATGAATTACTGTAGGATACCCTTTTCAAAATAAAAGCACTCCAGCTTTTCTGTGCACAGAATCCATTCATTTGTTTTTAAAGTAGTTTTATTGTGAAATATTTGCAGGAGCGGAAGATGCACGGCTTCATACTGTATAGTACTGGTATTTATTTGAGTACACAGGACTACTTTTAAACAAGGAAATACTGTAGTTATACTAGAAACCTCTGATAGGCTGTAGTTATATTAAAAGTTAACGTAAAGAAACTTCAGGTGATAGGCTCTCTCTCTCTAGTTCTGTCTCTCTCTTACTCACACACTCACTCACACATCCATGGTCATTTTCAAGGTAAACCCTATGTAAAGACATAGCGCTGGTGGTAGAAGCTCCGCTGCAGAACCGAGGCTGAACTGCAGCCGGTGTGAACAACGGACAACCGCGAAACGCAGCCGTTATGCAGAGCAGCAGGCGTCATTCATAAAGTACTGATATTAATAAAATCAGGTATTGTAACATTTTTAACGGCTGGGTATCGCGATACCTTTCTAGTAACGGTATACAGTGCAACATTAGAGGGCACTGTACAGTATATGGAGCCACAGGGAGATGGTAGAAGAACCCTGCTGCAGAGTGCACACAACCTCAGACAGGAAGAGCACGAGTGGCCAAGGCACCACGCCAAGCCAAAGCTGGAGCAGCTTCAAATCTGAGCGTCCTTGAATGACCCAACCAAACTTTGAACTAAACTCTACAAAAACAAATCATTCAGAGACCCGAAATACACAGTGAACTAACAATCCACATCAAGTCTAACAAAACTTCAAATTATCAGCAAGGAATCTGCTCAGAAATAAATATACAACTCTTTTGAAAGCAAGTCAAGAAAACTTCAAGCTTGAATCTTAAAAAAAGATATATATTCTACTGTACTGTATTTTACTGCTACTTTCTAAACCAGCTCCCATATTTTAGGGTTCTGATTTATGGCATAAAAATGTTGCTTGACCAATTTTAACTGAACAACTATGTGGGGAAAAAATTATGGGTTGTAAAAAACTTTATGAGGCTTAGTCATTTTTTACTTTTTATATCATCAGCAACTGAGGCCCTTTATCATAGTAGAAAGGTTCAGTGACTAGCTCAAGGACACAGCAGCAGGATTCACACTCACTTTTGCAGGGCTACAACATCAAAGACTTTGGTTACAGGAAAGGACAGGTAAGGATAGTTGTGGTTGAATTCCAGTCATTAAAATATGTTCCCAAAACTGAAGGTTCTAAATAAAAGTCATTGCACATTCAACTCTTTGGTGTTTCGCTTTAAATCATAACTGAACCATACACTATATCTTTCTTTCATGAACTAATTATCTTTTATGACAGCTGGAATGTTAACTCCTGCACATTCAGCTGAATTTGAGATGAAAGTCTGATAATTACAATATTAATGAGTCGATGTATTGATTGATGTATTGAGCTTTTCAAAACCCTGTAGCATAAAGGACCATATTAGCAAATTAATGAATTGGTGTCTTTACACTGAATTTAGTTTTCTGCAAGATTTTAGAACCTTTTATTATCCCTTATTCTCATTTTGAGAAACTCCATTCTATTTTTACTTAGTATTATTCAGTTTACATGTACACTGTAGTTTAGCTTTGTAATTTCATTTGTTTCTTCTTCTATGTCTTTTGTGTGCGTGCAGTTTATGCATAACTGCAATTACCCTTTGGAATGAATCAAGCCATCTCTCAATGACCTACAAAATGTGGGCACTGTGAGACTCCACAACACTGAAGAAGTGGAAACATTGCTACTAACAGCGGACCAATAGCAACCTTGTAAGCCTTGCTCAGTCGCAAGTAGAACAATAAGTACAACCTGTTTGTCTAAAAGCTCGTACTGGTCAGAGGTTCATCCGACAGCAAAATAATGAGCCACAACATTAGAAGCACAGAACCAGACATGATGGAAGAGCAGCACAGTGTCCACACTTGGATCAACTGGACAGAGGGTGAAAGCAAAGCAACCTGCAAGTGCAACACGTGTCACAACGTCTCGACAACGTTTTGGAATGATGTTTGATTTCCTTTGTAGAAAGAACTTCATGTCATTTAGTTCAACTAGAAGACTCCATGATGTGTTCGTTCTGTGCTTTTATTTTAGAATCTCAGTAACTATAATCAAATTGGAGGTGTTGTAGAACGTTGAAAAGGTAGTGGGTATGTAGCATCAGTACCTGTCAGCCAACCATTGACAATGTAGACTGACTGTTGATTGACTCTAACTAAAGAAATAAAGTCTCTCAAAAAGTTTCACAGTGTAAGCTGCGTGATGTCAAGGTGCTTGCCTTTTTGACTGCAAACCGACAAGCATATGCAGTATTAGTGAACTTTTATGATGCTGTTTTGTGTTTGCTTAATGAGCTTTCTGTGCCAAGAAGTCATTATTTCTGAGCACATGTGGGCAGAAGTGTTTCTAACTAAATAAAAACCTGAGAAAGTTGTTTGTGGAGTGCGAAAGAAAGAATATATGACACATGGCCGGCGGACACAGTTTATCATGCATTACATTATTGTGGTTAACCTTTCTAGAACTGTTGTATTAAGCCAAGTTACTGTATGTATTATGGCTGAAGCTCAAATTTTCCTTTGTTGAACATCACACCTCTAACAAGCAACATGAAGATAGCTTATACATAACGTTTAAAGAACCTGTGGTCCAAACAATACAAGATACACCTCACATAACAATGTGATGTGGCTTGTAAAGCAACAATGATGACTGTAGGTGAATGAAACCCTGCACCCTCGCCAATAAAAGTCAATTATTTGACATCCGACGCTTTGATTGCTGATGGACACAAGGCCCTTGTTTTCATGCTGTAAAAAGTCTGATCTCCATACTCTTATCTGAATGGCATGTAAGCAGTTGTTTCTGACAGCTGCAGAGTACAGTATGTACAGCCAACACAACACATCACAACACCCGCCACAGTTTGTCAAGAGTTCTGGCTCAGTAGGGCCTTGTTCAGTCCTAACATCCGTCTCAAGTGATCTGATCACAAGTGTTGGTCACCAGTGTTCACACCTGACATTATAATAATTCTCCTGTGACCACTCATGATCAGATCTCGCTTCCCTGCTCTATATGCATTATGCAAATACAGACATGCGTTGTTTCTCTTCGCACCAAATTAGGTTGTTTTATCAATCCTGACTGTAAGGATGGGTCCATTGGCAGTGTGAGAGAGAGAGTGTGTGTGTGTGTGTGTGTGTGTGTGTGTGTGTGTGTGTGTGTGTGTGTGTGTGTGTGTGTGTGTGTGTGTGTGTGAGAGAGGAAGAAAGAAAGGGCAGAGTGGAGCCAGGAGATTCAGTATGCTCCAGGTAGCTCGACTATGAAATAAAAAATTCACTAAAAAAAAAAAAGATATATATATAGAAAATCAATATGTGGTGGTCAATGTTAATATTGTAACTGTTGCCACAAATAAATCAATGTATGAGAAGTGTAAATATACTCTCAGTTCATAATGAAATTGTAGCAGGTCAGCGGACGTCAGCTGAGTAGGTATATATATTTATATAGTACAAAAAGTACTATACTGTACAAATAGTTTGTGTGAGTTATCTACTAGCTAATTTCATAATTACACTTTACAAAAGGTCACAGCATTAAAACTTAAACAATATCTCATCTAGTAAAGATCTTAGTTGCTAGGAAACTTCTGTACCAATGTCCTTATCATAATGACATCAACTATATGCACCGAGAGTTAATGTAGCACAACAACCTGCAGCAAATCACAACAAGCAGTTATGCGGCATATAGTGTAAGCTGATCACAACCTGTTTTGATTCTAGCTGGTGACCTTTGTTTCATGTCATCCTCCTCTCTCCCTCACCACTCCCTGTCTGAAACTACAATGATCTGTCTAATAAGGGTAGAGGGGCGCCTCTCAATGTCATCTTAATAATGAGGATATTTCAAGTTATATTAAACCTTACTGCCAATATGATGTTAACATACTTTGTTTCTTATAAATGTGACTCAGAATTTGTAATATGCATTTGAGAATAAGAAGTGTAAAATTAAACAGTCCAACAGACATTATATCACATAGTGACATAACAAAAAAATGTCATCTCAACTATTTGTTATCGAAGATATTGTATTTTGTGTTATTTTTCCTGTAGTTTAGTATCATTATTGAAAGTCATGTCCGAATGTCGGCCATATTTCATATAACCTATCTGCCTATTTAATCTATCTTTAATCTCTTTTAAATCTTCACAGTGGGAGGCGGGACTCTGCATGGGGCCTTCGAACAGTTTCAGGGGAAGTGAAAAAATATTACATTAGTAATTACATTAATTATCAAAAGGAGATGAGGTCATATAACATATCTTTGAAAAAAAAATAAAGAGAGTGTTCAGTGGAAAAGTAGCCTTCCCAGATTAATAACAGCCTTTGGACAGACAGCACCAAACGCTACCACACACACACTTCAGTACAGTTATTGGAACACATAGCCACAGCTGTTCGGAAACAAACTGCTTCACTCGTCAAACTTCTCGTAACTGCAGAGGATGTGGCAGCAGGCGAAGAGGGTTAGCATAAGCATCAGACTGACACTAACACAACAACAACTACATAATCACAGTGAAATACAGGGATCCAACAAAGTTATCAGTTCAATGTGAAGTCACAGGAGTGAGGTTTCAGTTTGAAGTTCAGATGAGTAAATTATACATCCTCAGGCCATAATGTGCTCAAAGTGTAAAGGTTTGTATTTCAAAAACATTTTTTAAAGCAATATTATGAGGTAGCATTTCAAACAAAATCAAATGAGTCACAGTGACAGAGAAATCCCCAGCTATAGACATGACCCTGTGTGTGTGTGTGTGTGTGTGTGTGTGTGTGTGTGTGTGTGTGTGTGTGTGTGTGTGTGTGTGTGTGTGTGGTCCATGTGTGTCGGTGTCTTGAACATACAGTAAATGTATCAGGTACAACAAAGAGCACAGTGTTTAGACTTGTAGAAAGGTTGTTACTGAGCTACCTTTATCTCTTCACATCACATCATATTTGCAGTATACCTGTCCGTTTGTCAAAGCCCCTTGGCGAGGATTATAAACTGATTAATAAGTACTTCATGTTAGCACTACCTCCAAGCATCATATCAGTATGCAAACTGCCGCTGCCTAATAAGACAATTGTGCAGCGATGTAAGATACAAAAATAAAATTCGGACATACAGTATCTATCATTACAGCTTATAGCTATTTATATTTGATGCGAAACAGAAACAATGTCCCCAATGCATAGATCAGTACATATCTTGGTCAAAGGTATACAGTATATATAAACAATGGGCATGGGCACCCTGGAATGGAATGGCTATGCACTGTTTATTGAGACACATTAGGGCTTTGTGATATGACCATTTCTGTGACAATAGAAAAACTTGTGAACGTAAGACAGAACATTGGAATTCCATGGGAAACAGGAGAAGGACTCCTTGTGTGCAGGTCATACACTAACCCGAGGGTTGGTGGTAGGGTTGGGTATCATTTTGATCTTTTTGCAATACCAGTGCTAAATAGATACTTTTTAACAGTTGTGCTTAAACGTGCCACAACCGATACTTTTCTCTTAAAAAAACAACAAATGAGACTCAACAATAAAAATGCCTTTTTTTCAATTGCTAATATAAATTGGAAGTTTAAATTTCACAAATTAACTATTTACAGTTTAAAGTATGCTTAACTTAAATACACAAAGACAAGTGTTGGAATCCTTTTATGTAAAATAAAGCCACTGTTGACTAGAGTTTGTGGTAGTTTCTTGCTAACTGTAGGCTAACGTTACATGGTGACAAAGCCATGTAGTGTTAGCTCTTTATGTGTGTTGATGTTTATGTAGCTCAGGCACTGCAACGAGGCACCTAAATCTGCATTGTGATTTGTTCCAGTAGGTATCGGCCGTTTGCCTGATTGGCACCAGGTTTTGGTACCTAACTGAAGTCGGTGGTTTGATCCCTGGCTCCTCCAAGCCGCCCGCCAAAACGTCAGTATGTGAATAATGTGTGATAGAAAAAGTGCTGCATGATGTACGAATGTATAAAAGCAGTCCATTCACAATTTACCCAACATCATCATCGCTGACAAGCAACTCATTAGAGGAGTTAATGGTAAATGGTTTGTATTTATATAGCGCTTTTCTAGTCTTGATGACCTTGAGCGCTTTACAGTACAGTTTGACATTCACCCGTTCACACACACATCCATACAGTGCATCTATTAGCAGCACTTTTTACTTCTATGAGGGGTAATTCTGGGTTCAGCATGTCCTTGGGCAAGATGGTGAAGACTGGGATCAAACTGCAGACCTTCTGGTTGGAGGACAACTGCTCTACCCCTAAGCCACAGCCGCCCAATGTGATGTATGTCTTCAATATTCTAGTATGGCCCTTGAGGGACATTATAAAATGTTTACTGGGTAAAAGATTCCCCACCCTTGACCTAAATTGTGCAATAGAAGTTAACTATACTGTGTGATGTTATCCCAGGTTATTGTCTCCTCTCTCACCCTAGGAAATTAACAGTGTTTTAGTATTTTAGCTAACGAGTGAGTGAATCCAGCCTCTGAATGACTCGTGGCTCTGCTGTGAACAGCACAGGTAACTGCAGTGATGCTAGGTTAGAAGGAACAACTGCACTAAATTAGATTAGTTTGGATATGCTGACTGGATTAACTGAGGTGAGTCAGTTTGTACTACTGCATGGCAGTGACACCTGTAACCATGTTAACTGTGCACAAAGATGGTGGCAGCTAAATCCTCATAATGCTGCATCAGTGTAACAAAATTTAAATTAAAAAAATGTATCATTAAAACCTAGACTAAAGCTAAATCAAACCCAGCTAACACAGCTACAAAATACTCAGTTTTCTCATATACTCTTGTATTAGGTGTAGAGCTGATCAATCAATTAATTGATCCACAGAAAATGTATTGGCAACTGCAGATTCATCAAATTATCAATACCTGTAGCTCTATTGTGATGAAGCCATGCTATCAATCCTTCTGTTACTATGTCCTCTTACACCTCTGTATCACCTTAAACCACAAAACCAACATTGCAGCCTTTAGAATTGATTTGTTGAACCGAACTGATCCATGGTGACCAGTAAAGCTACCACAAAACCTCATTCTGTTTTGGCAAGAAGAGATAAATTCATACCAGACATCATTACCTTCGGAATGTAACAAGAACAATAGGTGAGCCCTGTACAGCGACAAGCATGTCCGCCTGTACTTGCAAGCAAACACACACTTGCCAAACTAAATTACAACGGCCTCATAAGCCACAGCACCATTTGGAGTAGTGGCTTAACAACGTGATGTAATCGCAACATTCCACCGTTACACTATTACAGTTTCCCAGAAAGTGAAGACAATCAGAAGGTAACTGACCAAAATCATTTCATATTGTCATTAAATAATCTTCTCTTGGTCCAGCTCGGTTTCCTTCACTCCACCTGTATCATACCCTGGGTTATTTTAAACCAATGGGACGAACCCAAGTTTACTGCTTAGCCCCTTAGTCCAACATGGTGCATTATTGGTCGTGCACAATACACTTGAGGCATAGCATGAGCAGCAGAGATCAGCAGCTCCAGCACTCTGCCTGTGTCTACATAGGAGGCGTCCAGGAAGGTCACCTGCATTGTGGAATGCCCCAAAGCCCAACACATAACCACTGTGGTTACACACTTACACAGAAAAATAGACTTTCAGGAGGAAAATAAACTTTAGATCTAATTTATAGGTTTATGATGATGTAGGACAGACGACTGAAAAATGCAACGGAAACACTTTCTGTGTGCATACCCTGTGACACATAAAAAGTAGCTAAACTAAGTTATCTAAACTTAGTTATCTAAACTTAGCCACAGTTTAGATAATTTGATTACATACTGACTGTTATATTTTAAAGATAACAGTCAAACATTTTCACTCAATTATTTTTATTCAATTTATTGTTCAGACAAATTATCTATTACCTATCATTTGTTTGTTTTTTTCTGATTCCACACTCCTTTGATTCTACCAATACTCAGATTTTATGCATTTAATAAATGTTTATGCTCTGTTTCCTTGTGCTAACCAACAACTATTTTCATTACTGATTAATCTACTGGTTATTTTCTCAATTAATCAATTGGTCTATAAAATATGTATTATATTGTGTGAGAGACACTCAAAAAACACTCAAAAACACTCAAAAAACTTTCATCAACATATTCTACAGCCAAAGTTTTCATTTTCACATTTCTCCCTTTGTCCAACCATCAGTCAGAAACCCACAAAGATCCACTCTTCTATAATGTAATTCAAGGAAAGCAGCACTGCGGAGCACACTTGACTTAAAATGAAAGAAGCAGAGTAGATAGAGTGTGGTGAAAGATGTAAAGCTTAAAAAGCAGCCTTGATGGTTTCCTACAATATTTTGTACATTAGCTATGGAGAGGGACGTGCCACAGTGCAGCTGCATTGGCTGCAAATCTCTCTCAACACATGAAATAACTACAGTGGAGTCCTGGGGCAGCTCAATTAAAAGTGCTGTGTTAAGTTAAGATAGAGTGTATATGGAGAACATGCCATACCTATTTATGCTTAATTAGTCCTCCAAATGTCTGGGTAATTAAAGCCACACCATGATACCCTAAAATAACCGCTTCAAAATAATTTTGCTGATACACAAACTTGATACGCGTCATTGCCACATTTGCTGCTGGAACATTGCAACCTGTTTTACTGCATACATCACACACCAACAGCCAGAGCTAGTAGCTAGCTATAAGAGACAACTAGCTCACCATTCTCAGTGTGGCGAGAAAGTGACTGAGTAAGAACACGAACAACAGTAAATACTGGAGCATATTTCACTCGTTGGCGAGATGCAGGATACAGGACCGATGCCAACCTGGTGTTGTTGTTGTTGGAGTAAATAAGGCACAGCGCCGGGCGACATTGCATCAATCGAATTTTAGGAGTTGTTGCTATCAGCTAAGAGAGTCAGAGTGTGTGTGGCAGCACACTGCTAGTATCTTATCAGGGTTTCTGCTGGTACCAGTTCTTGCCAGGGCAAAGGGAAAATCAATCCAATCAATCAATTATCAAAACCAACGGCTTGGTGACTCGCCCAAACAGGTGTTTAGTTGGGAAGATGAAGACACTCATATGTCCAAGTTGGGTTAGCTTAGCTCTTATCCATCTCTCTTCCCCTCCAGTAAATACTACACTATGTCCATTATGGCTGACTTAAGTAAGATGACTACCTATAACACTTCTCTGAGGCTGCGGCAACACGCTGGTACTGATCTCTCACACCAGGAGAGACTTCCCACAGTAAACCCACGAAGCCGGTCTGAGTCACATTTGAACAGGTGCAGTCAGCCTGTTGAAGCACTGGAGACGAATGAACTGTCAGTAAAAAATAACCAACCACTCATGTTATTATCATCTGTTTGTTTACCTGCATAGAGAAAGAGAGAGAACGTGGATTAGTGATGGAAGATAGAGCTCAGTGAGGAGGGAGCAGGCAAGGAGAGGAGGAGAGGAAAGGAAAGACGAAAGAAAAATAAACTCCACATATAGGAGGTGTGCATGGATGGGAAGCCGATATGTCTGATATTCCAAGATTCAAGAAATGGATGAAAGTTCCATATATAAAAAATGTGGCTTGAAATATCTAAATTACAATATATAAATGAAGATACTCTTAATAAATAAATTATTTTTTCAGTAATCGCCTCAGCCACATTGGCCCAATTAAAAACCTCTTGATCCACAACAACATTAAATCGATTGTTATAAATAAATTTGTCTTGACTTTAAACCAAGTAACTAATAGATTTAAGTAACACATATATAAATAAGGTAGTTCTGCATAATGAGTGTAATAAAAACAAACGAGTGAGGGCGTGAGTGTTTATAATGAAGAGTGTCAGGCCTTTTATATTTACTGCCCTCAAACTACTTGTGGAGCAGACAAGATGTGCATGCATGGGTTATAAATTATGTCAAAGGAAAAACACAATGCTTTAGATCGAATGATGTTTCACCTTTTAAAAGGAACACCAGTAGTTTCAAACTTACGCCTGCTATTTAAGGAGCATACAGATTTGGTTAATTGTTACTGTTTCAAATCTGTGGTGTTGTAAATGTGTGAAAAGGCGTAAAGAACAACATGGTGAACTGAGGTGAATCAGTTCCATGTGATAATGTGACGGCGTCACAAAGGCCGAGTTGTAGAGGATAAACCACATGTTTCATTTGCACAGTAGTCATTGATTAAAGATGCCTTGATCGAGGCTGAGCTCACCACTCCTCACTGTATGTGTGCTTGTGGTCCAGGTATTAGTCATGTTGTGGGGACCTACATCTATTTACAGTCACATTATAGGGACTTTTCTTCCTTATGGCCCCAAAAAGCCATTCCCTATGAGGTAAATCATTACATTTTAAGATAAAGACATGCTTTAAGGTCAAGTTTGGTTTAGGTTTGGGTCAAGGTTAATGGAATAGTTCACCCAAAAATGATAATTCACTCATTATCTACTCACCCCTATGCCTATGGATGGGTGGGTGAATCCAATACAACTGAAGATATTAGGGACTTATCTTCAGACATAAAAAAACAACAGAAAAAACACATAACATGCCTCTGTACTGCTCGTGTGGTGTCATCCAAGTGTCCGTAAGCCCCGACTATTCGACTCAATACAAGGTAATTTATACCGTCTTGTAATCCTATAAAAAAACACCAGAAGTGGATAAGCTAGCGGACTTTAGCATTTCCAACGATCCCTGAAAGAACCTCTTAGGAAGAAATCAGAGGACATTTAGGTTTAAAACTTGGTGTAAATTACACAGTTTTCCAGTCGAATATGAATGTCGGGGCTTGCAGACACTTGGATTACACGTGTGCGCGTGCTGTGTGTGTGTTGTGTGTGTGTGTGTGTGTGTGTGTGTGTGTGTGTGTGTGTCAGGGCTTGTTGTATTGAATTGACAACTGTCACCCTAGGGCTGGGGCGTCCGTACAGACTTGAAACAAGTTACAACGCATCACACACCAGAAAGTAGTAAATTAACTGAACATTCAATGCAGTTTGCTTTATGTGTCTTTAATTCTTTTCAACAGTGCCATCATTTAAAAAAATAACTGTTTGCAACTTGCAGTATGACACAACTACACTACTGCAAACCATGAGCCTGCTGTATAAGAGTATGCTGTCCATACAAGCTCCCACAAACCAGTGACAAACAGGCAAGTGACACATTATGCTTTTCTGGTTTTAACATTTCCTTTAATGTGTCAGCTTTTCTATGTATGCAACACACGTGCCTACCAGCTTGTTTGGCTTGAATTGTTTCAGCAGAACAGAGGCCATTTTTTCCACGGCTACAGCTGTGTTCACAGGTGACCGGGACACCTCTTGGTATGGGGTGTGATATTTCCGACACACGCAGTCTTAGCGGTAGACGAGCTGACCATTCGAGCAGAGCTGGCTTTTAGGAAGAAAAAAACACTGCTGCAGTGTGAGAGAAACGATGTGTCTTTGAGCATTACAGCATGTAAACCCATACTAGGAGGTCCAAATGTATTAACCTGTAAATGGCCAAGATGTGGCCACTTGAAATACTCTCAGATGAACAGTGATTCTGCCTTCAGTAGCTCCTTGAAGTCTTCCTGTTTGAATGATGTATAACTTGTGATGCATGCTATTGCTTCGGATTTGTAAAGAAAAATACCACTACCTATTATGCATCAAAGTACCTTTTTAATATAGCGGCCTAGTTTTTTATTTCCCTGAATACAATAAATAAATCATGTACAGCTCTGCAACGTTAGTCATATTGGCATTATCAAAGATATTTGTTCTGTGATTTAAATGATGCTTGATTGACAGGTTGTAATTTAATTACCTCCCAATGCGATCAGAAACAGATGACAACAAACGTCTGAACGTCTGTTGCTGTGATAAAAAATCGTTTTACTGTGTTTATATTTCTAATCCTGTGTCTATTTTTGGCGCCGATATTGACAGTGTTCTCTTGTGAATCTCATCAGTATTACTAGTAAGACCGGCTGGTGTCCTAGTATGATGCTGCCCTGAACGTCACATCTCGACACCCAGACAGGAACAGCTTCCCGCGGACACTTGCTTAATCGCACACGCTTGTATTTCCTGGCAGCCTCGGGAAGGCATCGTGTTAATACGGTAACCATCATGACAACAACATGTCACCTATCGGCCCTACAAACTACGGCGGGGCAAGAAGGACAGTTTAGAGATATTTGTAAACACGCCTACAGCCAACTTTGCACTGGCAAACATGTCTATCCGGGGTTAATGGCTCATGTTTGGTCAAAACGAGGCTTGCGCTGGAAACTCACTCTCGTGTTTGTTCAGTGTCGGTGACAGAGCTGTGAATGTGCACGGGTCCAAACCTTTCAAATCGCCAAGATCCCTGCAGCTTCCTCTGCATGCGAGATGGGAAGTTCGTGTTGCCAAAGCGAAAGCAAGAGTTACATCAGTGAGATGAAATACGCCTGACACAGAAGTAAAAGTCAGCCCCACGCTGCCAGGCGAGCATTAAGCTGCTAACATGGCCCAGGGCTCCACACTGTGAGGGGAACTGGAACTCGGGTCCATGGAAGTCCCTCAAGTCTTCATTCACAGCAAAACAAGAAACCGCTAGTCCGGGAACGTGCTGTTCACTGGCACGCGCAGAACCTCGAGCGAAATACCAGTCAATTTAATTCGCCCCACGCCTTTTCTTGAATTTAACAACCACAAACAACAATTTGCAAATAAGTTTCTAAATTCCCACGACCCGTTGTTCAATTCGGCGTTAATCAAACGTACCAGAGATGAACTAAAAGGGAAACTTTTCTCATAATTTTCCCTCCTTTCCTGTTTATCTCATATAGACAGAATACACCACCGTGGGCGTACAGGAGCCGCGTTAACCAGTTGCAAAGTTCAAATATTCCGGTGGTAACGCGCTGCACGGCGGACAAATTACACCCCGAACTGTCATTAAGATTCGATCGGTTCTGGAAAGCTCCAAGTCATGTTCACCCGTGTGCGCACCGTGTGCCGGTTGGCAGGGCAGCGCTGAAATGCGCACATTTTGAAACGCAGTTCGGCGAACACCGATTCCCTCCATCTGACATTAGAACATATTAGTGTCTGTGTTCAAAGCGTCAACCCCTGCTATGAGCGTTTAGCTCCGGGAGCGTAACGTACGCCCACCGAGCTGCTGCTCTGTCAAGTGCCCGGTTGCGTGAGGCTGTCATTGGCCACACTGTTGTCAGAAAATGCCCCAAAATATGAAACCTACCGCATATGCAAGACGAAGCTGGGGTCCGAAGATTATCTCAAGTCCCGGTGTCGGTGCATTCCTCCTCAGCTGGAACCAGTGTTGATCTCCGACGGCTAAACTGAACGGGACACAGCGCCAGGGTTTAACCTGGAATGACCCGCGCTAGTGCAAATCAGGCGAGGACGACGCGTGTGTCTGTGTGTGTACTGTGTGTGTGTGTGTGTGTGTGCGGGCGTGTGTGTGTGTGTGTGAGTGTGATCAGAGTGTGCGGCGGTGAGAGTCTGTGCTGTGGAGGCAAAAAAAAAAACAAAAAAACTTCAACATGGAGCCGAAAAGAAACGTTTAAAAAAGCGCCACAGTAACTTGCAGCGCTCCGACTGTTCGCTACGGGGAATCAGAGGGCCGGATCGCGGGCAGGAACCGAGCAAAATGAGCCTCGCCCCAATTACAAACTCTCAACTTCTCTCCGTCTGTCTCCATGACAGGAGGCCGACATGCCAACAAGGCAGGAAACACACGGCTCCAACCTGCGGCGTGTGTTCGACAAAGCAGCATTACAGGATTTATTTAAACGATCAATAGTAATGATGGTAATATAAATGCTACAACAACAATGCAATAATAACAACGATGATAATTAAAATATTACAATATTTACCAATAATAATAAAATTGGTAATAATATTGCTAATCGATCCATGATCTATATCACTTGTTCTTTGAGGGTCGCAGGGGGGAGCTGGAGCTAATATGCTATAAATTATTATAAAAGTATTATTAGCACACTATATTATTTATTTTAGTTTAATGTATTTAATCATCGCATGTATGTGTATATATAAGCCCCCCCCCCCCCCCACACACACACACACACACACACATTTAAACCAGTGGGAAGCTGTGATCACTTTTAATTGGGCTCAAATTTCATGTGTTTTGTTCTTTGCTCTATTTGTGTATTCGTTTACTGGTCTTTGTGTTTGTTAATTGTACTGTATCTGTCTGCACAATTTTTCATTATTTTCTTGTTTCTTACCTGCTAAGGGACAATGATGTTAATAAGCAGAGGCATTTACATTTTGTATTTTATACTAATCAACAAATAAATCATCACTACGTATGAATGTAAGTATGTATGTATTTATGTATATATGTCTATATAGTATATAATGTGTTTGTAAATAATGACGTGTTTTATGGGCAGAGAGCAACAGGTGTTGCTGTGGCTGAGGGGTAGAGCGGTCGTCCTCCTACCAGAAGGTCGGAAGTTCGATCCAAGTTGTCCTTGGGCAAGATGCTGAACCCTGAATTGCCCCTCATAGAAAAAAAAGATCTGCTAATAGATTGAGTGGTCAAGACTAGAAAAGTGCTACGTAATACAAAGGAGGTGGCAGAGAGTGAGAGTTTTAGTTGTGGTAGGTGTCATCCAGGTGGAACAACTATTTTCTATTTAAAGATGTAGCCGAGTATTGGCGTCCTGAGTAGAGAGTGAAGTCACACTTCCCCAGTGTGTTGTAGTCTAATCTCTGTTCTTTGTTTTGGTAGTGGGCCTGTGGTCATGTTAGTGCATGTGAGACCCTCCCTGTGAAACTGTTGCCCCCCCCTTCATTTATAAAGCGAGATAGATTCAGTTACAATATGCCATGATGTAACACGGCACCCGGGAGGATATGCAAATTTCTTCCCTTTTTTTGTACTGTAAACACACCTGTCACCCCTGTTCCCATTAAACCAAAAACACCACAGTAATTTGCAAAACCTTATTTTCAAAATAGCAAGAGTGCAGTGCCCGTTGTAAACCTGCCTCTTCGGAATGGGCTTGGTCTGTGGTAATACTGGTTGCAGCTTTCGTTCTGAAACTGTAAAAGTGACCAGCAGTAATTGAGCGACAAGTTAAGACTGGCTGCAGGACCCGGTCTACAGAACCCTGAAGCTGCTCCACCGCTGCTGCACAAAGAGCTGTTCATCTGTTTATTCAAAGTTCGGTGAAGCTCGACTCAGTATGCAGAACACAGAAATGGATAGTCAGTTCTTGTTGTCTTTGTCGTGAGTGCGCTGTTGATCGACAATGTCACTGACGTTGATTTGTTCCAGTCACCGTTCCTTCAGAGCGCTGCCTTCCTGTTCATTCATCCTGTTCAAGTTTATTATTTTGAACTTATCACGTGTCCCGATCGCATTAAATTTGACTCTGTACTTCCTTGGGCCAGTAACAATGCACACGGCAAGTGTGACGCCAATATCTTGAGACAGGTATTTACAGCATTGTTTGATAAGATGTGGGCTATGCACAGCACATCATGGCATGGCTACAAATGCAAGACTTAGCAAAGCCCTGAAATTAGTTTTAAAAACACAAATTTATCGATCGAAAGCCAAACACTTACAGGAGCACCAACTCTTCAATGACATCTATTGGACCAGTTTGCATGACAGCTAGCTGGATTGTTTTACCTTTTGTTGGCTCTCCAGTCCACAGATTGACTTTATTTGGTGTGGTTGTGTTTTTTTTTTGCTGCTGCTTTCATCCGGCTTTGCAACACCCATACACCGACGTGTAGGCACTACTTTGCTAAGATCATGAACGGAGGAGTTGTGGCTGATGAAACATTCCTTTTGTTCTGACATGCTTGTGCTCCTGCGATGTCTTGCGGTAGTGACTAATGTTAAAATGTATGCAGTAGGAGACAGGTTGTAGAAATGAATATGTGAACAATGAGGAAGTCTGGACTTCAAGACACCTTCAGTCATTACATTGTAAAGGCAATTACATTACGTGATCCTAAAGCCTAGCTAATTCTTTGCGCAGTCATAGTGTGACGTCAATGTCTTAACAAAGATATATTATAGCATGTATGTCCCATGCATTTTCTAAATGCTTACAAGAATACTGAGTGATGTTAAAGCTAAATTTTCCATGAGCAATTTGTATTTTACATACTACTTCTGCTTACATGCTGATGTTGCTCATATTGTGAGTGGTGGTTGGCATTAGGCAATAGCCCACTGACGATGCCAGCTCTATGGTTGCTGACTAATTTATTATTACTAACTACAACTTTGATTTTGACTGAAGCTTTCATAAGTCTTATCTGTTCATTGCCCTGCAACTATAAACACCTGTGTTTAGCTTCATCGGGTGTCTTTGATGTAAGAATACAAATTTAAATTAGTATTTGTTTCTGCTTTTTTTCTGGTGAGGTAACTGTGACTTCCACTTTTCTACAGGGTCCACATATGCATTTGCATGTGCTCATGTTCACCAAATCTTAAATGACAAAAGTATTTTATGTTGGTCACCAAACTACTTGGCAAGTTGGAAATAGAAAAACTCTGCTGTTCTCATAAATAGCTTGGTAACTTTGACCCTCTCTGACCAAAACTAATTTGCTTTTTTCAAACCTTTTTCCAACTTCAACATCATTTTTTAACTTCAACATTATAGAATAAATATTGCCTCGTAATTACATCAGTAATGTAGTTAGACATTTTCTTCTGGAATGTCTTACTACAGTTTCCGATAAACTGGCTCTAAACTTGTGGCAGAATCGCAGCTTGCAAGTAAATTATTAGTGGAAGGTTTCAAAGTCTTCTGGCAGCGATTTGTGACCATCGCTGTCATGCATACAGTACCTTAGATGGCACTGATCACTTGCTGTGTGCCTGTTCTCTTACCTTATATCACCTTTGCTTTTACGTACTGTATGTTTAACTTGGACAATTTCCAAGTGTATAAAAGGGCTGTAGTTTGGCTGCTTTAGTACAGGAGTGGAAGTTCTTTTCACACCCAGTGAAGACATTAAAGAGAGGCATGTACATGATCTACCATTGTAAAGGAATTTCAGCTTCAACAGACATAATGACAGCTTACGAAATCAGGCTGGGATCTCACAACAGTCGTACACAATCTCGGTTTATTAACTTCAGACCATTCCTGGAGAGATTTTTTGTAATCTTTATGTAGACTTCAACTTTATCTACTTGTTCAACAGCCTGTAGAGAATGTGCAGGAACATTTTGTTTTTAAATAAAGATGTGTGTGGGTTATGAGCAGCAGTAAAAATAGTAAAAAGACTGCAACATAATGTGTCTTTGTGTTTACATTTGTTACATTAGCTATTGGGTTACTGTTAGCAGGTGAATGTTCTCAGTGCCCCGCCTCTTCTACCATGTTTCCTTCTTGTCAGTGCCAGAACTAAATCTTTGATTCTAAGGGACTGACACCAAAGCCTGAGTTTACTGTTTTAGTTTTTTAGCACTTGACACATTTTATGCTGTCAAACTCCATCACAGCTAAAGTTGAAAGTATCTCAACATAATGTCACGTTGCCCGTGAAAGACTGACGGAATAAGAGCAACACAACCACACAACAATATGGTAAATACAGGGCGCAGTCCAAATAACAAAGCAAATTCCAAATAGATACTGTTCATGTTGGGGTGAATTTTTGGTTTTAAGATGAATTTGAGCAACCTGACAATTCAAGGCGAACACACACACACACACACTTTATTATAGAGTGTGTGGAGCCTGACAAGACAATCGCAGAAGCAGGATACCGCTGTGGCATGCCAAACCACAGCTGCATATGTAAACCACATGACCTGTTGTGGTACGCAGGAAAAAATGCAGAACCTGTTTGCATGAATTGTGCCTGCCCCTGAGAAGAACATTGTGCTACTTATCCAAGTGAGCGCCGTACTTCCCAGGTCACATAATTGTACCAGGGCAAATTAGTTCATATTGCACAATTTACATTTTTATGTTCCCAAGAGGTGATAAATCCACAAAGATAAGTCTCAACAAACTGTAGGTTCTAAGCCTCATTTAGCTTGTTTTGGTTTCACCGCACATTTGCTGTTTGGGTCAGCCTCATATCTGTCGAAAGAAACTGTTTACAACTAAAAGCAGTTATTTATAGTTTTCTTTTTCTGTCTCTAGAAGAAAAAAACAGTTTTATATCTAAGGAGTTAGTGGGGACAATACAGCTAAAGATGTAGGTGTATGTGACAGGAGGTCAGAAACACAACTACAACAGTAGCTGGTACTAACTACTTAGGCTGTAAAATGCAATGCTTCTTTTTTAAATGATTTTTTCTTTACACAAATAACAAACATTAATGTGATGTTAATGTTTCAGATTTAATTAAAACTTCAAAGTACATGTTAAAAATATTTTTCATGACTGACAAGTTTGGTTATAATTGGTTATTTGCACTTTGCTCAATGCAGCAAAAACCATCCTTTTGCGACACAGGTCATTGGAGAAAAAAATGGTTTTAGAGCATTGTATCTTTAAGTGTCTTTAATATGGGGAGTGGATGATTTTTGCTGTATCAACTAGAAGGGCTCTTGGAAAGTACATACCTCAGCCAAGGCTAATACTCTATCTCGCCTTGTCAACTACTGATGGATCCATTCATTAATTTGTATATTTCTTTGGGTCATGTCTCATCCCTCCACAAAGTTTGATAGAAATGGGTTGAGTAGCTTTTGAGTAATTGTGCTGACTGACAGACGGGCAGACAGACAGGCAGACAGACTGTCTGCAATAAATATAACCTCCTTGGCAGAGGTAATAAGTATGTGTGTAAACTACTGGAATGTGCTGATTCCCCTACTGTGCAATACTTATTGATTTCAGTGTGCATTGATGTGCAGTGAAGATTAGCCCCTGCCCTGTCGGCGAAGGCTGAGAAGCCAGTTGTGAAGAGGTTTTATTATTGTAAAGTTGCAAAGCTGTTAAGCTATTTTCGCGAATAAAGACTCTTAAAATGTAAAGTTCTTGATCGCCATTACTTAAGCCATGTGACCTGGAGTGGGTGTTACATTTGTTACCTCTGCCAAGCAGGTTCTTTTTTCACCTGTGTTTGTTTGTATGCTAAAATATTAAACCTGTTTCCACCACACTTGGTGAAGGGACAGGTCCTGGAAAGAACCCATTACAATTTGATGGGGGCATGGATTAAGGGGCAGATCCTCGATATTTTTTTTAAAGGGCCCATATTCTACACCTTTCTGGGATTTAATTTGAGGTACTAGTACCCCTAAGATGATATATCAGTGGTTTAAAGTCGAACGACCAGGCCTATCACCGGTCTTATTCTGGCGCATTTACAATGGTAAACACAGCTGAAAGATACGTTATGTTTGGATACAGCTATAAAAGACCAGCCACATATTTACAGTCGGTTACAACAGGATGTATCCGATCGGTAAGTTACACCGTCCTCATGTTTATTCAAGTTTTAGCAGGACAGTCAATGTAGGAGTATCGTCCCGAGTTACAGTACGGAGTTTCGGGCACACCGACACGGCACTGCAGAAGAAATAAAGCGTAACCGCTGGTCTCGATCAGTAATGTTCAACCCTCCACACTGCAGTGTTTCTTCAGTGTTGTTTGTTGTGGTTAGCCTGTGGTAGCTAACAAGCTGATAGCTTAGCAACATGTCTGCTTAGTGTCGAGTTTGGTGGGCGGGGGGGGGGGCTTCGGAGGATGGACTGGTACCGGCTGGGTGGGGCTGAGAGACAGAGGGATCCCGAATGACATCACACGGGGGAGGAAGTACGAAACAAGACGTTTCGATAACATATTTCTTAGAATGGACTGAGAGAAAAAGGCAGCGGAGTGACTGTTTTCATACTTTGAGGGTCCCTACTGACCCCCTTCAAGTAATTAGTGATAGCAAAAGCCCATTAAATGTACTTTACACAATATGAGCCCTTTAACTTTCTTTAAAATTGCAACATAAGACATTTTTCATAGATATTTTCTTTAGGGATTAATGTATGCATCTTGATTTTCTCAGATTTTCTTATTTACTTGATTTAAAAAATATATATTTTAAATATAAGACCTACACAAGCATGTGTATTTGTTTAGCCTTGGTGGAGGTTTGCACTCTCCTGAGTGCCATTTTAGTTTTGTCAGAGAAATCAGGAGGAGAATAACAATAAGTGGGAGTCTCATCAGGTGGCCCATGAACTGACTCCACATAAATTAAGTGAGTGGGAGCTGAATTTTTGCTGATAGCTGATGATGTTCCAGAACAAGACTTTGGAAGAGAAACTGAATTTGATGAGGAAGGACAGAACCAGTGGCTCTATTCAGAAATATTCAGAATTTCTACACAGAGTGCATATAGCCCCTGTATCCTGCTGCACACCTTGTCCTCATGCAGCTAAAAGTGGATCTACAAAGACGGTTTCAAAATACTAAAATACATAGTCAAAACATTCATGCAGAGACAGTTGATGCCAGAAGAAATGATACGCAAGGTGGTGTGTCAGCCAGCTGGTCAAAATATACCACGAGTTGTAAGGCTCACTGAATTAGTCTCAAGATACATATAGAGTCAGACTGGGGACCACTGGCCAGGTTTATCTCTCCTGGATGACTTCACTGATACAGTTGGTGGGAAAAGAAAACCTTCCACATATATTTTAAAGCTGAGCTGCTTGTCTTTCTCCATCCTCTCCCCTGTCGATAGCAGACTGCTCTGCAAGTAAGAACATTAATGCCACCTGAGATCCCGTTCCAGGAGAACAGCCGTGACTGTCACATTCGACTGTGTCTGCTCCAGGTCAACCTGTCACCGAAGTTTGAAAAGAGACATTGTGGATTCCTTCTTAATTTACATGTTTGGAATAAACTTGATAAAAAATCCCAGGTTGTGTCTCTTGGGACTGCAACCAAACAATGTTATAATGTCATAACACAATGAATCATGATGCAGTTTAGCTACAAACATAGGATGTAGAAAAACTATGAGCCATCAGAAATGTGCCACAGTATCCAAGTTTAAAGAATAGATAGAGGTATTAAGTACAATGTATAAGGGTATTATTTAAAAGTAATATAACATGTGTCACCACTAGATCATAATAACTATTTTCATTCAACTAGTTTAGTCTTTGCTTTATCTTTTATTAATTATTTATATCACAGCAGCATCAGACCCCAGAAACAAAGGGATCATTGCTTAATACTCCCTTCTTCTCACTGACAATATTTTAATGCTAAAATATTTATGATGTTTAATGTTTTATTGCTTTTGTATTTTGTATTTCTATTTATTTAGTTTTTTACATATCGGCTGTGGCTGTTTTAAATGTGCTATAGCCTGTAAATACATTTTGACTTTGTTAGCATGCCAGTAAGCATGACTGTCAGCTAACTATTTCGTATTAGCAAAGCCCCTTTATCTCTTCCACTGTCCACTGACCATCACTTTTTAACAAGGAGGCCATTCATATCTGACACCTATGATCCAGCTATGGTTGGCCCCCTGGAAACACCCACTTCTTATCACATTACCAAGTAAATGTCAAGTGATCTCTTCGGCCAGTTTAAGACTGACAACTGTAAAATGTGGTTGAAAGTTCTTAGAGAAAAGGAGCTCAGGTATAACTGAGCGGTGAAAAAATGATGACATAATCAGCTTTTTTGTAATATAATAATATCATATTCTATTAGTTCAAATCCCAGCTGTAATGACTTTTTTTTTAGAATACTTTAAGCCACTCTGCAGTGCACAATCATCTTTATGCACAATATCTTCCATATTTACAGTAATTGTCATAAGGAACCAACATTAGAGCCACAGTTTTAGTGATATTAGATCAGTTAACATTACATTGTGCCAAATGAAACCTAAATAATTCATGTGGTGAAAGTGGGTCACTGCAGCAGCCAAAAAAGACTGAGAACCATAGAAAGTGTAAGAGATGAACAGACTGGGTTTATCAGTCACTAAATAAATACACACACAATGTCCCTGAGCCCTCTGATAAAGATTTACTTTTGGCTTAGAACAGATGGCACAGTTGGTGGGTGTTTGCATTTTACAGAACTAGAAAGACTATATGAATAACATATTCAAAAGCATCATTGGTCTCTCCCTGTGATTCTCAACACTCTGGAACAGTTTGGCACATATTCTGGCTATGAACTTAATAACCAAAAGAGTGAGCTGCTGCCGATTAACTTGCTAGCTAAAGAACTCCCACGCTCTATAGTGCCATTCAAGTGGTCTGACAACACACTCCGTCATCTGGGTGTTTTTATCACAACATCTATGTACATGTACCGTGCAAACCTTTTACCACTAATGGAGAAGACTGAGAAAGATTTTGACCGCTGGTCCATTTGACCATTATCTCTTGTAGGCCGGATAAATTTGATCAAGATGGTTGTCCTCCCCAAATTTCTGTATCTTTTTCAGCACGTTCCTATTTTTATAACTAAATCGTTCTTTGACAAATTAGACAAGATAACTTCCAAATTCTTATGGGGAGACAAACCGGCTCGAATTCGCAAGACAATATTACAATCTCCCAAGAGTGACGGAGGCCTGACACTTCCTAACTTTAGACGATACTACTGGGCAACTAATGTGCAAAAAGTCCTATACTGGATGGACGGTGACTGTGACACCCTGCCCGCCTGGGTGCACCTGGAAAGGGCAGCCTCACACCTCTCTCTACGCTCTGCCTTATGCTCCCAACTTCCCCTTCCTCGAGCTCCTGCGATAGCTAACCCAATCGTGTCTATATCGCTGAAAATATGGGCCCAACTTAGGAAAAACTTTGGTTTACAAGGCCCATCTATCTTGACCCCATTTCTTAAAAACCATGTCTTCAAACCCTCTAATACAGACTCAGCATTCAAAACCTGGCACAATAACGGTATTATCCACATCAATGATCTATATAACAGGAATATCTTTTCGTCCTTCGCGGAACTCTCGTCTGAACACCACCTACCAAACTCTCACCTTTTTTTTTTTTTCCAGATTAGAGACTTTGTAAATAAGCAATTTCCCAAACCGCCCCCCCGAAACCTTGAAAGACATCCTCTTAGATGTAGACCCCAATCAAAAGAAATGCATCTCTGTACTATATAACTGTATAGGGTTAACGAGATCCATATGGGAAGATGACTTGAACATGAAGTTCACGGACCAGCTGTGGGATTCGGCTATAAATCTGGTCCACTCGTCCTCCATTTGTGCCCGGCATGACCTAATCCAATGCAAAGTTCTCCACAGAGTCCATTACCCAAATGCAAAATTAGCCAGAATTTACCCCACTATTAGCGACGATTGCAACAGATGTAAACAATCCCCTGCTAATCATGCTCATATGTTTTGGTCTTGCCCCAAACTGACGACCTTTTGGGAGAGCATTTTCGACACAATGAGCAGAGCCTATGGTCGGACCATCTTGCCCAACCCCTTATCAGCCATATTTGGCATCTCTCCTGTCACTAATCTCTCTGTGGCTACGAGACGAGCCTTGGCCTTTACGACCCTGCTGGCCCGGCGACTGATTTTACTCAATTGGAAGCTCACCCGTCCCCGAACACATGACCGCTGGATCAAGGACGTTCTCTGTAATTTAAAACTCGAAAAACTTAGATTTTCACTTTCAGGATCTACCAAGGTATTCCAAGATACAAGGAGACCTTTCCTTGATTTTTTTTAACGCCCTTAATCTGTCTCCAGACTTGGAAGAAGCCTAGGCTCCCACTTACTCTTACTACACCCCACACTCCTGTGCTACTGTGGTAGCTGTGCACCCCTTAACTCCACTCCCTCCCCCTTTTACTTATCCATGTATTCAATATATGTGTTTGTGGACGTTTGATGGAGTGTTGTTTGTCCCCGTCGGGAGCTGGGTGGGTTTTGGGTGGGTTCTGGGGGGCATGGGTCAAGGATATTACTGACATACTACTGTACACTCTTGCTGTATCCGTCACTGTTTATGACCATTGTATGTCATGTCATTGGAAAATTCTAATAAAAAGAGTTTAAAAAAAAAAAATAGCATCATTGGATGTCTACAGAGCAGATGTGCCTCACTACCAGCTGTTTCTATGATCATCATACAGATGGAAAACATATGCATACTAATGTATGGGCAGCCTAAAGCAGAAACCAAGTGTTGAAATTTAGGCAAAGACCGTTTCTTGACTCAGCACAGACAATAGTATACTAGTAACACCATTAAAATGAATAAATGTTGTGAAATGTATCTTTCTCTTTATCCTTGAATAAAGGGAATCTGTTTGACACAAAAGCTGTGAATTGCCCTATACAAAGGTTTGAATGTTCTTTAAAGCTCCCACGGTTGTTCCAAGGTTTTCAAAGTTTTGGTGCACTGCAGTGGTCAAATTATATTGTAAAGTGGAAAGGGTGTGAGTTCTGTAGTGCAGGGGTCCGAAAGTGCATCATTCTCAAAGTATTGGTACAGAGTCATGTTTTAATCTAGTACATAGTTCAGTTAAACTGTCATTTCCTCACACATGCATGCCATACAGATACGGAAATGAATGTTCTTCGTAATGGACACAGTGCAGCTGCATTAAGCATGTGTGCTTAAGTAGTAATGAAACAAAATAATTGTGCACTGAATTGGAAATCTAAAATTTGACATAACACACAGACACAAACAGCACATTCTATGGGTAAGAGTGAACACTCAGTTTGGCTCATTAGCAGCTGGCTCAGTTTTAAAGAAACAGGATGTTTGATGTCCATGTTACTGTAAATAAATGACCGTTAGCCAACTGTAAGGCACATAGAGTTATAATGACATGTGCTGTCATTACAACAGTGGGTGGAGGCCAATGTTACTGTGTGTGGGGAGGGTTGAGTTAGCCTGGGTGTTACAGATCATGTGCAAGCTGTTGATTATCCTCACAGCTTGGGGAAAGAAGCTGGAGCTAGATAATACAGAGCTGTCATGTGTTAGCAGTGTAAACAGGAGTGGGCCGGACAGACAGCCCAGAGGAGTGCCGCGACTGCTCTTGGTGGCGGAGCTAAACTTAACACCAGGCAACCACGGTATGAAGACGTGCATCTTCCGGTCTTGTGATAACAATCAAAGCCCCGTTAGAATAAATTAATGGATTCAGAAAGTGAAACGAGTGTTGGAAATACTTTTGTGACAGATTAACATTGTGGTTCACAACAGAATATACAGATAAAATTGTCTTTCACCTGAGTTTTAATCTTTATCTGTTGAATATGTGTCACTTACTGTATGCATTTAAAAATAACGCAACAACACCGGACACAGTGGCCGTACTGGACGGATTCCAGCTGATACGGGCGGACAGGACAGTGGAAAGCGGTAAGAGGAAAGGAGAAGGTCTGGCAGCGGTTGTGAATGATAGATGGTGTAAGTCTGGTCACATCACTATCACAGAACATCACTGCTGTCGGGACATTGAGGTGTTAGCTGTTAACATGAGACCCCACTATCTACCGCGGGGATTCGTGTTATCGCGATAGCTGCGTATTTCCCCCACTCTGCTAACGCTGATGCAGCCTGTGAAGTCCTGCACTCTGTGTTGAGCAGGCTGCAGACACAACACCCACAGGCTCTCCTCCTCATCTCTGGGGACTTTAATCATGCCTCTCGACCCTCCACTCTGCCCACCTTCACCCAGTACGTCACATGCCACACCAGAGACAATAAAACACTGGACCTTTTTCTATGCCAACACCAAGGAGGCATATACTGTAACTCAACACCCCTCCCCCCTTGGGAGTTCTGATCAAAACTTGTCTCATATCCTGCCTAGGCAGACTTTTTGGACTGGTGCCAGCTGAACTGCCTCCAGATCAATGCGGGGGAAACATAAGAACTGGTGGTTGATTTCCGTAAGCGCAGAACACCCCCCCTCCCCCCCCCCCCCCCCCCCCCCCCCCCCCCCCCCCCCCCCCCCCCCCCCCCCCCCCCCCCCCCCCCCCCCCCCCCCCCCCCAACCCACATGACTGGTTGGAAGGAATGCAGGGTGCAGTCATAATGCACTTTATTCAGATATACTGTATTCAGACTAGTGTCATAACAATCAAAGTCTGTCTAAAAAAAACATGTGCAGTGCCTGTGGTAATGCTCTGAAGCTACTTCAGAATTATTCAATGTCATTAGTGAACCCTCCCTAAACAGTTCTACAATATACTGTTGTGCAGAGTGAACTTTGTGTTCATCCTGCCTGGTTTATCTGTAAAGAAGATTTTATTTGTTCAACTCTGACCACACTGATTGCTACAAGCTGCTGGCCAATTGTTTATAAATGTTTTTTTAATATTGAAAATATTGCCAAATCTCACCAAGACTCTGCACTGCATGTTCTTGGGCAATTTATCAGCGATTTAGATCAGCGGTTCTCAAGATATGCGTTCCACGTACAGACAGACGTTTGTGGAAGTAGGTATGGATGGATGACTTCATCCTATGTTATTAGTCCATGCATGGATAACTGGAATCAGTTTGATGCATTATCTTTTTGTTGTACCACCCAAAGCTGTGCAGCCCAGTTTGAAACCCCTGTAGGAGAGTAAGATGTTGGAACTAATTCAATTCAACAATGTTGTTAAGCAGTAACATGATCTCCTCTCTCATTTAACTGTGGTTGTCTTGGTCACAAGGTGAACTTACAGTTAAAAGAGTTCCATCTTCAACACAGATATATGTTTCAGATTCACAGTGCCCTATGCACACCCACACTTTCAAAGTTTAACAATAAAAATTGTTTTCAAATATTGTTTATCTGAAAACATTTAATGTACCTGAGTAAATTAAAATTGAAATAAGAAAAAAACATTTTAGTATCTATTGTGGGACAATTGTGATATTGATGATATCTTTTTTACACAAATGTAGCTGTTGCAAAGTATTTCTATTGCAGTTTGTAAGGGGATACAGTTTTAAGCTAAGAAAGCTGGTGATGGGTGCTTGCAGCTATCAATTCAAAGCTAACATGTCAAGTTGATGACATATGATAAGTGACATGACAAAGACATCAGAAATGATTGTGATGCAGAGGAAGCCTGAAACTTTGCAGTATTATTTTTCACAGCTTTAGAGCTTTTGAGGTGCCGACCTGACAACACCCAACAAAACAAGTAAAATGTGACATACAGTATTGAGGTGATCTCAGGAGATCCTGTAATAGTTGTTTTGTTGCTGTATCACTGTAACTGATACTCCTCACTTATTTATTTCAACGATTGCTCTGTGTCTCCCTCAAAAGGGAACTGTTGGCATGTTAAACTTGATATTTCAGACCATTCACATATGGACATGCCTTTGGAGGATTTAAGTAATTCATGATAAAAAATAGAAGCACTTGAAGGAATATTGCATCAATCTGCTCTATTCTCCCCTGGCTCGTGCTTCAAAGACTTGTTTTTTGTGGTTTGTCTGAGGTGCCATCCAGCCATGCAAAAAAGCAAACAGTGATGCGTTGGCAGGTGACCTTGTGAACCGGTTCTATCTCTGATCTTCCCCACCTATACAAAACAAACTCTCTGTGTGCAGTTGAGTGGCCACTCCCTCTGGCAACTGGGGCATTTTGTTCTGGGAGCTGTCAAGTAGCTTTATGATCAACATCAACACCGAGCCCTCCAGATCAGATCAGATCAGATCAGTTCAACGCACACACACACACGCACACGCACACGCACACACACACACACACACACACACACACACACACACACACACACACACACACACACACTAAGTCACATCAGCTATAGCCTCCTGGTATAGTTCAGTTGCTAAACCTGAATATCGCGAAGCTAAGATGTCTTGAGGACTGATGCTCCAAGAAAATTCTGCATCACACACAAGGTCATGTATTAAACTGTGTGACTGAGGCTAGTTCTTCACTTTCCACATCCTACGCAAGTGTCTGCTCGGTTCAGACTGGTGTAAAGTGGGTGTACAGGCATCTGTGCACAACTTCCAGTTTCTGTGTGGCCACTAGGCTACATGGGCACTGCCTGCACATGGTCCACACCAGTGACTGTCCAAAAGATGGCTGACACATCTCCACTTCCTCCCACTGTACAACAATTAAACCCTTTCAAGATATGTGAGATACCATGTGGAGATTTTATTTGGAGCCAGTGTCTGTGGAATAGTGATGGTGGTGTTGAGTCGTAGTATCGAGGTCCCGCCGATACACATGCTCGACCAATCACGAGTCAATCTCAGCTGTCATTCATGACATTTCATCCTGTTTTTATAGCATCAAATAACTAATTAACCAAAACCAAATTTATCAGAAAGAAATGAAATGAACATTTGAACAAACATCAATGTGATAAGAACCACCTAAAATGACAAAAAACATCTTTGTTAAAAAAATTATTCAGTGTTTTTTTTGTTTGGTTTATGTCCCATCAGCTAACATGACCTATGTGACCAACACTACAGCCAGCCATCAGGGGGCGATCCAGTTAATTTGGCTTTGCTTTAAGGAGCTGTCATGTTATCCATTTGTATATACAGTCTGTGGCCAATACCAAGCAGAAAATAATCGAGCTTAATAAGAACAACTGCATGTTGGTACACTTCACACACTTACATGTGTGAAGTGTAATTAGCTCTAAATTTAGGATCAAGTGAAAGGTAAGTGCCCTCAAATTTCTAAGATGATGTTCAGAAAACATTTTAATGTAGTTTCCATGTAGGT
The DNA here is from genome assembly GCF_009819705.1 of Hippoglossus hippoglossus. Lineage (NCBI taxonomy): Eukaryota > Metazoa > Chordata > Actinopteri > Pleuronectiformes > Pleuronectidae > Hippoglossus > Hippoglossus hippoglossus. The sequence continues at coordinate 19,577,379 of NC_047161.1, forward strand.
TTTCCTGGTTTTTGGTCTGACAACTACAACAAACATTTTAATATTTCAAGTGATAGTTGGCAATTTTATTTTTTAATAAATGTGAAGGTTCTGAGTTTGATTAACATAAGAAAATAAAGTGAAACTATGCAACTTTTTAAAAAGAGATTTGTTTTTTGTTACTGTCTTACTTGGTCTGCTGTGGTCTGTAGTTTATGGTGGATAATGTCAGTAGACACATCATCTTATCTAACATTGACATTGACATTGACATTACTGAGCCATCACTTATTTGTGCCTCCTTTAAGTTTTCTAATCTTTAGTGGCTCAATGATACGTTATTTTAATCAGGTAGGACATCGTCTTTTCTGCAGCTTGTGTCAAAAAGTCTTTGATTTAGGCAGGTTTAAAGCATGAAAAAAGATATTATAATGGAGGTAGGTGACTTCCAATTTAATACAAATTATGTTTTTGGAAAAAAGATGGTATAAGCTTTTCGTTCTGGCAACACTAAAGCAAAACAGATGATGAAAACAATCATCTCAGGGTGCCCTGGTGGATGAAGACAGGATTTTCAGTGCCCCAGCTTTGACTCTGGCCCGGGACCTTCGTCATTCCCCATCTGTCTCTGCCCCCCCCCCCCCCCCTCAGGAACTGTCTCTCTCTGTTCAGATGTGTGGAATAACACAACAACCTGCAGTCCGATTGTTACAGGTTTTTGGTAACAGGACTCCATTGTGTTTACAGCTGTGTATGAAAAGGAAAGTCTTGGCTGCTGCAGTTCAGGATCTCAAAACAAACCGTAGAAGTTCTCAAACTAGTTGAGAGAAGGCAAAAAAAGCTGATGTTGTTTTTTGTCAGGACACCAGAGGGCATCCCAGATCAGATGCAGAGTTTGTTGTCTTTCATTGTGGCACACTATATGTAGCAGTGGAAAAAAATACTCTGTTAAAAATCCTGAAATAAAGGTACTCATATATATTAAGGGAAATAAATATATAAGCAGTTAAAGAACTGGGCCATAAAATCTACTGTAACTTCATGAATGTGTACGCAGCATTTTACTGTTGAACTTGTGAGGCTAATTTTGAATATATAAACGGTCAGTTAAGTCCAGTGGCATCTTTCAATCTTGAAAAAAATATTCCACACATATTGAACACATTTTTACTTTGGCCTAAATAATCGTAACAAATTCATAAAGTTAAGCATTAATTCATAAATGTGTTTTTTTGTGTCAGAAGCAGTTATTTAAATGAAACCATGCGAGAGGTCCTGCTAACAACTCATAGACATCTCAAACAGCTAGACACAGACGAAATTCAACTTATGTTGCTTCCAAAATGTATTAAATGACTTTCCACAACTGGAAAGAAGGTTACGAGCTGATTTTGACCTCACCATACAAGTGTCATATTAGCAGTGAGGACTCAGGTCACGTCCTTCATATAGTTTGTGTGAATCTGGCAGGTTGAGTTTTCACTGCACACATACAATATCACACTTGTTGGCTTTTGAATAGAGTACCCCACCAATCTAGCACAGTAGTCCTACAATATTTTTTCATTCCACACATTCTTCCTTGTCATAACCTTGCACCCAGTGAGGTGCAGATGTGTGATTCTAGAAGATGCTGAAGTAGCCACTCAGGAGCAGACTACATGGGTTTGGTGAACTTGACTCTACACCATTTTCCCCCCAGTTTTAAAAGCCATTGTAAGCCGTGACTTACTCAAGTGACATTGATCAGACTTCCACATAATGACTGTAAAGTAAGGATAATGATGCATGAGGATCACGTGACCACGAACAGGTGAACATTGTGTCTTAGTATGACTTACATGTATGAGTACGATGACTTACTGGTCTAGAGAATTTGATATTAAAACTGTGAAAAGGTAAAATAGTAACTATATGGGACATTTATTCATTGGATGTCTTTAGACCAGACAAGACAAGTATGCAAAGTTAGAAACTTTTCAAAGAACACTGATGTGAGTTCATGGAAGACTCGCCGGCACGACATCGACAAAGACGGGGCTCCATCGTGGGCTAAATCACTGCATTCCAGAGAAATCAGGAATCTGTGAATGCTAACGTCAAAGAGATCAACTCGGCCATTTGAAGCTTATCCAAGGATTTCAATGTGGTGAAAATGCGTAAGCTTAATGGAGAATGATTTGGAGAGGGAAAAATACACTGATGACCTTGAGTCACACAGTGGAGGAATTAACATCAGAGTAATGGGCCTGAAAGAGTATACAGAGGATGGAAATGTCCAACTGAACAACATATTTCATTATATACTGAGACTGAGTGAGAATGAACCGGGCACCCCAGGTTTGCAGCAGAGAATTTACTCTTGAACCTTTTAAGATTGCAGATGAGGAAGGTCAAGTCCACAGGGAGGAAGAGAGAAATCTCTCTCATGTGGAGGGCAACCTCAAGATCTATCAATGAAATAATTAAAGATCTGAGAAAGAAAAAGCCAAGGGTTGGAATACTTCACCCTGCCCAGCATGTCGTGATCGCTGTGAAAGAAAAGTTCAAAAATAACTCCCTGGACTCAGCTTAGCCAATGCTGACCTCCAGTGAGGTCCTGACAGGGTTAATGTGATGTTAATTCACTTCTTACAGACACTTAGATCATAAAAGAGGTCTGGACATTAATATTTATTAATAATTTAGCAAACAAGTGTGTTATTTGGTGCTCATCATTTTTAAGAAGTCACATTTTGGTGGTACCTTTATTATAGTGATCTCTAACTTGGTTTGATTAAATCCATAGTGCAAAGCCTTCTTTGGTGGTAATCACTGTACAGTTTTGGTCTGGTTATCAATCGTATAAGGCGGCTGTGGCTTAGGAGGAAGAGCGCGTTGTCCACTAAATAAATCGTCAATGGATCGATCCCTGACTCCTCCTATCCTTGTGCCAAAGTGCCCTTGGGTAAGATACTGAACCTCAAATGGCTCTGCCAGCAGTGTGTGATAGAGGAGGTGCAGCATGTCATAGCACTGTATGAATGTGTGTGTGACGGTTTGCATCTCACCTGTACTCTAAAGTTATTCGTTAATCAAATTCAATATGACTCCTGATCCCCGACCCAGACAGTGTGGGAGGCCTTTAAGGCAAATATAAAATGATTTATTGGAATAGGAATTACTTTTGGCAAAGAGTCTGCATTATATAGATTGAGAAGGATAATATCACAACCTTAAGGGATAGTAGTGGGACTTTAACACAGTGGTTTTATGAGGGATCATAAAACTTTATCAAAGGAAACCTTTTTTCATTCTGAATATGAAGTTGAACAGCAAGCACTTAGATCATTTCCTTATGAACCCAATAAAGAGCAACAGAAAGAAAGACACTCTGTCTAAGGTAAAGAACACAAACTATTAACCTGTGATTTTTTCACACTTGGTTTATATAATGATTTTATAGAAAAGTACATGATGCCACCAAAAATATCAATATCATATCATTGCTTCCAACCACACGCCTTTAAGTCTGCTTAATAACGATCACAAAGTTTTAGAGAAACATTCAGAGAGACCTGTACCCTAAGGCTTTTATCCAATAATACGACTTCAAGGTATTCCTTTCTCCATCCCCCTCCAGTGTAATAGCCACATCTGTTTAATATTATTTCCAGATGCATTTGGTCCACGATGCTGACAATAGATAAGAAAACTCTATCAACCTGAGTCACTTGTGAAAAACACTGGTATAATTTCCTTTCCTTCTCATCTGTGGGACTCCACCAGACAAAGCTGTTCCTTTTCTCCATTGTTTATTTAAGCCTTAGAACCACTGAACCCTGTGTGTAAATACAGATACCACAAGTGTTTTAATTAGTGGTTATGATCCTAGACTAATTATTGTTGTATGCAGATTATATTTTGCTGGCTGTGCCCAATACATTATATATTAAAAGTTTTAGAAATGATACAGGAGATAGAAAGCAGACTTCATCCCGGAGCCTCGACACTGGTGGTGGTGATGAGGGATGAAGAGAGATAACATTTTACATTTTGACAGCTTACAGGTGATTGGTTCAAGGTGTTAGTGTCAGATTTTGATTGGATGAAAACCAGAATGAGTTGGTGCAGCTTAGAGATAATGGGAACTGCTCTTGTGAATTAGGAGGCACGTGTAGAACACTGTCTTCTTGACCTAAGCTCCATTAATGCACCATTTCTTTACATAGAAAATAGTTGTAGGCTGTTATATTAATGTTTAAAATCTCATACTTTCAAATCACAATACGCATATGACTGATCTCCACCACCAAACTTTATGAATAGAATATTTGATTTGAAAGCAGAATGTTGATTACATTGGATCATATAATTCCATTCAATTCCATTCAATTTTATTTGCATAGCACCAAATCACAACATAAATGACCTCAACACACTTTGCATAGTAAGGTTGAGACCTTGAAAATCACAGAGAAACCCAACAGTTCCCAGAACAAAGAAAGCATATGAGCTTTACAAAGACCAGAGGCCTGGAGTCAAGTATATTTTTTATCATGCCTCCATGCAGAGGGGCTCTCAGTATCCCTGATGTGTAACTGTATTACTTTGCCCTTAATGCCACACTTTCAATTATCTGGGGCTAAAACGCTGATATGATGGCACATCCTGTCCTACCTCAAATCACAAATACAGCTTTAGTATCCAATATGGCACAACAAAGCTGCAGGGAATCCACTATTAAATTATACACGACAACCACACAATATCACCGAAATGTCACAAATTGTAGAGAGAGAAGAGGTGATATCTTTTGAGGAACTTTTGATTTTTTATACTTTGAGCAGAGACACTTTCTAACAATGTACACATTCGAAATCAGTTTTTTCGCAATTTCCCACAGAATATTTTAACCATCATTCTGCGGCGAAATGTCATGTAAATCCATATTTATAAAGTACTTTTTCTAGTCTTGATGACCACTCAAAGTGCTTTACAGTACATTTTTACCATTCAAACATTTACACACATGCTTACAGTGCATCTATGTCAAGCACTTTGTCTATCACACATTATTCAGGGGATATTTGGGGTTCTGCCCAAGGACTCTCACCCTCAACATCCAGACTCAGGTGCGATGTGAGCAGGATGTCTGGGTTTCACTCACCTCTGCAGAGTGGAACAGAATGTGGAGGGATTCTGCAGTAGTTTCTAAGCCAGCCAGACGCAGAGTTATACAAAAATCCTTCAAAGAGATCATATACAGCTCCGTCCAAACCTTACAAAACACTAGACCCAAGTTGTTCTAATTGATGGATAGTAGTAGGTAGTGGATAAGTGGGATCGTTGATTCATATGGGAGGGCACTGACACCTTTAAGAATGAATGATTTAATCTGTGTGCGTAAGAGAGAGGCCTGCACAGCTAAGGTGAAAAAAAATACAGGAACAAAAGAAGGATTTTACTCAAGTGGATGAAAACAAAATGTTACAAATTTGATGTCCAAAACACATTTCAACTGTGTGTATTTGCAAATAAATAGAGACTACTACACAGGCTCATCCTGTAATCCTGAGAAGACCCTATGATGATGAAATAAAATGATGAATTAAGTAATATTTGTACTTTATACACCCCCACATGTTGTATAATCTTAATGTAATGTACTGTGCCTGTGGTTGTCAATGTTGTTTTTCCTGTTGTTCTAAGGAAAGAATAAGAATAATTGACGTCTATCTTTAGAACCGTTGCGCTAAAGAATGATAAAGGTTAACATTTATTATTCTCTTTAGAGAAAATATTCATGTTACATAAGTGTTCAGGTCACACAGTTGGGGAAATTCTGAAACTTGGACCGTCTCCAGACTCTCTTAGAGCTGTGATAAGAACAGAACAGGCCTTAAACACACCCTGACACACAAGATAGGCTATTATCTTATACATCATCATTCAGTAGCAGTTGAATAACACTCAGGTTCACTTCAGGCCACAGAATCAGTGTCAGAGAGGGGAAGGTCTGTGCTGCTTGATGCAGACGGAGATTTCGCTGGACTCCCACTGCTCAGCTCTCCAAGTGTATAATCCCAACAGCTGGTTAGACAGTTTAAACACATGGTAACCTCAGTCTGTCTCTCTCTGTGTGTGTGTGTGTGTGTGTGTGTGTGTGTGTGTGTGTGTGTGTCATTGTGCAGCCTCCCCCAGCTGCCAAAGCCAAATACTTCACCTCATCCTGGCAGTTCTCCAACCATACTGATAAATGTGACTTTAATATGAGCCCTTTGGTGCGCTCTGTTTCCTCACCGAGAGCCTTCACATGCACCAAATTGGACTTAATCGCATATTTGTTGTAGATCTGTGGCGGATTTAATGGTTTTATCTGATCGGCAGGGAAAGTTTTGGTAATTTGCCAAATTATGTAACCTTAAAATCACAGTCTGCTGCTGCCATCAACTGGCCATTTATTGGAACTGCACTTCTGCCAACGTCACCTGATAATTTAGAAATATTTGAGTTTATGAATGTTTCTTTTTTTGAACAACTCTCGGTATTATGAATGATTGCCATGGTCATATTTTGTCTCTAGAGCAAATAAGGTGTTTTTTTTCATTTCCATTAAGTATTATAGTCATTATTCTGAAGCAATATATGAAAAAAAAAAATTCCAATCAAGGGAAATGGGCCAAATATCACGCTTTCACTGTATTTGCAATAATGTCATTACATTTCAATTATTATTCAGTGTTTTGAGCCAATTTGGGCTTGTCATTATTCTCAAAGTTTAAAAAAATCCTGAACTGACAAGACTTACAGTGCATCAAACTTAATAAACAAAATAGCTGATAGACATATTTGGGGGAGACAGTGACAAAGGCAAAGAGGTTTAACAATATCAATCCCTCTGCTAGTTCTGACACTAAGGAGGCTGAAATGGATTTGTTTGCACATGACCACAGCCTTGTAATTATGATCCTGTTTGGTGTCCTAGATAAGAGATAATCACCATTCGTGAGCTGTATAGTGCGAAGAGAGCCAGTGGAGAACTGGGCAGATGTGCTTAACCAGTGGAGAACTGGGCAGATGTGCTAAACCAGTGGAGAACTGGGCAGATGTGCCAAACCAGTGGAGAACTGGGCAGGTGTCTTCATCAGTAGAACATGCCTGCAAACAGGCAAGAAGTTAGATTTTTTTCTTGAGGTGTCTCTGCATTAAGACCACTTCTGTCAGCCAGGAACAGAAATGTGAGGCTGCAGTGCCACAGACTCACCAACACTGGACGGTTGAAGACAACAGCATGAATTCATGAGGACAACCTGCTTTGTATTAACAGTCCAGGCTGCTGGTGGTGGTGGTGTGAGGGTGTGAGGAATATTTTCTTGACACCAATCAATCATGTGCCACAGTGTATCTGTGTATTGTTGCTGACCATCTCTTCATGGTCACAGTTAACCATCTTCTATGGGTACTTCCTGCAGGATAATACTCCATGTCACAAAGTAAAAGTCTGAAACTGGAGGAACTACCCAGTGTGAGTATTGCTTGGTGATTCCATTACAAGTGTATCTTTTACTGCACTCATGTCAGTCTCATTTGAATTGGTTAGGTTCCATTGACAACAGAGGCTGTTCTCTTCTCTTTACTTGTGCTCTTGTTGACTTATGATCTGTCAGAGCCTGAGTGATTCATCATATCATTTCTACAAATTTGTCTGCTGCACATTCAAGGTTCTTCTGGACAGACATCAGGGGATTTTCTAATCGTATGTATAGTTAAAACAAAGAGAGACACTAGATACAAAATAAAGGCCCTAAAGTGCAAAATCAAAGCAACAATAGATGAGCACACTTGTCATTTGCATGAAGTAACCTGTAAGTTACCATAAGTTTCTTCATCTGTCCTGGTTGTGTCTAATGCAACATGGCTCCACGTGGTGGGAACATGTCCGAACAGGAACCAGTTTGTGAGACTTCATGGAGCTGAGGGATGTCTGTGGAAATTGGTGTTTCACTGACTGGTCTGACATTGCATGACGGAAAACTCAATGGTTCGAGTCCGGGAAGAGAACCATTACTCACAAAACAGCACAAAACGGCACTCTGCCAAAGAACATGAAATGAGGCCTGATGAATGTTGGCAGCACATTCTTTGGTCGAATGAAACCAAAATACAAAACTTTGGATCAGATGGAGTCCAGCATGTTTGCTGTGGACCAGGCCAGGATTACCACAGTGACTGTATCGGGCAGAATGTGAAACATGGAGGTGGGGGTGTGATGTGATTTGGCTGCACAAGTGAAAATGGTGTGTGGATGACAACATTTAAAAATGGTAAATGTGTAAATCCAGATACAGAAAGAAAAGCTGACTCAGTCTCAAGCGGCTTTTTAAGGAGGGAGGTTTCCAACATGACACTGATGCCAAACACAGACTTTGTTAAGAAGAAAAAAGTGAATCTTGTGACCTGAGCTAAGTACGTTCCATTACATTCACCTTTGGAGTGTTTTAAAATAAAAAAAGTAGTGTAACAAAACCCCTCCAGCAAAGAGCAGCTGAAAAGAACCATCAGTGATGGGTGGCAGAACATCTTTCCACAGATGTTAACAATCTCTGCTCAGGGGGACTGTATCTGTCATCAAAAATAAAGGTGGACCTAAGAATAAAAAACAAGTTTTGTTGCATTTGGATTTTAAAGATGCACCTTTTGTTATAGTTTAATGAGTCAAATATTTTAGTTTTTCAACTTTACCAGCATCATTCTTCTTGGGCTTTTGCTCAAAACTAACAAAAGTGTAATAAGTGGACAGTATTTACATTAATGTGTTTTATTCTTGTGCGTAACTTCATTTTATTCCCCTTTGTCAACTGAATATAGCTTTTTCTTTTTTTCTTTCTGTCAGCTCTTTAAAAAGAAAATTGTATTAAGGAAAAATTATGATAATACACTATAGAAAATTATATAGCCAACAGCATATATAATAATAATAATAATAATATAATATAATTGCCATAGTATTCATATTTTCATAATATATCGCATAGAACCGTTCTTAACAAAGTTACAAAGTACTCCACAATAAAACAACAATTGAGTTAAGTTAAATGAATGAAATAATTTTTCAAAGAACGTTTCAAGAGGGGATTTAAAAGCAGTAACAGACGTAGCAAAAGGGGTCATCATGCATAAATAATACTTTAAGTATATTTTGCCAATAAGATTTCTGTACTTGAGGGAAATTTTGATGCAGGACCTTTATTTGTAATGGATTTTTTTTACACTGTTATATTCTCTTATTGAAGAGATCTGGATATATGTTTAAGAATATATGCAGTTGCCCTACTCGACCTCAGTCATGCTCAGCAGGAACATGAGACCCTTTTAATCCTCCAGCCCACACGTGTTCCTCCACTAGGGGGGGTGCTTGTTTTTCATATCGCTGTCAGAGTATTCCCCCAACATATGATATCCTTGATGATTAAAGCAGCCATTTTCAGGCGACTGTATTGTATCGTGTCATTTATCTGCTACGTGTTATTGTTTCCTGCGCTGCCCTCAGATTGACCCCTTCAATGGTCCCCTGAGCCGTGCTGCAAACTCAAATAGATAGTCCTCCGAAGCCTGGTGAGTTCACTGCACTGCCTGCTGACAGAGATAAGAAATCATACCACAGGCCAAACATGCACCGCCATCCATCTGAAATGAGAAGTGTCGTCCTCAGCAAAAAAAGCTCCAACAATATCATTTAAGGAAGGCGCCGGTGCTGCTCTGGAACGTGCGAGGAGCTCGGGAGAATCCAGAAGGTGCCCAGGAATGGAAAAGATGGATGAGCTCAGGTGTTGAGACTGAATGATGGATTCAGGGCGTTCGGATGAGACTCCACTGTCAGTGTTTTCATCTTTTAGTGATAAGTTATTTTGTTCCTGTGATGATACATCTGATGATACATTCGAGCAGCCCTCTCTGCGCCCTGGGCCAGCTGAACCCCCCCACCACACACACACACACACACACACACACAAACAGTCTCATCCAGGGAATCTGGAAGATCAAATTACACCAGCCAGACTTTGATGAAACCATGGCACCATCCATCACAACCACAAATTTCACCACGACCCCCTCCCCTCATATCTGCTGTGATTAAGGCTGCATGATCAAGAAAGAACAGGAGCTGAGTGAGTGAACAGCAGACATGGGAATGACACATTTAATTAGTCTGAGATGAGTTTTTAGGATTTACAATGATGCTGGATCTTCTGTCGGCTGACAGGTTTTCTAAACCATGTCATCATCATCATCATCATCATGCATTTGCTAAGAGGACCCAAATGCAGGCACTGAAGCTTTGGCTAATGAACGTGAATTTAATGAGAAGAAAATGAATCAAATGAGGCTTATGGTCTCTATCAATATGGGTTAGATGCATACATGAAAAGTGAAGTCCGACTCAAGGAAGATCTCTGTGTGAACAGGCAGCCTGACAAAGGGAAACACAGAGACTATATACACAAGAGAGGCAGGAAGAACTGAACACAGGTGGAGATGATGGCGGTGTCTCAATGGACATATGTGTCCTTCCACCCCCGACCAACAGAGGCTCCAGTTTATCCCAGGATTCATGGTGCTTCTGTGACAAACTTTAAAAAAATTAGTAATAGCGGCAGCAAGCAAGGAGAAAACGTAAGAAGAATTCATTTTAAATGTAGGTATCGGCTTCAACTCATCCGACAGCTAATGGTGCACACGTTAAAAAACATCTTTTCAGAATTTTTACTCAACCAAAGAACTTTCAACTCCATAGCTCTGTTGCTAGGCCACGGCTGTAAAGGCAGGACAAGCTGGTGATGCAATATGAAGGACACAGAGGATGTGCACTATGCTGCCGACAAAGGATGCAGCTGACGTAGGCTGCATAGACCGCATCTAAGAAACAATGAATGGAGGCACAGCGAGAGGCAAGGAGAACTGAACTCAGGTAAAACACATTAGGACAGTTGCAGATGGTCACTAGGGCTGGAAACAGGAAAAAGGCAGAATTTAACGCCATATATTTATAAAAAGAGAAGCTTCAAAATAAAACAGGAAGCGGAGAACTCAACATGGAAACAACCAAACACAGACCACAAATCCAAACACACAGCAAAGGAAGGTAAATGTCCATGATGTACAAGTCCATCAGAAGAGTCTGTCAATAGGTTACAAAAGTTCACCAGAGGGCAGAGTCATGACAGTGGGTTACAGGGGGGCTGGAGCCAACCCCAGCTGTGATTGGGGCGAAGAGCGGGAGACGGGATACACAGCATTCTAACCTATGGGCAACTTCGAGCCTCCAGTTAACCTAAGCTACTGTGGGATGCCCACCAACACATGCATGTCCGCCTCTTTATCAGTGATCATACAGCACTGTGCTAATGTGACCAGTTGTGATCTGTTTGACGAGTCCTTTGAAAAACAGAATTTGAAATGAAAGTAATCAAAGTGAAACAAAAAGCCATTTTCCCTCAGGACCTGCCAGCTGCATGGTTCAGTGTGATCGAGACACCGTTCATCATCAGCACCTTCCTCTAATTCATAGATGTCCAGCGAGCCAGGACGAGCGACGGTTTATCCTCTCGCATCAGCTCAATAATTATTCTTGCCCGGCGGCAGAGGCCTGCAGCTCCTCTCCCTCCATCAATCAATCGCGAGTAAGAGCCCTCTGAGCAGCGGGACAAAGCGGGCATCGATCTGTGTGAAGTGTACGTGAGGTAAACATGTTAATAGCATCCAAGTCCCTCTGTACCGTCTCAATAATGAAGACGCATCCGGTCCCCGAGCATCATTCAGAGCGGATACAAAAAGAGGACGGTGGCCTCCATCTGATTCATGTTCATTTCAATACAGGTTATACAGACATGCACACCGGGTGAGTGGTGCCTTTCACTGCAAATTGGATATGATGTAATCAGAATTATCTACTGTAATGACGTAAACAGCAGTGGTATAACAAGGTGAGTTGAGCCATATGTGGACCCTTCAAAGGATTTTTGGATAATAAGCTTGTTTTCCATCAAACCCACTGTGAGACGAGAGAATCAATTTCAATTTCATCTGTAGATGTCCAGTACACAGCTGTTTTCCACCAGAGAGCTCTGGTAAACAACACGACCCTACCCCAACAACAGAGAGACAAACTTAGGCACTCCCTGGTGCACATCCTGCAGCTTTTAGCTGCTATGTGTGGATTCGAAGAACGAAGAGGAGAGAGAGTATTGGACATGTAGTGTTAGTGTTTGCTGCAAGGCTCGTATGGTTCATGGATTCTTGAACTTTGAAGAGGCATGCTCTCACCACTCAGGGCTTGAAAAGTATCTCTGATCTGAAACAAATCAGTCTGTATTTTTAGTCACAGTTAAAGGTCCAGTAGTATTTAGGGGGATCTATCAGTAGAAATGGAATTGATACACTGCAAATATGAAAGGTAGGAAAACTCAAAAATTCAAGGCAACTTGAAGTCAACTCAATTTGAAGGGAAATCCCCTACAGTGGTCGAGAATGATTGTCCAAATTTGACACTGGTTGTGTCTGCAAGTACACATATCCAATACAAACCCAACATCCAACCAGTGTGTGAACATGATGCACATGAAGATGGAGGTCTTAAAGCAAAGCACCTCCTCCAGGTGTGCGTTCCCATCAGCACTGCTGTGCCTGCAGGAAGTGAGCTGACTGCAATAATCAACAATTCTCTGAGAGGCGTAACTGTGCCATTGATGCCATCACACTGAAATATGACAGGCATTACACCTCGCCTGCTGACTTCACATTCTTAAAAAAAAAATCCAGTCCTGTGCGAGGAAAGAATTTGGTGTGAGGAATTAAAAACAGACAAGTCGACAGTGACAGGTCAGAGTAAATGTAACAAGGAGGGGTGTTTGTGGGGGGTCTGCATGTATGGACACGGATCAAAAGCAGAGCAGTGGAAAATCCTCCCCTGGCAAATAGACTGTGTGTCATTACGTTGGTGATTGGAGGAGCGCAGCAGTGAGGGAAGGAACATTCCTCCTCCTTCAGCTCCTGGTAAACACACCGAAGTGTCTTCTCCACTTTGAGCGTGAGTCATAGATTGACAAATGACAAGATTTCCTGTCGCACGGCTTCACATTAACAACAGCCGAGTTTCTGTACGCCGGGAGAAAGAACCGCGCGAGGACATTTCTCACAGCACAGCTGAATGGAGCCTGAGATTGGCAATGACCTGCCACGAAGATTGAGAATCATTATTCTTTATCAGAGGAGGTTGAACTGAGGCTTTCTGTGGCAGATGTAATTAGGTTTTAGAGGTTCCGATTGCATCATCCCAACAGGAGCTGGTTGGGATTGCAATATATGGCCACATCAATCACAAGGAGTACAAACCGGATGGATGATCAGGCAATGAGTCAACAGTGTATCTGCATTATCTCTGAGGCAAAATCTCATTTCACAGTAAAACCATACACGTGTGGTAAATGAATTTCGACTGCTCATTGACAACTATATTTATGGTGGACATGCATTCAGTTCACAAGCAAATAATTTAAATCACAGTATTGACAGTTTGAACCATTCAATTTAAAAGAGAAATGTTTATTATAATACAGATTTAAATGTATAATGTTCTTTGACGCAGAAATGAATCTGTGAAAGGACAAAGATCAATTAAGGTGCATAACGTATTTGTTTAAAACTTAGATTTAACTGAGATTATCACAGAATGTGCGTTTATGTATTATGTTCAAGAGATACCTACTGAAGTCCAGCATGCCTAAAAGGGAGTCCTGTTCTTTTAATTGTCTTGTAATTCCACTTTGTCCCCTATGAGGTGATAGTGAACCACTGTAGTGTGACCTCTTGAAGAAATACAGCAGCATAGTAAGATTTGTAAACATAACCTGTAGGAGCTAATGTGATTAGCACGCTAACAGCAGTTGTCCCCAGAGTTATCATTACCTAGAATTTTACCAAAGCCATTTATTCATAGGCTTTTGTGCCTCTCAAGTATTTTTGTTTTACATTTACAACAACTGATGCTGAACTGCAGATTATACTTCAGCTCGGATATTTGCCACTGTTAAACCAAATATAGAAACCCCTGAGGTCTTTTCCTTTTCTCATTTAGACTGTTTCCCTGAGGTTACACCTGTCACTTGGCAAATCCTTGCTTGTCTATGGCAATTATGCAAAACTGAAGGTTTTGTTATGACATGTGTTTATCCACAGTTACATCTTAAATATCATTTTCCAAAAATGTACAGCACACTTAAAATGATGTTGTACCAAATGGTCTGAAGAAGTGTCCATTTGCACAGCCATAACAAAAGCCCAAAGCATTAATGCCCTCGAAGACAACCTTTTCTTTCCTTTCACACTGCACAGAAAAGTCCTGGTCTAAGACGTGAGGTCTGGGGTGGATTTTCCTTAAAACACGGCGAGCTTCGATCTGTTGATGTGGGTCAACTCATCTGCAATCTCTCGCCCTTGTCTCTGCCGCTGTGGATCCCCGGCACTGAGCGCTAACAGAGCGAGTGGGTGTGGGAGACTAATTGAGTGTCGGGGTTATGTGAATAAAGCCACTCTGGTAATCGTCTGGCTCAGCAGCAAACGGGATGAGATAAGGAGCGTCGGGTTGATATGGTGTCAAAAAGAGGAGTTTCCCACCGCTCTGCTGCCATCACTCTCTCCTTTCTCTGGCTGTCTGCAGAGGAGGGCACAGATAATATCTTCGGGAAGAGGAATGCACACTCAGCCCTTAGTGCTGATAACAACATCATCTTTTGCCACTGAATGGGCCGGGGGGGGGGGCTGTTGAGTACATTACGAAGTCAATGACGAATAGTACAATGTTTGAGGTGCTCCGTGTGGAGAGTGAAGAGTAAGAGCATGAGGCCCGGTGCAGGCAAAGAGCCACAACTATATATCTTTATCTGTTATTGACCACTTTAAGATCTTTACAGTTCAAGTCGGACTCACTCATTCACGTACACATTCATACAGCACTTCTACACACAAGTGCTTTTTCTATCACACACCATTCATATTAATAGAAAAGACTGACACAACTGCTAAGGCCAAATAACAGAACCACAATCACAATGTACGTGATTGACAGTGGATGTTGACAATAAAACAAGCAGCGTTTCTTTCTGCGGTCAATTTTCTTTTCTTTCTGTGGTCAATGGAGCTGTCGTTTGTGAAAACCTGCCAGCCAGGTTCACTAGACTCACTTGTTGTAAGTAACTTTGGTCATTTCGTTGTCAACAAAACATTGTCGCTCACTTCCGATGTGGTTGTATTCCCGTTGTGTGGCTTGTGTAGTTGAGTTACTGCCTTTGCAGCTGTTTTGCGGCTTTTGCATTCATGTTTCCAATGAATGTGCTTGTGTGAGATGTCTTGGCCAGTGTATTCCTACAATTCAGTTTTGTTTGTATAGCACCAAACCATCTATCCGTCTGACCATATGGAATAAGCTGCTGATTTTGTAAGGCCTAATGCTAAACTTATTTTATATCATTACTGTGTTGACTGAGCACTCCAGCCAGTCCACAGTAAATACTGTTGATGGAACATTTAGTGAGTAAGTGGGCAGGTAGAAGAGGCAGAGTGAAGCTCCACAGATATCCAGGTAATGACAGCAATATGGAGGCTGCAGCATCATCCCAATACGGGAGCTTTTATTGTTAATCAGCCGACAACGTCAAGCGCAGCTTTGCATGGATTACTTAAAGCTGCGCTTGTCGATATTTTTGGATTGGATCATTGGATCAAAGGTGCCGCTCTCACCCCCCCCCCCCCCACTTTCTACCCTCACCTTGTTTTGTCTCACTGTTGTCATGTGCTAATGTAGGAAAGGGTTAGGCAGAATTTTCTCTCTCTGATCACAGCTTTTCAAAAATGGAAACGCATTGCATTTCTTATGCATGTCCCACATTTACTTCAGGTATCAGTCAATTCAAATTCAAATTTTAATTCAAATTTTAATTCAAATTCAAATTCAAATTCAACTACAAATTCAAAACAACTTTATTTGTCCCCTGAGGGAAATTGAAAGGCACATAGAGCATGTCAAAACACAAGTAAAAACAAGAAAGAAACAATGGTGACATCAGTGCAATGTGCCGTGTCAGCAGACAGTTTAAAAACAGTGCAGTATACTTATATTAAAGAGCAAGAGTAGTGTATAAAACAGTTTAAACAAAAAAAAAATTGTAGCACTTAAATGGCACTTACCTATAGCACTTTGTAGTTTGGCTTTCTTGAAGATAATTGTACTTTCTTGATTCTTGTTGTTCTGGGTTTGTACCCTCCTGGTCGAATGCACTTATTGTAAGTCGCTTTGGATAAAAGCGTCAGCTAAATGAAATGTAAGGTAATGTAATGTATATGAATGTAAAAGGATGGTGAACAGGATAACGGCTGTGAAAACAGATTTTAAGAACATATATAAATACTGAATGATCAAAGTGAGAGGAGTACATTGAGGTAAGTAATACAGATGTAAAATGATGTACAGTTAAAGTTAATAAGAATATATATACAGGACCAGGTAGCAGCAGATTCATAAATACAGTAGCGCATGAAAATATATATGCAGCTGATAAACCTAGATACAGATAATGAGCAGTGAAGGTGAAAACTGATATGAACAATATATATAATTATTTTTGCTTATAAATAAATATATATACAGCAGATATGTAATAGATGAATAAATATAACAGCGAATAAGTAAATCTAAGCAGTTGCATTCTGTTGGTGCTGAGATGGGACGCTGTGATGTTTCAGTAACTGGGTCACTGCATGCCGAATATGATGACAATCCTCTCTTCTTGTCAGCACACGTCGTAAGAAAACCCAAAATAACGATGAATGTATGCAGCAAGTCCTCCCAGCGATCGTATAGGTAATCTGGCCCCATCTTCTGCATCTCCGGAAATATTACCTCTACATGGTGGCAGGGCTATCAGACATCCTGTATCCTGAAGCCTGATGTACAGTAGGTGTCTTATTCCTCTGAGCCGCTGTTGTTAAAAACACATCAGTGAACCACAGTACTGCTCGGGGTGATGTTTGTACATCACTGTGAACACACGCACACACACACGCGCACACACACACACACACACACACGCACACACGCACACACGCACACACACACACACACACACACACACACACACACACACACACACAAGCACTGTAGTTTATTTTGTCTCAGTCCCACATCCACACATCGTGCCGCCCCAAATACTCACTTCAGCACCGAATGTGGATTCATTCGCTGTTAAAACTAGTCCTTAATCAAACGGAATATTTCATCCTGTTTTGAGTAATTACTAAACAATAACAAAAACACCTGGTTCAGAAAATTACTGAGCCTCTTTTGAAAAACATGAAACTATAAACTTGTGATCCATGCGTGGGGCTTGTCACTGAGAGCCACAGACTGCGTAGAGGGGTGAGACAGTATTTGGGTGATGGACAGTTTATGGTGAGTTAATAATAAACCTGAGACACAAAAACAGTGAGTGGCAGATGAACAATGTGAGGATTTTAAGCTTGATATTGAATATTGTATAATCAAACTGTACATCGCAGACGAACCAAAAATCCCACATACTTCAGTAGAGGCAATGCAAGGCTACTTTATTTATAAAGCACCTTTCATACACAGAGGTAGATTCAAGGTGCAGGAAGATAACCCTGTTAAATAACTGCAGTATGACATTGTTAACACTGTATACCTTTCTTACTGTTTGTCAAATACCATCATTCACAATTAAGGCTTTCATTCAAAAGGTTCATGACCGTTATTCATTTGTAAGAGTGTAGGTGTCTAAAAAGAAACACAGGCAGGACTTCAAAATGACCCTGGAATGCTTCAACCCTAATTCAATTCAGTTCAATTCAATTTTATTTGTAAGGCGCCGAGTCATAATATACATTATCTCAAGGGTCTTTACATACAAGGTCAAGACCTTACAAGTGATAGAAAGCCCAACACTTCCCACAATTAGCAGACACTTGTGCACGACTGTGGAGAGAAAAAACTCCCTCATTAACTGGAAGAAACCTCGAGCAGAACCCGACTCGGTGTGAGCGGCCATCTGCCTCTGCCGGTGACGCCAAAGATCTAAAACTCCTCAACGTGCTGATTTTTCTGCCATATAGATTCTGGAGATGTTGCAACATGTGTTGTCCACCTGGTGTCAAAGAAAGAAGCGGTTTTCTAGTAGGAAGCTAATGTGGTCAAAGTTTGGAATCAGATCTGGAGATTAGTGCTGCTCCTCTCGCACAGTAGGAATAAAACGGAAAGATGACAAGAGGATTCAATCTGATGTTTCTCAAAGTGAAACCAGCAGAGATTGCTTAGATATACAATATGCCTACTCACACAGACTACCATTATTGGCAGTAACACTATTATTACAAGTGTCATTGCTGCTCCCTTCATCTCTGTTAGACTTTAAATAATTGAAACATTGATACACCTCTCCATTTATCTTAGACATTGTCTTTGTTCTCACGAATCTTGTAAATTATGTTATTTTGTTTGCTCTGCTCGTTCTGTACATCACATGTGGTTCTTTGTGAGGTTGCTATGGTTTTTTTCCTGTGTTTACAAAGTTCTTTTGTTATCTTTTCCTCACTCTTTTATTTGAGTGTTAAAGGCACAGGATGTAACACCCTATTAACCCCCATGAGGTAAATTGTGATTTGTGAATATGGGCTGTACAGATAAAATGTGAGTGATTGAGAAACGAGGCTACAACCAGCAGCCACTGCATTTTCCCTCCACGTGGAACATCTCAAGGTAAACACTCAGTTTAACAAGTGATGCTCCACTCATCTCTCAAATTGTGAGTAAATGTAATGTCTCAATTCAAAGAACTCCTGAACGACTCCAAACAAGGGGACACCTTTTTATTCCAGAAAGGGAGAAAAGAACAGAAACGGTTGCACAGGAATGCAGCTCAGCACAGAGGCATGATCTGATGCTGCCTCTTCATCCAGCGGTATCAGTGAGTATGAACTGTGTGTGTGTGTGTGTGTGTGTGTGTGTGTAGGCGCCACCTAAATGCTGGTGTCGTGTGGTTAACAGTGTCAGTTGAACGAGCGCTCCCACCACGCTGCTAGGTTAGACCTCGTGTTGCAGCAGCGCGCCCCCTCTGCGAGCAGCGGCTGCGCGCGGTCAGGTCGGGTACCCGGTGCCAAAAAGGACCTCACCTCACCCCGGGAGGAAATACTGCCACGCTCCCACCTGCCCCCCCTCCCACCTCTTTCTCTCACTCTCTCACTCTTTGCATTCGGGCAAAGGTGCCGCCGCTGAGGTCCGAGGGGCGTAAACTAAAGGATTTGAAATGAGGATGTCAGCGGGAGCAGCTGCGGGATGCGGGTGAGTTAAAGTCCCGACCGATGCCAAATTGTGGTTCCAGCTCCGGACGGAGACTCTTTGTTGGCTCGTGCGTGCGTGTGAGGTGTTGGAGGTGTGAGAAAAGTTGTGTGACTTTGGCCAGAGCAGAGGTGCGGTGCCGCGGAGCTCCAGACCCGGCTGCAGGTGGAAGTGGGTCGGGGGGGGGGGGACCAAGGACAGCCCAGTATACCTTTCATAGTATTATTATTATTATTATTATTATTAGGCAAAGCTGATCATGTGGTTGTCGTCATCAAAAGCGAATATGGTGCGCTGGCGGAGACAGTGCGGATGATGATGAGGAAGAAGAGGAGGAAAGAGATGGATGTGATGGTAGTGGCAGTGGTGGCACCTGTTGCACCTCACAGCTGACCAGCGTGCATTTCCCCAGCAGGTGGAGAGGAGGGGGTGGTGTGCGGGGGTGCATGTGGAACATTATTCATTTGTGCGTAAAGGTGCAAACATCATCCAGCATGCATCACATTTCATCGTCACTCTTTGCAGATCTCTGCAGGTGCAGGTTTCCGTGTTAACTCTTTATCGATGTTGAAGAAAGGAGCCTGTGCAGAATATTGCATTCATTCATATCCAGCATCTCAAGCCACACTAGTTCTAATAGCTTCACCCATTCTGTACACTTTTGTTATTTTTGGGGGAACCAAAAAAAAGAAAGAACCAACAATAAACCAAACAGAGTGAATAGTTAAACCAACAAGACATTGTTGTTTGTTCTCCTCCTCCTCCTCCTCCTCCTCCTCCTCCTCCTCCTCCTCCTCCTCCGCCTCCTCCTGCAGGGGTGTGGGGGGTATGAGGGCTTCATTGGAGGCTCTCAGTATACCTGACAGCCAGTGAGCGGCTCCTCTCCTCCTGCAGGCGCTGCCAGCTCCTCTCCTCTCCCCTCTCCTCTCCCCTCTCTCTCCTCTCTCCGCACACAGCTCATTTCCCATGCCTTTCATGCCAGCTCTTGGAAGCCTTTGATGTTTTCTCGCGCTGAACCCCGTGCACCCAAGCCGCTCTCGAGTATGTTAATGTTCTCTGATTGACTTATGAATCTTTTGATTAACCCACTTGTATGCGCGCTGCAGCGGGGTCCCCTGCGAAAATGCCATCACGGGGTAAAACGGAGCCGCGGCAGAGTGACATGCCGTCATTGGGAATTTCAAAGTCAGCGGCAGGTTGTGCCTAAATGATCAGTTTGATTTTGACTGCAACTTGTTTCTAAGAGACATCCTCGTCCCGGATGGGGGAAAAAAGTAGTTCTACAGCGGTGGATGGGCTGATTAAGACTTCAGCTACACTATGCAATATTAATGACTTGGGCTGATATCAAAGGCTGAACCTTGGAGATGCAATAGCCTGAAGTAAGCCTACATTAATAATGTGCTTAATTCCATCAGCAGTTCGAGTGTTTCTCCACTGCTTTCATGTGCAGCCTTGTGCCCAAATCAAAGCTCTTCAATTTTGCAATATACATTTTCGCAGGGTTTACATTATCCGGACGAGGCGTGGGCCCCTGTTTTCCAAGGTTTTTCTGTTTTTAAAACTCCACAGTATATGTAGGATTTTGTCCTCACATTTGTCTTCATAGATTTTTCAAATGCCACTTTATTCACGGCATATCCACACGCACTCTCACCACTGCATGTTGGGGCATGAGAGCTATGATCAGTCAGGTGATTACCACTAACAGTCAGCAGGTGGCAAAATGTTCTCAGGGATAGGAGGAGATGTGTCACAGCACCAGTGGAACATTGTGGTCAGACTGCTGCTGCCTCCCCGTCTCCATCCATGTAAGTCCTCTGACTCAGGCCTCGACCCGACTGCCACCGAGTCTGGGGCTGCTGGGTATGCGTGGCGTGCCATACATCAGAGGGCAAACCGGGGTTACACTGCTCATCAGGGCTCTATTGTCACGCCGGAGGATATATTCTATGGGCAGAGCACGCACCAGTCCAAGGGTCACTGGGCTTCTCTGTGGGTCACTTGGTTGTGTGTAATTTGATTAATTACAAATAGGACAAAACCATCACCACTCATGGGTCAATTACCATGTGAAGGTGGACTCAACTTTTATGTCAACACAGAAGACCATTGCATAAGGTTGAAAGCTCCAGAAGTGCCTCTCAGTTGCTGTGTCCAAGGGGGTGCAGCAAGTAGAGAGAGAGAGAGAGAGAGTAGAAAGTGGCACCCCTTAACTACAATATCAGCAGGTCCACATGGTAAGCCTCCCAAATAAATGTGTGTATTAAATAATATAAAGTAAGATACACTAATTTCAATGAGAGGTAGATTCTGATACAGCAGCACAAGGGACAGATGCAGAGGGAAGAAAACAAAAGAAAGGTGATGAAGAGATTAATAAATTAAATGAAATAGAGAAAATTATGAAAATGTGTTGTGCACATTGCATACATTAGACTATTAAATCAGTTGAGCAGATATTTATGCAAATGTAGGGGGTATGCAAAAATAGGTTGTGTGACTGAAACACCTATTGTAGAGCAGTAAAAACAGGTATTCATGTAGTGTGTCCTATACACAAGATAAATATAAGCATATACTGCAAGTATGAACAAATTTAGAGCATAAATAAATGTATATCAAATGTCCACCAAACATGTATGTACATGCATGTACCAAACACTTACTTGATTCTTGTTGTTCTGGGTTTGTTCCCTCATGGTCGAATGCACTTATTGTAAGTCACTTTGGATAAAAGCGTCAGCTAAATGAAATGTGATGTAATGTATTATATAGCCTTGGCTACATATACAGTAAATAATATGAAATATAAATTAGACATTTATTTGTTGTCATCTGATAGAAACAATAAGAGTAAAATAAATCACATTATGTTCAATACTGTTATATATGTAATTATAATATTCATGTTTTTTTAATCCACAATTCAGTTCATGGTTCACATGGTTTGTTGTAAATTTCTTGTTTCAATATGCAACAATACACTCAATCACATACTAACCTTAGGAAATGGTCAGACGCTTGTGGATCATTGGTTCAAACCTTTTCTTATGTATATTTCTTGTTTAAAAAAAACACATTATTACTGATGTATTTAATGTAATACAACTTATCTACAAACAGAAGATATATCATACTACCCTGCACATGTCGTTTCAGTTCTGCAGCCGCTCCACATCCTTGTCCATAAGGGAGTCTGGTGTTTTAGCTAAAGAAAAAAAAAAACAACAGCTCATGTTTGAATGTCTCAGTTGATCATCAGGGACGTGACGCATCAGATTTCTAGTCAGTCAGAGAAAGTAAAAGTTGGTCAAAAGCTCAGTTGTGAAATCTTTCTGCAATGCGGAGTGTGTCTCCTGACGCGCTGCTGTCAGTGCAGGCAGCCGGACACTGAGAGTGACGGACGCACCGCTCCGTCTGATGTTGTCCAGCGCTGGGCTCCCCTCCGCTCCCATCACTCGTCTCTGCCTCCATCAAAGTTAGTTTCATGGTCAGGCCATTGGTCAGTGTAAGATGAGACGCTATTTGTGAAGCTCGCCACATGGATTGCAGCTGGAAAAAAAACTAATGGAAATTGACTCAAGGTCTTTTCTGCTGATACATTATCTCATTGACTTAAAAGGTATAGTTCACCTAAAAAGTGTTTGAGTCCACAACACACTTTTCGACTCTCAGGGGTAAACAGTGTTTTAGCCAAAGTGACGTAATAAAACAACAGGAAAACCCCTCAACATGTCTCCATACTGCTCCTGTAGTGTCATCCAAGTGTCCCCTAGCCCCGACATTCATATTCGATTCAAGACAGCGTCATTTACACCGTGTTTTAAGTCCAGAGGAAGTGGCTAAGCTAGCGGATGTAGCCACACGTGCCTCCGAGGAGGATATCAGAGGACATTTGGGCTAAAAACATGGTGTCAATGACGCTGTTTCAAGTCTAATTTGAATGTCGGTGCTTGTAGACACTTGGATGACACCACACGAGCAGTATGGAGGCATTTTCTGTTTTTCTATTGTTTTATTACTTCACCCCCCCCCCCCCCCCCATCGGCATAGTGGTGAGTAGATAATGAGTGAATTTTCATTTTTCTGTGAACTATCCCTTTAAGGGGACGGCCACACAAACACCATTTTTTTTATCACAAGGTTGTTAAATACTGATGCTCTTCCAAACCGGATGTTGACTCCGATGTTAATACCTGCAGCTATGTTGGATGATTTGAGTTTCAATATGTTCACCAGCGAACCTCTTGACATACTTATTCTCCTCTGTAAGTTCCACGTTGATGGTTTCCTTTTTATATCATATGCCCAAAATTTCTTAAGAGAAAATCTCAGGATTCTCTTTTACTAGATACCATAGGTTTATATGATGGTCACCACTTTTAATCATTTCAGTTGCAGTCAGTTTTTCATATTAGTTCTCGATACTGCAACACATCCCCTGTGTTAACATGGCAGCAGACACCAAGGCCACTTTTTCAATCAGAGTTAAAATCACCTAGTGCAGTTACTTCAGAATAATTCCTTGTCGTTAGTGAATCCTCCTTAAACAGTTCTACAACATACTGTCACTTTTTACTGTTTGTGTGCTGGACGTTGTCTGCAGAACCTTTCACAAACATCTATGGTGCAGAGTGAGGTTGGAAAACTTTATGTTTATCCTACCTGGTTTATCTGCAATCAAGATATTTTGTTTTATTACTGACAAATTGTAAAACAGGAAGTGATTCTATTAATGTTCTTGCCACGATGGAGACAGACAGACACCCCTAACTGTGTGTGTCTGTGTCTCAGTACATTATAGTGAAAATTCTTTTTTTTAGCAAAATTATCTGGCTGCGATTTTGACCCGTGGGTTGCCCCAGTTGTCAAACGTTGCTGTAGACTATAGTAGAAGATCCCAGTGGGACCACGGACTGACTGTAAAGGCACACACACACACACACACACACACACACACACACACACACACACACACACACACACACACACACACACACTGACTGCTCAAGTGCTGGTTGCCTGTTTATTACATTTTTATTAATATTGAACATATTGCATGTCCAAATTGCACTCAAACTCAATACAAATGCCAAGTGTGAAGTTGATTAGATGAACGATTTGCTAAATATGCGTTAAACATACAGACAACAGTTATTTGTGGATTTAGTAGGTAGATAATCCCCCATACTGCCGTTATTGTATTTTATTAAATGTAATTAATAAAAGCAATCAATTAGTCTTCAGCTGTTTCAATTGAAAACCCTTCGTAAGCATACAGACACCATGGGTTACCTTCTACCTTTCTAATCAGATTTCTAATCCAAATCAAAATTATGTATTTTGATTTGACAATTAAAGAAGATTCCCAATTCCAGGATTAACTGTGGTGAAAACATGTTATAAGAAGTGTGCAGTGAATCACATCTTCATTTTCCTAACATGGGATTTCCTGTACATGGGATCAATAAACCAGCAGCCAAACAGGGGCCAGGCTGGAGGGAGAGGCTTCGCAGTGCAGACCAGCAGGAAGACTGACACATCAGACACATCCTGCTCTAAAGACTCAGCCAAAAGTGAACAGCAACATGAAAACGATGGGGCTCAGATACAGAGCAATTGCAGTTGTGACACTAAAATAACACAGTGTTGCATAATGACTTGTTTAAAACTCTACACACACAGTTGTTAGACTTGATTGGAGACTTGTTGGTCTGGGCAAAGGGCTGATAAAAGATTTTGCTGGTTTACACCAACCTCCAATGTTTCATCTTCTCCTCCCCAGCTTCATAAATCACTGAACAGACACATTCAAACACCTGTATGGTTGAGAGAGGAATTAGAAATGATTGATTTAAATGTTGAAAAAACTTTCACTTTAATTAGATGAAAATGTAAACAAAATGAATCAGTGAACAAGTCTCTGAATAAGCAAACAATGTGTCAGCCAACCAAAACTAAATTATTTTTCATTTGTCTTTGTCTGGTTCAAATGACACAATAGTGTGTGGTTTGGTGGTGACGAATCCAGCTTAGGCCTCTGGGGACAGAAAAGGGAAGTGAATCAAATCACTGAGAAGGTTTAGGTGGGAAATTTGATGTTTTTCACAATATCATGCCAGAATTTCAGAACAATTGTCTCATTTTAGTTTGGAGATTTGTGCGAAGAAAATACAAAGCAAAAAAAGATTGCCTGCCATAAACAGCGCTCTAGTTCAATTTTAGCTGTGTGTGTGGTTTCTTGTTGGAAATTGGGTTGTTGTACTGTGTATAGGTTTTGGCTTATGGATCACATAACTGACTAATATTTACAGTACAATTTGATGAGCACAAACTTTGAACTGACTTTACACATTCTCACCTTCTGTTCCTGAAGCAGCAAGTCAGCTCCAAGCATGTGCACTGAGGGTAACTGTGTGTGTGTGTGTGTGTGTGTGTGTGTGTGTGTGTGTGTGTGTGTGTGTGTGTGTGTGTGTGTGTGTGTGTGTGTGTGAGTGTGTGTGTGTCTGTGTGCGTTGAGGAGGCAGCACCAGCCTGCCTGCGCTCAGAGCCTCCACTCGCTGCTTAATAAATACCGCAGAGTACTTAACATCTCAATATGAAGGGGAGGTGCAGAGGTGTCAGGAAGCCAAATATTATGTCAAAAAGAGATTGACTGCAATTGGCTCTAATGATGACTACACGCTGAAGGCTGTTATTTACAGAGGAGTGAGTCAGAGACATTTCCTCTCCCTCCCAGACAGAAACCCTGCAGATGTCTGTGCCTTGCCCTGGGGAGTGGAACCCCAAACTCTGGCAGAACCATGTTAGTCGTGGATGGCAGTGGTGCTTTTATCCCTGAGCAGAGAGCCACGCATTGTAAAACAGATGATCTTCTCTTGTTCTCGGTTACTTCTTCAGCCTAAGATGAGTCGAGTGGTGTCAGTGTTGGTGCAAGGAAGAGTTTGGTGATCTTAAATATAAATATATAAATATATTGAAGTGCAGATAGTCCCACAAATGTTGTATCAGTATAAATTCATAAATTAACTCACAATATAATAATAAGGAAATGCAATTATAAAGCGCAACAATAAATAGTGTTAAGAGGTTAGGACTGCACATAAAATATTGAAATATTAAAATGACAGGGACAGATTGATTGCACAAGCAAATGTGAATGGCACAGTTGAATGAAATTGCACCTGAGGGAATTGGCAGTGCAATAACTCAGAATGTGGATCATGACTCAGAATTTGGATCGTTAGCAAGTTGGTTTTCAAATTAATTAAAGGTTCAGTGTGTAGGATTTAGTGGCATCTGGTGCAATACCCCTCACGTCACACTGCCTTTCCAAACGTGAAACAGAATCTACAGTCATGTCAAATATCAACAGGTCCTCTCTAAAGCCTGGGGCTGATAGGAGCTGCATGGTGGGACAACATTAGAAGAGGACCTGCTCCCTATGTAGATATAAGGGCTCATAATCAAAACAACAATTCTTATACACATAAAACATACTTATGAATTTATTACATTCAATTTCTGCCAAAAAGATCCCCCTTAATCCAACACTGGAGCTCTAATGGTAAATGGACTGTATTGGTGAAGCGCTTTTCTAACCTTATCAACAACTCATAGCTACACAGCTTACAGTACAAGTCACATTCACTGTATACAGCTCTTTGTTTTCCAATCACCCACCATTCATACACTGTCTGCACACCGGGCAGGGGCAGTTTGGGGTTCAGTGTCTTACCCAATAACGCTTTGGAATGCAGACTGGCGGTGCCGAGGATCAAACCACTGATCTTCTGGTTCGTGGACGACCCTCATACCTCCTGAACCACACCACCATTAATGTTAGTCAGACATGCACTCCGGAGAATGTCTGCAGGGATGGGGTCCAGACTTTCTCCAGAGTTTGCCTTTCATACATGAAAAATGCAGCAGGCGCTTCTCTGGTCTGACACTTTCACAACAATGCAGAAATCTCCAGAGCAGCGGAGGGCTGGTGCAGCATGCAGGAGGCAAGAGGTAACATTTCAATTCTGCTGCGGGGATCATGAGTGGATGTTTACAGCGCATCAACACCGGCGTCGGCCACTGAAAGCTCTTTTGACATCTTCGTCGGTGCCTTCTACGTATCACTGCTTTTTCCTCCTGAGATATTTGTATTCTTCTTGTTTTTTCATTTTGACATATAGAAACTATGGAAACAGTCTGGATCCTCTCACTCAGACATTCACCTCCTCACATACTGCTCCTCCAGAGACTGTCAGGAGATCCACAGTTCAGTGCAGGTCTGAAAGCAGCTTGAGTTACACAATTTAGAATTGCAAGCGTTGAAGTTTAATACAGGTTTCTTGCACAATTTTTAAAGTCATAATTAATGCTTTTTAAGAACTCAATTAACGTCATTAGAAGAAACGCAAAAAAATAAATTTACTTTACACACACATTTAACACACACACACGCACACACACACACACACACACACACACACACACACACACACACACACACACACACACACACACACACACACACACACACACACACACACACAGTGGGCCGGAGGGATAAACACAGGCTTACTACCAGAAGAACGTTAGTGTCCATTAAAGCTAGCCAGCAGCACTCGTGAGCTAACTTTAGCATCTGTCATTGCAGTTCCATAGCTGACCACTGATTTGCAAGACTGGGAATTGTGTGGCGCTGTGCTCTGCCCACGTGAATACTTAACATTCAGTGTAACACCATTGGTGTTTTACAATTAAAGACATAAAACTGTCAGTGACTAAAGTTTAAATGATGTTTTTATGGTAGGACACTGTGAGTGCCAATTTTCCCATCAGCCTGCAAACTTAATACTCAATTTAAGACCTTAATTAATGTAATCCTGTATATTTATATATATATATGCAGCCCTACTCATCTCATGAACTAAAAACAGCTGTGTTACTGCCCTCTACCAGAATGTGATTACAGATACAAATTAAATAATTGATATTTAGTAATGTTTAAATGTAGTTATTTGTAAATGTTACATGCAAACATTAGTTAGAATCAGAGGGCTTCTCATTCACTGAAATGCTGTTGAACCTCGGCTACATTCAAAGGAGGTGCTCCACGTCTTCAGACACAGTTTATAAATAATTTGCTACACATCTGACATCCCTGTTTGGCTAAAGCAGCACATTGGTGCAGAAGTATACCTGACACTAACACTGGCGGCCACATTGCCCTCCAGAGATAAAACAATCAAAGCCATGCAGCGCACGTCATCCACGCACAATCAATGCTCCTATACATGGAAATTGAGCTCTCAATAGGGATATCACAAATAGCAGCTCCTGCACTGTTTATCCCGCTATCATATCATCTACTACAAGTGATATCATAATTAAACACATACGGCGAGGGGAAGCAGTAAATGAGTAAGATGGACCATGTAATGTGGAGAGTCAGGGAGTGGAGGGGTGCAGAGAAGAGAAGACGAGATTATAGAGCAGCCTTTGATGCCGGCCGGGGCTATGGGAATCCTAGTGTGCCTTCAGGGGAAAGCTCCTCTCACACAACATCAATAATGAATGAAAGATATCTTGTTCAGTGGAAGACTGAACATAACTGGCATACTGATTTGTTACCGTGAACCTTATGTAAAAATTGCATCAGGGTGTTATGTATGCTTCATTAGCCAGATAAGAAGCTGTCACTGATAAAAGTCGGAGATGAATGGGTGGAGCGTACAAACCCAGAGAGGAAAGAAAAGACGGTTCCTCCGATGTGACTGATTTAATTGTTTTTAATTATTTCCCTAAATGAGGTGATAATATGTTTGCTATGGCTTAGAATAAAGGGCATGGGAATATTTAAGGTGTATATTTATAGGTTATAGAAAGTTCTTTCATAGGTGTGTGATACAACAGGTTTCAGCAGTACTCTAAACTGGAACCCTGTTTAGTGTGGATGCAGCATTTGCGGTAACAAATCAACCACATTAGGACGAGGCAAGATGACGCTGCAGTTCGTCTGGATGAAAAGCACAATCACTTTTTTATTTGTAACAGTATTAGTAATTATTGCTGTATAATTTTCAAAAATAGCAATATAACAAAAGTCCAAGTCCATGTTTTTGCATTGTGCAAGCACAGTGAGGAGGTATCACACATAATTGAGCTCTCTTTAAACTTGAAAGAAATAATAATTATATTTAATTTATTATTTTTTATTGTAAATGGCTTATTCTTAACTAAAATGATTTGGCCCTCGTTTCAGTGTCTCCTGTACTGCAGGAGATAACCACTAAATACAAATATAATCAGACAAATATTCTTATTTCAGTAATGATTGCTAAAAATACTGTGGCAACAAATCTCTTTTAAAAAAAAAAAGTAACTTTTTATTTATGAGGGTTGTTTTCTTATTGGTTTAAAAAATAACCAGTTTTCGTTTATTTTACTTTAACTTTCCTGTTTTAACTTTACTGAACCACAACCATATATTCTGTGATGCCTGATCGTTTCCATCACTCCTTATAGTTGAGTTTTCTCAAGTGGATATTATATAAAAATAAACTCATATATATTTAATAGGAATATTTTGCAGCTTTGCAGATCACACATAGACATTCCAATATTATATTGTTAAAACTAAAGAGGATTTTCTTCATGAAGAGAATACAATACCAAATAAGCAGCGAAATGGAAAAATCAAGACAGCATAATATATTTGTTGTTGTAAATTTGTAATATATAAACAGCACTTTAGAGACTCGGAGTTAAGCTCTGATCTGATAGCATATACGATCAGTTAAACTCTAAGCCGTAAACTTGGAATGAACTCATATCACCGCCTCTGACTTTCACTACGATGTTTTCTTCTTCCCACATCATCTTCAACATCCAACATTTAAGAGCTCAGACAGTGTTAAAAAAAATAAAACCAAAAACCCACCGACAAACTGCACCGAAGTGTGTCTCCAAGACTCTTTAACACGGCACAACACGGGGGCTTATTCATTCTTTGAGCTATTCAACCTGCGGGAGGAACACAGTGGTTTTAATGAATTAATCACATGTTAAATTCCCTCAGAAAACTGCCCGTGAAATGATTATTACACAGTTTGCTGTGTATATGTAAGAGAGGAGGCAGAGCGGACGGTAATTCAGTGTGATGGTGATGTTCAGTGTGGAGGCGCCGGCTCTTTCATGTGCAGCACTTCCCTCCTTACAACTATTTTAACAGGGAGGAGAAGTGGGATGTCTCTGCAGCAGAAGTTATTTGAAGGGCATGTTACTCCGCGTTAAATACAGTTTTAATTTGCAATGCAAATGACTCATTCTCATCGGAATAATCCTCCTGGTTACCTAATACTTTGGCTTCATCGCACTCTGTAATGTGTCTGTCGCAGGCTGGCTGCTGAGGTAAATCACTTGTACACTTTGTCCTGCTCATGCAAACACAGTCTTAATTTTTTACACCATCTCATTTCCTGGTCCCCCAGTACAAGGCAAGTCACATAATGATAAATGTTGGTTGATAAAAAAATGTCAGAATGATACCAGTTATTGGAGGTTGACCAAAAGCAATTATCATAAGTCATATTTAAATCTATGTTAGATATTATAAAAATCAAGCAAATTACATTTATTTTCAGCACTGATTGAATAATTTGAACTGCCACTCCTTTGTCTACACTGTTACAGTATAAACCACTCTATGCATCCAGTCTGTCACTTGTGATCACAGCGACCCCCTGCTGGTGCAGACTCTTGGCAGACACTATCATATGATGCAGAATTTCCGTGGGCATGATTTTATGAATCACAGTTACAGTAACATTATCAACAAACTTCAGCCGTATAAATGATGATCATAAAGAATGAGCCTATTTCAGACATGAATTCTGGAGGACGTCCTGAGAATGGGGTTGGACTTCCTCAAGAGTTTGCCTTTCATACATGCACAGCGCAGCAGGAGCTTCTCCACTCAGATGTGTTCATCACATCAAAATCCCACCAGAGTGTTCAGGTGCGGCGTGGTGCAGCAGGCACAGGCCGGACGTTATATATGCCGCTGCGGAGATCAGGTGGTTTAGTTTAAAGCACATCCACACTGCGTCAGCTCTTATCACCACAATGTAAAGATCTGAAGCAGGAACTGGACCCAAAAGCAAAACACAGACAAGAGCTCAAAGTAAAATAACAGTCTTTAATGAGAGTAGTAATATTTCACAGGTAAGGTCGCAGAATGGTGTAGATGTCGTGTCTGGCGTGGCAGGTTACAAAGCTGTGTGTGAAGCCCCGTGGGCACTCGCACAGTGATCGATGGCAGTGGCAGAGAACAGGGTGTCGGTTACTGATCACCGAAGGGCAGAAGGCATCCAGGCAGGAATCAGGCAGGTAGGACCCTGGAGCAGGCAGAGACATGGAGAGTTAGCTGACCAAAAGTAGAGAGACAAAAACTAAGTAAATACTGATTGTACTACCGTGTAGACGGCCTGTATGATCTAGCAATGAGAGGAGCGATGACCAGGATTCTGATACTGCTTGAGATTCTTAGTGGATATGAGCTGCAGGTGTTCCCGGGACCTGCAGGGAGAAACCACGCCCATGTCCAAACATGCCACACCCATCTCACACACACACACACACACACACACACACACACACACACACACACACACACACACACACACACACACACACACACACACACACACACACACACACACACACACACACTCATTCATCCCAAACCTGCCACACCAATCAGAAATCATTCACACATTAATTCAGCCACGGTGCACACCATGACACAAAAGCTGTCTGTCTTCTGTCTTCTTATGCCACCACTTTTTCATGCAGAGATATTTGTTATAATTTTTGCCTCTGTCGCATGTTAGAAACATCGTGATCCCTCCCACTCGCTCGCGGTGAATCCTGCAGAGGATCTCCACTTGTTGTCTCCTGACGTTCTGCTGACTCTATACTCGGAGCCCAGGGGGAGAAAGTCTGCAGAAACTCTCTGAATAAATACTACTGCTCATCACCGTTACTGTGCGAACTGCACACTCGAAGTGAGGAATTGTGGGTACCAGGACATAAAATTGACGCATGGATCAGCTGCAGGGATGCTTAAATTATTATTAGCTCAAAGTATTTCCTCATGAAAAGGTTTGAGTCTTTAGGTGCACGGGGACATCTGAGAAAAGAGGAGGTTTGTCATCTTATGTTACCATTGACATGTCATTTTGTGAGTAGACCTTTCATCCAATTAAACTAATGCTAGATAATGTGATGATGTTGATAGCAGAAGGATATGAACTTGAAGGGAAAGCCAGCAGTGGTGGAAGAAGTACTCAGATCACTTAGTTAACACTTGATAGTTAAGTAAAAGTAAATACTACTTCAGTAAAAGTACATAACGTATTAGAAGCAAAATGTAGTTCAAGTATGGCATTCAAATACCTGCTTAGGGCACCAACATGACTGGTGTGATATTGATGTATAGAACATGCAGGAGAGCAGCTTTAGGTAAAAGAGGCAACACATTATCTCGAGGTCACATGGCAGGGTCTGAGGCAGGGAAACGACAGGAGACACAACACAACGAAGAACAACAATGGAATTGAGAAGAGTATAAAGGTTTACTGGTGGGAATAAACAGCGACAGGAAATGGGTGGAACCAGGTGCAGGTGATGAAGGTATGAAGCAGGAACAGAAGTGACAGGAAATCTTTCAACTCTTGGAAAATAAAACAGGAAACACTGCTTAGTATATTCTGCAGTATTGTCGGGTTTAATCACAAACAGAAGCACGGAATTGCAGTTGAATGGATAATAAATAAATATATACTTTTCTTTATTGTTTACACTATGAGAGAATAAAGCTTCACAAAGGCAGGCTGAGATGTACCATATCAACAATATACTGTATATTGTTAACTCTCTCTTCAGCGACAGACCATCAACCACTAAGCAGTGACCTATCCGAAGAGCATTCTGGGAGTTTTGTGTGTCATGATGCTCTCCACAATCTGCTCAGAGTCCAGTTTCTCTTCTTCTTTGTGCCTCCTCCCTCCTAAATCAGTTTTTAAAACTTTGAGTTGAACAGTGATGCCAGGTGTATGACAATAACTGTATTCGTAAAAACCTTTTCCTGGTGTCAATAATTCCAGCAACCCCGGAATCCTTCATTAATACGGGAGTGTCAAACAGCATTGTAAAAATGTTTGGGTGGTAATTCAGGAGCTGATCTGGAACCAGCCTGAATATTCATCGTACACCTAACATGTCAGAAATGCAGCAGAGGAAGCTTGTCTCGCCGTGGCTGTCTTACAACCCTTTGTTTGGTTACCCTCAGGTTTTGTTCGGTGTTGTTTATGGTACAAAAACAATTTCCATGTAAGGTATTCCCTCCGCAGCACCTCCACGGGATTTTGAATGTGCAGCAGTTTCCTTTGAAATTCAATCACTCTGGCATCTTTGTATGATTAGAATTTTTTGGGGGGGGCATCTGGCAGTGCTGACTTAGAATGAGTGTTGAGCTGTCACAAATGTGACAGGGATTGTCAAATATTGGGTAGAATCCGGTTCCTCTGTGTACTTGCCAGGTGGTGCAATAAATTAATGATGAAGTTCATGTTTTTTGAGGATTACTAACCCTGTAATTATTGTAAACTTATAGTTGTAATAAAGTGGCTCCCTCTCATCATACACCCTATATGTTCAAAGAGAATGCGAACCAGATGTATTATTAGTCATTTTTCTGCATCTCATCTCTTATGAAGTTGATTTATAAACCTTTTTTTAAAAGAGCAAATTATTTTGTCAATCTGAAGCATTGTCATCGGGTGCAGGTGCATTCTCCACCTCAATGTGCATCAACAGTGAATGCACGTCTATTTGCACACATCTCTGTCTTCGCTCTGACTTTGTGCACTGTCACGCTGTGTCTAAAATTTGCCATGTGTTCTGTCTGAACTCACCTTCAGAGGCAGCGAACACCGAACACGGTGCCAGACCCAAATGCAGAGTGTGTTGAAACTCGGTGCCTTATTATAGTCAACTCAATCGGCACATTAGACAGTGATCAGTGCTGCAGACTTAAAGTTGACCTACAAGAGGATCTGTGGCAAACTTCCTGCAAGTTAGTTTATGCAGCTCAGTGCTGAACTTTCTCCTGCTGTCGTCGGAAGAGAACAGGTGGAGCTTCTCCTTCCACTGCGGCACAGCTGCTGTCAAACTTTCTGAAATGTGGATTTATATTTGACATAATAGTTGAGAAGTGCATTGCAGTATAGTTCTAACAGTGACTGTAACAAGAGACAAACCTACATTTTTCTCCATCACTTCTCCTTCCCTCCCTCCTTTGCCTCCTTTTTCACCCTCTACTCGCTCACGCTCTCTTCTGTTTGCCTCTGCCTCATCCCTTACTTCCAAAATGAGTTCATTTCTTTCAATTCTGGGTTCCTCTGAAAGTAATTAATGCAACAGCATTGGAAAAATGGTGTTCAGATACACTCCCCAGACTTAGGTGCTTTTTAATATGCAGAAGGAAGGCGGCCTTAATGAAGTACACTTCAGTGAGTCTGGTTAACAACGGATGAACACACTCATGCTGCTTTCACTTCTCTGCACAGAGCAGAGCCAAGTCACTAATTACGTCTAAGTCCAAATCAATTCTTGTGAGTTTGATCTGGCCCAAGAGCAACCTGTGATTCTGGATATCAAAGACACCTGACAGGGAAAGACTCTAATAGTATCTAATAGTATCTAATAGTATCTAGTAACATTTG
Source organism: Hippoglossus hippoglossus (assembly GCF_009819705.1). Taxonomy (NCBI): domain Eukaryota; kingdom Metazoa; phylum Chordata; class Actinopteri; order Pleuronectiformes; family Pleuronectidae; genus Hippoglossus; species Hippoglossus hippoglossus. The sequence continues at coordinate 19,612,533 of NC_047161.1, forward strand.
ATCACAGTCTACTTGACTAAAAACTCAATGTAAAAGACATTATGCCTACATTAGGTTTTTATCAATATTCATGTCGCTGTACATTTTAATGTTTTATGCAGGTACAAGAGTTTGTATTATTTAAATGTATGTATATTAATACTGTATTTGGACATTTACACATTCACAGCTTTGATTTGAGCAGGTTTACACCCTGGAGTGGATTGTGCCAAAATGCACCGTATATGAACGCTGCCATCTTGCATATTTGGAGTCAGATTCTGTGCTGCATAGCAATGGAGGGGATAGAGCCACGGTATCGAGGTCCTGATCGACCGATGTCGAGTCAGACTCAGCTGTCAATCATGGTGTTTCATCCCATATTCAAAGCAGCAACGGCTAAAATGACAGAAACCCTCTTTGACATGAAAATCGATTTACAAAGTTTACTTTCACCTTTTAGTTAAATCCATGTCCCATACGCTAACATGGAGTAGGCAGGATTTATGACCTATATTGCATCTAGTAGTCTGATCTTCAGTAAGTAGAACAGTGCTCAGTCAGTCTCAGATTAGGTGAGTGACTCATCCAGCGGAGGATATTCCACCTCTTCACGCCTGAAAGGTCTTTGCATTTTTTTGTGAGTTGCAGTCTGCTCTTGGTTTTTCTGAGGTTTACCAGTTGTTTGCGTCTTGTGATGAATCCTCTGCGGCTCTGGTCATCAACTCTTCTCTTGATCTGTGATGCAGAAACATGTACGTCTTCCTCCTGGAGAGTGTATGATGTCATTAATAGTTTTTCTTAACCATGCAAATAATCTTTTGGTCCTTCACACGATAAGTTGGCTACTCTAACAGGTTGTTTACCACTTTCCCTGTGTACACGGGCCTTTTTTTAGAAATCAGTCAGCTGCCGATTTTTTGCTTAGGAGTCTCACCATCTTCTTCACATGCATGATCACTTTACTCCTCATATTGACAACTCAGTCTTAATGTCAATTCTTAGCTCTCAATCTACTTTGAGCCAAGTATACGTGGCGACCAAGTGACAAATTATTTGTGTACCCTTGCAATTTGGCTGATATCTCCCACATAGTTCTTAAAGCTGAGAACTGGATGTTTAATGTAATATACATTATTTTATTTCAAATGGACTGCTGACTACTGAGGCTGAAGAACAAAAGATGTATATCTGTCTAAAGACATGTAGTCTGAACTGCAACTGAACAATTTGTATATATTTATTTATTCTACTATGTCGATATCTCTGTGTTGCACTTGGGTTGATCCTCAAGGTCACTCGAATGTCCGAAGTTCCATAGTTGTTTACAGAAATGTCTGAATAATCTCCATTCTTAGAAAGTCACAAGGCAAACGAAAGACAATGGAGAAGGCTGTGACCACCTTTACCTTTAGAACTGCACCAGTTCTCCTGGGTGCACATGTGTACAGTTATTCAAGGTCCTTGGGAGGTAGGTTGTTCCAAGCATCTCAGAGAACCCACTACAGTTCTCTACAGTTCTACAGGATTTAAGCTGTCTCAGTTCCTTTTGTCTCTTTCTGTGATCCCAGTCTGACACAGTGATGTGATCAGGGCTCTGTAGGGCTCTTTGTTCTTCTCGTCACTGAAGATAGTTCTTTATCATCTAGTTATTATCTCTACCAAATCCATTTTGTAGTTTAGTATGAATACTGAAGTCTGGACTAGAGTCGTGGAACAATCAACCAACATTGCCATTCATTTACCAATGCTATTGGCATGGCTAAAAATTCAGTTGTAAGCTACAAGAAAGGCAACACACAATATTACCATTAGCCAGTACTTAAGCTAATTTACATGAATTTGATTTGTAATTTGCAGCTGATTATATTTGCAGCTTGCGGCAGCGTGTACAGTACAGCATGCAGTGTGTTTCTGTGTTTACTGCTGGTGAGTGATGATTCACCTCTCACTGAACCTTCAGTCGATGGTTGCCAGAGTGGCTTTTGGCAAATCCGCTGCCACACTCTGCCAAGTGTTTGTACCCATCCACTGTGTCTGGCGAGGGGGGTGTCCCTGGCATCTCGCCGCCCTCCCCCTCCCCCCTACCCCCAATTCTCAAAGACGACAATGATAAGAAGGGGTGAGTGGGGAAGAGGGGTGTGAAAATCCTATTCAGGCTCTCTGCTTGTGGAGCCAGAGCCATTCAAAATGTCCCTGAAAATCCTCCTCAATGAAGACAAGCAGAGGGAGGACTGTATCAACAAGCATCGCCCTGGTATTTAGCTGTCACTCAGGGTTATTTATGCCACTTATGCATGGCATTCCAGAGGTTAGTTTTGGGAAGTTAGCACAAATGAGGGCTGGTTCAAAGCAAGGACATGACTCTGTGCTCCACCCTGTTCTCCGCTCACCTCTCCTCCCTGCTCATCTTCCCTCTCCTATCTTGTTGTGGAGTGGGTCAGACCATCCTCCGGGCTGTTAGTTTGGTCTGTGTAGCTTCAGGAACCTCTGACAGCTGACAGAGCAATCTGACTGCCTGAGAACCAAAGTAATGATTTATTCTTTGTTGTTATCAGCCATTTACTCCACTGTGACCAACCCATTGACCGTTCCTGCAACATTTGTTTTGAAATTCTGCTTCAAAGGCCTTTAAGGAAATAAGAAAATGATGCCAAAATAAATATAGTGTAACGTGCAATATAATGTAAAATAAATCGAGAATTCATCTTAGAAGAATTATTTTACATGATGGAAAATAGAACATTGACACCAATCATGTGTGTGAGTGTTAAAGTATGGGGTCAGGATGAGGATATCTTAGCTTAGCTTAGCATAAAGATTGGAAGTATTTTCTGAAAACCTGTGTTTTATCATCTACACCGTAGATGGCAAAGTAATGATCAAAGGTGAGGATGTTTGTTGTTGTTGTACAGAGCAACTGCCTTATGCTTCAACAACAACAAATCTGCAGGCTCACCTGTTGGCTTCAGCTATTCAAACGGACTACTGGCATTGAGTGCCATGTCAAATCAGTTTGAGCTTGATTTTTGAAAAAAAAAGTGGTGGAAACATGGTCCGACGTTGATCTCATGCAACTATGTAGGTTTGAGCGCCATGGCTCCTATAGCCAGGTGACCACAAAAAGGAGGCAGGCTGCATAGCAACAGCAGTAGCTAGCTAAATTATGAATCAATGTTCCACTTGCATAAACAAAGTAATGATAAAGTAACTTCTTCCTTTATGAGACATCAAAACGTGGAGTCAACATCCTCAAATATTTTGGTTCAACTAGATCTTTTAAACCAAATATGAAAAGAAATGGAGCCGAGGGGAGAATGCCTGAAGTTTAAAAACTGAAAAAAAAGCAAAATGCCCACACATTTATCCAACTAAAATATGACATAAAAAATAGGATAGTGTTGACTAAATATTATAGAAAATTAACAGACATTTGACACAGGACTAAGACTGCGAAAGCGACACTAGTTTTTTTGTTTAGTTCAATCAGTGGTGACTGAACCTAAAAGGGTGAAGATGGGACCAATACAAAAATGAGCAACAGTTACTTTTACTGAAATTACTGCAACACAGAAAAGAGAGAATGCGTTCGAGATGTGATGCTATGGGAACCAATGACAGCCGTTTCCCTCTGCCTCCAGTATTTATGCTAAACTAGCCTCAGCACATCCTGACTCACATATTATTTCCAGTGGATAAAGCAACAGAATGAAAATTTACTTTAATTTGCTAAATTATGTCGTGCTAATTTGCATATTCCTGTAAATGTTAAGTTTGAAATATTGAAAACATTTTCAACCAAGGCAAACTAATCCTTGTCGATTTAGAGAATATCTAATTTCTTCCCAAAGAACTTTAATTTAAATCTGCTTAAGAGGTACAAATTTTGAGTCAACCTGTACCACCAACGTGAGGAATATTTCAGCATTGATACAGTGCAGGTTGAAATTTAGTTTGATATTCAATAGAGGGAAAACCAAAGAGGGAAGTGGAATGTTAATTGGGCTCGTCCATTTCAGTCACTGTAAATACACACTTCTGGCCCAAGGGGAGACATTCCCTACATTCCTGCTAAATTTTTTTGAATTACTAATCATGTGTGAGGGCGTTGAGCTATCAGTGCGGCACTATAACTGTTAATCTTCCGGATCAGAATTAGGGACTGGTGGTGTACATACATATCTGAACATGACAAATACGTCCTCTTTAGGCAACATTTTCATAATCAGAATCATAAATGATGCAGTTACTGTAAAACCATGATAGAAATGATTATTGATTCCACAACCCAGAGGCACACTGGAGTGGAGCACATCTAAAAATACTCACCAGTAAAGGTTGTTGATGGTAGTAATTGCAGTTTAGTGAATTGGAGTACATTGTTGTCACATGGAACATATTATATTATATGTTGTATTATTTTATTCTCTTGGATAGAAAAACCCTTTATATGGTCTTGCTGTTGATACAGGCAATAATCTGATGGTGCTTTTCTACAGCTCAGTACATTTTTGAAGTCGGTCTTATTTACATGCGGAACTGTCGTCTGTGTTCTGCTTCAAATCTTATTCAGGTTAATCTGTTCAGCGGAACCTTTGCCTGAGCTGCTCTCTGTTTTCATGAATAAACCAGTTAACGTAATTTTCCCTCTGGCCCAGACTCTGAAGTGGTGTCTTCTAAGCTAATACAGAGGAGACAACCACAAGAGCTTAGGCCTTCTCTGTGCTACCCTGCTGATGATCAAAGTAAAAGCGACAAGATGCTACTATCATATTGTTGTTGTTGATTTCATATTACAATTAATAATAGCGACTGACTGAATACCACTTCAACTCACTTGTAAATTAATAACAAAAATGAAGCCTGTGAGTTGTAAGTAATAAAAGTATAAACCTGTCCTGATCCAGAGGCCAAAACTTCCAATCACTGATTATAAATCCAGCAGTAAGATGAATGACATTTTAATCAGTAGCAGCCTCTAGCCAGTAGTGGAAGAACTGAGTGCATTGCTCTCATTGCTGCTGTATACTAAACAATAACAAGTGGTGATGTAGGAGTAATTCAGCAAGACACAAAGCAAACTGTACAGGGTCACAAGTGGATGTATCAGAAAAGTAATGTATTTTATGTATCGCTCTTTATCACATCATAAATCTAACAGTAATAGATCAAATGAGCCTTCATCTTGACGACAGTACTTTGTCAAACAGTTAATAATGTTGCTAGAATGCTTTATTGGTGCTGATCCAAAGCTGAATAAAATATAGAAATCTCCACCCCACAACAGGCTTAGATCTGTGATCTATGAAATCTGTGTGAATTAATTTTGAAGACATTGGCTCACTGCAGTTCGAAGGTGGAAATACTCAGCCATGCTGCTGACTGATTGTTCAGTCATTATACAGCCGAGACGTCTCACACAAGCGCATTTATAATACAATTCAACCGCAAAGGCCCCACAACGGAAACATAATGACAACGGAAGTGAGCAACAACCGTTAATGCGGTTATTACGGTCAAGCTAGTTGCCGATTAAATTTTGACGCCTGTCCTTTTTTTGGTGTTACAGTACAGGTGCTTGGAGCACGCAAAAAGGATTTAGTGAAAACCTTTGTACTCTTCTCTTTCATAAAAAAGAAAAGGAAAAATACAAACTTTTTTACTTTTTGGGTGCTCCAAGCACCTCTATCACCTCCAAAAGAGGAGGCCTCACATTTTGAGCGGCGACTGACTTGGGTTTTCTCAAATTACGGCCCGTTTGACTGTAGTAACTCTTCTTGTTTCATTGTCAACATCCGTTGTCGCACACTGTGTTTCTGTTGTGTGGCTTTCGTAGTTGTGTTGTGGCTTTTGTAGTTGTGTTGCCACAATTTGTTTTCCGTTAATGCACATGCGTGAGACGTGCTGGCCACCATACTGTGTTGTATCATACATAAAAGTATGATATAGACATGTTAACAATGTTAAAAGTGATCACTGAATGGGGGTCCTTATCGCTTGTATGCATTACCATTAACCCAAATTAGCTTATGGACAGTCTTTATTCATATAAAGGCACCCATCACACTCCTGTAATCTTAATTCTCATATGAAATGCACAGATGTTCCCTCACAATTCCCCAACCAGAAATAAAACACCTTCACCTGTTCAACACTTACGCACAAAGATTCCATCTCTTAACTTTTCATCCATCTCACGTCAGGGCTGATGGACTACATCGCCTCCTCTGAGGCCTCTGACCTGGTCTAGGCAGTCCAGTCACGTCGCGCAGGCCCTCAGAGCTGTCTTAAACACTGCACAGATCATGTGCCCTCGACTGCTTTGATCTCACAGAGGCAGCGGCCGACTTCTTACTGGCAAAATCCATACTAAAGCTTTTGGACTTCACAATGCCGAAGCAATCTAGCAAATGATGCCGGGATACGAGGAGCCGTTCAAATGGTGGTTTGATTTCCACCTCTTTAGTGAGATGGACTCCTCTGAGGCATCCAGAGAAACAAAGAATAAAAAGAGTGCATCGCTGACTGGGCGGCCAACAGAATACAAATGGCTACTTTCATATTTGGCCCTGGAGAAATGTGTTACTCATGTGCACCAAAGGCACTATGATCTGCTGTGTGCTTTAGAGAGGAGCTTTTGACAGCAGACGCTAACCTGTCCTGGGGGTGGGGGGTGTGGGGTGGGGTGAGGTATGATGTGACTGATGATTTGGGAAAATGTTATTGATCCTTAGAGGAACTGAGGTTGTTTTAATTGTGTTGTAACAGGATGCAGCCGAGGAAAAACAGAACATAACTAAGAGTAGACAAAGAAACATATGTAACTAGTAATATGGAAAAGGCATTTCAGTATGATGTTGATGTGTAAAAGTAACAGTAGAAGAATAACAATTTAAGACAGGTACACCAGCAGAACATCATTATATCGACATAAATCAGATAATATTAGGATGCCTGACATGTAATAGATCTGTACAATGTCAAACTTTCCTCTGCAGAGCACTGCACAGCGGAGGTTGAAGAAAACGGGATAAGGATCCAAAAAAGAGAGAAAAGTTTAATATGAAAGGAATGATGTGCATGTCAAACACAGCGTTGCTCTTCCACGACTTACAGAAATGTCGAGATAAAGTTGTTGAGTCGAGTATTGTTGCGGGTGAAAGCCTGTTACAAGGACACACTGCAATGTCCTAGAAAATGCTGCAGCATGTCGACTTCAATTGCTTGATTTTCTTTGGAAGAAAAAGATAACAGCTTTATGCTCAAAGCTTCGCAGTAAGGGCTACGACAGTTAAGGCAATAGGCTTTGGTTAACACAACGGGAAAAAGGTAACCATTCAAAAATAATCATATTACTTACATGATCATACATGAGCACTTCATTAGCAACAACTATACACCTGGTAATCGGCCAATCGTGCGGCATCAGTGTAATATCTGAAATCATGCCGTGTAGGGTTAAGAATTTCTGAAACTGCTGATCTCGTGTGAGATATCCTTACACATCTGCGCACCTTCCTTGTAAACATTACATTTAACTTTGGTGGCAACACTTTATACATGACTCTGGCTGCACACAGCATTAGCCTACAGTTAGCTAGCAGCTACCTCAAACTGCTCAAACAGGAGAAAGTATGTTTAGCTGTATTTCAAGTAAAAGGGATTTGACACCAGGACGTGCAGTAAATGTTTGAAAACAGTTCTGCGTAAAAGGAGGACCACAGCAAACTTAATGATGCAACATGGCTACACATGGGATACATTTGACCGAAGAGGGATGCTCTCTTCTTGACTGTTTGTGTGACTGCATACCAAACACATCAGTCTGCAGTGTGGCCGTCCCTGGCCCCATTGGAGACAATTGCAATTTGAAGCTGGAGTATTTTGCTGTATTAAAGGGATAGTTCACCAAAAAATGAAAATTCACTCTTTCTCTAGTCACCACGATTGAGTGGGTGACGATTGAGTGGGTGACGTGTTTGAGTCCACAAAAAACGTTAGGAGTTACAGGGGTAAACAGCGTTTCAGCCAAATCCAATACAATTGAAGTAACTGCTACCTACTTCTTCAAACAGAAAAAAGAACAGAAAAAAAATGTCTCCATACTGCTCCTGTGGTGTCGTCCGAGTGTATGTAAGCCCCGGCATTCAAATTAACGATGTCAATTACACCATGTTTTTAGCCTCAATGTCCTCTGATAACCTCATCTAGAGCCACGTTCACGTACGCATGCACACACTGCACACAAGCTCTCGCCCCAAGGGCACGTGCTGGGTGCGCGTTAGCATCGCTAGTTCCGGTAGCATCACTAGTTCTGGTAGCGGCCATTTAGCCAAACAACATGGTGTGAATTATGCCGTATCGAGTTGAATTTGAATGTCTTGGCTGATGGAGACTTAAGTGACACCACAGGAGCAGTATGGAGGCATTTTATATTTTTTTCTTTTCTTTTTTTTTATGTTTGAAGAAGTGGTCACCAGTTACTTCAATTGTTTTGGATTTGGCTGCAACGCTGTTTACCCCTGAAACTCCAAAAGTGTTTTGTTGACTCAAACACATCACACATGTATATATTTAAGTGAAGGACCTTTAACAGCTCATTTGTCAAATTTTCAATTTTCGTGGCAGAGGGGCAGACTGGACACATTAAGTGTTTGTGTGTGGTATTGTCCACATCTGTGTGTATTGTCGGCGAGTGAGCTCTTTCGACCTTGCTGTTGATTTTTTGTCATTTGTTTTTCCACTACTCATGCTGGGTCAGACAAATGTAACGTGATGCATAGATCTAGTCAGGATTGAAATAAACCCCACTCTCCCACCTTAATCACTCTATAGCATTCTCTCACACTCATACTCCCGCACACGTACGCACACAAACAAAAATGCTGATTAATCGCATGTTGTGGCCGATGACAGATGGTGACCTCTGTTTCGCCTTTGCTGTTGTCGTTGTGAAGGCAGCCATGAAGGCTAGCAGGGATCACTATGAAGGATGGACAAAGGAACACAAACCAATGATCTTTTTTCCCCATCCAGCCCAAAGCCTCTAAGTCTGAATAATTCAATTTGTATCCACCAAAGCTGCATTTGTCATAGCTGGTATGCGCTCCCAGGCTCTTTACCCAGCATGCTTTGCTCTGTACACTTTGATCCACCTTTCCTCTGCAGGTTTGAAGAGATGAGCCTGCACACGGAGAAGCCAGGGTGATGTTATTTCACAGTGGTAGCTACAAAGAAAATGTACTGTTACTCAACTTTGGTCAGTGAAGGCACAACATATTACAATTTTGTAACAGTACACAGGACCACATTCATTTTATTTTTAAACTAACCAGATGATGAAGGAGAAAGGGTTTGAGCTCCTGTCCCGCAGCACTTATACATTAAAATGCAGCTGTTCCTCAGAATTCAAAGCATCTCAATTTATTGAGAGCTGAGCATGAAGGTTCAATAATGAAGTCGGAAGTAGCAGGTTTGCTAAAATTGTTACCAATTACTAGGCATTTTCTAAACCATCTTATTGAGCAGTGGACCTTGTGCCATGAATATTATTTTGTCTGTCTTTCTTGAGTTTTTATTTTTTAAGTTTTGTTGCTCAGGGCTTTTAGTCAGAGACAACCTAGAGCACCACCAGGTTGAGGGACACATAAAAAAGGAGATGGGAAATTTGGTACTGCTCATTTTCAACTGTCCACTCTGAAAGAACTCAAACTCAACCTTTTCTTCACGTATTATGTTGCAGTATTATGCTAAAATTTAAAAAAAGAAATTCTCTGCAATCATCAACGTTCACCCAATACCCCATAATAACAAAGTGAACAGACAAGTTTTGAATAGTTTTCTGCCTTTCTTTGTGTTGTTGCTGAAGTTTAAAGAAATGAAAGGATAGATCTGCAAACATCAAACTACAGCTTATGTCAACCTGTCCCTTAGGACTGAGCCCGCACGTGCTAGCGTACCTTCAGCATACACCCCAGGGGTGTGAGGGGCCCTCACACAGATCATTAGAACGGTACATTATGCAAATCGAATGATAACTTCTCAATGCTTTCATCATGTCTAATAAAAGAGCAATGCAGTATCCAAATCCTCTGGAGCGCACTGCATTAGATGTTGCAAGCTCTACTCATTGTTTAAAGCAATGGCAGCAGTTGTGGGGATGTGTCCTCTGAGGGTGACTTCATATGTCGTTTGGTGCCTTAAAACAAGCTGAACATCTTATTTAGACTGAATGATTGACCCTTACAGCAACTGCTGCAGCTGGTTTTAGCACCTCACTGACACCCATTCATTTTTATGGCTATGGCGATCAAAATGAAGCAATAACAAAGTGTGTTCAGAAGATAGCGCTGGTCTGACTGGAGTCGTACAGACTTCGGCACAACATGGCCTCTAATGTAGTTGTGTATAGATCTTGGTTAACTGACACAACAGCTCATTTGTGTAGTGTAAGTGTGATTAAGCACCTGAGCTAGCCAGAGCCATAGAGCTGCATGGTCTTTGGTTTTAGTTTGAAATGGCTGAATGTTTCACAGCTGAAAATTGAAAGGTCTCAAATACACAACCCAGAAACACCAATATAAAGATCAGACAGGGACAGATAAACAGGAGGCAACGTAGCAGTGGTCCTCTGTGACATTTTGCTGAAAAGGCCTTATTAACACTTGTTACCTAATTTTGTTTTAAATTAAACACTACATTGACGAGTCTTTTGAATTCACAAACTCACTGTGATTTGGCACCTAAGTGTAGTGGATATCTAAAAACAGGTGCTACTGGGGTTTCCTGGTGTAGTCCAAATATTGTATTTTCCAAGTTAAACAAAGATTGGGTGAAAGGATTGGGAGTAAAGACATATATTTATAATGATCTGACAAAACAACAGAATAATTTTTTTTTCTTCTATGCTTCACACATTTTTTTGCTGATGAAAAACAATGGTAGTAACTGCGCCTATCAGCATGTCAACACAGTTATGTGAGCTAAAAATAGCTAGCTATACGAAAATCACCTTCTTTCGAACTATGATTCATTATAACTGATATGTTGTCCAGCCCTAGTTTCAGATAAACACTTATGGTCAGTCATATTCATTTTTCATAAATGCTTCAACACAACATATAATTTGCATCCATCCTACTCAGGTGACTTTGAGTGTATATACACCGTGTTGAGTGCAATTTCATGTTGGTTTTGTATAAATCAATAAGTCATTCAATCAAGCAAATCCGAGCCGGTCTGCACATCAGCTTCCACACAGCGGCACAGCTTTTCATGAAATTTGTTCTGTGATGTTCTTGCTCCGGTTCCATGCTGTTGCAGACGGCCTGGTGCTGGGCTATTTGTCTTGAGAGATGATTTCTGTCCTATTTAAATGAGCATCAGGGCATGAGGCTCACTGAGAGACTGGTGGTGGGAGATGGATGACACCTCAGAAGTGGCTGGAGCATAGCTCCGCCTGCCTGGATTTGTCAATGTGAAGGAACCTTTCAAACTAAATCAATAAAGGGAGGAGGGATTGCTCTTGCCAAGCAATTATTGCTCCGTAATTGATAAATGTCCTATTTTTCATAACAAATGTCAGCCAAAGATTTATTTTCACAGCATGTTCACGCTTTCATTTGGTATGTAAAGGATTAAAAAAAATTATAGCAGCTGATTCCCATACAGAAAAATATCATCATTTCATTGTGAAAAAGTTTGCTTTTCTAAGATTAGTGTGAGTGAGAGTAAACTAAGATTTATATAAATCAGAGAGTGCAGCTTATACCTATATAGACAAATATTACATTCTTAATAAACATTACCCTTATAACCAGCTTAAAACTCAACGCTTAACCAACGCTAAACGAAAGTTTCTTGCATTGCTTAGAAAGAAAATAATAAATACAGTCAGTATATTTATTTATGGAATTATTTCAAGTGTCAAGAAGAGGAAGTTTTGTCAATGACTAAAGGAAGTAGAAAATAGGACAATGTAAAAAGGTGAAAAACATATATATATATATATTAATACTTCAATCTCATACATATATCTATACAATCTCCAACATCCCCAGCCAGAGTAAAGCATGTTTTTAAAGGCCATTTACATAGTTTCTTGTCTTGAAATGTTGAATAAAGTTTTAAAGACTGCATATAGAGTCAGTTACTTTAATCTTCCACAGGAGTGAAACACCGGTCAGGGGAGATAGAACCACAGAGAAAAGGAAGGGATGAGAGATAATACAAGCAGGGAAAATAAGCATCTATGTATGTTGCACTTTTAATGGATACATTAATATCACCGTGCCAAAATGACAAATCTGTGTGCGGTACTTAACTGGAAAAAAGTCCATCCCTCTACATAGATGAATGGGCATTTGTTTTGGAGATATGAGGCAGGATAAAAAAGTAAAGAAGTGAGATGATGTTCAACAAGAGGTAAATAGAAGTTCAGAGAAACATCCTGCTGTTCCACAACCTGAGTTTCTTTTCTCCAATCCCTCGGAGGTGTTCTTAAATATGTATTCACTGTATTTATGAGCGTCTTCGCCTAGGCACATTTTTCACTTGACACATCAAGGACACAGGGGTTTAAAAAAGAAAAATACAGCTGAAAAAAACAACAACAACAACACTATAAACAAAGAGATTTGTGAAAGAGTTTGTGATTTAAAAGTCTCACAAAGCTCTGTGGAAATATTGACTTTAAATTTGCCATCAAATTATCTTAGACACACCTTAGTGAAATGGGAGTGACAGAATGCTAAGAAGGCGAAAACATCCCAAAACACCCTGAAGCAGCGTGACTGTTACATTTTGATAAGTTAAGTCCTCATCACACATTATTTTGTCAGGCTTAGAGCAGCTAGTGCTGCTGTAAAAATATACATTTGAACTTATAATCAATACAGAAAACTCACAAAACTAGCTTGGTTTATCTATTTTTCACGCTGAGTGGCCTAAATGCAGCACTTCTGGTTGTCGGGACTCGGGTCAATCACATGGACTGGTACTGGCTTGAAGTTTTCCCACCTGGAACAGATGCTCTGCTCAAGTCAACCCGAGTTTGCAACCCCGCAACATAGGAGTTGAGCCAAATCTGGTTCCTTCAGTGTCTGGACACAACGTACCAACAGTCAACAAGGTTTTCTGGGTGTATCAGATCGCATACAACATAGACATATTTGAAGCAAAGGACCAAAAGTAGGATTGAACTAACTAATGCAGTGCCCGTTATACACCTGCCTGTTTGCTTGGCCTGTGGTTATGCTCCAGAGCACAAAATCATTTTGTATCATTAGTGAGTCTTCTCTAAACAGTTCTACAATATACCGTCACTTTTTATTTTGTATGTTTGACGTTATGTGCAGAGCGTTTTATAAACACTGAATGCAGCAGAGTGAAGTTGGAAAACTTTATGTTCATCCTACCTGGCTTATCTGCTATAAAGATTTTATCATCACCTTTTTTTTACTAAATGAAACTGAATTTGTTTTATTACTGTTCACGCGTGTGGCTCATATATAAGTGTGATTGATTTAATGAATTGCTGCTTTTTCATACACTGCATGTCGAATCGACACAATCTTAGGGCCCAAGTTCACAACCTTTCAACATAAAAGGTCACTATAAAGCATTGCAGTAACAAAACGGACATTGTGCTAAATTAAGATAAATTGCCAAACAAGAAGGAATTCTATCAATGTTGTGGCCATGATGGAGATCAGCACTGGTGACACCCGTGACTGTTTGTGTTTGTGTCAGTCAGATATACAAAAAAAAAAGATCAAAGTAATCTAAAGCCGATTTGTGCTTGTCAAATCTCCCCGAACTAAACAACTAAGAATACAAATGCTATTTGTCAAAACTCTTTGACCATTTTACAGAGTTACAGAGTCAATGGATGGTTCTGATTAATTCCCCAAATCTTTGGCTTGCCTGCATAAAGCATGTGACACCAACAAGCTGGAGAAGATGCTAATCATCTGTACATAGTAGGTAGGGATAAAAACAAACAGTTGCATAACACTTAATACCTGCAGCTTGACAGATAATCTCAGAGCAGATGATAATATCAGGAAAAGGCCTGGTTCTTCTATTCAGGACCATGTGGCGGGGGGGGGGGGGGGGGGGGGTTGCTTCTAACGTGATAATTCCCCCTAATGTTTCAGCATGTTAGCGTTTAGCTGCAAGCACCACCGTGCCTATAACTAGACAGAGTACCTAGTGTGGATGCATACATTCTTCTCCACTTTTATAAATGTGTTGCTTATATAACTACTGTATTTTTTCTCTGCCTAATTTTCATGCGTGTAATATTTTGAAGACACAACATAAAAAGGAAAGCATGCTTTGTTACCAATGATAAGTCTTTAGCCATGCTAGTAATTGCAGCATTGATATAATGCTGCGTTCGCACAAAACGCTAGGCAAGGCGAGGATCATTTGTGTTTGTTCACGATATTCAAGCGAGCAACACGAGTAAACACAGTCGACAAATATTTGCCTGTTCTCCTCCAATAAAGAGAAAAGGATTGCTGGCTGAAGTGACTAGAGATTGCTGCGGAGAACGCAGCAGCATCGTGTGTGGGTGCGCACAGCTCGGGAAATTTGACCGTTTGACTGTTTCCTCCAGGGGCTGAATTTGGATGATTGCTGTTTCCAGCGCTACCTGAGTAAATTGTGAAAAATTGTTTTCATAATCTTTTCAGCCTTAAATATGTCATGGAATGTCAAGATATGGAACAATGACAAAAGAAAATATTCTTCTTAATTTGAAAGCCCTTTTTCTTTAAGTTGCTGCATGGCAGATCAGTTTTGGGTTGGGGAGGTTTTGGGGATCCAAGCGAGGAAAGACGTCGGAGCCGTTGATGGAGAATATTGGCTTAAAAAACAGACGGAAGAGTTACAAGGTAGAAGCAGACAGACTGGAAGCAGCAGGGAATGACCTGAGGCAATCGCAGGGTCAGATGAGGATCAGGCAAACATTTGAGAAAAACAAAGTGGAACTTGAGTTTGGCCAATGTTAGCACCATGTAGGAGACCTAAATGATCTGAGAAAAACTGGAGTTTAAAAATGGGGTATATATATATTGCAGTAGCCGAATTGTTAGATCGGTAACAGGAGCGCCGGTGAATTGGCATGAAGGTTTGCAGAATCCTTCCTTACCTCCATCTCAACACAATATCACTAAATGAATTTTGATTGTAATGACATGGTTTTTTTGGGGAACTCCTCCCTTGATACTTGACCCATGGTTCACATCACTGACCACGGATAACAGTCATCCTGATTTGTGTTGAATCAGGGACATTTGTTTAATATGCCATTCTCCATCCTCTCCTCTGTCAACTATATAATAGATTTTAACATTCTGAATAAGGGAGAATTAAAAAACATATTTCCTTCTCACTCACAGTCAGCAGTTTTCAGGGAAAAAACATATTTGGATGACAGTAGTACCCATCAAAATTGTACACAATGAAGTCTGTGGAGTAATCTGAGTTGCTATTACATTTCCATACTGAATTTCACTGTTTTGCACCACAAAGCACCTTATTTCCTTCCATTGTACTGAGGTGGAGGCAGAAATCCCAGAGAAAGATTTAATGTGAGCAGGGCTAGATACCATTAGAGGTAGGGACGTGTAATATGACAAATATCTCTAATTGAGGCCATTTCATATCCAGATAATGATGCATATTTTTTCTCTGCAGTCGATACTCCTACCTTTTCTTGACTGTTTAAATTGGGGCCATGTCTTTGCAGATGTTAAGTTGTAACAGCAGCCATTCCTACCATTGTTTTTGCTATTCTGTTCTGAGCACTCAAGTGTCCTTTTTTTTGTCTCATCCGTAGACTATCTCCATACTAATGCTACTTAACATGGTTCTAACATAGGTGGTAAAAGAGGTTAGTGGTGTTGTATGGCTGTTGCGGGGACACGTTAGAATTCTTATACCCAAACCAGGTCCATGCGACAGAAGTTGCCCCTGTTTGAGGCATAACATCCTCGTTTTGTCTTGGAAGGTCGGAGTCCTCCTCCTGTTCTGTGGCACACTCGGTCTACTCCAAATTTGAGTTGCCTTCATGCAATTCTGCATCCATGTAAAGAACGTGTCATAGTAAACTGCCATCCCAACACTATATTGGTATTGTGTGTTATGAAGATATGTTTTTCTGTTGTCAGACAATACAATAAAACGTCTTATCATCCTGACCAAGTAAGTGGAAAAATGTTTTCTTAGTGTAATCCTGGTGAATTTAAATTGATTTCTGGTGAATTTAAAGTAGAAACAATTACAACATAAATGGCAGATATCTTTATGAATTGGCTGAAGGGATCATCAATTGGTAAAAATAAAAACATTTTTGCTTCATGTGCTTATTAATAGTAGTCTATTTGAAATGCACAACATTAGTATTAAAAAGAGGATTTCTGTTGGTTCATCTCTCCCATGCTGCCACACCCACTCACATCAGTCCTGTGTGCTGAACGATCACATCCCTCCTCCGTCCCCGCTCACCTACATAATTCAGCTAATGCGTTGACTCCCTGACACCTTAAATCTAACACTAATGACGAACAGCGTCATCAGTAGCCTGGTTAATGACTTCAGTTATCAGTGCCATAGATTAGGCCACGCAGTTATGCACCAAATGAGTTGTACATTTTGTGTATAAATATGGGCTGTGAGGAATATTAGCTGCTCTCAGCGCTGTTGTTCTGATTTCATAAAATGGTAATGAATTGTTAATGGCACGATTACTCTGCCGGCAGAATAACTGTGGAAAATGGTCCTGGCATTATGGCTCCCATTGCTTTCCCTCCCCTAATGAAATGAAAGGTTATTTCAATGTGTCAATACCCCCACAGTCCATTTGTCTAGCTGTGATCGAATGAAGGATCTCATTACAGAATGTGAGACCCAATTATTCTGCATCTGTGAGCCTCTCAGTGCAGTTATCATTTTTTTTACAGGTGTTTTTTCTCTCTCCTATTGTCAAAGACAGATTTTACTTTGTGGAATATTTTAGCATGTTTTACCCACAGATTGAAACAGAATATGGACTTTTATCCATTGCTTTTTTAAGTTGAAGCTGCTTGTTTGATTCCTCATAACAAGTCCTCCAACCTGAATTATTTGTCACTACCCAGTGATATGATTCATGGGAGCATCTCCTGAAATACCGCCCCTTTGGGGCAGGCGTACTGAGCCTACATCATCATGGTTGCTATAATAAGTGTGGTTAAGTTTATGGAATGGTCCTGGTTAAAAGAGAGGGTGATGAATGTAAATGTGTAAAACAGGAAACAAACTGTGGTCCTGTGTTTTGTCGACCCATCCCTCCTCCTAACATGGAATTTGTTGAGCTTGATACTACATCACCTAACCTCCTTTGCTCTCGCCATAATTACTACGGCTGCTAGAGGCCGGCTAGCAATAACATGTCACTCTTGATTGTAATGAGCTGCTTGTACAGATGATCTATATGGCTGTTTTATGTGCTTTAAGTACAAGGTGTATGTGCACATACATTCTTTTCTATCACAAGAATAATTTGTCGAGTAACACTCCTAACATCATGCTATAGCATTGTTCTGTGTTTTTCTTATCCTCAAAAAATACCAGTAACAGACCAAAACCAACAATGTGTCAATCTGTGTCTCAGAGACAAATTTGATTGTGTATACAAACATTTGTAGCTGTTGCTCTGTTTTGGTCTCCACCAGCTCCTGAGGGGAATGTTTAGCTGCAAACTGCTTGTTCATTAGATAATCATTCATTTATCTTTTTGGGTAGCTATCAGAGCTCCTTTTCACCGATAACAACTGCCAGGTCAAAAACAGTAGAGTTGTGGTTGATAAAACTTTGTAGAGCTGAATTCAACTTATATATGTTTATCACTATAGAGTCAAACACTTAAAATTACATCCTGTAATTTGTCTCAATATTTAGTGCATTTTGAATAGACTTTGCCCTGAACAGCACAGCACACTGATGGACGTTTGGAACCGAACTCTGCACATGGACATCCATGGTACATACTGTATGAATGAGCTCTAATGCTTTGCTGTATTTGTTGACAGTAAGAAAGATAAAAAACATTTGTTTAAGATATCTGGGTGGTTACTTTTGCCAAAAAATATCTGTATGACTCTTTAAACCCTTGACTGGTCAAACCCAATGGAGTACCCTCCAGCCTCTCTCCACGGGTAAGCCATCTCAATGAGCTGGGATGGAAGCGAAGCTGAGAGGCTGACAGCAGAATGCTCACCTGAGCCCCGGTTTGTCAGCGGCGTCTTAATATTTCAGAGATTTCCTCAAAAAGCCATCCCCAGCAGTTTCCGAGGGTTTCTCACTGCAGGCAGCTCTACAGCACGGGCTTACTGGGCTTTAATTAGAGAAGGAGGGCCCTTATCACAGGAGCAGCCACAGCAGCAGTAGCACCAGGCGCCAGGATCCTGCTCTGAATGTTTTATCAGACCCTGGGCTGCCGAGAAGCACTTGACTAGAGGTGTCAAACAGACTGTGGAAAAGTCCTGGGGCGTTGTGTGTATCAGCACTGGAAGATGTTTGTATTTGGGGCTTTGTTTGAGAGGAGCGGCTGTAGCCTGTTTGGGGCTGGCATTCTTCCAATTACACAGTTGCATTATGTACAATGATCCATGCAAGTCCTCCTGGCATATGTGCACATGTCTGGTAGTGTGTCAGGGAAGTAGTCTTTACGGATCAGTCTGCAAGTTGGAGCCTCACTCCTCTCAAAAATGACTTGGTAGAGTGCTTTGGCCACTTATAGATCGAAGGAGTGCTGCTGCTAAAATATGTCCAAAAAGTGGCTAATGAAAAATAATGTTTTTGCAGAGATGAAATTGAGTTTGCGATTGAGACAAGAGCTATTACATATTTATCCATTTTAATTTATAATGGCACAAGCTATGACTCTATCAATGGCTGGCATTTTATGGGAAAGATTACAGGCAAAGGAAGGTTGAATCAATTATTTAGGCTAAAATGAAAAGTACAAAGGAGCTGTATCGCAGCCTGCAGCGAGCTTGGGAAATTAGGTCAGTTTCATAATATTCTAGTGGGATCTAAGCTCGGCAGCTGCTGCACTGAAGGAGAACTTGGAGACAGAGATGCCTTCCATGTTTGACTGGGTGATGAAAATCCACTGCTCGCCTAGAAAAATCATTTAGATTTAGAGATATGTGCCCTGTCACAGACAGGCCATGTGGCTCATTTGGTTCTCTCCAGGCACAAATGGCATATTGCAGCAAAACAGTAGAAAGAGAGAATCATTCCACTTTATCATTCTAGCAGATTATTATTCATAATTATGCAATAATTACTAATTAATTGTTCAAATTAGTTTGAAACTGATTTTTGTCTTAGTGACAGCCCTTAGTTAGGTAATTTAACAAAGAGTCATGAGGTTTTTCCAACGGTAACTTGAGATATGACCTCTTTTAATTTAACTAAAGAAATACAGAGGGGTAATAAACACACCTAAATCAATCAAGGGACCACATTTATGGTGATTCAGCATCACAAAGCCGGGCTGAGTAGTCTCTGCTTTTCCCCACTGTGGACTGTGTCTGTGAAATGTAGCTGGAGGTTCAGAAGGACATGATGTGCTCGGGCCCGTCTGGACTCTGCTGTTTTAATGAGTGCTCTTGGACTGTATCGAGGCCCTGGGGCTGCCCGGCTCTATCAGAGATGAGAGGGATTATCCCGCCATCAAGAGCCGGATCTTCCCTTGACTTGTCTTGTATGTACTCCCAAACTCCGCCGCTCGCAATCTGTATAGTGAGCATTGTCAATATCTGAGCACCTAATCATATTTATTATGCTGCGTATGGGCCATGAAGTATACATCTGCAGCCCCTACAAGGTGGGGGTCCCTGCAGTCAATGTATTTTAGTTTATGTTATTTCCCAGACTTAAGGCCCAATTGACATAATAGGCCCCATCACCACAATCATCACAGTAGAGGGAGAGCTCTGATCGTGCTGCACATCTCTAGGTCAGGCAGGACCCACCCCCCCCCTCCCCATCAGGGCATGCGACCAGTGAGCCAGCAATACCTTTGAACAACAGCAGCAGGGAGGCAGCCTCAGATTCAGAGTCAGTTAGCCTTAAAGCTAACATGTGTAACTCCAGTGACAGAGAAAAATCCCTGTAGGTATGACAGATGACAAGGTGAAAACAGAAGAGGCCATGCTGATTTAAAGGTCTGCATCACAGAGAGAGCAAAGGCAGAATTCTATTACAGCGTATCAAAAGAAAAGGCACAAACACTTCTTTCAGTGACCATGGGACCATAATGTATAAATGACTATACACATTGGTTAATTTACACAAAAATGCCCATTCTTACATTGCACATTGTTTTATTTGTGATACGTACCATTAATATGCAAATTCTGTCTGAATATAGGACTGACGTCAATCTTTAGTCAGAGGTGTTGATGAGACTTGTAGATGTGGCTCAGTGGAACAGGAGAAAATAGAAGAAATAGTATGACAGAGGTTAATTGGTGGTAAAATTGAAATGAAATCTTTAAGCCCAAATATCCAAAACACAAGGATCTCTGTTATGGCACTAAAAAATTAAAATGTAAAAGAAATAGATGAGGCACAAGTTTATTTACAATCAATACAACTGTTACAATGCCAAGAGATGAAAATGGTCTGCAAGGAGTGAAAATACATCAAGTTGTTTTGGTCCTAGAAGATGCCAAAATGTGACAAAGGTAAAAGAATACTATGATGCAGTACTTCAACTGAATGGTAGGATGACAGCTCAAAGTGACAACATTTACATAGTTTTGCAAGATGTGCGTGTGCTAGCTCCGATTTTCCTGATGTAATGAAATAAGCGCTAACAAAAACATGGCTGATATTCAAAAATACTCAGAAAAAACTCTGGAAACTTTCAAACACACAGATTCTCCAAAACCGCAATATAGACATCTTACAGGCAAGCAAAACATCTGGCCAGTGCACACGAGAGCCCTTCCTGCAGGAAATGTCTTACAGTTTTACAGAAACTGCACGGAATCTTGCTCAGTCACGGTGTATCACTCCTTCTTTTCCACTGAAAAGCTCTCCGCATACCAAATGACATTTTGATGAGTTATGTGAGGATGAAAGCCTGTTGAATGTGGGGGGAACACTTCAAAGTCGCTGTATTTTACACAGCTGTAGATGCTGCGATTGAGAAGGTGATGAGCCGGTTGGTACGAGGATCTTTCTCAGAATTTGACAAGTAAAAGTTTAAACTCAGCGAGAGCACTAGCTGACCAATACCATGTGTTTGTCGTTCATTACATAGACAGGGGTCAATACAGTCAGAATGTTGAAAATGCCTTTCTATTTAATTTAATTAAATAATAGTAATAGTAACAAATTGCTCATTAATAAAAAGGCCTGAATAATAAGTCTTTGATTTTGTTTAATGTTAAAGTTAAAGCCTGTTCAGGGCTCTGCTTAGGCTTGTGTGTGTGTGTGTGTGTGTGTGTGTGTGTGTGTGTGTGTGTGTGTGTGTGTGTGTGTGTGTGTGTGTGTGTGTGTGTGTGTGTGTGTGTGTTTGCAGTAATATGAACATCAAGAGCATGAGCAGAAAATAAGCCTTAAAAAAGGTCAAGGTCACTAAAAAGACATGCACAGAAAAATAACTGTTTAAAGATTTTATGTAAAATATATACTTCGTCCACAGATAATCAAAACATCACAGCACAGAATGACTGAACGATTCATTGAACAGTCATGACAGAAAAATGTCTCTATGAAGACAGCTTGTCTCCAAATAAATATTTCAGCATGAATACAAAATGAAAAATGTTGAATTCAATGTGACCCAGCACAGTGTCTAGACAGACAAATATGTCTTTAAATCAGCCTATGGGTCATGATAGACCCAAGTGACCTCAGTGTGCACGGACTCAATCACAATTCGGGGGGGTTCAAGAAGAGAGGGAGACGTGCATTCAGTTCACAATTAAATCTTTATTTGATAATGGGATTACTGGAATGGAAGACCTGAGAAAGAAAAAGAAAAGACGATTATAAGTAAAGGCCAATAACTTATATCTCCTAATATTTATAAAAAAGCTAAAATAACTGAGCTGCTGAGAAACAACACATACATTAACATAAGTAGCTTGGGGAAATTATGTAGGCAGCGTACTTACCACGGGGAGATTCTATCACAAACCCCAATAGACACCAGGTAAGCAAACTGGGATCACTACCGCTGCACAAACAATAAGCCTACCACCACCCTGCAGGCAAAGTGTTCGTCCTACTGCCTCAAACAAACACAAAAAGAGACTCAGTTGGTTCAGGGTCACAATAAAATATAAAAAAAACATTCAATACAATCATAAAAGGTCTGTCAGTCCATCAGGAATGTGATGCATTAGACGTCAGACCAACAGTATAAAACCAACTCAGCAGAATCCAGTGGCCACTCAGCATTGCTATGGGCAAAGCAGCAGTCTGGCACTTGATCTGCAATGAGGGGGAAACGAGGTCAGTCATCAAATGGCAACCAAATACATTGGAGGGGATAACCCTACATTGCTATAAAAGTAAACTTGCTCAATATGGGGCCCCTACTTAGCGACAATGAATGGCTGACTGCACTGCGGCTCAAACAGGATGGAGGAGAACCCTGAATCTTCTCCTGAGGAGTTCATTTATTATCGATGAGTTGAAAATTTGACAAAAGAGAATTATCCAGAGCCTAGGACACAGTGTCACAGCCACACGACATATTAATGTGCAAGAAACCTCATTCGATTTCCAGCAGATAAATAAAACTCATCTTTTTCTCCAAGTCTGATATCTGATATCCTCAAAAACATGGTGTAAATGACGCTGTTTCTAGTCGAATATGAATGTCAGGGATTACGGACACTTGGATGACACCACAGGAGCAGTATGGAAGCATTTTCTGTTGTTTTTCACATTTGAAGAATTTTGGGGTGAACTATCCCTTTAAAGGAGCTATATTGCTGTAAAGCCAACGTTAGCATTAACAGCTGTTTACTTCCGAATCAAGCAGAGAAGTTAAAGGTTTAGCATCAAACTTCATTTCTCCACTCAACAGTGCACAGTGTCCAGACCGTGGGTGTCATTGTTGTTCAGCCCCCCCACACTGTCCTGGCTCTCAGAGGGCGTGTTATGACCTCTTGTCTGGACCATGACACCACCAGAGAAAACTTATTATACCTTAATGCAAAACCTTTAAGCCATTATGTGAAATCAGAAGAACACAATATGGTTATTTCCCAGTACAATAAAAAATGACCAGCGGTACATTTGCTCACAACCTGTCACATCATGATAAATCAAAGTTGGGCAAGTGATCACTGTTTAGGAGACAATGGATATAAAACATGGATGGATTCACAAGGATAAGTCTTGTTGTCTGTCTTTTTTTAAAAATCTTCTTAACTCACTCACAGCATCAATATGTATTCAAGTTTCAGGGCAGCCCGGACTTGACAAGGCTGACCTGGAAACAGTGGCTTAGTGTTCGAGGCCCCGGGATCCCATGACTTAGCAGACGGCGGTTTCAGCGGAGGAAGTTCACATCTTTGTTTTTTGTTTGCCTTTCCATTCGGACCCCACAAATCAGTCATGTGCTCCCAGAAACTCTTTAAAAACATCAACGCAACGCACACAATCGCGTGCCTCCGCCCTGCACGACAATGCCTGCCATTGTTTGGATGTTATTCCAGAAAGGCCTTGGTGGACAAAGAAACATTTATTAACAGGAGGGGAAATCATTAACACATTAAGTTGTTATTGCTTTTTAATGAAGGATTGCACAATAGAGCAGCATCAGTGTTTGTCCTTATTTTCAAATCGCAGGCCTGTTGCAATTACACTCAAATTACACAGCCAAAGCACGTCTGCTGCTGATTATGCACAGCACTGAGTGCAGGGAGGCATCAACAATATCCCATCTTACCACCCCCCCAATGTACAGTAGCTCCAACATCTTATTTTTCAAGACTTATCTTCAGCATTTTTCCTCTTTGACCAATTTATGCCTGTATTGATTCCTCCCCGAGCCTTGACACAGCTCATAATGAGAATCAGTGCCCAGTCTGATCTACATTGTGTTAAATGGTGCTGCTATGCTGTACTATTGATGATGTCTCAACAAACTCACTTGCCTTTCGTGAGTTTTTGTTCTTGGCCTTTTTTGGCTCTATAAAGCAGTTGGCACATCTGAAACGTGAGGAAGAGGTGTGTGTTTCCTGCACGCCCATCCACTGCAGAGAGCTGCCATCACATTTGTTTCGGAAGTTGTGTGTGTGGCTGCGGTCAGGGCTGTGAACAACATGTTAATGAAAGAGTCGAAGTCCAGTCAGTTCATTTTTTAATTATACTGTCTGTACATTTTATTAACAATGCCCTTACTAATTTTCAGTTTTACTGGTCGTGGATACTCGATACTCGTGGATTATCGACATTACAAAATAGTTGAAACATAATTTATTTTGCATTTTAACTGTTAAATCTGTCAGCACGAGTCAGGTAGACACGATTATAAAAAATGCAATAGGATAAAAAGAATAAATAAAATAAAAAGTGTGTACAAAATACACACCTTTCACTACTGAAATAATGTTTGTATAGAAATGTACTTGAGTAAAGTGCAGTGGCACAGGGTGATTGCACGAGGATGTAAACTGTATTTGTGCTTTAGTTTGAGGAGATGTTGAAATAGACGTACCCATAAATATATATATAAGGGTATACATCTACAAATGTATTCAATATATTATAAATATAAAAAGTATGCAGGTCTAAATATATATACATAAATAATATATATTATGACTCTTGTACTTTCCAATACACATGCATAAATATGTATTTATTTATGTATTCATACATACTTATGATTTTTTTTCTTTTCTTGAAGAAAAATATAAAAAAATCCACATACTTAAAACTAAAACAATCAAATAATAAATATTTAGAAGTAAATTTTATATTGCAGTATCTTTACCAGGTGTAATATAAACTATTACTTGGGAAATTCACAGTATATATATATATGTATTTTTATATCTCTTCAAGAACTCAAAAAAATTCCTGCATGTATTTTTTACAAGGATGTCAGAAATCTACCTAGATATCATATCGTTATTACCAGTGCACTAAACTTAACAGCATTACACATCTCATGTAATGCAGGTTCATATGTTTAACATGAGAAAGGTATGTGGCGTTTTCTGCAATGCTTAATGTACAACACTGACTCAGCCATAAACCACCATTAGATTCATGGTAGAAACAGCCCCCATCCCCACCCACAGCCCAACATTAACACAGAGCTTTTTATTTGCTATCATTGAGTGCAGCTCGGTAAATATTTTAACATGAGCATTTTCTGAGGCATTGTGTTGTTGGGGAGTTCTCATCCATCCTCCACTAGATTTACCATCCTCCCCCTGACACTGCTGCGTTTTACATGTCAAGCTGATTTGTTACGTGTCTCCTGCACCGAACAGAGGCGCATCAAATTTACAGCGTGAAGTGTGATGCGTGAGAGGAGAAAAAGGGAGAGGAGACAGAGCTTTGCTTATTTAACGTACCTTTTCTTACATCCTGTTATTGCTTTCCACTGCTATCTGCTAAAATGGACACAATCAATTGTAACGAGTCAGGTTGATTAAATGGGGTGTGATTAGAACAGAATTTTGGCACAGGACACAAATTTACCCTTGGGCCCCCTGAATCATTCACTGTCCCCTCCGTCCTGACACCGCAGCGGAATGACAGAAGGACTGGAGTTGTCTCGTGTCAGAGGGAGATGGATCGGTTCCCGGGGCGACTTGATGCGATCCTGGGGTGCCCCCAAAAAACAATCAGCATGGGCACAGAGCGGCGACGTGCCTCCTCAGCACCTAGCATGGATTGTAGCTGCGGAGGAATATTTGTGAAGGCAGAGGAGATTGTGCGGCTGTGGATGATGAGGGTTTTCAGTGCTTCAGTGAAACCTCGCTGCACTAGAGGTCACGAGCTGAGATGACTTTGTGAGGGATGTGAAGGCTGATTCTTTCACTGAAAAGTCGTAATATTGCGTCTCTAATTACTCATTCCTGCAAGAATTGTTGTGGCTTGAAACGCGTGATGAAAACTTTCCTGTGGTTGTCAAAACTCATTTGCCACAACAACAGATTAGAATGTTTTCTGATCCGGCACCGGAGTATGGGTTGGTCACACTCTTCAACTCCTCCATAAGAAGTTTGGAGATTTTATAATGTCACACAACTTCTCCCACCTCCGATGAGGGAGGAGAGTTATAATTCACACAGCCACACGGCCCTTGAGGGAAACATCATCATTTGAGTTCTGAGGAGCAAATTACCAATGTTTTCATTTTCTTTGGGAATTGATAAAACCCTTTAATTCTGCTTTGGTCAAAGGAGAGTGGACAAAGCATTAAAGAAATACACCTGGATTAAATCTGACAGTAGTTCTTCCTACTTTGTTTCATAATTTAATCTCACATGTTTCCCATAGAGTTGGTCGTGACACCAGCTTCACCTTCTGCAAAACAGAGATTTCTGATATTGAAACCATTTCTTCAGAATTTAAACCCTCTAAAATTCAATATTTATTTTCATTATTTTTCTGCTGTCCAGAACAGAGAATAAATTAATGAACGAGAGCTGAAATGAACAGTAAATGCTCTATATAACAGGAAAAAACTAAATTCTATAGTTTAGATATGTATGTTTGTCTGGAACATGAAAGATGGGATGTACATCATTAATATAAAGAAAGATGGTGCCAGTATATCTTGGATCAATGGATATCGTATTGAGAATTCGCTACAGATATAAATCCGATACTGATTAATTAGTGGAAGATTTACTAATCATCAGTTTATCCCTGATAATTATACTGAAGCCCAAAGTTTAAAATGCTGATGACAGATCAATGTTTGATATTCCTGAAATGCAGCTTTCTGCTCATTCCCATTCAGAAAATATGCCCAGCGTCCTCCTGCAGGATCTCTGTGCTGCCTCTTATCGTTCTTTCAGATTCTCGCAGGCATGTGATGAGCTGAGATCAGCTCATAAATATCTAAATTTGAAACTCCGCCGTCACTCTCCCTCTCGATACTGCCGTAATAAATCAGTGATCCACTGATCTGTATCTCTCCTCAGACCCGTCCAATCAGCTGGCCGGAGCGAGGAGGGGAGAAGGAGGGAGCGTCAGGAGTAAGTCAGGAGGATACAGTTGAGCCTGTAGGGCTCGAAGGAATCTGTATGCCGTGTGTCAGTATGAAATTTTAATGATGGCGGGTGGCTGGGCATGAGTGCTGAAACGTCTGTATTAGGGAGCTGCAGCTCTTGGCAGGCTGGGAGTCCTCGGAGAGACAGATGTAGAGCTCATCCAGGGGAGGAGAGCTTTGATCAGCTCCTCTTATTTCCATATCGCAATACGCCAAATGCTCTCCCCGCTAAATGAAAGACAACATGGATTATGAGTCACTGGGCTCAAGCGGCAGAGCTGCACGTGGCTGCTGCTTGGACGAAAAAAAATGAGAATGATGATCCATTCTGTTGTTTAGTTCTTCCTGTGCCAGTGCAACATTATTTTGTGCATCTCCTCTGAAAAACGACTCGGGTTAAAGATCATGGTCATGGTTAAAAAAGAAAAAAACCATTGACAACCATCTTTTGTTTTCCCTCCCTGCTGCACAATAGGTCTTTTAGACACCACTCCCACCCACTTCTGTCAAAAAGCAGCCCGAGCTTTAAGGGTGTGTGTCCATATTGCGCCAGCGTATTTTTTCACTCGGTCCCAATTAGGAGACAGCATATGCGGCTGCCTTGAGAAACAGCGCTGCCTCGGTGCCTTCTTTCAGATTGCTTTGCATTTTTTTTTTGTCTGGCTGCTCCAAGCCCTTCAAGTTGAATATCTCTGAACTTTTCAGAAGGCCACTGGTGTCGTTACTGTAGCTGCTTTTTCAGGCAGGCCATTTTCATCAGTTGGATGGATGGGGGCGGGACTTGTCACCCTGGCAACCAAGAAAATGGAGGAGAAGTTTGTTCCGATAACGTCTGTCGATCCCGAGCTGTAAGATATGTCAAACAGAACTATAACAACCAAAACAAAAAAAGCACATTTGTCGGAGATGATCAACTGGACGCTCTTTGGGTGAATCACTGTCCAACAACAACCTCAGTGCCAGAGAAAAAAACCCTATATGACACACACTCAGCAAGGTATTACATAGTGATCTGCCGATAGAGTTATTTTGACCTTGACCCCAGGATATATTAGTCCGGACAGATCATGATGTGACACACCATGTGACGATGTGAAAAATCGAGAGATAAAACTGAATCCAGATCGATTTTTCCGTGCCGCAGATGCTTCATTCACACTGATATTCTTTGTAGACACGAGGAATCCAGGAGTAAGATGTATCCCTGTGTTGGTGTTGGACCCACAGTGACAGATGATGATAGCACAGTAGTGGAGCTTCTTCCCTCCGTGTGTCGGTGAGAAGCTGCACTTTCTGTACACTGCTCTGTGCTAATGAGAAAGAGAGAGGAGGGATAAACGATTCAATAATGTATTAGTTGGTGTCGAAGCTTAGTCCATCTGAGTATCTGGGGTTTATTCAGGTATTAAGGGGCTCAGAGTCTCTAATAATTACTGTGTACACATTCTAAGCACACTCATTTGTAGAATGGTGAACCACACAGTTGTGGAGCCTGATTGTCATAAAGAACAGCAGTGCAGCCCATTAGCTCGCTGAGGGGGATTAAACAGAAAAGAAGGGATACCAGTTCATTAAAATACATATAACAATACTGATCCCCACGATTGCCTCACATTTCTTGAATGAAAAGTGCAAATCAAAATAAAATAAAATGTTAGTAGAAGGGTCACACTGTTTTATTCTTGCATGGCCACAAAAGGACACTTGTTAGGACAACGTAAATGTATTCTGAAGCGTGAAAGCTCTACTTAAAAAAATTCCCTATAGGTAGTCTGTGCAAGTGATGCTGTTTGTTAAAAGGTGGTTCACATGACAGCCGCCCAAAAGTGAAGTCAACGTGTCTCAATGGCCGCTCCATCCCCCGATCACTACTGCACCTGCTCTGGGGCTGAAATATGTCGTGATCACATAGTGGTAGGAAAATGAGACACATTTACCATCTTTATACACAGTCTATGGTGCAAGCAGATTATTTCAAGACATATTCAAGATTTATTGCAGGAGACCTCTGGTTGCCATAGTAATAATGATGGAGAGACTGGAGAAATTCAGGTGACATAATATTAAGAGGGAGAAGCATGGGGGAAGCCAGGGAGGAGGTTGGGGTTCAAGGATGGGTTGATGAAACAACACTGATATGGGAGATCCCTGTTTGTTTCCCATTTCTACACAATAGTTGTGGATAATAAGACTTGTATTATAATCTTAATTGTATAACCTGTGGCTGCTGCAGGACGTCTAAAACCTCCGTTCATCCTCCTGACACTATTATTGTTTCTATGACAATACACCTGAATGAAGTACTCATTTTTACCCGAACCATGGTTCCTAAACACAACCAAACCATTACTGTGTGTTTATTTTTGTAACCATGACGACGCGGGTCCAGTACAATGGCATGCTCCAGGGTTTTATTATTGTGACCATGATGATGGTCAGGTACACTTGCAGCATTAGGGCCCCTGTTGCAGGAGAAGTTATTTGTGTCGCATCAGAGAGAAGAGACAAACGGCCGTATGTGGTCGCTTAGGTTGGAGGACTTGTTGTCTTAAGCAAGCAGCTGGCATGAAGGAAACAAGTGTAACTCAGGCTTGCTCACAAGCTTTTTGAGGAATTTCAGTCTTCATCTTCAGATGGAGCAGGATGCATGGTTGATGTGGAACCTGTGTTACTGTTGTGATTTTATTCATAGTAAGTTTATTCCTACGTTTTTTCCTTACTGTGATCGTACAATTGTAAATTACTCAGATAGTCTGTGACATTCAAATCATGATTGATGGACTGTTGGTTCATGGATTCCTGCGATCGACTTCAGATTGTGACTTTACCTTCTGCAGCCTCAGTTGAAATCCACATTAATCAGACCAAGCTCGTTATTTCAGTCTTCAACTGTCTAGTCTTGGTGACACTGTGTCACTGCAGCCTCACATTTCTGTTCCACCGGTCTCTGCTGTTGTAGAACTATCCACCTCAGGGTTGAACGTGTTGTTTACTCACCCCAACTGGTCGAGGCGGATTGTCGCCCACACTGAGTCTGGTTCTAGAGGTCACCTTTTTCTCTCTCTCCACAGTTGCCAACTGCTAAACCCTTTTGGGAACTGTTGGGTTTCTTTATAATTTTGTATGGTCTCGACCTTAAAGACCCTTGAGATAAACTATGCTGTGATTTGACCTTATACAAATTGAATTGAATTGAATTTATTGTAATTTAGTTTAATAGATGGATGACAATCCATAAGGGGACATTTATTTGTCATAGCAGCCATAAGATATGTCAAAAAGAACAGAAAAGTACAGAAATGCAAAAATACAAAAACCAAACATGTACAATACACTTGAATACAAAAGACACAGTATAAAAACAAAGTATGATAAAGAGTACAAAATTACAAAAGAAGTAGTGTAACAGTCCTATGTACAGAGCACAGAGCCAAAAAGTATGATTCAATTTAGTCCAGTTTAGTGATCACAGGTCTGGTGGAGGTAGATGAGTTTTTGAAATGAATATATAATCGATGAATATTTTCACAGTAAAGAACATTGATTTCTTTAATACTGGGGGAAAGAGTTGGCATTATTTTGTCTAATTTAATTTCCAACTGATGCTTTATAAATCACTTATGACTCCATATAGAATAAACTCTGTTTCTTCATCATTTTAGGGAACTGCTCCTATTCTAGATCAATGTTTTTCTGATGTTGCATTAAAAGCCAACAGCCGGTAGGAGAAGTTTGGGATCTGGGTCGGCTTCACGCCGTTGGTACGGAGAGAGGAGAAACCTCGAAGACACTGAGAACAGCATCTAACATCAGTCTCCTGCAAACTCTGCTGCTGTATCTGTGTTCCACTGTATTCACAGGGCATATGGAGTACTTTATACAGTATGCAGCATGTGCTCTTGATTGGTGTGCTTGTCTGCTCCTTTGGTGCAACAAACTCTATGTCTGATGAATAGAGCTCCTCTCTCTGCTGTGTTATATGTTAATCTCCTCTGCCTGCTTGTTGTGGTTTTTTTTTGTTTTGTTTCTTTTACTTGGCTCTGAGCTGATGCACTATTCCTCAGGGCTCCACCATGCATTGTGTGCTGCTGGCATCAGGGGATCGGAAAAAAAATAAAAAAAGAACACATAAAACAGGGGAAGTGGCGGTGATGGAAGGACGGGGAGACAGAGAGAGAGAGAGTCATGACAGCTGAGCGACCTCCAGCCTTTCGCTGGATCCGCAGTGGGGATGTATCTCCATCTTTGATCATCATCTATCACTTCTGCATGCACAATATGAATCTGCATCACTTAGCGCTCCTTTTGTCTCCTAATAGAGTCGGATGGAATGGAGATGTCTTCGGTTCTAATTTGTCCACTGCTCCAAAACCTTCAAAGCCTTTTTTCCCCCCCTAACGTCCCACCCACCCCTCTCAGCCTGCCCCCGAACACCAGCCCCGCCCCCCACCCGCCCGTCCGCCACCCCCTTGGCCCAGTTCTCGCTGCATAACTGATCCATTACACTGTGGCGTTTGTTTGTTTGGCCTGTCATGATGGCCAAGGAGATCACCAAATGAAGTGTGCTGTCGAGTCGCTCGCTGACAGAATGATGGGATTTACCGAGGCTTTGCTGGAGGTTTTCACATCATAAATGAAGCATGGAAATGAGTCAACAAGCTCCATTTGTAAAGGAAGAAAAAAGATGAGTTAATGAGTTCTGTGGTCACTGGATTCCTGCAGATATTGAAATATCTGAGCAACACGTACTGTACGTGATTAGTGTGACAAAAGCACCCGCGTCTTCACTGTGTGACTTTGAGCAGCAGTGATCTGAACGTCTCCGACATTAATTCAACCGTTAAACTGTCAGAGGTCACTTTGTTTCATTACATGAGCAGCTCTATGGTAATTTAGCGTTGGGTTCCATTAAACCCCTTTTTTTTCGTTTGGCTCATGCGAGGTGTCGTTGTGCGTGAGACCTTCAAGTACAGTCTGGAAGTAACTGAGAGTTGCGTTATTTTCACCTTCTTTCGTGTCACAACATTTAGTCGGTTATGAGAGACCTGCCAAGTTCTGGGGCTTTGAAGTCGACCTTGACTTGACTTGGATGCACATACACAATTGAAAATGTTCTACACTTAACTACAGCAGTAGCCAACATCTACATTGATGTATGTATAATATATAACTCAATCAGATACAATTATTGACATTTACTCTTGAGGCAAGAGCTGGTGATGAAATATTTCATATCCCCCTGTAGATCCAACTGTACTTTTTTCTCCATTCTTTCCAATGAAATCCTAAACCCTGCAGTAATATCTCAAAAATAAATTCAAAATGTATCTTTCATGACGAATATCGTCATGCACAGTGTTGAGGTCTGCACTTTAAACTTGAAATACAGCACTGAAAGTGGCTAGAAATCAATATTTTGATACTGTAGTTGTATCATCCATCATCTCTGGAGTTACTACTCTGTTTGTGTAGGAATGTGTTGTTTCAGCTTGTCTCAATTTGACAGTGAGTCGACCGGATATTCATTTAACAGCATGAAAATAAGCATTTTACAGCATATTATCATTGTACCTTTTCAAAACACAGAAGCGGGCTGAAGATGCTGAGCTTGTGGTGACGTCTTCCTCGGACTTCTCTGACATTTTGACTAACACGCGGTTCTGAAGAGAGCTTCTGCACAAGTAGGCCTGTGTTTTCAAATATTTCATGGGCTACTTTTATATTTTATTATAATCTACTGATACAATTTTTATGAGTTGTTAATAACATGAAATTTATATTCATACCAGGTCTTAGTCTAGTCTTTGTGGATAGTATAATGGAGTCTTGGGGCCACTTAAACGAAAAAAGAAGGGCGATTTCAAGAATATAGTCCTAATTTGACAAGAGGATAAAGTCCAAAAATTATAAGAATAAAATGAGAAATGTGGTGCGTCATTTTAAGTTATTCTTTGGCATAAGTTTAACAAATAACAAAATTCTTAATAGTTAGTCACATCAGTACCACAGTATCATGTATATGTGGACTAAAGAATGTGTAAGAAACTGGTTCTTTTCTGAATAAAGATCCACAGACTTCGAGGAACATGTTAGGAGTGCAGGCGATCATAGATTCTTCTTGCTGCCCCCCCCCCCCAAAAATAAATCTTGTAATATTTGGATTTGTTTTTCTTCATATTGCCCTACTATTCTGCCGTTTAATAGAGACTAAATTAGGACTATAGATTTCGATGTGCATTCTATGCCCATAATCACTAAGATATTTCTTTGCTTGTGTGTGTGTGTGTGTGTTTTTATCAACCAGTCACACCTTTTAAAAGATTGCATTATCCGTAAAACTGGGGTCAACAACATCTCCCTACGAGGAGTCGGTCCCTTCCATGCTCTGCTCTGAGACGTTTTATAAATCATCTCTAAGCCTGGACTTCTTTCTGCTGAATATTCTCACAGTGTTTGTGAATACAGCCCCTGGTTCTTGCCTATAGTGAGAATTTGCTCTCAGCAGCTTCAGGGGGATTTACAGTAACAACAGCAGAGGTCAAAGTGCTGGACCTGTGAGTAGTGGAGCCTTAAAAAGGAGAAGTTGGGTCACTTCAGATCAGCAAAATGAGCTGGGACTTCCAAAGGGCATCTTTTTTCTTTTCAAAATAAACTCAACACTGATTTTCATTTAAAATATGAAGCTCCTTAAACCAGTGATACAATTACGCTATAATCTGTAATAGTTTCGCTCATTCCTTCAGTCCAGCTCTGGTTTTTATGTACCAGTGTCTTCCTGTTGTTCTGTCTGACTGACATGTTGCAGTATAACTTAATATAACTTAAGTCTGTTTCATTACCTGCCTCTCTTGCTCCTCATCATGATTTGACAGTCCTTGTGCCCGTTTAAATGTTGTCATCCTTGTTTGTTTTTTTCTAAGTAAAGACTGTTGACTTAAAAATCTGCTTCCAGAGTCTGGCTCTCGGTTCCATTTTCCTAAGACCCATGACGTTTTCTGTTTTGCAACACAAACTTTATACTCCTCAAAGTTTCCAGAGGCACCATATCACCCCTCCCACCCACAACCATTTTCAGTCGCTCAGCGAGAGAAGAAACTGTTCAGATGGAAAGGCAAATAGAGCCTTGCTCCGGAGCCAAAACATGACAAAGCACTATTATTATTCCATTAGACATTTCCTCCCTAGTTGTTTGTGTTAGGCCTCTGCTCCCACACAGCAACTCTTCTCC
This sequence comes from Hippoglossus hippoglossus, assembly GCF_009819705.1. Classification (NCBI taxonomy): domain Eukaryota; kingdom Metazoa; phylum Chordata; class Actinopteri; order Pleuronectiformes; family Pleuronectidae; genus Hippoglossus; species Hippoglossus hippoglossus. The sequence goes on from NC_047161.1 coordinate 19,646,999, forward strand.
ACTCCATCAACCAGTTGTCATGTCAGACCTTTTGGTTTATATCTGGAACACTTTTTGCTTCACCTGAAAATAAATAGTGTTTTGTAGCTTGTTGATGTGGAAACAGGTAAGATCAGAAATGAAAGGATAAAAACCACTTAAAGGGATAGTTCACCAAAAAAATGCAGTCATTATCTACTCACTACTATGCAGATGGAGGGGTGGGTGGAGCGTCAAGACAATATTTAGATGAACTCATTGATGCCTTCATTTCCCTCAGGCTGGATCACTGTATTTCGGTCTAGTTCTCTGTCCTATCTTTCTAGAAACACAGTTTAACATCTAGAGCTTATTCAGACCTCTGCCGCCACAGAACCAAGAGACCTGAAGCCCCTCGGTCCTGCTTAGTCTTTACACAGGCTTTCATTTGCTTATAGATAGATTTTAAAGTTCTATTGCTGGTTGAAATATAATTCAACAATCTCAGGGCAAGATACAATTCCTAACTCCCCCAAATTTAGGATCTTAGATTGGAACGGAACCCAGTGATTATTGATGACAATTCAAAACTATTTACTTGGTTTCTCTTCTGCAATTTCATTTCCTTTGATGCATGTGGGGCAACAAAGTGCCAATTACTGCACTGTAACTACTCATCTGTAACTCTGCTCTGTTATAATATTTTTTCAGTGGTGTTTTTATGAATTTCATTTCATATTGTTTTTACATTCCATTTTATTTTGTTTACACTGGTCAGTCCACAGAAAATATTTTCTCTGTCGATGCATGACAGATGTGCAGATGAGGTCCTTTGAAGCTGACTGCTGCATCATCTGGAGTTGGGTTCGTTCGGTACAGCACAGCTATAACACGACGCAGATCCCACACTCTAATCCCGAGTGAGGCACTTTAATACCGAGCTGCGTGCGGCTTATCACTTAATACTGCGCTTGTTTCACTGCCACTCTGTGACCATGAGGTTGACTGACTTTGACAGTGACACAGTTTGTTCGCCTTCTTCCCTTCTCTCCCTCTCCCACTGCCTGATCTCAGGGCGTTCAAAGCTCCATAATGAGCATTTTGATATCACACAATGTTGTATGACTGCGCTGAAGAAACCCAAACTAGCTCCCTAACTGTCGACAACACTTTCATGCTGAGGGTTAGTGTTGGTGGGGTTTTAACAGCCACATATCACAAGAGACCCACTTTACAAATGATTATTATATACTGTATAAATACATTTCCATTGCTGTTGAGCACCATGCATTATTTTAACGGCAATGAACTTAAAGATGGAATAATATACAACAAACTTCACAAATCTGTGGAATCACACACTGTAGCTCTTGATTACAGTTTCCTGTACCGCCACAGATATCTGCTGTTCAGAAGTTGATTTGGCTGCTTGACATTTTGCACTTCCTTTACAGAAACACCTTGCAAAGTTATGCCTTTGTCTGCTCATCAGTCGGTGGTCAATCTAAATCGTCCTCCAAGTGTTAGCTACAGAAATAAACAGTTTTGATGTTGTCAGAGGACATTTTCTCCACTGACTTTTAGTATTTTAGTATTTCAGTGAACAGGAGAGTGAATTCATCTTCTGAATGACTCATGCCACAGGAAGCTGCAGTGATACTAAATTAGCAGGAATAACTCTACCAGATTAGATTAGAGGTTGGAGATGCTGGATTGACTGATGAGGGGAGTCAGTCGTTACTACAGGGAGACACCACTGACCATGGTAACTGTACACAAAGATGGTGACAACTGCAGCCATAGAAGACATAGGGCGGCTGCGGCTCAGGAGGTAAAGCAGAAAGCAGAAAGTCTTTGGTTCGATCTCTGGTTCCTTTCCACGTGCTGAAATGTCCTTGGGCAAGATGCTCACTCCCAAATGGCCCCTGACAGCTGTGCTGGCAATGGGTGCAGCACATACATCCAATGTATGAATATGAATGGGTGAATGACAAAATTATACTATAAAGTCACAAGACAAGAAAATAGTTTCTTATATACAGACCATATACAAGTAATAATAATGATAATGAAAACTAGACTAAAATTTGACTACTACTAATACAAAGTTTTGTCAAAAGACTGGAGAACACTGGCTTATAGAGACGCCAGACACATGTTTTCCTTTAACCGAAAGCACATTTTCCTCAAACCTTAACCAAAGTGCCTGTGACTGTGGATGCAGACTCTCGTCTCTGGTGTGCGCACGCCGTCCACCCTAGCTGCCTCCCGGCGACTCAGCTGTATCTATAATCTGCTTGTAATGCATCACCATGCTCCTCAAGCAAAGTGTAACTTAAACAGTTTTCTCAGACTTGAGAAAGTTCTGCTGGAGCTCCTGAGCAGGCAGAGCTAATTGGACGGATAGAGCTTAATCAGGACAACAGCGCTATTGAGGACAAGGCTATTCCATGCAAAGCAGACAACAGGATACTGAGCGGGAACAGGAAGCAAGAGACAGAGCCTGGCGACTGTTGCCAGCACCACTTTTACAAGCAAGGTGATGTGCCGAGCTGTTCGCCAGCCTCAGGGTGTGAACGCGGCTCTTCTTACTTGAGCATACATTTGCGCTGCTTGCAAATGCATAAAGCTGAGATAAAAAGCTGAGTTGGTAATTTCGCGAGTGTGAGGCAAGAGGAGAAAAGTGCTCTGTCCTCTGGAGCCCCAGTGAGAGATGAAGCCGTACTGTGCCTGGCTCGGCTCCAGGCTCGGCAAGGGGACAGTCAGCTCGGGGTGGGTGCGGGTTTATGAAAACAGTGGAGGATGTAGCAGTGATGGCTTGTCTTTAAGAGTTTCTCTTCAAATCTAAAAGGGGGCTTATGTTAACATGCTGTGCGTCTCGTCTTTATTGGGACCCTATCAGGCGCTGTGCTTCCTGAGCCTGTTTTTGTACCAAACCCCACTAATTACACCATTATGTAATGACCCTGTCCATTGGCCCTGATGAAATGAGAAATATAACGCTCAGCATATTAGACGTCAGAGACCCAATGGAAGCACTGTTTGCCTGTCAGCTGCTTTTGAGAGAAGAAAAGGGGGAATATTTTTCTAGCCATGTTGACACTGATGATAAAAATCACATACTGAATTACACTAAGCATGTTTTCTTTTGGGCTAAAGCTGGAAAATGTGTCATGATTAGGAGCTAAAGCGTCTTCCTGAATACAGCTTTCATTTTGTGCCAAAGCCAGGCAGAGATAAGGCTGACAGGCCGGGTAGAAGGGACTTGTAAAAAGCTGTAATCCACACTTGGTGAACTAGAGCAGTTAAAAATTGAGTTCTTCTTTCACCAGATTAAAACCCATAACGTTGTGTATTCATGTCTGGTTTGTCTGACGAAATAGACCTGACTCAGTATTATGTTCCTGTAAATCTAAAAAGCATTAACTTATGTGACTTTACCACATTTATTGTACGATTTTGTTTGGTATGTTTACTTGAGGGGCTACAATTGGGATGCTCCTAAGTACTTTATTCTTATTTTTCTTTTTTTTTTGAGAATTCACCATAATGGGAGAGATTCAAAATGTTGTTGAGGAATCATCTGGTTTGTATAAAATGCTTTTTGCTGCTTTGCAAACTGAATTTAAGAATATTAGAAATATTACCCTAATGTGTTCCAGGCTGTGCAAACTGAGGCAGAAATGTGACCGTTAACGTGGAAAATGTTTCAACTTGAGTGGGAACGTAGAAACGCAGAAAGAAATGAGAGGAACTGGACAAAACCAGTAGCAAACCTTATCAATGTGTGTGTAGCTAGCTTCAGCAATAAAGTTCATACATTAGCTGTTGGTGATTTATAAAATAAAAAAGAATTCTATAAGATTTTACCATTTAAATTAACATTAATAATGCCTGATCAAAATCTGTGTTTGGTCTGAACACACCCTCAGTGTACAGCTCATCCTCCATTCCTTACTATTCAGAAAGAATGTCAGCATCAATCTGTCAACTATGATTAAACTATCACATGTCCTAAAGTAAAAGCTATAGCTGGACAGATTGTATTTTCTTAGCCTCTCTCTTTTCATCGTTGTATCAAAGGTGCTCTGTAACGTAAAGGCAGAACACCCTCCACAAATATTTACAAGTCCCATTAACAACTGCCTTCTGAGCTGTATTCTGTTATCGGAAGGACACTTGTTTCCCACGCTTCCTGTTAAAACCACTGTTTTAAATACAGTTTGAGTGTTTTCTGATGTGTTAAATTTCGGTTAGGTTAGGGCACACAAATGACCTGGTTGAGGTTAGGGAATGACCACTGTGTGACTACTACATTTGCATAGATAGGGAACCTTTGTTGCACTCAGGCGATTCATTTGAATTAATCTAGCACAAATTGGCTAAGGAGTAGGCTACCCAATTCAAAATATTCCATCCTGTTACTGGTGCATTTAGTTTTATTGTTTCATAAAGACAGCACTTGTGGTCAATGTATTTTGATTCATGCTTGTGGACATCAAACTGTCAGCCATTACTGCTCAGACTTTGAGATAATAGAGTGAAACAGTAATCGCCCACTCATAGAACAGCTCTGGTTCTGTAAGTAAATTTCCCCTTCATTTTCTGCATTGACGTTTCAGAAAATCCTTATAAAAAGAGTTTTACGCCTGAAACCAGGCCGACCAGCTACGAGATGAATCATGACCATAAAACATTTGATTCAGAGCAAAACAAATATTGGAAAATGGATATATGTGTATAGCATTTCATATAGTGTACAGTAAAGCATATATAACCTTGTGTAGTCACGTTGAATGAGTCGATCTCAGCCGATCATTGTCTTTGCTCTTGTGGTTAACATTTCCATGGTAATAGCAAGCTCCACCAAAGAGAAACATCCCTGCTACACCTGAGGATTGACTCCTTCTTCTCCTTGACGTCACAAACAAAACCAGTTTTTCTTAAAACACAGGTTATTTCATATGGACTTGTGGCTTCTACAATAACATTTAACTTTGGTTCACAATCTCGTGATGAACCCACCTTGGATGGTTACAATACAATGGCTGATAATTCAAAATCTCTGTTCAGAAAATGAATGGGATTTTCACTTCTGGAACCACACTGTTGAGCTCTATAGATTGATGTTGATGTAACAGCGAGCAAACATTTAAAATCAACACTTGTAACAATATTGTATGAACTCTGCAAGCCAAAAGCTGAACAATCACATGTGCAGGGTTTACAGTCTGCTTGTACTTAGTCACAATGCAGTTTAAAACCACGGCATCATGTCCGTGGTCATAGCTTAGGGTCCTTGTGACATACAGCATACACACTGTAAACACTTGAGTAGATCCACACATCACACAAGTCACAAGAGTCCACAGCTGCTTGTAATGGTATATAGGCCTACAGTATATCCCTCTGAAGTTATCATCACAGCCACACACGCATACGTGTGTCCTGAGGACACAGTGGCTATGGTTGGTTAGTCACACTTAGCATGATTAGGAGCAGCTTTCAGACTTCTTTCCCCAATGTGTCTCTGTGTAGAGATAATAACACCCAGAGGAACAGACTCAGTTTGGACACCTCTCTGAGCCTGTCAGGTATCTGTGTTTGTGGATGTGAGCTCACTGCAAAACGTGTCCATCTTCATCATTTCAAGAACCTTATCAGTGTTTTTGTGTTTCACCCCGTTTACTGGTTGAATGCTTTCAACCAATATTTTTATTGTGGGTTTCAAGCAGCTTCAAGCAGTTTTTTTTCTGTTAAATGTTTGTTTCTGTCATGTTTAAGATATGTTCATCTTGATCATTTAAAACTTTGAAGCTTTAGATAGAACATTTATGATGAATATTTAGTTGGTTGATAAAAATTGACAGGGCCTTGTTGCATTTCAAATTTCTGAGCAACATAAATTAAGTTCAACACTGGAGAGACATGTTGTACTATAAGTTACGGGACAGGACTCCATGGTGAAAATACATGTCTTAAAACAAACTTCTGTCTGTTTAGCAAGATAGCTGCAGTTAGCTGCCCAGCTTGCTAACTGATGGATGCTTATAAAGCACATCAGCAATTAGCAGGGAAGCTATATTACTTTGCTGAATGGCTCTGAGTGATCAATGTCTTACCAATTTTCTAACATCATGTATTGACTATAAAATCTTCATTGCACATAAACCAGGTAGGATGAACAGAAAGTTTTCTAACTTCACTCTGCATCACAGACTGTTCATAAAATGCTCTGCACACAACCTCCAGCACACATACAATAAAAGCGGGATTATATTGTAGGACAGTTTGAGGAGGACTCACTAATGACTAACTCCGGAGTAGATAATCGAGTAAGAAGGCAATTCCAAAAAGGCAGGTTTAGAACAGACACTGCACTAGTCTGTTTAAAGCCAGGAATTTATCAATTTCCTTTGAGATCTCAAATCCTCAGAATTTGTGTTAAATGAAGCTACCATTCTAGAAAAGACATTTTTAAAAACCTGGGCTTTGTGATTTTGTTAAAACTTACTCCTTTGTACTGTAATGACTGTACTGTGCCAGTGCATTTTTCAACTTCATTTAAAATGTGTTGTCTTTGTTTTGAGTAGTGCACGACGTAAATATGTTTTGTCCAAAAATGTTTGCAGCACTCATCATGGATCTTGCTGCTAAGCCTGTGAAAATAGTTGCATGTCTTCTGTGGAAAATCCAGTTGTGAAATGGACGGAGCCGTTTCAGGCACCCCTGGATCCCAGAAGTAAAAGTCCTATTAATTTTTCCCACAGGAAATTGTTGTGTGACTAAAATTGGAGAACCTCTGAGGCTTGAATTGGCATGACCGTCTCCAGACCGAATTATCAGCACAAAAGATGTCCCACTATCTTAGAAAACACATTTTTGTTTCTTTAAAAAAAAGAGTCAAAGGCACAAGCTTATGCATATTATTTGCATCAATTAATTATATGCTGCCGCGTTGGGATCACAAATTTATCAATTGAATGTTTTGATTTCCACACAGCTCTGATTTACGTTCTCCAGAGCAACAGAGGCAAGGCTCATATTAACAGAATTATGTTTTTGCTTGAATTTTGAATGACCTTTAGGGGCTTGACCTATATTTAGGTAGACAAACCAGGAGTTTGACCACTGTTTTATAAAAACTGTGACTTGTGATTCCTCCAGGTGCTACACAAGATTACTGGAGTTCATTTAGCGCATTTATACAACACATACACTCTGAGTAACATTCACCCACTCACACACACAGTCATAGAGCGCTTCTCTGTGCGCAGGTTTGTTTATCACACATCATTCACACATTGCCAGTAAAGCCGTCAGGTGAGATTTAGGGATCTTGCTCAGGCATGTGAATCAGAGGAGCTGGGGATCAACCATCGACCTTCGGGTCAGTGGGCGACCCACTAACCCTGTTAGACAACAGTCACCCCACCTGAGTGCCTATTTTAAATTTTGAAATCGACTTATTTATGGTAATTGCTTTGCTATTGTCGTATATTTAAGCAGCAGTGATGTTGAAGATGATGATGAAGGAATCTCCGCGGACACCGTTCTTGCTTGTATAATAAGGTTTATTACACAGAAGTTACAGGTCAGGACGGGTACCGGCACACCCGGAGACGTTCTCGGCCAATTCAGAAGTCTCAGTCGCCGGTGCCGGACAAGCATTCATATAGGGAACTTGTTTACGCCCAAAACTTGAGATAAAATGACATCATACATAGGGGCATCTAATTCAAAACATGCTTCTTACTTGAAGATGGGAACCTCTCCATCTAACAGGTCAAAGAGCATTCTCAGGAAGAGATAACTAACAAGTAACATATTGTAATAGCACTTAGGGAGTCTGAGAGTCCAGAAACCAGGCGCCGCTAGCTGTAAACCTGTCATTATGTTTTACACACGTGTCAAAATGATCCATGTTAACTAAATACACCACATATTTCCCCCCTTCGAGACTTCACAAAGTCTCGAAAGAACAAAAGAATAAAACATACAGGTGTATAATCATGACAAAAATAACAATCCGTCCTGTAACATAATTGTAATAATAAAGCAACTGTATGGAGCGTAAAAGTGAGAGTGAAAAACCCATCAGGCAGCTATCTTTCCTGAAATATCCATCAAACAAACTAGACGGGAAAATTCTCTCACGGCCCCTCTGCCTAGGCGACCATACATAGTACTCCACACCAATGAAATTAGGAATTTTAGCAAATTGTGCAAGGAAATGATTTAAGCAAATACATATGGAACCCTCAGCAAATCAAAACAAAACAAATGTCCAAAGTCAGGCTGGTCGACCCATCGCACCTTCCAACAGACCTTTTCCTGCCTAGCCCCTCTATCCCTAAACACCAAGAAAAAGAAAACATCTGAGGTCCCAGTATATTTACCCAATAACAGAAAACATCATTTTCCTAGCAATTAACACACAGAGAATATAGTTCAATTTTAATATTATGCATGCGTATATATAAGAGAAAACATAAGAATGTATAACACTGTAGTTTCTCAGCAGCATTGATTCTCAGTTGTAGTATCGATGACGTGTTGAATCTGGATATCGTATCATACGTCCTTGTTCAGAGTCCTTCAGTCCATTCGTATTGTTCTGTTTGAAGTGTCTGAATCCATTCAACACATCGGAGTCCCTGAACAATCAACCACCCTCACAGTGGTCTTCCCCCAATATGTTCTAGAATGAAAGAAAAGAAAACCAGTATCTTTTGCATACAAAACAGATACAAATCAAACATCAAATATAGATTAACACTCTTTAAGTAAATGTGAAAGTATAAGTCATATTGTCCATTTCCCCCCTGTACACACACCTCTAATATAAGAAGAAACTACAAAATAACTAAGCAATAACAGAGGTAAATGTTAGGATTATAATAACATCAGATATTCAAAATGGATATACATCCACCCTTATCACGTCGTCCTCATCAACGTCCGTGTCAGCACCAAATAATAATGGCATCTGAGTTTGATCACCGGGCATCACAACTCCAACCCATCTCAATATCATAACCTTCGCAAAGGTCAACAACAGCGTACAAAAACAAAACATCACACTCAACGTTAGAACAAGTGCTGCCAAAACCTGAACTAACACTGCTCCTACTGGCCCTAATTTGTCTTGCAACCAAGCATTTGCAGACCATCCAGCGTTTTCTGACGGGCCAAACGCATCCCTTATAAGCTTCAATGCATCTATAACACTAGTCATATTATCAGAACTATCAGGAATCAAAGTATAGCAAGCATTCCCAGTTAAGTTCAAAGCCACACATAGGCCACCTTGTTTGGCCAAAATATAGTCAAGAGCCATGTCATGTTTTAGCAACGTCAGTCTGTGGCTTTTCTCAGTATTTGACAAATATTCAAAACCTTTTATGGTTGCGTTTGCAAAACCCTGTAGGGTATAGGTAATATTATCAATGTGATCTGCCAAGAATGTCACCCCATACCATGGAAATAATCCTATAGCCCACTTCTCTGCTAAACTGATTCTCCAATGGTACGATTCCAAATTGTTAAACTGTGCCATCTCCCGTTTCTTCCTACTTCCGGAAACGACATTAGATTGGACCTCATCTGGCCCTTTTCCCTTCTGCATAGTAAAAACCTCATATGGGAGTTTCAACGTTGCCATATAACAGCATCCTGTCCACCCATACGGTAGAAATATATATGCCTTATCACCACAAACCCACCAAATATCCTTGAAATTCCCTATAGTCACATTCCCAGGCAAACTTTGGATCTGCACCCTTAAAGTTATATTCTGTCTCTGATGTGGTACATCAAAAGTTACTTCATACGAATCATTACTCATCTTATGTCCACGCTTACCCAAGTCCATCATATATTCGTCACAATCTGATATCCCCATAAACATTCCCGGCCCATCATGAGTATTATTTGAACAAAAACAGCTGGTAGCTCTCACTGATGTCACTTCCATTATATCAGGGACCGCCGTTTTGATATTTTCATGCTGATCAAGTAAATTTACATATGGTAATTCCCCCAACCAAGAACAAGTAAATCTAGACTTAAACAGATGTACTGACAAAGCCATCACTATATCTTCTGCTGACTGCTGCTGATACAACAGCCACGATAGTGCATAACTTTTGGCATATAGCGGTTAGTGGGTCTGGTACAGTTTCTAAAATTGAAGGCCATGAGTTCGGCGATGGAATCTTTACCACACATGGACCATTCCAATTCGTAACCGATCTTACGGAATGCGTTAATTGCTGGAACCATAAGTTCCTACTTGCCCATGGGTCTGCAATTTGTAATACTGAAGGATCAAACCCAAACGCCTTCCATTTAGTTTCTCTCTTTTGTAATGTATGGTATTGATCAGTCATATGTTCTGGTGTCTGATCAGAGTCAAAAAAGTAATTATCTACGTCTGAAATAGTCCTCTGAGCTGTCACAGATGAATCTGCATCATTCTCTTCCATCATCTGTTCTCTAACTTCAACAATCTCATTACTACTGTTCACCCTAGGCTCTATCTTTAACATTAGCTTCTGGGTTACATTATCCACATCCTTAAATGTCAAAGGTGTCATGTCAGATGTCTGCGTCACATTTACAAATGTCGTAGACGTCAAAGATGTCGTCACTGTTGTAGCATTCATCCCCTTCAAAGTCATAGCTAGAGTAGTAGCCTGAGTTGATGTATGAACACTCTTAGTTGTTTCTGGAGCTAAAGTAACAAGCTTCATCTGTGTACTATTCAGCATTGGAGTAATTACTGTGGTAAATTGTTCCTGAACCCCTTTAGTAACCGTGAAAACTCCAATAGGACTCAAATCTTTTATCATGAGTGTCACTTTACGAGTTATATGACCTTTTATCCAATAATTTTGATATGGAACAAATTTAAACTCCGGTTCTAAATAAGTACACATGTATTCCCCTTGGTCTTCCCATGTAACTTTACGCAGGACAAGTGAACAATCATCTTTAATTTTCAACCACCTCATGTCATTATACAAAACATACTTCCTTTGATCACGAGGCACAATATCAACTTCAGGTCTTGTCAACAACACATCTTCACCACGACTATTTTCCCACTTGGGAGGAATGTTACTACCAACATTCCACCTTCCACATCGACAAGGGAGGTAAGCTGTTCCTCCTAACTTAACTCTGATCACAGTATTCAAAGGAGGTGGCGTTATAGAAATCATCTGAGGCGCCACTGTAGTTAAATGCGATACATTTATACCTTCAATAACTTTTAACACTAAAAGGGTAGATTTCCCTTCCATTTTCCCAGCTTTCGTCTGGGGAGTTGATGTCATCGTCGTCAATTCTCTTGTTTCCCCAACATCTTGGAGGTCTATATTCTTATTCTCACCTATTATCACTAGAGACACTATACGAACTCTAAATCCCAACTCAGACCGCTCACTCCCAAAACGTGGATCATAAAAAGAACACCTATAATCACCTTGATCTTCCTGTTGAGGCCTATATACATAAAGACTACAATCTCCCTCAACCTTCAGTCTCCGTTGTCATTAATTAACGTATACTTCCTTAATGGTGATGTCCCTAACAGAACTAGAACTCTACCATGGCTATCTTCTAACCACATTCCACATACCTTCCTATCTGCCTGAAATGTAAGATTTACATTTCTGGCCTGACTTACTTTTTCTTTCTCCTCTAGCTTCAGTCTCAGCTGTTTCAGCTGTCTTGTACTAAAACTTCCCCCAGTTGGAAACCCACATTCTTTCATCCACACTTGTACTTGGCTTAGTGCTGTGTCACCATAGTTCCTTCGCATGAAGTTCATATTAGGACTACTCAGATCGGTTTATCCAAATCTTTAAATTGTTATCTTTACTGTTACTTATACTCATAAAAATGTCCATTGTACGTGAACCCAAATAAGCCTTGACTTTCTATACTAAGTGGAACACTGAAAAACGCACCACATAAATCTAACACTGTGAAATGTGTCGCATCTGGAGGAATTTGGGCTAACAAAGTATGTGGATCCGGCACTTCTGCTGGAAAATCAGCTATCACTTCATTCACCGCTCTCAAATCATGTACCAAGCGATATGAATCATCTGGCTTCTTTACAGGCAACAAAGGCGTGTTACTCTGGGGATTCTGTGTTATCTTCAAAACACCTGCTTTCAAAAGTCCTTCAATCTGTGGTTCAATTCCTCGGATTGCCTCTTCCTTCAGTGGATACTGGTTCTTCCAAGGAGGTTTGACTCCTGGTCTGAGTTCAGCTCTCACTGGTTGGGCTGACTTCACAAGTCCAATATCGGTACTATGCCGAGACCACAAACATTCTGGAACTTGTCGCAACATCTCTTCTCTCATTAAGTCTGAGTCCATCTTAGCACTGCAAATTGACTCATGTGTCATCCGCACAGTTTGTGGCTTTCCTTGTCCTTGAGCAGAGATCATAATCTTAATGAATCTCTGATCCTCACTCCTCCAGATGGCAAGATTCTCTTTTACCGGTATAAAAACAGCTTCTTCTGCTTCTGCCATCATTTCTCCTATATGCTTCTGCGTATATTCTTCACACACCAACAAGGTCACATGTGGCACACTCTTCTCGATATCAAACTCTTTATCCAAATGGTCATCTCTGTGTATCTTCATAGCTGCTCCTTGTGGTCCCAAAATTATACAGCCCGAACTGAGTTGAACTTGCTTTGGTTGACGACTCAACCATTCCTCTGTGTTTGGTTGGGCATCATTATTGAAATACTTGAGCGTGCAGTGAAATGGATACTCTGGAAGCTTCGCATCAGGCATATTGGCAATGATAAACTTCTCCCACAATTTAGCTGGCTCCAAAAAATCTGCATTAAGACTTCCGATCCAAAATACTGAAGAAGCTTCAGTCTCCGTTGTCATCAATGATTGGTGAAAAATATCATTTGGCACTTCCACCAGACAGCCGTCTGGTGTAAACTTTATTGTACACTTCAATCTACACAAAGCATCTCTTCCCAAAAGTGCAATAGGTGTATGTTCTGATACCAATATGGGTATTGTAATCTTCAGATTTTTATAACTGAGCTCAATTGGTTCTGTGAGAGGAATCAGCTGTTTCACTCCCTCAAACCCGATTGTCCGAATCAATTGACCGGACATGGGGAGATGTATAGCATCTTCAGGCTGAATACAGGTAAAAGCAGCTCCGCTATCCACCATTACTTCCAATGGTCGATTATTTATTTTCACCTCTATTGTTGGATCTCTCTCCGGCCCTGACACTATCAGCTGACACCCCCCTTTCGAGTCTTCAGGGCATCTCTAGAATCCTGGTTCCGGGCCTCTGTAAGGGTTCACCGGTCGCCTGGGTGGCCCTGATTGGCCCCTGAATCCTCCTCTGAAGTTTCCTCTGGAGTTCCCTCTGAAATTCCCTCTGAAATTCCCTCTGAAGTTGTTGCACTCACAGGCAAAGTGGCCTAATTGTCCACAATTATAACATTCTTCTGAACGCTGTTGAAAATTTTGATTAAACCTTCCTCCTCTTCCTCTTCCGAAATTTCCTTGATCCCTTCCTCTCCAAGTCTGCGCTTGACCAAAAGTTGGCTGTGGGTAGGAGACGACTGGAACCACCGATGATGGCTGGAACGATTGGAGCTGAACCTGGTTCGGCTGTAGTTGTGGTAATGGTTGATTTAGTGGAGCCTGATTCTGCATAACCAGAGCCTGCTTCTTCTCCATCTTCTTATTATCCACCAGTTGTATTTGATTGAGTTTTCTGAGGGTCTCTTGGTCCTGTTCTTTCTGGTCATGTTCCTTTTTCCTATACAGCACCACTTGATGGGCTACATGATCCGTATAGACACCCTTTGCCATGCTTCCAAGACCAACCACCTCTGCCAGTTTGCTCCTCACTGATAGGGGCAACCCCTTCTGTATTCTGGCTCGCAAAATTGACTGCTCCATTTGATTCAAATCTGGGTCATTTCCTGTGATATTTCTCCACACTTGATGAGCTCTCGACACATAGGCCCTCGGGTTTTCTTCCTGTCCCAGTGGTTCAATAAAAATGTTGTCAGGATGTACGTTTGTCGGAAATGTATCTTTCAGCGCTCTCCACGCTCGACCTCTATTTGCAGAAAACAGCTCTGAATCATTCACAGCAGTTCCCACATATCGATTAAGTCCAGCTTTCTGTAGAATCTCTCCCATAGCATGAACTCCAAGGAGATTAGCCAAGAGTCTCTTAATATCTCCAGTGGCAGGTTGTTCTCCCACCATAATCTCTTCCAACTTCGAAATCCAATAATGTGCTCCATCTTGAAGAGTAGGTAACTTCTCAAGTATGTTTGACATATCTGTACTCTGCCAAGGCTTATACTCCAAACTCTGCCCTCGGATGACCACTGGAAACATCTTCTTGAGTGTCAACTGTTTTCTTGAGCGCAATGCATTTTTCATGCCCAATAGTTGGGAGCCTTCTTTCTGCAGCTCTTCCTTCCGTATCTGCAACTCCTCTAACTGGTTCACCAGTGTTCTTTGTCTTTCTGGATTACTAGTTTTTCCCAAGTCATAGGAGCATCGGTCCATACTTCTTTCGACCTCTCTTAAAGTCCTCCGTAAGTCCTCTTTTATTTCAGTACTGGATGTCGCAGGACAAAACCTTCTTGAAGATGAAGGAGTCCTGGTCTCCAAATCTTCATCGCTGTCTCCATTCTCACTGTCATTAGTGGTATCATCTCCTCTCTTTTCCATCCTTTCCTTCTCCACCTTCTCATTTTCCATCCTTTCCTTGTCTACCTTCTCATTTTCCATCTTTTCCTTGTCCACCTTCTCATTTTCCATCTTTTCCTTCTCTTCCTTGTATGTGGACACAAGTACCTCCATTATTATAATTACATCTGGGTTAAGAGTCCCCTCTACTGGCCATGGTTGGTCAATTTCAGGCCAGAATTTATGCCATTTTTCCGATATTTTTGCAATGTTTGCGATGCCTTTAACTAAAGGATTATTCTTCTGTACTACATCAACAGGAGTAATTACTTTTGGACTTTTAGTGCCCTTTTTCCACATTGTAACGGCTTCCTTATGTTCCCTTATTGTAAATTAAAAAGTAATTGCTAAGATTAAAACTACTTAAAGCTATTTAGATTACTTATCTCCCCTCTTTTTTTTTTTTTTTTTTTTTTTCACTCAATCAACCAATTAAACAATCAATCAATTAACAAATTAATCAATCAAGCAATTAACAAATCAATCAATTCATGTATTAAAACCATTAAGACACCACAGCCAATAATAAAAATGAAATTGATTTGCCAACTCCAAAGGAATCAAAAGCTCATTGATGTAATAGCACAACCCAAAGTCTGCTTTATAATATTTGACAAAAAGATCACGCACTCCCACAAGTGACTGACTGTCACCAAATGTGCTCTTAGTCGCAGCAAGACAATCACCTAATTATCAACCAATATTCACCTCAAATCATCAAACAGTCACAATAGTGAATCTCCAACACAGCACAGATCAGAATAAGCCACGCACAAACAATAAAACTTACATCTGCAACTGACAGCAGAGTTTAGACCAAACAATCATATTCTATTAATTAGTTAAATGCATTAACTGGTCAGTCCGTTGCCAAGCCCTTTATTTATTTATTTATTTATTTATTTATTTATTTATTTTTGGATAAACTGTACCGGCCTTGATCAGACTGGAGACAGGAGCTGCACACGCAGACGTCAGCAAGCCTCAATCTGTGTGATGCACCGGCCTCAATTCCCACTCACCGTAAATGGATAAGGGAAAGAAACAGGCAATGATTTAGTATCTTATGAACCCATTAGGTCCTTTGAACAGCATCATAAGCGATTCAGTATGATTTGCACACATTTGCACACGTTATCTGCCAGCATTTAGGTCAATAGATGTTTTTCTCCTTTAAATACCAGTAATAATCTCATACCATGCATCATCAATATATAATTTAGTTTATTTCACTCTAATAATATCTTTAAAGTTCTCAATAGTTTATTATTTATTCACGGCTGTATTAATAACTCAACAGTCCTTTCATAAACCAATATATATCTGTATGACTCTCTGCCTGCACACAGCACATGTGTCAGTCCCAGTGAGGAAAAACAGATATGTTATTCTTATTTATACCAGCCCGTAGTGTAGATGTTCACACTCTTAATACCAGCATATGTGCATTCTCTAGTCAATGCAACCAATTTCCTCTCGTTATCACCTTAAAACTAAATTCTAACTATCTCTCCTTCTATCCAAATTATCATTATCCAGTATTTAAAGTCCAAAATGTCAAATTAAACTCAATTTGTTCCCAAATTAAACCCCTAACTAAGCATTGTAGAATTTAATGAAAACCAAATGAAACAAAAAGTTTTAGCGGTTAAAGAATTTTTAGAACTACAAACATATCCAATCTAGCTGAATCAAACAAACAATATTATTTCCTAATACTGTCTGCACAATCTCGCTGTCCCACAAACAAACAAACAAACTGTCTTTTTTAGCTTAAACTAAACCCCATTAAAGAATTGTTTTCTGTTGTTTTTGTTTTTTTTTAAACTTTGTGACTCTGCCCCTGCGTCTCACAAGAGGGTGTTAATCACAGAGGTGAGAGCATGAAAGTCTCTCCTCATGTCGCTGTACTCATGTTTTAGAAAATGTACAACCCCCCTTTCTCCCCCTCTTTTCTGAATTCTTTCACACAGGCGGTCTCTCTCTCAGGGGAGCCGAGGAGAGATACGAAGAAAAACATGGGGAAGGTGGGGGCGAGTGGAGGGAGGGAAAACTAGACCCACATAATTCATTACGTCCTCTGGAAGAGGCTCATTGTTTTATTTAATACAGAAAGCAAAATATCTTTCCTTATAAGTTATCAAATTTCCCGTTATCAACCACAACCTATATATGTTTATTCAATCATAAAATCTTATTTATTAACCTAAACCACATAGACCAACCCCTGCTGCAGTTTGTCACACACAGCTGGAACACAGTAGTGACCACGTGTCACACACACACCAGGGTACGGCTGGGAGATGTCTCCCTGTTCATGAACGCACACACATTGCCACACAATGAAAAACACAAACAGCACTCATCTTATATTCCCCAAAACAACTCATTCATACCATACATTCCTATAGCATGCTTTTTGCCGCGCACTTTTCTTTCTTATTCTTTTAAATTTATGCTACCTATGAGATGCAAATATTCGATGAGAGGCTGCACCAAACACTGTTCGTCAACAAATGTTCAGAGTGAGAACATACAATCGAATTTTTAATTCTACAATCTCCAGTTTATTAAACTGACCTGTGGTGAGGTTTTGCGGCCCATTCTAACAGCTCCTCTTCCTGAGGGCTTCTATATCCAGATTCTGCGGCGTCTTTCCCTGATCATCTCTTTGATCCTATTTCTCTCTCATTACTCTGTCCCTTATCACTGTTTACATTTATTTATTCAAATTTCCTGGATCCAGGATTATCCCAATTTTCTCTTTTTAACTCAATTCCTGACTATGTCAAAGCCAACTGTCACGCAGTGACTAATCTACACATGTCTTACCGTTAAGAAGTTGAGGGCCCAATCTTCATTAATCTCGCACAATGTTATTTAGCTCACCTTATCGTTACAATGAAGCTATTCTACACATACAATACATCTCTTGTATTTATGTTATTTCCTTTCTTCACTTTTTATCTTCTCTTATAATAATCCCCCCTTTATTTGCGTTGTGCACTACGCAAATAAAATCAAATTTAGCACGGAGCTTCACTTCAAACATCAACACAACATGACATGTCCATAAAAAAGAAAAGGTTCTTTACGGTGTGACCAGACAGCAGACACACAACAGCTTCAATGAATGAACCAGCATCCAGTCAAGTGAGAAATGCTCACCGTGTGTGAAGGTCTTGGAGATGCCGCAGGCCACAGCACGTCCAGAGTTCGTGACGCCAAATTTGTCGTATATTTAAGCAGCAGTGATGTTGAAGATGATGATGAAGGAATCTCCGCGGACACCGTTCTTGCTTGTATAATAAGGTTTATTACACAGAAGTTACAGGTCAGGACGGGTACCGGCACACCCGGAGACGTTCTCGGCCAATTCAGAAGTCTCAGTCGCCGGTGCCGGACAAGCATTCATATAGGGAACTTGTTTACGCCCAAAACTTGAGATAAAATGACATCATACATAGGGGCATCTAATTCAAAACATGCTTCTTACTTGAAGATGGGAACCTCTCCATCTAACAGGTCAAAGAGCATTCTCAGGAAGAGATAACTAACAAGTAACATATTGTAATAGCACTTAGGGAGTCTGAGAGTCCAGAAACCAGGCGCCGCTAGCTGTAAACCTGTCATTATGTTTTACACACGTGTCAAAATGATCCATGTTAACTAAATACACCACACTATGTTGTTCTGATGCTGATCACCGTACAATGAAGAACTGTGAAAAAAGACCTACAGTATGAGCTAAAGAATACAATATCTGTGATATTTCCAATAGTGTGTGTGTGTGTGTGTGTGTGTGTGTGTGTGTGTGTGTGTGTGTGTGTGTGTGTGTGTGTGTGTGTGTGTGTATTTCATGTGTGCATGTCTTTGTCTGTGACAGTGGGTGCATGTGAATTAATAAAGCAAGTTGTACACTGGTGTCTCTGGTACAACTGATACTCAATGGGTCCCGAGACTCCCAGCAGGATCAGCTCCCTGCTCAACATGAAACAGCCAGAACCCCCACATCTATAACACTGAGAAGTTCCCTTCATGTATCATAATGAATAATGCACATCGAGAAAGAAAGGGGAACTCTTCATGGCTCCTGTATGAATAATGAAGGTGATGTGTATGTGCAGTTTGTCTGATTAGGTGAAAGTCTGACATAGATCTTGTCCCTTAAGAGCGCAGAGGCTGCACATTTTGATTTCCATTTTTCACCTGAAAATTATTTTGTAATTGATCCTGGTTTGACAGATGTAGAATCAATTGTTGTCATGCCCTTGTCAAGCCGCTGCAGCCTCTGATGGATGACACTGTCGATACTTGTATTGCCATTCGGGTCTATTGACCTTTCTCCGAGGCATGTTAGCACCAGTTGGCCCAGTCGTTATGGCTGTGATCCAGATGCCAGGGGTCGACACGAGAGGAGCCTTCATCTATCAGAGGGAGCAGCAAGCTGCTAAACCGATCGGGAAGAGAGGAACGAAAAGACAGAGAGAAAAACAGAGATGAACATAGAATATACAACCATAGATGTACAGTAGAGAATTTGTGAAGGCTGAAACACTGAAAGTGTACCTGCCTCTGGTTTGCCAATGTGCAACCATTGTTTCTAATCCAGCTCAGAACCAGCGGGAAAACCCTGACCTGCTTTCTCTTGACTAGTCCAGTCAAAACCTCCACGGAGAAATAACATTTAGTGTTTATGAGGTAGAAAACACGAATGCATAAGACAACGATATTGCCAGACAAGGTTGGGCTTTGTGGTTATGGCAGGTAAACAAGGCAACTAAAAGATTGGTTAAAAAAAGGGGTTTGCAATCATGTATGAGCAGGGGCTTTGTACTTCTTGTGCATCTGTTTGTAGTTGATTTGTGTCCCTTTGTCTTTATTTGTGCGTAGGGTTAGGGTTAGGGTACTATGACTACGATACTACGACATTATTCTAGGGTTAGAATAATGTCGTAGTATCATAAAAGTGGTAAATCTGTGAGAATAAAGCTCTCATAAACGTATGACTACGTCTGAACGTAGTCACTAAACGTCTGAACTTCCTGACGGGCAGACCACAGGCGGTGCGGATAGGCAGCACCACATCCTCCACCCTGACTCTAAACACCGGTGCCCCCCAGGGCTGTGTGCTTAGTCCTCTCCTGTACTCCCTGTTCACGCATGACTGCGTGGCCACCCACATCTTCAACACCATCGTTAAGTTTGCTGATGACACGACTGTCATAGGCCTGATCACCGGCGACGATGAGAAGGCCTACAGAGAGGAGGTCAGAGCCCTGACATCTTGGTGCCAGGACAACAACCTCCATCTCAACGTCAGCAAAACAAAGGAGCTGATCGTGGACTACAGGAAGAGACAAGGAGTAGAACACGCCCCCCTCTCCATCAACGGGACTACGGTGGAGCGAGTCAGCAGCTTCAGGTTCCTCGGGGTCCACATCAGTGATGACCTGACCTGGACCAACCACACAGACTCCATCAGGAAGACGGCCAGACAGCGGCTCTTCTTCCTCCGCAGGCTGCGGAGGCTCAACATGGATGCCAGGATTCTCTGCAACTTCTACAGGTGCACCATAGAGAGCATCCTGACTGGCTGCATCACCGCCTGGTACGGCAGCTGCACCGCCCTCAACCGTAAGGCTTTACAGAGGGTGGTGAAGTCTGCCCAGCACATCACCAGGACGGAGCTACCATCCATGGAGGACCTCTACACCCAGCGGTGTAGGAAGAAGGCCAACCGGATCATTAAAGATCCCTATCACCCCAGCCATAAACTGTTCTGCCTGCTGCCGTCTGGCCGACGGTATCCCCCAGGCCATAAGACTTTTAAACTCCAATCTGTCATAACTCTGCACCTTAGCATATTTGCACTATTGCATTTGCACTATTGCACACACTTGCACTATTGTTTTTCTTTTTCTTTAGGTGTATATATATATTTTAGATATGTATATTTTATTTTAAATTTTAAATTTTGATTGAGCATTGTTATAAGAGAGCCTGTGACCCAAGCATTTCATTGCAAGCAACTGCTTAATGTTATCGTTGTGCATATGACAATAAACTCTTGAATCTTGAATCTTGAATCTTGAAACTATTTTCTTGTAATATTACATCTTTATTGTTAAGATCTCAGATTAGTTTTTCCTTGTGGTGGAGAGACTTTGGGCCAGGTCCACTCATTCATATAACAACTAATTTAAAGGGCCCATATTGTGTAAAATACATTTTCTGGGCTTTTACTATCCGTAGTTACTTGAAGGAGGTCAGTAGGGACCCTCAAAGTATGAAAACAGTCACTCCGCGGACTTTTTCACTCAGTCCATTCCTAGAAATAAGTTTCGTACTTCCTCCCCCGTATGAGTCATATGGGATCGCACTCGTCTCTCAGCCCCACCCAGCCGGTACCAGTCCAGCCTCCGAACCCACCACCCCCGCTCCCCGTCACCTCCACTACCACCACCCCTCCACGCCGAACGCGACACCAAGCAGACATGTTGCTGAGCTAGCAGCTTGTTAGATACCACAGGCTAACCAGAACAAACAACACTGAAGAAACACTGCAGTGTGGAGGGATGCAAGGAAGAGAAAGTGTCCGTGCACATTCCTCCTAAGAACGTTACTGATCGAGACAAGTGGTTACGCTTTATTTCTTCTGACATGCCGTGTGCTCAGTACGGAGTAACGTCTACTAAAGTTACAACTTTAGCCTCAGCCAACAGGGATGTCACGGAGCACTAACACGCCCTGCACCCAGTAAATCACCACAACAAGATAAAAAACAGGCTTCTCGGCTGCTGTGAAGTTGCTCTTAAAGATCTGAACAGAATCAAAACACACAGTTAACATGCAGAGAGAAAAAAATATTCAGGATAAATTACAAGTATTTAACAAAAAAGACATTAATCACAACAGTAAATTTGTACTGGTGTCATATCTGAAGAAGTGATATAAATATATATAAATCAATAAAAGAATACACAGTGAGAACTGTGTAACAATACTGTGTTTTCTCTTCCACCATCATGCTCAAAATAGGGTTAACTGAACTGCGAACATCTCTCTAAAATTTAAAAGTAAAGTCGAGTATAGTTGAATTATATAAGTAGTGTAGTATTGCTGTATAAGTAAAATTCTGTATAATGAGCGTACAGTATTTGTTCCATTGAAGTGCAGCTGAAATTCCTGTGTAAGTGAGCGTGGTGTGAATTGGTGTAACACATCTTCACATGCCACTGCAGGTGCAGCTTTAAATACAGCATGTTTACATTTGATGCGGTGTCCTCTGATCAGTCTGATCTGATCAAATGTCTCATGTTGCTCATATAGTTATATATCGTTTTTTAGGATCCACTGCTACACAGAGAGTCCAAGCCAAGACTGAATTACAAAAAGTAAACACAACTTATTGAGCGCTCCTCACTGTGTGGACTGTGTGGCAGTACGTATGAGTGGCCCTCATCAAACTGTCGTTTCTACATGCACGAACTGGTTGTTTTTAATGTCTCCTATTTTTATTCGGCTCGTGTTCAGTGGCTGTGGCTCTTATCAGCTCTGTACTCCGCTACGGCTGCATGCGCCACATTTCTAAATTAAGCCTCATGAATTATTCTTGCATTGCCCCTTGTTTCTCGCAGGAAGAAAGTTTTCTTAAGGAGATTGTTTAGAAGCTGTATAGACCAAAGATGCATCCGCAGCAACTACTGCATGAAAAGCAGCACACTTTAGGAAGTTATGTTACCGTGTAAACATCTCATGCTGAGAATCTACCTTTGTCCTCTGTACGGAGCCCTCTTCCCCTTCTCTGTCCAACTCCATTATCTTTGACATGTGAAATCATCAACATCATTAACTGTTGTTAGGAAGTTACAACGTCTTCTTATTAAGTCTAGACTCCGAGCAGATCTGGCCTATTATCTGAAAGCATTAGCAAGACTCAGATAATTTTACTGACTTGATGTTAATTGGAAAGTTTGGAAAATTTTGAGTAAATAATTGATTCTGCTGGAGACATAATACGTCAAACTGATAAACAAGTCAGGAACAGAGGGCAAGGCTTAAGTGGCTCTTCTGTGCAAAAAGGTACTCACTACTTTCTGCAGTGATTAGGAATAATTTCATTACAATAGGACAGTGTGTTCTTGGACTGGAGAGGCTGTTTGCTTGTTGAGAGCTGCAAAGCATTGCCATGACTACAAGTACAGACTTTAAGAAGCACATTACAGACTGTTTTCTGAGTGCATTTCTGTTAGTGGTCTTAATTGATGCTTTTACTCAGAATGACATATAAAGCTTTCCATTGATCTGTCTGTTTACTGTATCCCTCATCTGACTACATGAGGCTCTAATCAACGATTAAAGGTAACGTTTGTTTTATAAGATGATTGGAATTCTATCTCAACCATTTCTATATGTGTGCTCACACCCCTTAATATAATCCATATGATAGAGACTTCTTAATTTACAGAGAAAATGTCTTTAAAAGGATCATTATAGACAGCCAGTCATTGGAGGCATCATGTTTTCAGGTTGTATGTCCATCCGTCCATCCATCCCATTCTTGTAAACACAAGATTTCCAGAATGCTTTGAAGGAATTTCTTCATATTTGCAACTGATTACATTCATATATGTGAATGTGACATATCAGAGCACCCACAGGGAATTTCATTTTATCTGGCACAAACACTCACTATGACTCAAGGATGACCTGATTACAATTTGGAGGTCAAGGGTCAAGTTCACTGTGACCTCACAAAAAGCTTTTTGCTCCATATCAGCTAAAGAACACCTTGAGAGAGGCCTATTATTACTCTCTTAGACTCTTGACATAACTGATTAGACTTTGGTGGTCGAAGGTCAAGGTCACAGTGTTCTCACAAAACATGTTTTTCGTCTCTAGAACTTGACATCTCAAGTCTTCCCTTCGGGACTTTCTTCACTCATCATTGTTACTTGGAATATAAGATAAAGTGATTAGATTTCAGTGGTCCAAGTGACATCAAACTACAGTGGTCGGTGGAGGCACACAACCACAGGCCGTAAATCTAGGTAATTGTTAAAGCCTTTCTATCAGGAGTCCTCACCAATTATAATATCTGAAATCTGGTGCTGTTTAAAATAAGAGCAATGAGATAAGGGATTCTCAAGCCTGGTCCAGCTTTGACCTACACTCACAATTTCCCTGTGCGATGAAGGATCAGGCCCCCAGATGAGTAGTGGCCACGCCCATGACACGCCTCTTGCTCATGCATAGTTAAGGAACAGCTATAAAATTAAGACATTTTTCAGCATCACAATTACCCTGAATTTACTCTTCTCTGAAATGTGACATTTTGATCCCTTCAGTTTAAAGCATCAGAGAGGCATAGCAATGTGTTGCTGTGTTTTTGGTATTGACGCATGCCAGCAGCCAAAAGGAAGTCAGGGCCAAGTGCGTTACTTTAATTGGAGTTCAAGGTGCCATCTTAGAAAGTAGAATCTATTTTTAAAATACATTGAAACCCTTCAAATAATATATTTTTTTACAAATTTGTAAACCACTTTAAGCCTGTTTGGTCATCTGACTGGTTGTTGTGTGGCTCTTTCGAAATTTGTTTAAGCCCTAAAAAGAACAAATTACAAAAAGTGGCTATTCATTTAAACACAAGTTTGAGTGTGAATAATCTGCATAAGAACATATGTATAAACTGTCTGAGCTCTGTGGTGATGAACACCCCCCCATCCCCCCTGACAGCAGCCACACTGCTGCTCCCTCACCCTCACTTGCCCACTCACTCTACTGCTCCCTTACAGATGTTTTGATGTAGAAACTGCATACATTTTTTTGTTGGATTGGAAAACTGGAGGGAAGTTATCAACTTAACATTTTTCAGCCTTAATTATAAAACCTGTCTTTATCTATATTTTCATTTCTGTTTGTTTGTCTGTCTGTCAGCAGGATAACACAAAAACTACACAAACAATTTCCATAAACCTTTTTGGAGGGGTTGGGTATGACCCTTTGTAATGTCCGTGTCAAGAGCTGTAAAAATAACTGTCCATAACACACAGCACTGTGTGATGGTGCACGGTGATGTCATGCCAACTGCCAAAGCAAAGCACTCAGCAAAAAACACAAGGTTGGGCACAGAATCTGTTTAATTTGATTCAGCTTCTGCTGCACAGCAATACAACATCGTTCAGAAATGAAACGTTTTGGCCAATGAAATTTGTGCTCGTTGAGACAGAGGATAAAGTTGTTGCTGTGGCAGTAACTTTCCAGTGGTTATAAAACCCTTCTTCACAGACTATACACTGTGTTCTGGTGTCTGATAAGCCTTCAAACTCATGGATTATTTAAACCATGCTTTCCAGACCCTTTTGTTTGTTGGAAAAGAAAAAGTTTCAACACTGGAATTTGATCAAGCGCCTAGTAATGAGAGCAGAAGTTGCTGAACGCATGTGTGTGTGTGTGTTTCCTCTGTCCGTTTTGATTAAACACTTACAGTAATGTGTGTATGACAGCAGGGAACCCCGGGGGAGATAAGGCTGCTGGAGCCAAACAAGCAGCCGCTCACCTTCCACCTCTTATCTGCTGCTGCTGTAACCTGTTACTGAGACACTGAGACACTGAGAATAATTACCTATTGGAATTTGACTATAAGGAAACTAAACTTAACACTTGTGGTTGCAGTATTATGCCCCTTTCAAGGACAGGAAGTCAACTCAAGTAGTAGTTATCCAATAAGTATCTGCAGAATACATCATACCAAGAGTAGATGACACTTGAGGGTTTTCAATAAATGGGGCATACAGGATAAAGGCTGCATGTAGCACACAAATGTGGTGATCTACATTCAGGTTTTAGATATTTATCCAAAAAATTACTTGTTAAAATTTTAAAGTCTGTGGGACAAAAGATCATGAAACCGTTCATGATCATGAAACCATGGTGTGACTTGTATCTGTTGTTGAAGTAGTCGAGATGGAAAGTTATGCCCTAGCTCTTGATTGCACATATACATGATTTAAGGAAATTCACATTTGTCAATTTTCTTATTAAGAATTTTCTAATAGTTGCCTTTCTGCCATCTCCCTATTTACAAAGATAAATAAGAAATGTTTTGGCCCTAAGAATAACAATGCCTTAATATGAATGAGCATTTGTCTTATTATGTTGAAATGGCTAGAAGGTCAAACTGACCCCAATGTATTTATGTACATATGTAATGTAATATCAAGGTAATTCATACACACAGCACTTTGATGTATTATACTTTTGGTACAGGCATTTGTAATTGGGCTGCATTTTTATGGTACTTTTCTGATCTAATGACCACTCAAAGTGCTTTACATTAAAAGTCACATTCTCCCAGTCCCACATTCATACAGCGCTTCTAAATTCAGCGCTTTCTTATTATTATTCACACAGAATTCCCTGGGACAATTTGGGGCTCAGTATCTTGCCCAAAGACACTTCAGCACGTGGACCAGGGATCAAATCACGTTCCTTTGATGAGTGGCCGATCCACTCTGCCTCTTAAGCCACAGCCGTCCTCATTTCCAGATGTTGCACCTGATCCACCTGCACTGAAAACACTCCCGTCCACTGGGAACATGTTTCCATCTGCATTGATGATAATTTGTAACTGTGGTAATACAATTATCATTCACTCTTATTAGTGCAGCAGCATATTACCTGTAATGTTTCCATAATAACCATGATGGATGATATTTCTTCCTTAATTTATTTATCTATTATCATTTAAATTAATATATACTAGTGCAGTGCCTGTTCTATACAAACCTGTTTGGAATGGGCTATAAGATTGACCTGTGCTAATGCTTTGGAGCCTTCTTCAGAATTATTCCTTGTGATAAGTGAGTCCTCCTCAAACAGTCCTACAATATACTGTCACTTTTTTATTGTTAGTGTGCTGGGTGTTGTGTGCAGAGCTTTTTTTATACACAGTCTATGGTGCAGAGTGAAGTTAGAAAACTTTGTGTTCATCCTACCTGGTTTATCTGCAACAAAGATTTTCCAAAATCCACGTTTTCATAAAATGAAACAGAATTTGCTTTATTACTGTTCATGTGTGGCTTTTTTTATTTTTTCATACATTGCAAGTCTACTATTTAAGATCTCTTCTAAGCAATCAATACAATCCTCAGACCCAAGTTCACAACTTAAAAAAACAGCAACTCTGATTCAGCTCAATATGCAGCATTGTTATATTTTCATTCATTGAATGCTGTGTATTTCAGATGTCTGTAAAGCAATTGACCCAATCTTCAAACCAAAGTTTGGTGGTTTGACCGTGTTGTTCTTCCCCTGCTGTGGTTTATCAGAGGACATAGAAGAAGATATATTATTGGATGTATCCCATGTCCGAATCGCACCAAACTGCACTTTCTTGGAGAAATTTACAATACACATGCCAGATCAACGGTTCATGAGATATGGGTTCCACATACACACGGACAGATAGATGTCTGTGGTATTAGCTGATGAATGATGAGTGACACACATTTATTTATTGGCAGTAGCACATTTGTAAGAAAGTAGTTGGGGTGCATGGTGGGCTTACTTAGCACATGACTGCAGAGGCCAGTTTGCATGAGTCCTGCCTGTGGTTACCATCGTTTCTAGGAGAAAGAGTTGTTTAGGTCAACAGATCTTACAAAATATTTCTACAAGTAACAATTTTAGTTTTGATTGCAGCAACCCATTTTTACAGTTTCTGATCACCTTTCTGAAACAGACACCTGAATCCTCTGATGTGAGTGAGCCAAACCCATTCCTTTCCATTCAAGTCTCGGTTTATGCAATGAGCAGTTTCATCCTTCATTGAGAAATCCAGATACAGAGCAAATGTTAATACCACATCCCTGTC
Source organism: Hippoglossus hippoglossus (assembly GCF_009819705.1). NCBI lineage: Eukaryota > Metazoa > Chordata > Actinopteri > Pleuronectiformes > Pleuronectidae > Hippoglossus > Hippoglossus hippoglossus. The sequence goes on from NC_047161.1 coordinate 19,674,609, forward strand.
CCGCTGCTTTCTCTCACCTCCCCTCTGCCCTCCTCAGTCACATGGAGCTCAGAGATAAGACACTATCTGGTAGTCGTTAATTACTGTGGTTACAGATCACTTTAATGGCCCCTTCGAGCATTATGAGCACCATTATACTCTAGCAGTTCATAACTCAGCATTCTGCAGAGGGAAATGATCACACCTCAGCTCCGCCCCGCTTGTCTTCATCTACATCCAAAGTCAGATGGCAGCGACTTGGCATCAGGAGGCTCAGGGGGGGGGGGGGGGTGTAGGCGTGAAGGGATGCAGCTGATATATGGGGATAACTTGGACAATGTCTGAATCCTTTGCATTAAACATTTAAAAATATTACATTATTGGAAGTGGAACTTTTGAAATTGAAGGTTGTTTATGTTTATATATTTCTTAACTAAGCGAGGCTGTAGCTGTTGAGCAAACATCCACAATACCACAAAGACCCGTTTAGACCTGGTATTAACATCCATCCTGAGTGATCCGGTGGTCAGCACTAAGTACAGGTCTGAACACACACCAAATGCTTCCTTAATGTTTCCTGAGATCTGATCACTCACACAACATTTGGAGGTGGTCAGGGACACGAGGCCACAATCCTGTCGCTGTATGAACACAAATGTGTCCTGGGCCACATGTGAAGGGCCGCCGACTCAGCTGATGTCCCTGACCACTACAGTTTCACAATAAATCAAAAGTGTTTTTAGGCTTCTCAGTGTCACCACATAATGATTTATGTTTTTTTCAAATGTGTAAAAGGCTTATTGATTTATTCAGCCCTTCCTGACTCTGGTTGCTCTCTATCTCTCACTCGCCGACACACACACAACAACACACACACACACACAAACAATGTCATCGGACACATCTGTGAACAACATAATTGGGTCCTGACGAACACAAATGACGTTAATGATTATTTGCATATTGAGCTCTGGAAGTGATATCCGATCACAAGTGGTCACAGGAGACACATTCAGGACATTTTATTGCCAGGTATGGACGAACTTACAGCTGTCCACTTGATCAGGTCACTCAGGAAGGATGTTAATACAAGGTCTGAATAAGGCTTCAATTCTGGCTAGTGGCAGACTGCCCATTGGGAGCACTGGGACATTTCCGATTGCCTGAGGGTTGTTTTGGTCAGCTTGACCAGCGATTATAAAACAAGGAGGAATGAGCAACAGACCTCTTGCAACTCTCCCCCCAATTTATTGACTTAATATTATCAAAGCCTACATTATACTTTAGCTATGAATATTTTGTCTACATGTTGCCTTCATTCCCCTCTGTAATAGTATGAATTTTGCTAACATGGCTAAAGAGAGAAATACTTATAAATTGAAGATACATTTTACACATTTGTTGTTCACGAATGTTTGTTATTTTTTACTCTGGATAGCTTTCCTCTTAGATGGACATAGTGGCCGAATTTATAACCAGTTTGGTACCTGTTACATCGACAAATTAACCTACAAAATTAGCGGTCTCATAGTTTGCTTGTGGGTGAGATGGGATGGAGTTGAATTTCTGCTCTGAATTATCTCATATCGAAATATCATATCATTTTCAAGTCTATGTAAATGAGATGGTTTCTGTTATTTCTGGTTATTGTGAGTTCTGGATAAACACCAACATACCTGCAAGAATTGTTTAAAAATGCCTAAATTTCAAATCCTGGATCGCCTCCAATAAGCAAAGCCTGAAAGAATATGCAGAGCACCAGGACTTGGCTTTCATCAAAGCCATCTACTTTCATTATATATTATCAACGCCAAACTTAAACTAAAAAGCACCAACTGGATCGTGAATTTAGAAGTATGAAAACAAACAGGCTAAATTTAACACTGACTAGATATAAATCAATCATCATCCTTCAAAAACAGACCACAGCACCTATGCAAATGATATGGCATGCATCTTCCAACATGCATACATCATTCAGAATGAACAGACACCTTCTCTTGAGATTTTATCTCTGCCTCTAACACAACACCAGCAGATGATCAGGAAACTCCACCACCTCAACATCCCGCCACCCCTCACTCTCTGGGTTCACAACTTCCTTAGCAACAACAACAGGCTTTTATAATAGGCACAGTAACATCATCGACATCATCACCAACACCGGAGCCCCCCAAGGCTGTGTCCTCGGCCCCATCCTTTACACCCTCTACATACACAAATGACTTCATCAGTCCTTCATCTATCACCATATACCATACCCTCACTACTCAATGATAATTACTCGGTTACAGCCTATCAACACTTCATTTTTTACTGGCACTGACAGTTCCCTCCAGAATATGAGCAGAACAAAAGCACTGGTCATTGGCTCATCAAACACACCCACACTGGACTGAACCCAACACACATCCACAGCAACACAGTCCAACAGGTTGGCAGTTTCAAGTTCCTCATTGTTGACCATTGAATCATTGTTGACCTTGAACCCATCACTTCACATCACATAAAGAAACCAAGCAGAGACCAAACATCATCACGCAAACACTTTGTGCTGTTGCAGCTTTACCTTAAGCTTTACTCTGCTGTTGTTATGTTCTCTCTTTTTCTTTCTAATGATAACCATCTCCACAAAAAAAACCCCATCAAGATAACATGAATGATAGAGCCATTGCACATCTCGCACTTAAAATATCAAATTATTGTATATCGGCCTCTGTATCCACACTTTGCATTATTGCCATCTGGTTGGAGATACTAGACTTTAAAATGGAGGAGAGCTTGCTTTTGTCCCTTCTGCCATTCTACTGCTGCACATATCTTGACCTATTTGTCAGTGTATATATATATATATATATATATATGTATGTGTGTGTGTTTCTGTGTGGAATTAGTTCAGGCTCTGAAAACAAATCTTCCCATTGGACAGTAAAGGTGTATCTGTCTCGTCTACCTGATGTTGTGAGGGAATCAGATATCAACTAACTAATAGCTAATGACTTTCTGTTTTACAGTGTTATTGGAACAAGCCTCTGAGTTGACCTGGGTGACACCAAGCTCCACCACCATGCATCTCTGGAGTGCTGAGGTGGCACCGTACCAGCTCCAGACGCACTAACTGCAGCCAGGGGGTCACCTGATGGCCTCCCAGCCTCACCGCGCATCAGCTCGCTCAGTGCTCAGTGCACCCTCTGCCCATCGAAGTGATGAAGACCGCCAGCCGCGCCCAGCCCCGCAGCAGTCCTCCGCTGGTCCAGATGAGGCGCTACACGCCCGGGCTGTATCCTTTCCTGTTCCCTTCCGTCATCAGCTCCCTGCCACAGCTGCCGCTGCCATCACCTCAGAGGCTGCAGATCCAGCAGCCATCAAGCAGCGGCAGTACACCTTCGCCTGTTGGTGAGTACTAGCTGTACCTCCGTCTATTATGGTTTTACACACATCAGCGTCTAGAGGTCGCAGCCACCACTGCTTTTACAGGAATGAATAATCCGAACTTAAACAGCAGATCATTTTAACCTAACTTTGCTCATATCAAGGACTGTTTTAATGTTCAACGTAGAAGGCGACTTTGTCATTTCAAAACTTTAATGTTGCATTTTTGTGGAAGTGAAACCAGCCCTTTCAGTAAACCTGTGCCTTTCTTTTAGCCTGTATGAACACTGAGAGAACAAACGTCATAATGAAAGCACAATGTAGAGCCTCTGGATGAAAGGAGACAGATGCGTCATCATATTAAAAACATAATTCCATCCAAAGACTGAAACTGAAACTACACCACAGTAGTTTGAATAAGTCATTTTCCACCACTGAACAATTCACTGTTTGTCAGTTCAGACAATGAAGCGATGTGAGGAAAAGCTCTGCTATGTCTATCAGTGTGTGTTTTTGTTCGTGTATGTATGTGTGTGTGTCTGTCTGCGCTGTCAGTCTGCTCCACTGAATCATTGAGAGGTTGGACTGAACCACTTTGCAGGCTGGTTCCAGTGGAAAAAAATTGTTTTCACGTGCTTGTCAGTTTTGTCAGTTGCTGAAAACAAATATAATCATCTGATTGCAGCGACTGTGTGATGATGACTCTATTTTTCTGCAGACTACAGTGTCAGAAAGCAATGAAAACCCCTGCAAGTACAAGAGCAGTGGAATTTGTGTTGTCGACAGTGCACACATGACGGCCGAAGAGATGTCAGAGATGAGAATATGTCCACACATTTAACACGTGTTTACACATAGGTGAGCTGAACAGCCATTTGTAGCTCGCCCCTCATATCTTCTTCAGACAGGAAGCTATGTCAGCCACTCCTGGAAGAATTCGCCAGATTTTTGTCTCAACTGGCAGAGGTGGATTTGCATTGTGAACTAATGTAGCTGCCAGGTTTTATATAGAAAGAAGGATACTTACACTGATGTCGAATAAATGAAAGACAAAATTTCTGCTTCTGCTGCATCGAGTTTAATCCTTTTAGGTCTTAACCAATCACTGCATATAAAGATGGATGACCTGTCAGCTCCCAAAAGTGGAGCCGAAGCATGTGGATTGGCCCCTAGTGGCTGACTGCATCATAGGTCATAAGGTCCGCCCCAACAATATTTTAGAAAATGGGACGTGGACCTGACAAAAAAAAAAAAAATTGTCATTTCTGTCATATTAGCTCTGCAGTTTTTATCAAACTGATGTACGACTTGACAGTTGAAACTGACTCACAATTGGCCGGCTGGTGGTGTGTGAGCTTGATACTCCTGCTCCACTCCTGGATCATTACTGTGCAGACTCCTAATGACTCCACCAGCACAAGATGGCAGCACCTGTATCAAAGATATTTTGAATCTTTATATTTGTACAGTGGGAAGAAGTGTAGATGCATCATCTGTTGCTGGTTGTCAACTGTTTCTAAATCAGCGTATTGCCCTTTTAAAGGGCACTCCAGCAATTTCACACTTCAAGGTCAGTTTATATGTCATTTGTCATCAAGTTCATCCTGGCTTGGTCCTTGAGGTCTACAAATTCATACCAGAAAGCCCGTGTTACTAACGGACAGTACATAGAGCACTAAGGAGCTGGGAGAGTCTTACAATTGCATTATGGGAAATGTATGTTTCATCATGTTCGAAGCTTGAGCAATACATGGGGAGTAGAGGTCAGGATACCTCCCTCTCTGCTGATTTGTGAGTGTAAGTGTATGAAATACCTGGAGTATGCCTCCATTAACTTAAAAAGCTCTGATTGTAAAAAGATTTCAACATATTCATCTTTTTTCTTTGGCAATAGTCGTGACTCTAAAACAAGATGGAGAAGCACTTTATAAATGTTATAAAAATCCCTTGTAAATAGGGATCACTCTCCTCACTGCAGACTGAGAAATTAAGCACTTGGCCTCTTTTTCAGTAGATTAAGTCAATAAAACAGAAGGTGACAGAGATCTCAGGCAACACTTAGTAACCCAGACACTTGCCTTTCCCCTGGATTATTTCCTCGCTGGAAGTGGCCCACTGCTGTCGCAATACTTTGACACACTCTGGTTTGCGCTGCCGATGCCAAAGCTCTGCTGTTCTCAACCCAGCTCCACATATTTACTCCCTCGGTTTTCCGCCCTCCTTTTCACTATCTAAAAATCTGCTCTGACATGAAAAAAAAAAAAGGAACTGCAAACAGGTTCACCCTGGGGGAGTTCTTCTCCCTGCGAGGAGCTCAGTGTGCTGCCAAACTCTGAAGTGCAAATACACACAACAAGAGTCAGGCAATTTCAATACTGGTTTTCTGTTTCTCTTTTTTTGTTTTATTTCTGTTGATAATGTGTGTCTCTCTCAAATGTGAAGTTGATTTTCCAAATCAAACTGGAAACTCAGCTACGATCAACAAGTGTTATAAAACTATTTATAATTACCTAAATAGCTTCAGGATCTTTATTTGTCCCAGGCTTTCATTTTAAACAGGCTTCAATTGGAGACAGGGATTTGTTTGTAAATTACCATTTCCATATTTTGATAAGATGCTGCTTTTTAAATACATTGCCAGCACAAACTTTAGCACTTTATTATTTTATTATGTCTGTTATCGAATACAAACTATATACACATTTAATGTATATTTATAATTATACATAACATTAATGTAATATATAAAATCACATGTTTTTGCTGTGCTTGCCCTCTGTAAATAGAAATAATTGTCTCTACTTGCTTATTTATTTCAATTGATTCTATTTAGCTATTTGTTTGTTCACTGCTAAGCTATTGACAATAGAACTAGTTTTATAAATGGCTATAGAGCTACATATTTCAAGCAAGGGAGCAAAATTCAAAGTTGTCACAATATTCTGTAATTTAAATATTAGCCACTCCGTAGAGCAAAGTGTTGCCTTGCATGTTAATTGAATAAAATATTATGGGTGACCCTGCAGTTTTAATAAGAGACTCCTCCAGGAATGGTAAGTTTCCTTGACAGACAGCCAATGTAAGAAAGTGGAGCACACGTTAACTCCACCCACTCCAGTATTTACCAGATCTATGATGTACAGTGAAACGAATGGGCCACTCGCGCTCTCTGGTCGATCCGGGCACATCGTATTTTGATTGGTAAGAAAGGTTAAAGGTCAAAAAATGACGTTATCCCGGAGAGACTAGATTGTTGTGATTAACATGAGGTAATTGAACTTTAAAATGTAACTACATATCATAAGTAATTTTTTTAGGGGAGGAAATTGTCTAGCATTTTACCCAGCTTTCATTCAGGACTGGCTTTCATTTGTTTGTGACACATTATTTAGTCAGTATGTTGTGGGGGGATGTCTAGGACCCGAACTGTAGACACGGACAGGTTGTGCAGAAAAGAGCATTTGGTCACATATGCTTATAGTATTGTACTGTCTCAAGGCAGGGACAACACAGATGGACTGACAAGGAAGACTGGGAGCACAGAGACTAACTGTGTATTCACATGCTCCTCGTAAGGTTGCAGTTACCGAGTTGTTGTGGTTGTTCCATTTTTCAAAAAACAAGGTCGCTGTAAACAAAGAGTGTTATATTTCAATTCAATTCAATTCAAGAACTTTATTTGTCATTCTAACCAAACAGCAAACTGTGCAGTGTAGAATGAAATAGTGTTTCTCCAGTATTTGCGTTAAGAGGATTCAAACAGCATCTTTACACCTCTTTCCACTATTTACACGATAACAAAGACCAAAGGAAAAGGATCAGGTGTGACAGGCATATGAATAATTTAAAATGTGCATGTTAATCATAGAAATGTCTTTATTGACTAAAAAGCGGTGTTTGGAGCTTGTGAGTGATGGACATACAGTTTGCAAGTGACAAGTTGTTTTCACTGACTTTCGGAGTTGTTCCGACTTTAGATGGTATACCCTAACCCTAGCCCTAACCCTAACCCTAACCCTAACCCCTAACCCCTAACCCTATTTTTCAGACGGGGACTCGTTTTTCAGATTATTCCATCATCACAACGCACCATAAATATACTAGGACGGTAGAGATAATTGGGCATAGGTGAAACACCTCAAGGCCTGCCAGACAATTACAAAAGTTGAAAACTAAACTTTACAGGAAGTAAAACAGGTAAGAGACACACAAGGCAAGGAACTTCAAAGTAAAATTCAAAAGCAAAGGACATTTCAAGTCCAACCCTAAAATCTCAAAACTATATGTAATCCAAACAACAAGACATATAAAAGGGCCTTACAGAAGCAGATCTTAACAATATGTACAGATCAGAAATTCACTATATGTGGGCAGACCATATTTACTCAGTCATTCAATTATCCTGAAAAAGAACAATATTTCATGAGGAAAAAATGGAGAAAACTCTAAGTAACTAAATTAAACCTCTATTTGGTTGGCATCATCTTGTGGCCTGTGATTCACTTGTTGTGCCCTCGTGGTGCCCCATCCTCGAGGCTGGTAATCACAGAGTTATTCCACTGACTTCAAAGTGACAGAATGTTGCCTCTTTACATTGCAGGCGTATACCTGTAATAATAAAGCATCAAAAACTGTTTCATTTTTAAGAAGAGCAGAGCACAAAGTCAGCTCCTGCAGCTGAGAGCAAGATGAAGAGAATGACAGTACATTAATGTGATCTCGTCCCTCTGACTGGGGCAGGAGAAAGAACAGACATGAAATATGCAGCAGCATTCATATACTGAATAACAACAAAAACACAAGGTAGTTAAAAAAGAGAACTCCTCTTCTCCTTGATCATCCTTTGCCGTGTGAAATAGACTAAAGCAGAGAGTGTATTATTTACAACATTAGCGACAAAAGAATAATTCTGAGCCTGTGTGATACAAACATGTTGGCACACATCTGAACTCGGGACATCAAGATAAAGAAAACAGATGAAACAAACAGTGGAGGTACCGGGCACTGCTGTTATTCACACAAATGATGTGGGTGCCATCGCAGCGTCCCCCCGGGGACACACTCAAACGCTCGCCGTCGGAGGGTCAGCGGTCTGGTTCGTCCGCCTCCTGCCTCCGCTGGGAGATCCACAAAGAAGAGTGAACTCTCACTGCAAACATCACACACACCTCCTGGGAACAGCACTGGCCCAGTCAATATTACTGAGGTGTGTGTGTGTGCGTGTGTTTGTGTACACGAGAGACAAAGAAATAAAGCATATTCACAATATTTATGAGAAAGATAAAAAGGAAATATTATAATCAAGAACACATTAATACAATTTTATATGAATTATCTAATCTGAATTTTAAATTCACAACACCAACGTATTTTATACACACTTACTGTTTGAAGGTTTGAGGCTCATGTTAGTCTGTTTGGACTGAAATTAACGTTTTATGATATTCTCATGACAAAAAATGGAAGAAGTAATGAATGATTACATCTGATATTCCCATTGAAATGTCCCTTTAAAGGTCCAGGCCAGATGTTTTAATCTTTACCGCAGATCACATATTTGAACATAAGTGTCCCACATCTCATGATTCTGCAGATCTCGCTGCTGTGTTTTTCAATTTTGAAAGTATCTGTATGGGTTTCCAGGCTTCCATTTGTTTCTGTTCATTTTATGTAGCACTCCTCCATTTGGCGTGCCAAAGTGTCCTTGGGCAAGATACTGAGCCCCAAATTGCCCACAACAAGACGGCTGTGCCGGCAATGTATGACTGATCTAGGATAAAGAAAGTGCTGCACATACACTGTATGAATGTCTGTGCCGAGAAAAAGGCTTTATAAAATACAAAACATTTACTTTTACCAGCTACCCGCTGTCAAGGGCTATCTGGGGTTCAGTATCTTGCCCCTATGTCCCTATATGGATGGTTGGGGTATAGGCCAAACAAGCCTATAGCGCCCTTTTGAGCGTATCTGATGAAGGAGTGGATCCAGAATTTCTTTTTTATGTTGCTAAATAGTTCTTTGGTGGAGGTAATTGCTCTCAGAGTGCCCCTCTAGTTTTACATATAGGCTATAGTTGGGTTGTTTTAACACGGACATTGTGTAATGTCATTGTTGTTTGACCAACCAACCATTGTCCAAACTTCATTTGGCTCCCATCAAGATCATCAGTATCCACCACCACCGAATATACATTCTAAAAATCAATTTGTAGCAATGGGTAATTCTATCGAGTACCCACAGAAAGATGAACAAACCAAAACAAGGGGTCGTGTTGACCCGGTAACCAAACACCAACATGAAAATATTTCAAAACAACCCATTGATGCAGGTGAAGCCAAACCAGTTCCTGCAATGATCCAAAAGGGGCAGTTTAAATAGTTTGATGTTTATTGTGTGGCAATAAACACACAATAAAATCTACACCAAGTATGTAAAAAAGTTATATTCTTAAAGGGATAGTTAACATCTACTCACCACTATGCCGATGGGAGCGGGTGGAGTTTTTGAGTCCACAAAACACTTTTGGAGTCTCAGGAGTAAACAGTGTTGCAGCCAAGTAAATGGTGACTACTTCTTCAGACGTGCCTTAGTTTAAGACCTTGTGTGCGGTGTGTGCCGGGTTTCAGGTGTGTGGATACGAACATGAACGCGGCTCAGAGGAGAATCGATGGAATATTAGGTTAAAAACATGGTGTAAATGACGCTGTTTCGAATTTGAATGTCAGGGTTTACAGACACTTGGATGACACCACAGCAGCAATATGGAGACATTTTCAGTTTTTTTTCTGTTATTTTTTTCCGTTTGAAGCAGTGGTCGCCATTTACTTCAGTTGTATTGGATTTGGCTGTAACACTGTTTTAAAAATAGATAAAACAATGTGTAAATAAAGTAGAGAGAACAGATATTTGCTGATATATGCAGTGGAGAGAAATTGAAAATTAAATAATCATTTTACTAAAGTACAGATACATGAGTAGGAATAGTAACAAAGTAAATAATAATAATAACAATCATTTTAATTATACAGCACTTTTCAAAACCAAGTTACAAAGGGCTGTTCATAAAGCAGAGCAAAACAATGAAAGACAGTAAATGTACTTTGTTACATCCCCCACTGGAGTTGAATGATACTTGATGATAAGAGTTCAGGTTATGTCAGCCAAGTCAAGTTTGCATAGATGTTAGCATCTTGTGCTATACGGTCCCGAACAGGAAAAGAGAAAAGGAACAGAAGGCTGACATTTATCAGTTTAGAAGGCCAATTTAAAGAATAGTGTTTGTCAGCAAAACAAAATCAAACACATACACAGACATCATTAGCTCATTCTGAAGCAGTAAAAAAAAAAACATCACACATGTAGCATATGAGCGCGCTGGTTAATAGATCCTGTCATTCACACGCTTCCATCCTCTCCCCATCTGTCGTATCCCCTCTCCGTGCTCTCCTCCCATCTGGCCGAGTGGGATGCTACCTGTACTCCCAACCTGTCAGTGTCCCACCTGCTCACCGCCCCAGCAGATTATCAAAGGCTTCAACTGACAGGTGAACGTCGGCGCGCTCCTGCCCCAGGAACCACATCTCCCTCTCTCTCCTCCCTGATGCTGCCACGTGGTAACAACAGGCCTCGAGAAGAGAGGGTCCCGTCAGCTGTGATAAGCAGGCAGCTGTTTGAGGTTAAGTGTTAGAGCTATAGTGCGCAGTATAAATGAATTTCCTTTACATTCAAGCCCCCCATACCAAGCCTATTAGATAAATCTCTGAATTTCACAGTTATAAATGTCTGTGGGGATATTCCCATGCTGACCAACCGGTAGCAATGCATTTCACGTCATCCACTGAAGATTACTTGTGCCAGAGCTGAAGAGGAGACAAAGATTTAGTGAGATACAGTAACTAGGAGTATGGAGCACAAATCTAGGAGGCGTCAGAGAAAAATGTCTGATGCTGCAGATAAAAAAGAAACCATATTTTCAGAGGAAGGATTCCATGTAAAAAAAAAGAAAGTGTTTACCTTTAGGCATCATACCCACAGTTTGACAGTGTTTGTGTCATTACTCTCAAAAGTTCTGCAGGTTTAATGTGTTCAAGGTAAATTTGTACAGTTAACGACTCCATCATAGTGAGATGCACTGTGCTAATGGAAGCTGAATGGAAATCAGGTTGTTCAAAGGTGATAAAGATGAAATAAAGTATCAGTTCATCTAAATAATCCAAATTGGAAAATAGAAACATTACTTACAGAACCTCAGCTGGTATCTTGCCCTGCACAAACAGTGTCACAGCGCTACTGTGGCAATTCCACAGACCTGCAGTGTGCACCGCTTATATTCAAACTATTTAAAATCCAAGTTCTTAATGCTAAGAGGAAACACGAGTAACAAATTTCATTGTGCGGAGGCAGACTTTTCTGAGATAATAAAAACTGTAACTAATATTCTTTCTTTCTTTCTTATGATGTAATGTACAAATAATACAGTTCCAGAGTTATTTTGAACAGAAATGCTGTTTTATTAATTGATTAAACTAGTTTCTTTGGCCGTTGTAAACATACCTGTTCAGAGTAGTCTGTTTGCTCGGCCTGTGGTAACACTGGCTGCAGCTTCCTTTCTGAAACAATACAAGTGATCGGCAGTAATTGAGCCACGGCAACAACAGATCTGCTACTGGACTCGATCTGCAGAACCCTGAACCTTTTTCATAATTGACTACATCACTTATGTTGACGAGCCCAGCCGTCGCTGCTGCAGAGCCCTGGTGGCCTGTTTATTAAAAATCTGAATGTATCACATTTAAAAAAAAAAAAAAAATTTAAAAAGTGAACTTCTTTGGACCCTTAGCAGTACACAGACTGAAGCTGATAAGCTGAACAGGTCTGAGATATGTGCAGAGATTACTGGAATTAGTAGATAGATGCAACCAATGCTTTGCATTTTCATTCATTGTTCAATGTCTGAGTGAAACTCAACACGTCCTGCAGATGTTCCACTTTCAAAGCCAACCAGGAAAGGAAGGGACTGTCTCCTTTGAACAGCTGGATATCTTTTTATGTTAAAAAATGCAAAGGAAGGAGGCTATTGAGTTCTATTGATAAAAGGTTCATATTGATTTTTTTAAATATATGGGAAATGGGAAACTGAAAATAAGCAAATTCAAACAGGAGCAATTTTTGGGGACAGATTCTGAGGTGAAACATCTGCAATTGAAACAGATCAATACCGTTAGCAACTAAAATCAATATAGTTTAATAATATATCGAGTACATATGTTGTGGAAATGTACATGGACAGTATTATCAGTAGCAGGAAATTCCACAACCTTTTTTTTTTTCATTTGAAAACTTTTTATAAAAAGTTAAAAAGTAGAGGCTCTGCAGTGAGGTTACTTTGAAACTGGTGTACTTCTGCACTATGATTTATCTCAAGACTGAATATTTTCCACATTATATATATATACATCTACTGTGTACTACTGGTGGAAATTTAGGACCACTGACCCGTTCATCCATGTATCACTTCCACCCATTGCTTCTTGGCGAAAAGATACATTTTTTTCCCCCCAGAAATTCTTGTCTCCTTTAAGATGATCACTGTCAGGTCACCTTTTTTCTCTAGCACCACATCTTACATAAGACCTTTCCAGCAGCAGACACGCTTAAAGTGTGATGCATAAGCTGAGGGAGCAGAGTCAGACAGAATTCATAATGCAGTTGCAGAAGGAGGAGGCTTTCTCAAGATGTATTCGTAACACAATCCGTCTGTGGAGTCAGTTAGTCAATCAGTCAGTCAATCAATCAGTCAGTCCGTCAGTCAGTCAGTCAGTCGAGCTTGAGAGATGTTATGTTCTGGGGAATGCATAGACATACACTGTTTTTCTAGTAATAAGACTGACACAACATGTCTGCACAGCACCCAAGATTAAGAGACATAGCTGTCAGTTTGCTCTCAAACTTGGCAAATGCACACTCACACACCTACAGCCCCCGCCCTCACCAGATTCATCCCCTCCTCTTTCCTTCCCCCCCTTCTTTTGTCTGCCTTGCTCATTTCAAGTCACTGTCTGCCTGACTGTCTGTCAGTGTTTCCCTGTTGTTATTTTAGAATCCATCACCAGGTATTTAGGTCACATGCGGTTTCAAGCCCTGGCAAAGTATGAATAATGCAAACTTCTCTCATTACACCATGTGCTCACCCTCTGGATTGAAAATCAATGTGCACTCAAGTGGCTGGCAAATGAATGGAGCTAACTCACCAGCCTCTCCGCCAAGACAGGCGAAGGAGAGCGAGGGCTACATCTCATAGTGTTACCTCAAGGTTTAACAACACGTCTGTTTCAACAGGGACTTTTCCCGAATACAATATCTGCTGTCTGAAAGGGGCGGCGTGTCTTCATTCACCGACGGCTGAATGTGATGAGGACAAGGCTCGCGAAACAAAAAAAAGTGAGAAAAAAGATTATAGGTCATCGACAATGCAAAGGGGAATGTCTGAAAACGAGACCAGTGTCTGGCTGTATGACTGATTGAAAAAGGGGCTGGGAGTTTTTTTTTTTTTTACCCCCACTGTTTCCAACCTTACAGTGCACTCCCTCCTACAGTTCAACGATAGTTCACATAGCCAGGAGTCTCTGCTCCACCCACCCCCACCTTCCCCATGTGAATCCTATGCATTATGCATATATGCAGCCGTACATTCCATACATTCACTAAAACTGTGTTTACAACATGATACACCATTTTTCTGGGCTTTGGAAAGTTGCCCGGACTGCTGCGAGCAATAGTGGTTACCCACTGTGATCACACCGGCCATGGGGTTTTTTTTATGGTGAGGGGTTTATTATATGGGAGAGACTCCCCGACATCTGGCACACATCTGGATCTGTTTAATGAGAGACTCAGTCTGCCTCGACTCTAAACATCAAGCCCACCATCAAGCCCCTCCATTCTCGAGTTGTAGTGAGACCTCAGCCCTCATCTCCTCGCTGGCGAGAAGCCAAATGATGTTGATACATGAATGAATGATAACAGTCTGCGAGGGAAAATTTTAAAAACGTAGCAAAACTAATTGGGAAAAGCTTCAATTTGGAAACGCATCTTGTGGTATTTACTCCCCAAAGCAATAAGCAACCTGTGATCTGAGCTGTGTTGATTACAGAGCTTACTTCAGTTTATTGATGTGATTTCTGTGCCTTGCACCTGTGGGCACACTGGAGGTTTTCTGCTCTGTGTTTGTGTCTCCGAACCATGAGAACCTGCTCGATAGGGAAGCCATTGTTGCTTGGAATGAGTCTAAACTCATATTAGATTTCTCTTATCTGAAAGAAATTGAGTTCTTGGCCAAAAAACAACCACAAAATGGAACGATCCTCAACATTTTGTCAGAGGTACAAATTCCAATGCACATGTTAACATATGGACCCCCCTGCTTGTGGTCACAGTGTATACTCCATGGTAGCCATCCATCAAGAAAATGGCTCCTTTTGTATGTTCATTAATAGGCACAACATGCGTCCATACAAAACTCAAACTATTCTTTGAATATATTTGGATTGAAAGCCGGCCTTTTTAACGGCGGTATTCTTCTCCCCGCCTTGTAGCAGCTTGTCTTGCCGTCCGGCCTCTTATTTATTACCCCTTGAAGATAAGACAATGAAAAAGCAGTTCTCAGAGCTCTGTTTGCAATGAGAGGCCTGCAGCACAAAGCAGCATGAGAGCATCTCATTGTTCGACAGAGCCGGCAGAGATGCGGCTCGCTTCAAAGATCGCTTCTTTTTTGGTGCTGGTGGGTGGTAAGGGAGTGGAGGAGGGGTCTCCATGGCCATGAGGAGTAGATTTCATCACAGGAAGGGATGTGGGGGCAGGGAGAACAGGGTGGAGATGGAGATCCTGGAGTCAAACACAGGCCAATGTGAACTTTCCTGTGCTATATTTGGTGCACGTCTATAGGAAGCTTTACTGCACTCAGGTTTGTGCCCTGCAGAGGATGCAAACACTTTGAAATATGGTTGAGGCTTGAGATTTAGATAAATCATCACAGGACGTGTATCCTGCTGCTGCAACTGTGGTTTTTATGGGAGTCTTAAGTGGTAATGTAAATCGAGCCTGATAGTCGCAGCAACACGGGACCATAGTCCAGTTTTCACAGTGTGTTTCCCTTCATTTGATTTGGAATGGAAAAAAGGCAGATGGAAATGAGTGGTATTCTTAAGCTTCCCACAAAGAAGCTATTTAATGTGTGACTGTGAGGGGTGTGTATGAACCTGCAATCATAAGGCAGAGAGCCCAAGTCTGCACTCAGAGATAAGTTGGATGGGTGTTCGCTCTCATTCATAGAGAGCCAGTGCGCTTTACTCTGCTAAATGGGCTACAGATACTCCTCATCATGCAGCCTGCTTCTGAAATATACACAAAAATGGAAAACATGTGGGTGAAATGTGTACATGCTCTTGATTTGCACCCAATCATAACATAAATTATCTCACAGCACTTTACATAGAGGAAATAGAGAAGTGCTCAGTGCAAGTCTAAGCCTATAGCAGCATAACTAAGGGATGGTTCAGGACTAGCCTGATCCAGCCCTAACTATAGACTTTATCAAAGAGTAAGGTTTTAAGTTTAACTTTGAATGTAGAGATGGTGTCTGCCTCCTGAACCCAGAGTGGGAGCTGGTTCCACAGCAGAGGAGCCTGGTGGCTGAAGGCTCTGCCTCCCATCCTACTTTTACAGACTCTAGGAAACACAAGTGAGCCTGTGTTTTGGGAGCGAAGTGCTCTATTGGAACAATACAGCTCTTTGATATATGAAGGGGCTTGAATGTTAACGGCTTTGTATGTGAAGAGCAGGATCTTGAATTCTGTCCTGGATTTTACAGGGAGCCAATTCAGAGAAGCTAAGACAGGAGTAAAATTATCTCTCCACTAGTGCCTGTCAGCACTCGTGCTGCAGCATTTTGGACCAGCTGGGGGCTTTCCAGAGACATACATAAAGAATTACAGTAATCCAGTCTAGAGGTAACAAATGCATGGACTAGTTTCTCAGCATCCGTCTGAGACAGGATGTTCCTAATTTTCACAATATTGCGCAAGTGTGAGAAATCTGTCCTAGAAACTTGTTTTATATGTGAGTCAAATGACATGTCCTGGTCAAACATAACTCCTTTCTCTGAGGTGTTTAGGGCCAAGTACAATGACTTCAGTTTTGTCTGAATTTAGAAGAAAGAAGTTCTGGGTCATCCAGGCCTTGATGTTCTTGAGACATTCCTGAAGTTTAACTAAGTGATTAGATTCATCAGGCTTCATAGATATGTACAGCTTGGTGACATCTGCGTAACAATGGAAGTGTACATGGAGCTTTCTGATGATGTTGCCTAAAGGGAGCATATAAAAAGTGAAAAGTATCAATCCAAGGACAGAACCTTGTGGAACTCCATCACTAACTTGTATGTGCATGTTTTTATTGGAACTTTGATCTTACTTTCATAGTTATTGTTGACATTCTCATTAGTAATAATAACATTGAAGATATTGTTAAGTTTATTCGAGAGATCTAGGAACTTGTCAACATGGCTGTACACTCTACAAATCCCCACTTGGTTCAACCTTGATGTACTTAGTTACTCATAGGTTATGCACTCATACAGCTATCCAGTGCAATGAGTGATTGGTGCCAATGTTGTGCACAGTTTCCATTTTACTTCAAATTAACGGTTTCAGATATTCTGGCTAAACAGTTTGCTGTTAGTTAGTTTGTTTTGTTGTGTTATGTACACTAGTTGCTTGAAAGCTAAGCTATCACTAACTTGCCTCACCGCTGCTGCAGTCTATAAAGCCTTCAGCCAGAATGCAAATATTTGCTTCACCTCTGCCAATCCCACTTTTTTGAAAGCCTAAACAATACCTACTCAAATTATTCTCATGTTGCCAGCTTCACAGACATCCTGACCATCTTCCAGGGTTATGATTGCAGAACATCAGGCAGGCCAATCGTCCATCCCCTCACTGTGTTTGGTCACTGCACTGACCCTGGGCATCAGGCCTAAACCAGAGAGGCTGTGGTCGAGTTCTGTAACCCAAATGATTTCAGATCCCCACCTTAAAGGGATAGTTCACTGAAAAATAAAAATTCACTCAGTATCCACTTACCACTATGCCGATGGAAGGGTGGGTGATGTGTTTGAGTCCACAAAACACTTTTGGAGTGTCAGGGGTAAACACACAGACTTTTGTCACACATGAAACCATATCTCGCTTATTCTTGCCTCTCTTTACTGTGAACCATTCAAATAGACAACTGATGCTGTTATCTTTTTAGGGATTGGCTCCAGCCTACTTATATCCTCAGTTACTTCTCACTACTCCAAAGGTGATTAAGCCTTTTCAGTTGCTGCTCCAGACTGTGGAATAGTTTGCTCCTCACTGTCAGTCCCATCCATCTCCACGTTTAAATCCTGGCTAAAAATCCAAATAGTAATTAAAACAAAAAAAATTCATGATGAAATAATATCTTCTTGTTCGGTTCATGTATATATTTACCTCATTTTAAATTATCTTAATTAGTTAACTGATTTTGTTTTTCTGTGTAGTGCTTTGGTCAACTCCTGTTGTTTTTAATCTCTACAATTGACTTGACTTGACTTGGCCCAAGCCCCATCTCCACCCCTCCATCAACCTGTAGGATCTGAGTCTACATCCACAGGGGCAAATTATTGTCACTCCCCAGTCCCTGCTGTGTTGATCCCAGTGTTTCCTTGTGGTGAGTGACGATGTCAGAGCCTAGATGTAATGGTAGCAGTGCTGTGTATGTTTTACACTTGACTAGTCATAGATTCCATGTGAGTTGGCCAAGTTAACCATAGTTAGAATATGGTTAGGGCTAGGTTCTGGTTGGATAGGGTTCAAGGAAACCTCAACACTCTTTTATTTGTGCTTTGTTAAGAAAAGGGTTGCTACTCTTTTGGCCCTGCTAGTGAACTGTGCAAAATGGATAAACTGGAGTTATCCTTTAATGTGGATTCACTGTCTTCAACAAACAATTAAATACATATAGATATCATATGGCCAGGTCACATTTGGAAGTGTGAAAAGGTCCAGTTCCCACAGATCCTCTAAGCCTTTCGATCTCTGCTGTCATTCGTCATACTGTGGAATACCCATCAATCCGTTGTGTTTGCACTGTGTCTGTCTCAGTTGAGCCTTTGTATAGCCACAGCGCTATATTTAGCCCCTGGTCACAACTTAGCTCTTAGCTCATCAATCACAATAGGCTGAGCGTGTTCTGCGAACATACTGCCACTGAATGAATGCTTGTTGGTGTAACGGTAGGCTGAAGAGATTATCAGGACTGGAGGGCCATCCCAAAGAAGCTACTTTCTGCAGTCTCTCCATTTGCTACTTGGCTGCAGGTTCCTGGCCTCCACCAGCATGCACAACCCAACAGATCCCTCTAGTTGAGTGAGTTTGTCACTGTGGAGCCTTTTTTCCCCCCCGATTGAGAACGCGAACAAAAGGTTGTTTATGTGTGGAGGCTGTTCTCTCAGAGAGGGAGCTGGGTTAGCTGTGTCTGTTTGAAAGGCAGGCACGCTTTGAAAGGCGCTAAGCCACATACTCCTGGGTTCTGGAGAACAGTGGCAGCAGCACTGTAGAGCTCCGGCGACTGATTAACAACCGCTGGATGTATGTATCTGAGGCAGAAAACAGCCAAGGGAGACAAAAGACTGACAAAGAACAAACAGCTCTGTGACAGATTGATGATTTCACTCGCAACAACATTGCATTCTCTCGGCCCTCTCTTGACACCGGTGCAGTTTTATCCACTGAAAAACACCCCAATTGGAGGATATATACGAATGACTCATGGGTCATAATTATTGTATTCAAAGTTATACAGTTCGCTCAATAAAATGAGGAAATATACATTTGTGGGCCCTCGTCACACATTTTGGTTCCAGTGTGGATCTGGGAGCAGTTCAATTTGAAAGAGTTTTCTAAATGCTAAAAAGGGACCTTCAATTGTTCAGTGAGAGCTTATCTTCTTTGGCAGAGGAAATACTGAACTATCCTTTATGACAGGAAAGGAGGTTTTGGCGTCCCACAATTTCTTACATCAGCAACAATTGACGCACCATTATATTATTTTTCAGAGCACCTATTTTATGCTAGCGACACACTATGACACTTGTGAAAATCCTTGCATGATTGGCTGAGCTTCACATCTATAATATAGATTTCTTCTCTTTAAATCTCTCCAGTCAGGAGTAATATTGACGAACAAGCATATTTAATTTCTTGTTAAGAATATCATCAGTATAACAAAATACTACATACATAGATGTTGTTTCACTAAATCCTCCTCATCCTCTCTACTTAGCAAATGTATACAAAGTTGTAAAGCAGCTATGAGAGAAAACTATATACTGCTGTAACTGAAGAAGACTCTAACTTTAAGAGAAAGATATGTCTCCCTTCAAAATCTATGAAACTAAAAACCATATAAAAAAATGTTGTGCTATTTTTGAGATCAACTAGACAAAAGAAAGTAGACACATTTAATGAAAAAATCCCCACAAAGACTCTTAGTGATGAATCAATCAACAAGGTCCAGCAAGTCATCATTTTCCTTGACTGACGCATGCTGTTTAAATCCGTCTTTAGCAGAATATATTTTTCCAAAACAAGAAGAACAGAAACATTCTTGAAACATCCAATCACTGCTTTATTTGAACAAGTGACTCATGTGAAGTGTGTTTCTGCTTTGGACAGAAAAAACTTATTTGAACTGTAGGCCCACAGCAATGAGATTGTCTCTGTACTTATCTTCCTTATGTTATGAATAAAGTTTGTTTAAAAACAAGCCAAGTATAGTTGAATTCGTATTCTCTCTTCTCATCTTGTTTGTCCTTATTAATTATTTCCTTGACCTCATGGCTATTTTCCACTAAGATCAAGTAAAAGTGGTTTGGAAAGGAGATAATTTTCTTAGTTTCTGATCACAGAAAAACTGTCAGGAAAGTTCCATACTTATGACACTAGTTAAGATCATTTTGTCAAATCCTGTTGTTAAGGTCAACAATTATCATTTCCTTCTATCCCTTTAGTAGCTTGTGACAGCTCAGATTCTTTCTTGGGACCACATGGGAGTCCAGACCACCCTGGTTGGGAACCACTGGTCGAATATATAATTTAATACGGGCATTTGACAATAAATTGTTTGAGAAACTCTACACAAAATGTTACACTGATTATAGGATTTGGAAGCTGAAACAAGAGGAAAAGGGAGAACTATTGGAAAGCAGGATTTTGGCATACAGCGAGCCAGACGGGAGAAGAATGAGTAGAGCACAGGGAAAGGTTCAGCGTCGAGGTTGGGGTAAGGGGATATTAGCCATACTTTGGGCAAGGCTCTAGTCCAGGTCACTGTCGGCCCTCAGGATGGCCCTTCTGCAGGCCTGTCCTCTGGGTGACCCCTCCTCTTGGGCCGCAAGACTTATTGGAGTAATCAGCCCCTGTCAGCACCTTGGTTATGCTGCATGGACTCAATCCAATAAATGTGAATGGGACGTGTAATAGTACCTGATGAAAAGTAAGTTTGTTTGCACTGAAAGGAGTCCCCATGAGTTTTTCTTTTTTTCCTGTACTTTCCTCAATCTATGTTTTGCTTTGTCTCCATAGCCCTCTGTTTGTATCAGGAAGGGGAAACTGCTGCATGTACAACAGAGGCAGGGCAAGATAAACAAAGCCTGTTTTCATTGCACAACCACATTTTAAGCCGTAAATCTGTGTGTTTTGAAATTTAAAGATCAAGCATAAGGTTCTGACAGACTTAAAATCACATAAAGAGGGTTATAAGAGGAGAAATTAAATCCAGTCTCGTGCCAATAAAGATGCTGATGTAAGATTGTTCATCTTGCAAACTTTTTTCCTTTGCCACCATCAGGAGGACCAGAAATTAAATCGAATGCATTCAATTGAAAGCTATGGAGCATGTTCACTCTTTCCAGAAGTTTGAACCCCACATATTTGCTTACTCCAAGTTTTCTTCTTCAGGACTAAATGCTATATTGTACAAAAGTTATGGAGCTTTTTATGGTTTGGATCTGTTTTGGTAATGTAATGTCCTGTTATTCAGGATGACACAGAACATACAGTAAGGTCAGAAAAAGATTATCGAAATTCACCACTTATTTGTTTTATATGTGGCTGTGGCTCAGGGGATAGTGCGGTCATCCTTTATCCAGAAGGTCGGCGGTTTGATCCCAGTCTTCCCCAAGTGTCTTTGGGCAATATACTGAACCCCAAATTGCCCCTTCTCATA
Organism: Hippoglossus hippoglossus; assembly: GCF_009819705.1. Lineage (NCBI taxonomy): Eukaryota > Metazoa > Chordata > Actinopteri > Pleuronectiformes > Pleuronectidae > Hippoglossus > Hippoglossus hippoglossus. Next base: position 19,696,266 of record NC_047161.1, read on the forward strand.
GAGAAAGTGCTGCACATAGATGTACGGTATGAATGGTTGAATGTAAAACTGTACTGTGAAGCACTTTGAGTGGTCAACAGGACTAGAAAAGCGTTATCTAAATACAGACCATTTATCATTTATGCTGCGTTCACACCAAACGGGACAGTACCCATAAGACTCGAGGTTGAGTTTTAAAGCCAAATAGATAGCCATTTGTGGTATTATGGCAACTGTATGAGTGCTTATTCAATGTGTCCTGTTGTTTGTGCAAAACATGAAACATGAAAAAGAATAGACTGTTGAAGCAATTTTGGTGTAGACGTGATGTTTTATCTTTCTGATAATAAGATCTAGCATCCCTTTGCCATCTATGAAATCTTTATTTTTCTGGTTGGGTAATCATCTATGTTTGATGACTATTTCCTAAGAATTCAGCTACTTTTGTTATTTATCATTCCACAGACATATAACCTGGATGACAACCACAGAGTAACTAAAGAAATGAATTGGTCTCAGCTCTGCTCATGAGCATGTTGTCCCGATGACGCTGCTGCTCTACCAAGTAAACAGCACTGCATATCAGAAGTTTGCCAAAAAGCAGCATGACACTCCTCCATGCTCCCGGAAAAATATGTTGTTGACTGATAAAACTAAGGTTAAATTGAGTGGGAAGCACAGACAGTGCTAAGATGGGGAAGTAGGGTGGAGGGGGCATCATGATTTGAGGCTTTGCTGACTCCGGGCCTAGACATCTTGACACATTCGAATGGAAAATTAATTTCAAAGTAGCTTACCTTGATTAGGGCAGTGACTCTAAAAGTAAATCTATGTGGTCCAGTTGCAGCCCAGACTTAAACCCAACAGAGATGTAGAATGATAGAAAACCGTTCACACCAGGGAGCCTCAGAATGAGAGTTGAATCAGCTCTGTATGAGGAATAATCCAAAATCCCAATTATTGGATCTGAGGGTTCATTTACTTTTTCCATCAGCCCTGTGAATTATTAATAAGTTCAATAAAAATATGAAAGATTAGAATCATTTGTCTGTTATTAGCTTAAGCCCATTCTGTTACTCTGTACTTGTGACTTTGATGAAGATCCCATTACATTTTATGGACATAAAAACCAGGTAATTCCAAAGGGTTCACACACTTTTGCTTATTGATAAATCAGCATTTTCTGATTTCAGAAATGCCACGCTGGAGCAGAGTGCCATTACACATGCCTGTGTTTACCTTGATTAGATCATGTGGAAACGACAACAGATTGCTTCCAAATAAACACACTCTATATACATCAGACTGCTCTGATAGGACTCGTTATTCTGCACATTATGTGGGTGACATTGGATTAACGGAGCTCATTATTCTTCATGTATTATTTATTTTTAATTCTTGCAATGTCTTATAGGGATATGATGGGACAATTTACAACATGAGATAGAGTAGAATCATGACATTGATTGATGCTAAATCCCTTTTCCATTATTTATTTCTATTGCCATTGATTAACTCTTAAAAAAATCACATCATGGTGCACTCACATCGTGCAACCACCAGGCAACAGTATGATTTTCTGGAGAAGGAAATTCTTTATCTATTAATCTCTAATGCTTAGCTTTAATTGGCTCAGCTCATTCAGAGCCATGGAACCAGTGGTGGGACTGAGTTACATTTATTAATCACCAGAACCTACCATCTATATTCCACCTCACCCAGCTCCATGAACCAAACCCAAAACATCATCATCATCACTGACCCCATCCCTGAATCTGTTATGTTTGACCACCACAGTGATTCTAACAGATGAGCAGATGAATTCACATAAAGCCCACAGTGATTGAAGATCTACAAACTGTGGAAGCATTGGGTCTCTACAGTAGTATAAGTACTCATGACTCTACGGTGTGCATTTTGTTATTGTGTACTCTTTCGTGATGTTTCAGAGACATCTCCCTCAGACTCAGGGGGGAGAAAACAGCAGAAAAGGAGCCGGAAAAGTATTGATTTTCTGGCACCGCCCTGCTTAGATTATGAAATGCCAATACGAGGATTCCACCCTGACTCTGCGGTTCATGCCAAGTTCACTTGTCATTTTCTATAATTCTGACAAAATCAAGATGCTTAACCATGATGTAGTTAGCCATGCTTGGCCGCCCTAGGGCTTTCTGATTGAATTAGGCGTCTGTGTTCTGCCATTTGGTACCAGCCTGCAGTATTCTCAACACTTATTGGGGACAGTAGTTATTTACTGTTTTCAGAGAGAGGATTCGAAAAAAGAACAAGGCTGTTGTTCATAAATACAGCAATTAGGAGTCTCCTATATTTCTCCACCTAACTGTTCAGATTTTCCTAACATGCCATGCTGTGACAGCCTGTGCACATACGTCAGCACATTTCATGTCTGATATAGATTCATTGGCAAATCCATTTCGTGACTGCTGTGCAGCATTCAGAATGTGCACCAGTAATTGTAATGAACTATACAGAAAGGTAGAATTTGCTTCACTTACATTATGAAAGGTGGATTGCATTTTTTTAAAGCGACTTACATTCAAATGAATTACCTTAGTCAAGCCATCCACACCCAAATAAAAAAAATCAATGAAATCAACAAAACAGTTCAAAATCAACAAGACAGAATTGGACTGAAAAAGAAAAGCTTTAGTACATCTTGCTCACAGATAAGTTCAGCCAGTAGATTTTCTGTTGTTCAATATGTTTGTGTACTAGGTCTTTTCTCCAGCAGTCATTTCATTTACTTCCACATAGAAGGAAAAGCACAAGTGTTACTAACAGCATTAGTAATGGCTGTGTTCTATTTGAGTGTCCCAGGAAGCCATGACAGTGTAACAGTTTGACAGCATGAACAATATCGGGACCCTTAAACAGAAACTGCCAAATGGAATTCAGCCATAATTCATTTTATTATTTATCAATGTGCCAAAAGGCCATTGATGATAACAAAATAAGTTTAATTTAAGAGAGCACTTGATTTACTTTGATCCTCAAAGAAAAGTGATTTCTTTAAGCAAACTCAAAGAGATATAATTCAACATTTTGGGAAACACACTTGCAGAGATGGAGCACACATCCTACTTTAGAATAAAGACTGGAGGCATGAGGATACAGCAAGCTACATCTCTGTCCAGAGGAACCATTCAATTTACAGAAAAGACATTTAAAAATAAGAAGTTGAGGTTTTAAATTGATAGTTTCACCAAAAACTGAAAATTCAATGAAACAAGGTCAATCATGGCTTGATGAGCATCATCCCCAAATTCAGTGCATACATTACAGTTAATAGTGTATGTTGCAAAGTGAGCACAGGTGTTTGTGTCTGTAGAGACATAATGATCCCAACTTGGCAACCTCACTGAGACAATACGACTCCAGGAAGCTGCACACAGCTAGTCGTTATAGTTGCCTAGCTGTTGTTTGGGTTAGGGTTCATTCCAATATGAAACTAATCTGAAACTGTTTTCAATGTGTAAGTTGTTGTTTTTTTTTTCATTTTGGAAGTGCCAAGATATCTTCCTTCCCTCTGCTTTCCTCTTTATGCAAAGCTAAGCTGACCATGCCCACACAACCTAATAGCTGTGTTGCGAAAATATTACCTTTTTTGAGGATTTGATCCAAGTAATTAGATTTTATTGTCCTGGCACTTCACTGACTGTGAGTGTGGCAGTGTGTGAGCGTTCATGTTTGAGATGGCCATCAATAGAAAGAGAGTGGAGGGAGAGATTAGGTGACTTTGTGTGCTAATCCTTGTGAAATCAAGGGCCCCGAGGGGTGAGGCGGGGGGATAGGCGAGTGCCTCTCTGATCAGAGGGGCTGTGGCTCACCATGTGAAGCCTCCTGAATGCACAGTAATCCCTCCACGAGCCACAAAGAAGCCCATTGGACTGATGGGAAGGTCCCCTCACAGCAAACACCAGGCTTCTGCCACTAAAACAGCTCATCATGGCCGGGACGGGGATCTCTATAGAGGCAGGTCAGGTGAGGGCTGAGGTGATGGTTTAGGGGGAGGAAGTGAGGAGAAAGATAATTCCTCTGTCGGTTAAGCAGTCAGTGTGATCACAGTGGTCTAACTTTACTTAGACTATTGATACTCTAAGTTAAATATAGATTTTAAGTTAAATATGTCTCTTATTATCAAAATGTTCAACATCTTAGATTGTCATTTTTCATTCGAAAAACAACAGCACTTTTCAGTTGGTTAGAATGCCTACTGGTTAGCATATGAAACATATATGAAGCATATGTGACTGTTCTGAGCAATCACACTTGAAACTATGCTGTCATAGAGGGGGGGGGGAGAACAGTACCTTCAGACTGTCTTTGCTCGCAGGCATTCAGTGTTAGGCTGCACACAAAAAGCGACAAAAGATGCTGATGAGACAGGCCTGCTGGGCCGGGTCTAGCTAGTTAGCATGCTAACTTCAGTAAAAGAAAAGAGTTGATAGAAGTAGAAGTATAATAAAGCGTTCCTTTCCTCCAGTGTAGAGAGTTCTTGGCAAGTAAAGGAAGATAAATGGATATTGAACTCATCAAGTGTCTGATAGATATGTAAGTAACTTTTTGATTCTAATGTTGGTATGTAGCAATAACAAATAGCTCCCAAACATGAAGGTCTGATGTCTGGACTAAGATTAGATCTAAAAATAGTGGTTGCTCACTTGTAAAGGTGGAGTCACAAGATGTGTCTTCATTCAGGTGCTGCATTCTTCGGAGGATGCGGCCTAGGCACAAAGACAGCAAAGGTCAAAACTAAATGAGATGGTCGGGTCTACAGAGGCTTTCTGTGATAGCCGTCACCAGCTCGCCCAATGAGAGCTTCTTTCAAAAGTTAATGAATGGATCTTGAGTAAAGATTTTCACAAATGTTGTTAAAGTGCTCCAAAACTTCACTGGGGTGAATGGCTGGGTCAGCAAAATGCAAAACTCCATATGGTAGGACATTGATTGTTTGTCATTGCCATCAGGTTTTATTGAAGCATCACAATAATCTTCCCCTCACAGAATTAAAGATATTTTTAATGAAGCTATGTTAGTAGATATGGCTAATCCCTACCGTCATTCCAACTGTTTTGCAAAGCAAAATGCTGATTGCAGGATCAGATCATAAAATACATTTTTTGCTGGTGAAGAAAGCTGAGATGGAAGCAGTACGTTAATAGAGTTTGCTAATCCAGTTAATCAAATGTTTCCATTTCCATTTTATCATAAAGGTCTTTCTGAGAAGGAGAAAATCCCAATGTTTCAAAATGTTAAATCCTTTTGAGTCTAGACAGACCTAAATAAAAGGCATACAAATTCTGGAACTTGAAGGTTTTCCATACAATTTATTCAGAAGCTACAATTTGAATTGTTTTGTCTCAGCACTTGGTTTTGCTATATATCATTTCCTCAATTTTTTGCTGCTTATCTGGTGCTTGGTCCCACTTGCAACAGACTGATAGCCAATATGTCCTTTTCCTCTGATCAGAATAATAGTCCTTCCAGAATGTTCTGGATCGGGCCCAGTATCTTTTCCACGGGGGACAATTGTCAATTTGATTAGGACGCCTCAACCTCCACTGCCTACATTTCTTCTACAAGAAAGAACAGTAACCCTACTCCATTGTACCTCTAGTTTTCTGAGCTACACACACCATAGCTATATTACATTTTCTGATTTACACAGACCAGATAGACTATTGACACCAGAAGGTGGCAAGGTGAAATGCAAATAAGCAGTGCAAAAAGCTTGGTATACAAACTCTCAGCTGCTAATAGGACACTACAGTAAATTTGGGGCAGCTTATACTTCAGCAAAACATACATAAGTAGATGATGAGAGGCAGCAAATAAGTCTAAAGTACATCTTAAGCCACGGTCACTCTGGGTTTGGAGTGACTTTAGTATCGTCTGGTCAGCAGTAATGGGAGGGGTGTACCAGCTGTCTTGGTAATATTCTGAAATCCAGAAGGAACTAAAAGTATAACCACTGTTCATTCTTGTTGATATGTGCCAGACAAGGTGCTTTGAGAATATGGAAATGATGCCTCCCTGTTGAGGTCTCAGTCTCTCATCTCATCTCAGGGAGCAAATCAGGCTGGAGCAATTACATAGCTCTGTACATCTGGCCTGGGAATGTCTGGGGATCCCCTAGAAAGAGCTGGAGGTTATAGGAATAAGAATGTCCGGGCTTGCTTAGCCACCACAACCCAGACCTGGATAATGGCCAGAAGTGGATAAATAGTGCACTAATAAGATAGCTTATTTCTTTTAAACTATCCAGTACTCTTCATTCCTACAAAGGTCAGCACTGTCAAGAACCAGAATAAGCTTTATTGGCCCAGTATGTTTGTGTATACAAGGGATTTGGCTCTGCTTTGCAGTAACTCTGTGTACTCAAAGACAGTACACCTCACCGTAACAAATATGAATATAAATATAAAAAACTATTATAAATATTTGATTCAATTTCTGCCAACAGGAGACGTATAGACTTTAAAAACAAGGCAAAATAAAGACAATACAGTCTGGGTATGGATCCTAGTGTGTCCAAGGAAAACTAAATCACCCACTCATAATAATATTATGTCTTTAATGTGTCTTCAATGCATCTGGGGTAAGTTCACACCTGAATTTCACCCTTAGACGATCATGTGAATGTTTGGAGGTAGGAAGTCTTCACCTGTGCACCAGCACAATTTTCTTGTCTGCATCTCCAAACTCCATTGAGAGCTGATTCTCCTCCGAGGAAATCTTTAAAAAAAACATTGAGCCTCATGCAAGAACAGTTCGTACGAACAGATTGAATGTTAAGTTGTGCGTACGAGTGACTTGGGAGAACTTGCTGAATTCCCCAATTTTCTTGTATTTTGAGGTTTCTTAAAGGTACAGAGTTTAAGAGTGGTCCAGACCTGTCTTAGGAGTCACGAGAAATCAGTCGGCTGTTATTCAAACCAAGTTTTTCACTAATGGATTGTATACTTCTTTAGTTTGAAGCAAAAATAACGATTATATGTAAATTACACCTCATGGTGGTGACATGTGGTTACAAGTTGTTGTTTTTAATTCTGCAATTTGAATTATAATTCTATAATTATGAATGTACCTGCTAAATGTCATCATGTCCGGGGGAGCGCATATCTTCTGTGAGCAGCAAATAGTGCAATTAGCATTGGGCTTTGTTCATAGACTTCATTTTGGCTGGACTTAATTGTCGCCATGTAAAATATTTTCGGATAATTTGCAGATAATTCCCCTTTTTCTCCATGTGACTGATGTTATGGTTAAACTCCGAGCCCCGTGACACCTTTTCAACCCGCAGACAGCACAGCAGCGTCCATACACCGAGCGTCATATGCATACGTGTCATGGCAGATCGCACAGTTGGTGATGTGACGGTCAGGTGGATGTGCCTTGACCCAGCTGGTGGTAGCTACACACAGCAGAGACGACATGTCAAATTATTGTGAACATGCTGCATACTGTGTAATAATACAGTGGTTGAAGGTTCCATTGTCTGATCAAAAACCAGCAGAAAACATGTCAGGGTAACATCACCTCTAATTGCATGTATTTTTCATTCATATCAGTGATGGAGACTTTACCTTCACCTCCTCCTGTTACAGCCATCAATCCACTCGCTGTGCTGACACCTTTTTTTTACTTAATTTAGATTTCGAACAATTCTTTTTTCAGTGACATTGGACCCGTGACTCAGCATTGACAGCATGTGTAATGCTGCTTTAATCAGATTCTTAATTCCATTTCTTATGCTGCTAAAAAGTCCAGACTTTCTACCCTGGATCACTGAAATTGGGACTTCAGTCTCTGATCTCATGAACTTCATTTTTTTTACTCTTTCATGAATGAACACTTCTGACATGTGGCAGTAAGTGTAGCCTTATTTGGTATTATTCGGGCCTTTGTTATGTTAATTTGCTGTTCTCAGGCCAGTTCAAGCTTCTTTGAATCTGACGTGTTCATACAATATGAACAATTGTAGGAGAAATTTAGGGTAAAGATTATGAACATGTAACAAGTGAATGAAAGTAGTTTTTAGCCCCACACATAAAATTCATATAAAGCTAAACAAATTCCCACATCAACAATTTTCCTAAATAAAGCTTTTGGCACTGAGTTGTGTTCCACTGACAATCACAGGATATTGCATTATCTTACAATATGGAGAAGCAATACACCCACACATTCAAGCACATGCTTGTGGCGACACACAGACACACACGTACACCCACAGGTTTGATTGGAAATGAAAATGATCCATCAGCCAGTGTTTTGTTGGAGACAGAGAAGTAAACAATGGAGGCAGTCACATTAAGACACTTAGACAGAAGTGTAATTACTGCTTCTCCATCGACCCAAATTTCCAGCAGGGGACCCATTGCTGAAGGTAGTTAGGCTGTTAGGAGTAAATGAGCTCACTTTATTGCCTTCTAGTTTGTAATGGGTCTCTCCTCTATACCTCTGGCCAGTGGTACACATCTTTAACCAATCACAATCAGCCCGCACAGTCAATGTTTATTAGCTATTGTCTTGTACAGAGCAGACAATAATGTGCACTTGACTTGAAATGCCCTGTCATGACCATGGGGGGCTTGTGCTTATAACTTTAACTTAGCACACTTCTGCCTCTAACTGTGCAGCTGAGGGGCAGAGGTGGTTTATTAAATCTGTTGATCATGTCTCCCACTCAGCAGGGAAATTCATATATTCATGCACGCGGTTCGGCTTTTGTTTGTATATGTGCAGATTAAATATCTGCATTATGTCTGCAGTCAGTTTGTACTTCTGCTTTGGAGTGTCACCAATATTTTGACTTACGTGTACGATTTCAGGTGAGTCATTCTCATGTCTGTACTATTTCTTGCAGTCCCTATCCAAACTGTACATATTAAACCTACCCGGTACTTACTGAGTTTGTGTAATGACTGAATGAATGAATCTAATCCAATTCAATATAACATTACAAAAAGGAATTGTGGTTTGTATAAAGACCTGGTGTAAACCCCTGTTAATTACTATTAAATGCTGTAGTAAAACCTACTAGTTTTAATCAAATTATTTCAATCAGTGGATTCACCCACAGGGCCGGAGTGTACATCAGCAACTTAACGTTCAACTTCAATGAACCTTAACATGCAACTTTGTGTTCTACACCACGGCCGAGTGAAATAATTCAAAATGGAGGATGTTATATAATATTCATCCTCACATTTGTCTTTAGGTTGAGTAAACAGGTGTTCTCTTTATTACTGACAATTTGTCTCTGTTGTCTGTTATTCGTTCTTCTTACTGCTAAAATATTTAAACATCACATGGGGTTTACTCTGTTTTATATAATAAGAACTGCTTTCTTTTATAAGACAGTCACCACAAACTTGTTGTGCTGTTTACTTAATGTAGCAGACATTATAATGCCCTTTATAAACACATCCTAATGTTCTAACTGAATAATCATGAAAATCAGTAATCAAGCGATCCAGTAGAAATACATCTAATTTATTATCATTGTTCATATAGTTCCAGTCCAGCAGACACAGAATTTAAAGTTGAATGGTTCTTGATTAAATCTAGGCTGAGAACTCAAAGGATTTTGGAGGAACATTATTTATAGGGAAATGATACTGAAAGGTTTAAAGCCTCACTTGCATCCTCCAGTGTTGCTACAGTAAACCAAGCAGAACAAAATCAAAACGTGTAGAATAACCAAGCTACTGACAATGATATCATTTTAAGTTATTCCCATGTAATCTGTAGATTGTAGAATATGTTGTTAATAATTTACTCAGTGTTTGATATAAAGGGATTATATGTTCGAAATGGAAAGGGCTCATCCTCCGAGGAGCATGAATGTGCTCAGGAGAATTATGGATTCTCATGCTCATTGGCGGTTCTACCACGGAGCATTAAAGAAAAGTAACTACTGTCTATCTACCACTATTTGTAGAAATTATGCTCTTGTTGGACAATACTGCAAAACACTATTTATGTTCAGTGCCAAGTGTTTATATTGTCTAACCGTAGCCTTTCATTTGCCATAACTGCAGGTGCATTCGGACCTGATGGTGCCAGACAGTTAATTTATTTATAATTAGCACTCATTCTCTGGGGGCCATGAATGTTTGTAATTTCTTGGTGATCAGTATTTGTAGCATCTTCACACTTAATATCATGTATTTATTCTGGACCCTGCTCCATTTACTTTTATTTAAACACATGATATAGGCCTAAAGCACCAAAGACAACACAAAACATCATACTACTAATTCAACTCCACAAATTCATCTTCTGATTATATCATTTACTCCAATCTATTCATAATAATAATTGTTCGGAAATTTCACATTTAACAATTGCTAAATAAATATAAAAGAACATATTTTTAGACATTTGTATGCACTGGACACTTTTTTGGGGGTTTTTGTGTGTGCATTTGAATATGCTTTCGTGAGGCGCCGGAATTATGCGCACATGTTCTTATATATATTTCCAGCACTTTTTGACGATTTCTCCACATATTCTGCTTCATCTGTAAAAAGAGCAGTGTAGTACAGTTACAAGTTCATCTACCTTGCTTCCATTTGATAAATTAATATCAAATTTGGTAATTTGTCTCTATTTATATAGCACTTTTCTAGTCTTGATGACCACTCACAGTGCTTTAAAGTGCAGTTTTTGCCATTCATCATTCACACACTGCCAACACAGCTCTAAGGGGCAATTTGGGCTTCAGTATGTTGCCCAAGGACACTACAGCACGGACAAAGGGGTAGAACCTTTTGTTTAGTGGATAACCCGTTCTACCTCTTGAACCACAGCTCCCCCTCAATGCCGTGCTCAATGGTGGTATAGAGCATGTTGGGGTGAGATTGTCCATAAGAGATCAATCAAAAGAGAAGAGTGTTTGTGCTTTTTTAAAAATATATGTGTTTTATTATCAGTGACGTTTTCTGAGCGATGAAGAAAGGGACACAATCCTCATCAGGGTCATGAGGTCACATGGAGCCAGCGACAGCAGGACTGGATTTGACTTCCTTTTTAGTTCTGATGAAGTTAAACCAATCACAGTCACACAACCAGAGGAAGGAGTTCACAGCGACATCTCCGACACTGAAACATGTTAAATGATGTAAACACAAAACATGTAGTTGCAGTTTTTTAATGAGTTTCACTGACAGTACGACTCACTGCTGTAACAAACATCATTCTGATTCGGGAACTGAACTCGGTTCATTAGTGTTTGAGCTAAATCCTCCCACATGCACTTCATTTGACCTCCATGTTTTACTTTCCTCAGTATCTCAATGTCAAACCACTTCCTGCTTTTGTGTATCCTCCACATTATCTTTTCCTGATGGGAAATTTGACATTTTCTCACTTTTTGTTCAGGCAACAAAATATTTCTAAAAAAGCACTGCATGTGCTCATTTCACAAACTTTTGGGAGGCTGTTGTTTTTGAAAGTGATGATGTCTAGTCCTGCTGGAACAAAACTGGAACAAAAAGTTCATTTTGTGAAAAACAGAATGTATTGAAAGGATGATGGTGACAATTTTTTCAGTCTTTTGAGTTTGCTTGTTTTAATTATTTTAGAATAAATCATTCCTGTGTTTATTGCCAATCTTTACATTTGCTGCTTCTCAGCTTTGTTCAGTCTGTCAACACAGAGGAGGAAAAGCTCTTTGAATAACGGAGCTAGAATAATATGGCTCTATTGAATAGACTTTTTTCTTCACTGTTTTTGACAGTTTTAGGAGTTAATATGGAATGTTTACTTATTGCAAATGCTCCATTCACTTTGTAAAATGTTATTTTCCAGTTTTCTTGGTATAATAAAAACCTTCCTAAAATGATGGATGGTTAGGTTTAGCTGTACTGTGGGGAAAATTATGAATCAATGCTTTAAATACAACCTGGGAGGAATAAGCTGCTGATCCTCAGCCTGCTCACTTCCCTGCATATCCTCAACAAAAATAGAATATAGGCATTTTTAAAGCTTATGTAACTGTGTGCATTTATTTTTTTATAAGATAAAAGATGTCCCAAATAGGATGGTATTTAATCCATAAATGCTCCCTCACTGTTTAAATATGAAGAATTTATTCTAATGAGCATACTGAAATGAATACTAATCTTCAGTTTCACTCTGCGTATCGTATTGCAACACAAAGCCATAATTCCGACGCACGCTTTGGCATGATACTTTACCTGAGTGGAAAATATTTTTGCTTCTGCCATGCAGCTCCAATTAAATTACCAATAGGCTAAGTGCAAGTGTAACTAAATATAGGTGTTATGGGGTTTGACCCACAGATGAATTGCGAGCACCAAATTCAGCTCTGCTCATGAATATGCTATGAAATGCAGGTTTAATGTGGACAAGAAATGGGAATCTAACACACTTGAAGCTGCAGTTTAGGTGGTGAACTCATCCACCTACGGGTTGTGTTAAAACTCGGTGAAAACAGCAGCCGCTGCATGTGTGTCATCCTCAAAGCGGTCAGGCGTTACCCGGCCTTATTAAATGATCAGCTACGCTGTGTATTGTCACAGCCTGCTGAGTTTTGGCAGTGGTGGCCAAGAGCTGCGGACCGCCGCTGCCAGAAAGTGGATTATCTTGATGGATGGGTTCATTATCACCTTCTAATTACAGGTGGATTTTCAGGTGTATTCATTACCTGTGCTGACCGGGGTTCTGTGGATGTGTGTGTGTATCCATGGGTTACTGTTACACTGGCTGAACTGCAGGGGGTCAGCTGGTGTGTGTAGGGGAGGGGGGGTCCAGGGGTTCCTGTTTCAGCTCTGCTGTAGGCTCTCTGCAATATTCATGAGCTCCGTGGGGATCAATGTGCTGTGCAGCGCTCAGGCCAGCTCTGCCTCTCAAACCACCTTCTTTTACTCCATCGAACGCTATCACAAGTGTTACTGTACCTGTGGTTTTCAGCAAACTGACCCGGGCTAGTACTGCATGTAGGCCACGGTGCATACGACCCTCTAACTTTACATTTACAGTTTCCTCTGACATGATTACAGTGAGTAGGATTCTTATGTGGATTTGAAGCTGTATGGAAGCTGTAAATAATGGAACCCTCTTTAAATGACATGACAGCATCACAAGGATTATACAGTAGGCCAGTCATAATAAAGACTATAATGAAATGCATTGGAGGGGCCATTCATACCATGTGAGCACTGTATATAACCCCATCAGGTAATGCTAACCTTTTTTCATTCTAATAATGCCATTTTATAATGCCATTTATACTTTATGATCAGTGGTTGATCTAGATAAGAAGTAGATTGTATCCCTTATCTCTTTGGTTGTAAAAGTTAATGTATTGTTATACTATATGAGGTATTTTTCTGACTTTATAGTGATGTCATGGTGACATTATTGCTATAAAGTGATTGACAAATTATTTGTAGTTTTTGATCGATATAAGCTTCAGGTTATGAGTAAAGTAAAAATTTGAATTATGCATGACATCACTTTCTGAATTCTTTTGGACTTTATCATGATTTCATGTATCTTAATGATATCATATGATGGAAAATAAATTCTGATCAACATAAGCTTTAGATTGCCTCTATAGTTTGTTGAGAAATGTTGTTTTTCAGACCTTATATTTGTTGACCTTGACCTTTCACCGATCAGCTCACAAATGTATTCATCTGGAGATACTTTTCCAAGTAATATTCACACCGAGTCTGGTGAAAATCCATCCATGCAATGTTTAGTTGCTTTGCATATATACACACACACACACAGGTGAAAATAATATCCTGCGTATTGCTATGCCCGTGCGCAGGGTAATAACCTTGCTTATCACTAGCCAATATTTTCCAACAGTTTCCGTTGAAGTAAAATTCATAATGCCAAAAAAGGGGGGGGGGAAATATCATTTTTTACAAGCATTTTGAACCACATCCCCTTAAAGGTCTTTTAAAGATAAAGAAAATGAGGGAGCGCAATTAAGTATTTAACTTCCATGAAATGGAGAAATTTCTTAGAGACAGATTAAAATGGTCAAAATTGAAACAGCAGAGGTCAAGATAGTAACTTTCAGTCCTTTATCTGGGTTAGGCCCTGAAAATACTGGATCTGTTAAATGTCTCCAAGCTGACAGTTTTGTCTGTCATACCAGGCCATCAGTCACAACCACCAAGTGAATCTGTACATAACCTAACCCTAACCCCCTTTTAAGTAACATAAGAGCATATTAAAATTTAAAAGAAAGGGAAACAAAAAAGAAGCATAAAAACAGAAAAGAAAGAAAGTGTTACAAATTATAAAAGCTCGGGAGTGCAGGCAAGTGCAAGTTCTAGTTAAAGGCTGAAATAAAGAGACATGTTTTAAGTTTTCTTATAAAGATGTTTACTGAACTAGCTTCTCTGATATCTAGCGGCAGTCTGTTCCACAACTTTGGAGCGTCATTTAAAAAAGGTGCATCTCAGATTTTCTTTGGGCTGTTGTTGGGAACCTCTAATAGACTTGATGCAGATGATCTCAGTGTTCTAGAGGGAACATAGTTAACTAGAGAGTCAGCAAGTTAACTCGGTCCATTCAGAGTCTTGTATCTAAGGAGGAGAACCTTAAAGTCAATCCTGAGTTTTCCTAGTAACCAGTGCAGAGCAGCTAGAACTGGACTTATGTGTTCTCTCACATGAGCTGGAGAGTTCTGAATGAGCTGGAGTCTCTCTATTGTTTCTTTAGGACGCCTGTATTAAATGCATTACAGTAATCCAGTCGGCTAGAAATGAAAGAATAAATCAGCTTTTCACGATCTGTCTGATTTATAAATGGCTGAATCTTGTTTCAACAATGTTTCTAAGGTGGAAAATTAGGTTTCAATCACCTTGTTAATGTCAAGATTAGAAAAACTTTTTTGATGTATCTTTTAAATGTTTCTTTAGTTCTTGTGAAATACCTAAGTGAATAAGTCTGACAAATGAACGTCACATCACACTTTGTTCAACAGCTCCCAGCTCATATGCAAATCATATTTGTTACCAAGATAAAAAAGTATGGAACCAGTAATCTCTCTAACTTGCTCACAGCATGACTGCAGCACAGATCCTTCTTTCTTTCAAACCTCACTTAACAATAAGTTATGCAACTCATTCAGAGGATCGTATAAAGAATATTCCATACAGAACACAAAACCTTAATGACATAAAGTAAGTGCTGACGTCCTTGTTGGCTGTCACGTGTACATAACAAAGAGGAAGCTATTTTCAACGTATATTTTACATCAATCACTGTTCAGCACATTTTCCATTCTTTAATGAGCAAATGAGAGGAAAACATTAAAATGGCAATCACGATGATGTCAGTGGTTGATTTGGTTACACCTGTATATATCAATGAGAAATGGGCTGTTTAATACCACAGGTGAGAGAGTTCTAGGGGCAGCAAAACAAGGTGATGTCACGAAAAAGTCAGGCCATAGCCTACTGGCCTTTTTCCATCGTTCTTTGAGCAACTGTAATTTTATTTTATGCTACACACAGCACGAATCTACTGAACAAGTCTAACACAGAATGAAATGACATGTCTGAAGTCAGTGGCCTTTTATTTCACTGTTATTTGGAGGACACATTATTAAGATAGTAATGTGTGTATATTCTGCTTGTTATACACAGACACTTGCTCAATTTGTGTGCAAAGTGAAACCTTTTCACAGTTTCTGTCACTAACTACATAGAATGGAAGATGTCGCTCTGATTAATTTATTGCATGTGTTGACTATGATTAACTGAGAGTCTACAGACAACTTTATTTGAACCATGCGTCTGATGCACTGACCTTTTTATCCACTTTTAAACAAACGAAAGTGGATTTGAAAGCAACCTAAATGCACTTGCACCAAGAGCTCACATTGTTAAAATAGAGCCTTCATTGTTATTTGTGTGTCTCTAGCTCCTCTTGCCATGGAATGAATTAAAGCACTTAAATGCTGCATCCTTTCATAGACAAAAGCATGGGTAAACCTGGTGCCTATACTGACAGGGCTTCAGTACATTTATCTGAGAGGTATTTAAATGGACAACAAGGAGTTTTTAACTGGTTATTAAACAGTTTAATTTTAATATTGCTCCCTTTTCATGATCTACAGCAGCAAATGAGACAGGGAAAAAAATTGTCTTTATCTCAATGTCTGTCGTCAGGTTGGACCACCGGCAACGTGAGACAAAGACAATTTACAGCAGAGTTAGGGTTGGTGTATGAACGATACTAAAATAAAATTATAACGTTGTCATCTAACAGTTATCAGTCATACAGCAACAAAAAGGTGCATCACTTCATCCTGCAAACAGCTGTGTGTCTTTTGTCTCTCCTTTCAAAACAAACAAAAGATATTTCATTAAACAATTTAGAAACAATTATTTATTCTTTCTCAGATTGTTATCTGCCTAACTTTGTGTCTTTTTCACTTAATTGATCAATATGTACCAATAGGTTTTGTACTGGTACAGTGTTCAAAAAAGAAATGTATGAGTATTATTAGTGTTAAATGGCTCGTATAATCCTATGTTCAACACGTCTCAGACTAATGTATACTCACTAAAATGACATAACATATACTCTATCAATCAATCAATCACATTTTATTTGTATAGCTCATATTCACAAATCACAATTTGTCTCATAGGGCTTTAACAAGGTGTGACATCCTCTGCCCTTAACCCTCATCAAGAGTAAGGAAAAATGTAGAAACCTCAGAGAGAGCCGCATGTGAGGGATCCCCATCCCAGGACGGACAGAAGTGCAATAGATGCTGCGTGTAACTGAAAGCATAAACAAAATTACAATATTTACAACATTGATTAGAAGAAACAGTTTTTAACATAATGGAAAGCTGTCTCAGTGTTTGAAGTATGTATACATAAGAAATTGTCTGATAAAGATGAAGGGAGCAGCAATGACAATTGAAATGGAGGAGTTATTGTGAGTAATGGTAGAATACGTGAGTAGACGTATATTAAGCAGTCTTGTTGTAATAATAGTCCTTGATCAGCCGCCACTATGATCACGATCCATCACCACTATACATGATCAGGATCCACCATCCCGATATAGTATCCACCATTATGATCCACGATCAGCTGCCACCACGATCACGATCCACCATCACGATCTCTGATTCGCCATCCACCATCACGATCTCTGATTCGCCATCCACCATCACGATCTATGGTCCGTGATCCCAATCTAAGATCCACCATCACGATCCATGATGTGGCGGCAGCAGCACAAGGACTCCGGGGAAGAAGTCAAGTCAGTCACATGTATTGATGAGACATTAATGTGTTTAAGAGGGAGAAGAGGAAGAGAAGCTCCATGTGTCTTGTGTCCCCCGACATTCTAGACCTATAGCCGCATAACTAGGGGCAGGTCAAAGACAGACTTGAACCAGCTCTAACTATAAGCTTCATCAAAAAGGAAGGTTTTAAGCCGACTCTTAAACGCAGAGAGGGAGTCTGCCTCTATACTGTAACACTTCCATACAATCATCACGAACTACTGTCACTGGAGAGAAGCAAAGCACTGAACCATACTCTTTGTTTTAGTAATAACAATTCTTCACAACCATGTTTGAAAAGCTGTGAAAACGTTTCATGAATAAATAGAATAAATACAATTTGTATTATGGTAGAATGAGAGGGTCAGTAAATTATCAAAATCATATTCATATTGTTGATGAAATGGACAAGGCATAGAAAAGGCAGTGACTTTTTGTATCCACCTGTTGTGTGTTGGGGGTGGTGTCTAGCCAACAGGGTGGTATATGGGCAATGACACGCTGTATTGTACACGTTTTATTCCGAGTTGGGGGGAGGCCAAACAAAGCAGTCTGGGGCTAAGGGTCAATAGTTGCGTATATGTCTGGCACATATAGATGAGGAGTGCAACAGAGCGAGAATGTCGCTCCACTGGTTCTCGGAGGTGTCAACACACAAGTCGTGATCCCAGGTGTCTCGGAGAGATACTGTGGAGGCGGGGTTTAGGATTCGATTTCGCCGTAGACAACAGATACCGGCTGCGTCTGATCAAAGTCGAGGGAGAGAAACTGGTCAATTTCCAATTCAGGAGGGCAGTTGGGAAAACAGGGGAAAAACGCTTTATTTGGAAAGAAAATTAAAGAGATGGCTAATAGGCATTTTATATTTAACTGACTGAGATGCAAAGGATGAGGATCCCTCGTTCTCAAATAGTTGATTAAGTGTAGTGAGGCTGACCTCCTGCAGCTGGCAGGATCAGAGCAGGGAGCAGAGAGTAGGTGATTGTTTAAAATGAGTGCATGGATCATAATGCAGAACGTGAACACTAATAGTGTGAACCCAGGGTGAGTAGGAGCTGGTAGCTGGAAACGTCTAAATGTCACAAGCGCAATGGTGGTAATGGAAAACATAATTATAATAATAGGAGAAGAGAGACCTTTGCAAACATGTCTGATTCACATTCATAGTAGTGGCTGGAAATATTGGTGTTTTTTTTCTCTGTATCATGCCCTAGAGTTGTTGTGCTGACTTTGTCATGTCTGCAGAAAACTTCATAAAAAAAGAATTAAAAAAAATCAAAAGCCTAGCGTTTGAAATCGTCTCGCTGTTGTTCAAACGTGTCCCAGGTCGGCGGACAGAAGCGGTTACCACTCGAACAAACTTTGTTCTCTGTGAAGAAGTGCAGAACAAACATGTTCTCTGGTTTTGGACCACAGGGAACGGTGACAGGGGAGCAGATTGGGGAAAAAATGTAAATGTGAGTTTTGGGAAAAGTATTTTTCAACCTTGATGAATGTCTTAAAAAATTGCAGCCAAGCAAGATGTTTGGATGAGAAGACTCGCCAGGGCCCGCAGCTCTGTTTTAAAATGATTTTCTGCTTCAGTGAGCACAGGTATTTTTACTGTCAAGCGGTAAATAATAAATAAACACTGAACCAAAATGAATTATGACATTTAACCTGTGGCGCTCCTGATAAGTCATTACGTGGAATCGCAGAAGCCGCCGCTGTGAGCGCCTGATGGTTAGTGTAATCAGAACATGATATAATAAGCATAATGTGCACATTATGTAGGAGGTTGAACATTTAATGGAGCAGCTGGGCATTTAATGACACTTTGATACAATTCATATAATTTTCCGATCATTACATTCAAAGGAACTCATCTTTGCTACTAAAGGGCAAATGTGATTGTAATGCATCACAGTGAGTCGGGTGATACAGCATCAGCCACTTTGCTAAAAGGAATAAGGGATGAGATAGTATATGAGTTTATGAGTCAGCTGACTCTCAGCCCTTAAATAATAAGGCATTTGTAATTCCTGCTGTTGCACATCAGCATGTTGGACCAACATCACTTGCAGTTGGGACCTTTCCCATCATGTCATTTCTTCTGCAACAGTGGAGCCTTTTAACATTTTGCACATGAGATGCTGCATATGAAAATAGTCTTGAGATTACATGAAAAAGTAATGGTAGCAAAATGTACATTAAGATGCATAAAGCAGTGAAGCCCCTTTTAGAGTGTTATATTGGACTGTTTGATTATTATTAGTGTCACATTCATGTGTAAGCAGCATTTTAATATATATGCTCAATAGAGAATTGATTTAAACAGCTTATAGACTTTTTATTCCGGCACAATATACCTCTCATGTATAACATTTTACACACAAGAGCTTTCAAATATTGCAACGTCATAATAATAGAATAGAATAAGGACTGATTCAGAGACTGGGGTGCATGTGTGTCTGAAATCTAAGCTTATGAATGTGGTGGTATAAAAAGTACATTTCTCTCTAAAATGATTTGCTGGTGTAAAGTGTAAAGTTTATAAAGTTGCCCAAAATAGAATTATTACAGCAAACGGAAAGTTGTTCAAAACTAGAGTGCAGAACTTGGGTAAATGTACTTCCTATATTTTGTTTTACTTGTATTACTTATATTTAAGCTTTAAATATAATTTACTGGCATGTCTGGTTGCGGAGAAATGAGACATCACTCCAAGTAAATAAACGAATAATTTCAATTTTAGTAAAAGTAATAATTACTTTATAATTTTATTTTTGTACATTCCCTCTTTTGATTGTTCTTTTTATTATTCTGCCTCATTGTGACTCACCTGAAACTGCACAAACTAATTCCATACACACTACCGTTCACTGGAGGCCCATTCAGATCCACTGTTATACAACTCAGCACATGTACACACTATAGATATGTAGTGTATACAGTGCAGCATATATAGTGCAAACTCAGTTCAAATTTCAACAGGCACACAACTGCACATTGATTGACTGTGAATAAGCTCATTATGTAAAGTTGCATAACCACCAGGCAGAGTCCCGCTTCATATGAGTTAGACAACACGTCAACATGGGGTTTTAATATAATATATGAATACAGTCATTCAGGTGTCATGGAAAAAAAGTGTCATTGTGTTTTTAGAATGTTGTCTTCATACATTAAAATTGTGATTAAATAATACAAATTTTTACATGTACATGACAAGGTGACATGATTTGGGCCTCAGGTGTCATTTGTTTGGCGAGGTGTGACAGGCCTCATGCTTATAGGTCATAAAAGAAAAACACTTTTAAATCCTAATCTTCTGATTTGTGTCATTTTATTGAAGAAATTAAACCAAACAGGAAGCTCCAGAAATGTCAAAAAGAAACTGAAACATCTGTGAAATGTCCCTTCATGATTGATCAAATAATAACACGCCAGCCATCAATCATTTGTGACACTTTCTTTTGCTCAAAGTGAAATAGTAAGTGTCGTGCCAACAGTCAGATTTCATGTTCCCACTACTGCACACTAACAATAATCTCATTTTAATCACCTTGTGAGTCACAATGCAGCTGGATGCAGACGTGTGTTAAAGCTGAGTTCAATTGGAACTCAGCCTGTGAGCTTTTATTTTTATTACCAAGCACATAAGCATCAACTCCAACCACATGCACTTTACTCAGGAAATGCCTACATAGATTTGTTTTGTAATCCGTAATAATTTCACATCATAAAACCTGAATCTAATATAAGCAGCTTGTTGTTTGGTGAGGTGTGACTGAGCTCGTATATGTTCCTATTTTTTTAATTAATAGACAACAAGCAGGAATTCAAAATAAAGTAATTGAGGCTAAATAAATCTTTTTTAATCAATATACATTTTCTCATTTTAATAGAGAGATGGATGTTGTGGATAAATGGATCCTACAGAAATGTACAAATTAATTTTCCATAACAAGCAGAACCAATGTTTCCACTTTGAGCTGATGATTGATCACACTGACCAGCGACAGACAGACCTTCAGTCGCTGCTGCAGTTTGTCAAGATAAACAGGATAAAGGAGACTGGATACAGACTCTCCTTTCTTTTTGTTCTTTTCACTTTTGTGGCCTACTTTCCGTAAAATATTGCTCCTTCATAACTACATAAATCAGTAGTATTGCTGCTGTTTATGACCATTCATCTGTGCAGGCGCAGGGGAATCTTCCTGTCACTGTGCGTAAAGACAAATCAGACACTGAGAGCAGTGGAAACTCTTCTTCAGCTCGTGTACTCGTGGATTATTCTTTTTTTGAGGGGGGGTGGCCTTCGTGTATTTCATTTTTTCCCCAACACACAAAAAAAAGAAAGAAAAAAAAGATCTTTGTGATTTTCCCCCTGCGCTTCTTCTCTCCGCCTTGTTCCGCGCCGGGGAGCTGCAGTGATGTCAGCCTGCCTGGGTCATTTGAAGGTCAGCAGCCTCGGAAGGGTTCATACAAAGTTCAGTCGCATATATTAGGCTATTCAATCTTTCATTCTCCGTGGCAAAACTAGTTGGAAATGAGCGGAGCTGGGGGACGGATATAAGCCATTCGTCATCGGGGGAGAAGAACATGTGCTTTTAAAAACGCGTCCGCGTTGTTTTTTTTTTCATATTCTCAAAGAGAGACCGTCCAGCGGAGGCGGTGTGTTACCGCCGCCTTCCCCCGTGCCAGGCAGCCGACAGCGGGGCGACTTGAGTGAGAACACGTCGGGATGTTGTTGTTATTATTATGATTATTATGATTATTATGGAAGAGTCGCTTTCTGACGCCCGTGGCGGCGCGCTGAGCGGACCCGGTGCCGCGGAGGATTTTTGTTTAAAGAAAATGAACATTTGAGAGGAAGCGGTGGAAGATTTGAGGTCCGAAATAATTCATGATTCCGGTGCGGGACGAATGAGAAGAAGAGGAGAGGAATCTGCTGTGCCAAGAAGAACCAGGCGAAGAGGAGGAAGAGGAGGAGGAGGAGGGGGGCTGAAGTAGCGGAGTTTGATGGAGTTGTGTGCGCTTATGCCGGTGATTTTTTCTCTCTCCCCCAATTCCTTGACGCACAAGACGAGCTGAGCGACGCGCCGCCAACATGTTCGACTGCATGGACGTGCTGGCCGTGAGTCCCGGGCAGATGTTGGATTTCTACTCGCCCAGCCCGTCCTCCTGCATGCTGCAGGAGAAGGCTCTGAAAGCCTGCATCAGCGGACTGGCGCACCGAGAGTGGCAGCACCGCCGGAGCGCACACTGTAGGTCCAACTTCTCCTCATCTGCTCCTGCTGCTGCTGCTGCTGTTGTTGTTGTTGTTGTTGTTGTTGTTGCTGCTGCTGCTGCTGCATGTGCCTCACTGTTAGGGCTGATGATGAGGAGGATGGTGGGCCAGCACGAGCTGAGTCCATCGTCCACACCACTCTTAGATAAGTTGGCCCTTGTGTGACAATGATGATGATGATGAAGTTGAACAGCACGTTGGCTCATTCCAAATGAGCCTGGGGTGTTTAAAAGTTTTAGGAGAACTCCTGGAGGCAGGGAAAGCATCACATGCTCATCTCAAATAAGCATCTAATACAGGGAGGGCATTTCATGGAGCAGCTGAGGTGTGCATGTCCTGGTGTTTGATTTAAAAATAGAAGTTTGCTTTTGCTGTCGGACTAAGTAGAAATCCCTGCGCAACCATCTCCCGGACTCTCATGTGATCGCTCCATTAGATCGTTGATAAATCGGCGGAACCAGCCCGGACCTGTCAGACGAGCCCGAGTGCCGCTCGGTGCGCATGCAGGAGGCTGGAGGAATGCGCAGAGTAAACACAGGCGGCGTCCACCACACCTCCTGCCCGGCGGAACATGACAGGGCGAGGGGCTGGTGAGGGGTGTGCGAGGGGCCGGACGAGCCGCGACCTGCGCTCTCTGACACTGATTGAGATAAACGACCATGCGGAGCCTGTCAGCGAGATTAGCGGGGTGCTGCTCGGAACGTGTCCAAATTCTTGCGTTTTGAGGTTTGGCTGACAGATGTGGACGGCTGCAAAAGTTTTTAGTCAAGTAGGGGAAGTGGGTGCTGCACCTGGTTCTCCACCTTGTTGGGGCAAAAAACCAGACAGAAATATGAATTAGAAAAAGTGCCATTAAGGTGACAAGTAATAATAATCTGTCCTCATACACCAAGAGGATAAAATGATGATAATTCTGATAAAAGCAGGAGATGCAGAATGGTATGGAGGCCAACATCCGATGTGATGCAACATTAAGATTCCTCAAACAAAGTGCACTAGAAAACCAGACTAAAGGTGACATTGATATTAACCTTAAATTTATTATAAATGATGTATCATCATCCCCGGATCTCCATCATCTTCATCCACTCACCATGAGCTCATGACACTTGTCACAGTTTGTTTTTTCACTGTCATCCTGCTGCTGCTGCTCTGTGATTCATCCCCATCTGATAACGACCGGCCTCCAGCTGTCATTCCTCAGGAAGTGTTTGCTCAAGGGCGCGCGGTCAAAAAAGAAAAGTGGCTCTCATCAGTGCAGGGACCACGTGAAAAGTTAGCTGCAGCAGCCACCTCTAACTTTGAGATTCTGCTGCTGCAAGTTTTAGGGGTTTGATCACGAGACAAATCTGTCACTTTCCCAGACAAGTGATTTTGCAGATTTCTTTTTCTGTGTAGTTTTCTTTCTAAAATGATGTGAAATAACTGCAAACAGTCCAAAGTCTATATTCAGGTATATTCAGTTTACTACTGTATATGATACAAAAATAGCAGCTAATTTATGATGAACTGATAATTAAAATTAGAGTTAATCATATTGTTGAGCTTTGAAACTGACAACTGAAAAGAAAACCGTGCAGTATGTTGATAAAAAAATCTGAAAATGTTTATAATTTTCAATCTAAAGTAGCTGATATTTCAACATTACAGAAGAAACTTTCATTTTATTAACATTTTATAAACATTCTACATTAGCATCCAGTTTGTTAGATGTTCCCACACGTTTTCAGACTGTTTGACTGGGCCGAAGGCTGAGCTTATTAAAAAACGGTCAAGTTTGGACAATTTCCTCAGAAAATTTTAACCAGACAATCAAAAGAAAGAAATCTTCAGTCATGAGGATATTTGCTATTCATTTATTCTGTAAAGTGTTTATTATTATAACCTGTAATTTTTCTATTTTTTACATGAAGGTCCAAATCTGGCCTCAGACATTTTCTTTTGTTTCTCTTGTCATAAAATAAAATTACTTCTGACCTAAAAGCCTTTTTTTTAGAACCAAGTAGAAACTTCCATTAAAATGTTCTTCATACAAACACTCAATATCCGCAGACTGGCTATTTTGCCATATAGTGCAGACTGAGAATACTTGAGCACTTAGGGATAATGCATAAAGGCCTATTATCCTGAAATTAGAAGAATATGGTAAATTTTTGTAATTTGTAATATTATTTTATGTTAAAGACTAAATTCCAAAAAGTCCATTCGGACTCGTCAGGTTCAAATATAATGAGCCGGAAGGTCTGTTCCTTTAAGCGGCCGTTCATTTTACTGAGGTCAAATCGAATCCCCCGACCCAACCCCCGAATTGAGGGTCAGCATTTTATTGTTCAGGAATAAAAATCTGGTGGAAAAATACTGAATTGTTTACGTATATTGGACTAAAAATAGAAACAAATAAAACCAAGTGACTGTGAAAATACTGCACCTTCTGACATAAGGGTCAGAAGGTAACTTTAAATGTAACTTTAAATGTAACTTTTAAATTTCATGAGATAAAGTCCCCAAAAATGAGCGTCTTTTCAGAACAGTTACGGCCCTGCTGCACCTGGTGCCATTGTCATTGTGAAGAACCTGCAGAGTCTGTTCCATTAAATTCATTAACTCATTTCAATTAGATTTTGATTACATGACTTAATTTGAATATTATATTTTCTCTAATGGCATTTAACATAATGATTGGTTTACACTGGGTCAACCGAACATAAAGTCGTTTTTCCATGACCCATGAAATGAAAGAAGCGGTGCACTGAGGTGCGTTGGATTTGCCATGCAATTAGACAATCAGTGCCCTTCAACACATCTGCTCAAACAGGCCTTTTAAGACGGACCCATGGAGCACTAAATGGATCAGAAGGAGATTCTGTTGATTTTCTTTCTTTCCTCACGACGAGCTCGTCCTCGCCCCGTAAAGCTGCACGTTGGCCTTTAGCGCTGTCAGACAGGACACCCCTGCCCTTTTCCTGTTTGAATAAGGCACTGTTTAAATTAGACTTTGATTTGAGAAAGCCTCTCCCAGGGTCATTGGAATGTTGGTTTATTAATTTATTTATTCAGGATAATGGAAACCTCCTGGGTGTTAATTAGCCGCACCGACAAAGAGCCGGCCATTAATGCACTTCCTCTTCCAGTTTAGATGTTAATTAAGAATGATCAAGGACCTCCTTTACACAGATAAAGTAGGCTTTGCAGCCGAGGAATCGCTGCAAACTGTATGATGCGCACGCCGTGCAAATATAAATTCATTTCACATTAAAAGCATCATAGTCATTTCACATGAATAAATGGAAAGGTGATTGTCTTCAAACACTGTTGCTATTGTAACTATTTAAAAAAATGCAGTGTGATGATGTACCACTGTGATATGTATTGGACAGTCGATGTGTGTTATGGGATAATTGGGGCCTTTTTGTCTTCAAGGCTTAAGCGCCTCTGATATGGACATGAAAGGCCATTAGCACAGCTTGAACACCAAGCTAATTTAGTGGGCATGTGAAATGAAAGGCGGATGGGGGGAAATAAAAAGCCGTGAACAACAGTGAAATGAAAGGAGAGCTCGCTGGTGCCAGGCATGTTTAATTGTCATGATTATAGGATGGTGTTAGGGTCCAACCAGGGTGACAGTGATACTGTGTATCAGCAGTGATACTGGCCTTTAGATAAATATCAAAAAACGCCACGGCAGACTAACCTGCTGTAGGCTTCTGTTTGACCTCGGCGGCAGGAAAAAAAAGCACATTTCCATGTTTTATTCATGCAGGTGAGAATTTCTCATGTCATAGTTGTAGCCTTTAGAAGCCCAGAAATATGTTTTTAAACTGGTTCCATTGAGAATTTTACTTTATATGCTGTTTCAGAGGCATACACACCAAACGTTACATTTTTATACTAGTGGCAGCAGCTTTAAAAAACAAGGCAATTCACAGTGCTTCACTAAATGTTTAGGCAAAAAGTAATAAAATAAAGAAAGGAAATATGAAAAGATACATATAGCTAGTTTGAAAATAAGAAATATACAAGATAAAAATTCTACATATGTATAATGGAATATAACATAAATAAATAAAAAATTACAACGAATTGTAAAATATGAATAAACAGCACTGGATTCAATTTAATAAGTAAGACGTAGAACTGTAAAGAAATGTAATAATCATTAAATAAATCATCAGACAGCATGATATAGCATGAGCAGCTTTGAGGATCTTATTAATGTACAGTAACAGTCTTCACAGTTACACCAACAGCTTACAGTGCTTGACTGAGAGGAAGAGAGCTGGACTCATGTAATCCACTTTGTCTGATTTTAAGACTAGTTAAAAAAACCTAACAAAAAGCATTACAGTCACAACTACTATATTAAAAGCATGGACATATTTCTCGAAATCCTCTTGAAACCAAAACACTTACATTTGTCTATTTTTAAAGGTTATGGCTGTAGCGGCACTTTCAGGAGTTTAGTACCTAACTGTATGGAACGTCTAGAAATAACCTCAAACTCCACAGGTTTATATTCTTACTGCAGGTCCATGTCAAATGTTATTTTTTGTTCTAGCTGCAGTTTAGACTTTTTACCTTCTTTTGATGGCTGCATTTGTCTTTTCAGGCTCGTTTTTCTGCCGTCGTGAAAGTAAGCAATCCCTTTTTAACACCGGCAGGAGTATCAGCAGAATTCACGAGTTCAGTCTAAACACATGAGCCCACAAAAGCAAATATCAAACAAGTGCTGTACAATGTTTGTGTGCTTTTTTCCCTGATATTTATTTTAGAGCCTGAGGAAGTGTTTGAAATACTGTCCAGGATTTCTCTCTCTGTGGGGACCGTGTGTACAGGAGAGATTAATGAGGCATTAGCACCTTTGAATTGTATGCAATTTCACTTGAGAAATGTGGGCTCTGCAGATTATTTAAAATGTATATTTGTAGTTTATTTGTGTCCTGCTGGGTCGTATGGGAGTGGGAGTTTGTAGTTAGTGACTTATATCGAACAACATGACCTGCTGTCATGAGACTTCTCGCTTGTTTTTAGCCTGAAAATAACTCACAGTTCTATGTGAACTTTTACATGTGTCCAATGAGTCCCTCAGCTGAAACGTTATGAGGCCACACCCACCCCGGAGCACCCAGCACTTCTTTTGACTGTTTTCTAACAGAGCCAGCATCAGAACCCAGTTACATCTAAAATTGCTGGCAGGGGGAGAATACAGTCATACCTGCTCTGTGCTTTTAAGGCCACGAATTCCTGAGGATCAAAAAGGAAGCCTCTTGCATTTGAACAGCCTCATTCCTTTTCCTTCCCTGAGCTTTCTTTCCATCGCCTGCTTTTATGGCCGTCTTAGCTCCTCGGCTGGTTTTTATGAAAGCTTTGAAGTGGCTTGCACCTGTTGTGTTCGAGTGTGTAAAGTCGGAGAGAGCTACCCTTCAACGTGCCGTTTGACCTCAGCGCCGCAGTCCCTCCCAGGGGTTACTGTGAGGTCACAGAGGGGGTCCAAAGGACAGCTCAGTGGTGGGTTTTGGTCAAACGACTTCCTGGGAGAGTCTAAACCAAAACACAACTCATATGATAATAATTTATCAGCACATAATATCCAGAAGTAAAATCAAGTTTGGGGGCTTTGTTCTATAAAGTGTAGAATAGATTTTGAAGCCCTGATGAAAAGCAGTCTTCCCATCATTCTCCTTTTCCCCAGAAGACCCAAAGTCAAATGACTGTTGGTTATTGTTTTCTTTTCCCCTTGAGTGTTTAAAGCTCCTCTAAATATCCCTCTCCATAAAACACATTGGAGGGCAGTGCAAAGCTGCTTCTAATTTGGTGTACTTTGAGTGAACTTTGACTATTTCCTCTGACTGGGCCTGCTGTATGCGAGCAATGCGCTCGGCACTCCTGCAGAGAAAAATCTGGAGGAAAAACACTTCCAGACTGGATGGAGCGTCAGCTGAGTGGAGGGAGAAGAAGAGGAGGAGGAGAAGGAGAAGGAGAAGGAGGAGGAGGAGGAGGAGGAGGACTGAATTCACTGACTGCTATTCCTATTCCTCTAATCCTCTTAGGCTATGCCCACCGCTCCACACCCAAATCACCACAGCTTTCTCCTTAACGCAAACCAAATACACAAATAAGAGCTTCAGGAAATGCTTCCCTTTCTCTTCTACCCCCTCCTGGTTTTGCTCTCTTTCTCTCCTCCTTCCTGTTTCTATAATTTGTCAGGTTTAATTCAATCACTGCGATTTATGGCTCTAGTGTTGAATTGATTTTTTTAAATTTAAATTTAAATTAAGCATTTAGATTTAAAGTGCACCTTTCCCTCCATTATTTGCAGCAGAAACAGCTCTGTCCTAATTTCCTTTGTGATATCGAGTTGAATTGCCTGTGTGCTGCGACAGACTTCGCTTCAGGTTCTTTACCATCTGCCGTGTGGTCGTGTGGACCATGTCATCGTACATGTCACTGGTTTTCAGAATGGGGAAACTGGATATGAGGATATTCTTATATTTAGACAATGCTGCAGGTCTGCAGATTATTTCTACATTATTTAACAAATAATCTCAAATCCCGATGCAGTTTTTTTTGGGCTTGAACAGTGTTAGTGCTTGGGTGGTGCCTTCATTTTTGAGTGTCACTATGAACAGATGATGTGAAACATCATGAAAATATTCAAGCGTCAATGTTCCAAAGCTTCATTCAAATTCCAAAGAAAGAGAGAAAGAAAAATCTCATTCACACCTTTAGTGGGGGTGGTTTCTATGTGCAGGTTTTGAGATCGCCTCCAGCGACATCTCTTTCCACAGGCGATGCTCCCAGTATGATCCACAGACCTCACTGTGGACAGTCTCCAGGGGGACGGTTTCTTTCGTAGACAGGAGGTTCTGAAAATTGAAAGGGAGAATTTTTTTCCCTGAATTTTGATAAAATAAATCTTTAAAGGATTTATTATTTGAACGTCATTTAAATGTAGTTTAAATCAATATTTTTTATTTCAATGTGTAATGTTAAATGTTTCACAAACCTGTACAGAATAATCTGCAAATCTGCAGACAAGATCATGTCTGAACTGATTTCAATTACATTAATACTAAGGTTACAGAGGCGCAGCTTAAGATAACAAAAGAGCGAATGTAAAGCTGCATATTTCTCTTTGACTTGTGTAATGTAAAATGTTTTTTTTTAATTCTAAAAATAACTCTGTACTCCTCCTTAACATTTTTGTATGTTTTAGCCTCTTTTGAGTTCATTGTTTCCATGGATGCATGAAGCCAGTTTGTGTGACAGTAAAGCTCATCTCACAACCAGTGACAGTCTGATGTCCCTGCAACAGTTTGTGCCAAATCAGTAACTCAGAATAAAAAAACTGAAACTGGAAGATGAAATAGTCACTAATTTAAGTTCATTTATAAAAAGACTGACTCTTCAGTTAACTTTGCTTTGACCGACTATATTTACCTTAGCTGTGTTCTCTCGATCTTTCAGGGTATACCAACTTTCATTATTATTAATTATCATGTTAACTCCTAAACTAACAAAAGAACAAAAATAAGACCCAGATCTAAATTATCTTCAAACTTGGTCAACGTCACAAGTAATGGCACATGATTGACATTAAAAATGAAACCAAGAGATTGCAATTGCCCCCTGGTGGCTTGCTGCAGTGTAGGCCATAAATCATGCCTCCTCACTGTTAGTGGATAAGACATAAACTAAACTAAAAAGCCAAGTACATTTTCCCCAGAGATGGTTTCTGTCATTTTAGGTATAGTTGTTGTCACACTGATGTGTGTTCGAGTGATCATTCCACTAAGTTTGTTTTTAATTAGTTATTTGATGTTGTACAAATAAATGGACTAAAGCGTCATGATTGACAGCTGAGACTGACTCTCAATTGGCCACTTGGATGGGCTGGTGGGGACTTAGCTCCACCCCTGATAACCATTGCAAAGACTCTGGCTGCAAATGACATCACCAGCACAAGATGGCAGCTCCCATATCCGGGATTTTGGCTTCAATTCTTCTTCTTACAGGTTCTCCATGTTTACATAAAGTCATTGATAAATTAAATTAAAATAAATTAAGTCACACCAGTCCCATGCAGAGACATGAGATTATCATGTCATATTTTCAGTCATTACAAATTAAACTTTTAGGGTAAAGTTTATCAGTCAGTGTGCACTTTCATCAGCTGTGTTTCTCTGAGCTCATCCCTCTTACTGACTGATACTTGACAAAAGACAGTATCAGTAGCTGTTGCGTATCAGTGCTGTTGTCAGTGGGCTCGGTCCCAGTGGACAGACCAATCAGTGGCGCTGTTTTCTTTAGACTTTCCCCTCATTCAGCCTGCAGCCTCCAGCAGGGAGTGTGTGCTTTCCTGTTTGACCCTTCTGGCAGGTTCAGCCAGAGGCTAAGGGTTCAGCCACCATGGCAGCCACACATTTTTCTCTGCCTGCTCTTAAGCCAGAACCCGCCGTGCGCGCTTGTCTGTCACCAGCCTTTATTCCTATAATGGAGCTTTCTGTGTATGTTAACATGCAGCGAAGTCGACTCAAAGTTTAATCATGCAGAAAATGGAAAAAGGCTCCTCTGCACCTGATAGGGCCCATATACCACTATACAGGTACTCTGTGAAGCCCCCCCCCCAAACCCACACACACTCCGAGGTATAATACGTCTATGTTTATGTGTCCCATCTGTTTGCATGTGGTCACACTGCCTTCCAGATGCAGCCATGAGTTTCAAATCGGCACAGGGTTGAATTGTTGGCTCTGCCCCTCCTCAGTGTATTACAAATACTACAGAGGCATATCCTTAGCAAAATAATTTTTCATGTAGATATATGCTTCAGTGTTCTACATAACATGGGGAAGGCAAATATACAGTTTTTGTGCTCCAGTAGTCATACATCCTCATCATCATCTCACGTCCCTTGTTTCACTTATTATATGTTTGATGTGGGAGGTTATATGATATTGCTTTTCTTTGTGGAAAAGGGACAAGTGGATGAATGGAGCTTGTGAGGAAAAGGAGCCATTTTTATTCTTTTCAAGCGACCATAACCACAGTGAACTGTGAACTGAGTGATTGTGAAATGAGACAATGAAAGCTTGCTGCAGTTAAACACAGCAATGTGAATAAAATGTGGGGGGGTGGGAAGACAAGATTATGATTACAATAAAAAATGAATAAAGCGTAGGTTACACAAAGGAGAAATGGTCAAAACTGTCAGGCAGGGTGCTCTAAAGCTGAGGGATCTACAAAGGAAGAGGAGTTCACTTTTTGTTATATGACAATCGGCTAGGGCGACCAGAGGTTTATATACTTAAACATAGAATTGTAAAAAAACAGGCCGTAAAGAGGCAAGGACGAGTATAATTATCTCCTAACCTGTGATCTGTTTTACAATGGTATACATTTTTTTCCCTATGTCTTTATCAGAATTGCAATTGAATGCTACTGCAAATGAAACTTAAGAGTAACCTTCTCAGTATATGTCACATCCATCTATCCATTAGCTGTACCTGCTTATCCTTGAGGGCTGTGGTGCAAATGGAGCCTGCTGATACTGGGCGAGAGGCATAGTGCACCCATGGAAATGTTGCCAGTCAATCACGGTGTTGACGATGCCTGTGTAGTTTATACGGTTCTCCTGCAATGCTAAATAGCACCACAATGTGGTGCTTCCTTCTCTTTTGTTGAGCTAGGGTTAGGGGGTTTTATTCACAAGTGTACTGCTTTGATGGAGATATCATCAGTAATGAGTTGCTCTTGGTTCTGCTGCTCATGTATATCTAGCAATTATTGAGCCTTGGAGACCTGGTACTGTATGATCAGTGTTAAATTCTGTAATACAAAGAACCAGTGTGGAATCCCCCCATTCCCTTGTCTGTCAATTGAGCTAACCAGCTATTCTAGCTCTCCACTTAAGGCTGAACGTGAGATACGGGTGGAGCCCACTGTTCGTACTCTACTTTCATTTCGTCCATATTTGTGAACATCTTTCGGGAACTTATGGATACGGACAAAACAGATGGAATGGAGCAGTACCACCCGAAATAATGAGGGGCAGTGTAGCCAAAAGCGAGATGACCCTAGGTTCATGAGGAAGAAATTTCAACAATGTGGCCACTTTTTCCACTATCTCAAGAGGTGCATTATCTTAACCTCCTCCACCATCACCATGCTTGTCGTTGTCAGAACCTCTCAACTTTGCAATGCCTTCAATTGGATGTATTGCTTTACAACCAAGCCAATGTAAAGTACTCATTGTTTCAACGGACGTGTCTCTTTCTGTATGTAAGGGCAGTGTAAATGAGCATCTACACCACACATTCTAATTGGCATCTTTGTCTGAACCCTTCTTCAGCAAACTGATCGGGAGTACAGACTGAGGACGTGTATGTGCAGCAGCTTTATTAGAGGAGTCTACATCACATTTCAGGCATAAGCTTGTTGAAGCTAATTCCCCAGTAAGGGTTCAAAGTTTGTATACTGCATTAAGATCATTGGGGCATATTCTCTTTGTGTGCCTGCAATGGTGGATAATTGTACTGTGTATCCTTAATACCATATCGAAGACCCATTCAAAATCTGAAAAAAACCAAGCATCACCAGTTCAGTATCTTGTCTAAGAACACTTAGACTGAAGGAGCAGGGGATTGAACCTTTGCTACTGTTCAGACAATACACTAGTGCATATTTGAGGTGTATTTGTGACTTAAAGTATCAATACATAATTACATCCCATCCAGACATGCAGACTTACACTGGTGACTAACATGGGTATGGGATCTCTCAAGAGATGTTGTATTTCTTACAAAACTTACGGAAACTAAAGTACAGGAGCTAAAGGCAGAAGTTGCATGACTGCAGGAGAGTCTACATGACCTGAACCCTACTGTAGCATATTCAGACACTAGGATCAAACAAACAACAGTTTGCTCCCCATAAACCTCATATGCAACTGCTGTGACCAAGGTGCAACCCCCTTCTCTACATACAAAATCCTACACCAGAGCTCAAGCCTGACACTCCGGCTCTGTCCTGCATCCTTGTTTACCCAAACTTAGCAACAAACCAAGGGTGATCACGGCTGCATTGCATCATGCTATACTGGAGTCCTCAGATGCTGAATGAACTGCCATTAATTTCCTTAAAAAAAGAGCGTAGCAAATGGTTTTCAGCACTCAGTTCACACGTTGAACACAAATCTGCCAGATTTTCAGAAAAGGGTTTTTCCATCTGACAGCAAAGAATTTGTCCTGAGAGGCATCATTTGCTGTGTCCATGCACCTGATTAACATATGCTGAGTGAATTTAACAAGTTAGAGAGATCAGTGCCAAAGCAGGAACAAATTGAACGGTTTAGAGGATTTTGTTGGGCCGCTTGCTAATCTTTGTCAAATATTTCTCCAAGTGGATCGGTGTATGTGTACTGAGAGAAGCCTCTATTTCCGGTTGCAGCCAGCAGGTTTGTCAGCGAGATACTTGCTAGACATTTGCCCCTCATGTCAGACAGGGGCTCAGGGCTGTTGAGTGAGTTGTTAGTGCGTGTTATTTCAGTCTCACCACTGCACCACCCATAAACAAATGCAACAGAGCAAGTGAACAGGACACAATTTGTGTCTGTGTTGGGGACAAGTGCACGACACGGGGGAAGGTCTGTCACCCAGATCTACTTTGCGAAAGCACAGGCCTCAGCCTTTTATGATTCGGAACTGGAATATTCTCTCGACCTCATTAAACTTGCCTGTGATGACATGGATGACAGGCGCGCCATAGACAAAAACAGTACTTTGACATGAGACATTCACACCTATGAGATTGATGATCTTGTTAGAGTTAAGTCTCAAACTTAAATTTTGAGTTTAGAGTTTAATTAAACTCTACACTAAACTAAATACCCCTCTTTACAGGGCCACTTTGTGTCAGTCAGCAGCTAAGGAATGTCGACCAATGGCTGACTGAATGGGATCCTGTGAACTTGTGAACTTACAACCTTTTCACACTTGGGACATCTTCAATAAGTGCCTGTTCCTTTGGACAATTACTAAAATACTCCCCAGTCTGACGACCAGACTGACAACCCTGTTGAAGAAACAGGACATATGAAGAGACACTGGTCCTATACAGGACTGACCTTAGCTCAGGTTATACAGTAGGCCTACCTTATGAACTAAGACCAAGACTTATAGAATTACGTAGGTGGACACTCTATTACCATTACCAATGGACTTGACTTGAAATAGGCAGTTGAGACTTGTAATGTCAAGTATGCATGAGAAAACTGAAGCATCACAAAGCAGATTTGGCGTGAACACTGCTTATTTCTACTAACACAGGTTGGTTGACAAAAATCTATTTTCTGTTGGAAAGTGCTTAAATGCCTAAATATGTTTTTATATCATTGCATACTGTGTGTGCCAATATATCTACCCCTCATATAAAGGCAGGTATGTTCCTTCTGCATTCACGTAGTCACTGAGGGCAGTCTGGCAGTAGTAAGGCCATAATGGCAATGGTTCTAAGTTAATGCTATGTGTACATATAAAAACATATTAAAAATTAAATAAATCAGCCTAAGGTGTCTCCACAAATATGTTGTAAAGTTTTTTTCTGTTTTGGGAAATGGAAATAAATATACACATTAAAGTTTGTTTCCTTACAGACAAAGTGAGAATGTAAATTTCAGTTGGTAAAAAGCATTTTGAGGCACAGTAGGAGGTGTTTTCTTGATGTGTTCGGATTAAATTATAATATTTAGAACTTGTTACATAAGACCTAGTTATATTTGTGCAAAGATGCACCCCTTTGCTTTTCCTATTCAAGGGCTTTGGCTTAGATCCGAGACCCCTGGCTTTTCTCCAGTATGGTGTCTCTCCATACATCTGCTTTACATGCAAGCTGCTTCTTACTTCACTTTGCCAACAACAGAGGGGAAGCACTTGGTGCATTTGGAGCAATGAGATGACAAATGTCTATCTCTCTTTCCTATGAAACCAGCTCACACTGCAGTTGTGGAGGAAATAACATGGCTGACTTCTCCTTCTCTTAAGATGAACACCACTTGGAATTCCGACCAGCAAACTTTTCTAAATCCTAACACAGCACCATTATGTCAACTTTATGCAAGTCTGCTTAAAGATTTTGCAGAACTTTTAAGTATTTGATGCTGTCACTGTTTCATAACCAGTCACAGTGACTTCTCCTTGGTGCCCAAACCTCTCCACAAACTCAGATAAGAGCGAGAATCGATAAATCATCTCATTTTAATTAACCTTGCTGGTCGTCTCGATTTCTCATCCCTGTTTACAGAGGTAACATTTATCCTCATACACGGCGCTGTATGGGCCGTGGACTTGTTAAGTCTTCCCTCGAGTCACTGAAGTTACCGAATGTAAAGCTGCAAATTCAACGTGTGCAAAAAGTCACACAGGGAAAATGAGGCCGATTATTAGATTACACCTGCAGGTAATTCCATAGAAGGACGAGGGTCCAGTAATTATAAGAGCTTGTCCCCCACCATCAGTAATTGAGTTTACTGTGATGAAGTACGGAAGAATGTAATCTAATTAGCAAAGACTGCTCTCCATTTTCTATGTAAATTGTGTTGTGTTCATGAGGGCAGCACCTGCGTCTCAGCATAGCTTCAAAGTCTGGTACAGTTTCAACGTGTTCTGATCTGCGACTCGCTAGCGTGAATGTGGAAGTATTCTTAGTACTTTGGTGTCTGAAAACCAAAAATTACCAGTACACCTTACACAAACACTAGTGTTTAATTTATTCCTCAACTTCTTTTAGATGAGACTGCTTTTAACCAAATATAATATATATCTTGTCTGCATGGCCTTCCCCTCTTCCTCCATGTCTTTGCCAAAACGTTTTCTGGCAAAGACCGAAAGCCAATCATGTAAATCGATAGTTCGTCGATGACAAATGTTATGTGTACCATACTGAGCATCTTAAATATATATATATGTATATTTAGTCATAAACTAAAGTATTACAAAGTAAAATTTTATCTTTAAGACAACACATTTTCAAATATCAAGGCAATCCATACATTATTTGCTTAGATTCCCATCCATCCATCCATCCATCCATCCCTTATCTGTGTCAATTGAACTTTTGAGAGTGGGGGGCTGGAGCCCCTCACAGCTGACGCTGGGAGAAGATGTGGGTTAAACCCTGGATAGGCAGCCTAATTGCTTAGAGTTTTCCAGGACAAAAGTGTTGAATCGACCAACAGACTTACCAAACCACAGGTTGTCATCATCCACAGAGAGGCTGGTGGAAGCATGGATGATTCATCCCGCTTCAGAATGATGATGTGAACTCCGTCGGGAGTGTAGTAGGAAACACATTTTGTTGTTTGTTCGTTGCTCACAGCACAGTCAACCAACTGCCTCAAACCAAAAAGTCACTGAGGCAAAGTATTCAGGCCAGCAACAAATTCTCTTTTTGTGGCGAGGCAGTTTTTTTTATGTCATGTTTGCTTTGTCTTTTTTTTCCAGTTCCTGATGTCTAAATGAATCATTCACTCATTTGAAACCAAGCTTCTTC
The DNA here is from genome assembly GCF_009819705.1 of Hippoglossus hippoglossus. Lineage (NCBI taxonomy): Eukaryota > Metazoa > Chordata > Actinopteri > Pleuronectiformes > Pleuronectidae > Hippoglossus > Hippoglossus hippoglossus. The sequence continues at coordinate 19,733,384 of NC_047161.1, forward strand.
ATCTTCCTCTTCCTGCTTGCATTTCTTGCAGCCATTGAAACACAGAGCACCAGTTCTGAGGAGCTCGTCCCCAGCCCACCATCCCCGCTGCCCCCTCCCAGAGTCTACAAGCCTTGCTTCGTCTGCCAGGACAAGTCCTCTGGATACCACTATGGAGTCAGCGCTTGTGAGGGCTGCAAGGTAGTACTCCCATACCTCTTCAGATGAAATGGCATGCTGAGTTGTCTCTGTGATGCTCATTCAGAGTGTTTTTTATTGAACACTCAAGTGGTTTTTCACACAACTGCCTCTTGAGAAAGCAGTGAAGTGAAATATAGAGCTCTAGTTTCTATGTAATCTTTTCATTCAAATTGGGGATTGTTTTCTGTGCTGTTAATCTGAAACTGATCTGATTAATATTTGACCCTGTCTGAACATTGTATGAAGTTTTTTTTTATTTTGGAAAGAATGAAAGTAAATTATTAACCCATTGAGTAAAATGTATGTTTTTAGACTTTTGTAAATATAGTCTGAAGACCATTGAAGACGAGTATAAAAACACATATATCCACTTCATGTCCCAGGACTCAGGACTTGCTTTCGAAAGGCATCATTGCCCCTGTTTTGGCCTTGTCTTTTGAAATTTGGCTCAGTAGTCTGCACAGTTTCCCCACTGCAGGAAAATCCTAAATGGCCTTTCTGTGTTGGGTTTCCATGTTCTTCCCATTCATGCGTGGTCTATTCTCAAAAGACATGCCAGTTAGCAGGACTGGTGACCAATAAACAGTCATTCCTGATGCTAGCTTATTGTAGATATGACATTTCATCATATGAAAAAGCAAGTAAGTGGACCTTGAGTTCCTTACTTACTATTTTTAAGATCAACAATGCACTTTATGCTTAACCTTTGCATAAAAAGGGGTGTGGATGAATTTATGATATATGTCAAAAATAGCCATTAAGATATACAGTATATTGAGAGAACTGGATCTGCTGATGGTGACAAAACCTGTAATTGGACCAAACAAAGAACCATTGTTCAATTGTAAAATGTCATTCTGAAAAACCGTCTTACATAATTCTGGTTTATGTGTACTGGATATACAAAAACACCTTATTCATTTATATTTTTGGCAAGTCATAAATTCATCAATACTGAATGCATCTGTAAAATGACAGCAAACATACATGGAGTAACTCCACATCATTAATAAACTGGTTCATGGTTGGGTTCAGACTCTCACAGCTCTTGGCTAATGTTTGGGAAAGATTGGCTCAATACAGAAAAAGTCAACAGTGATTTCAGACACAAGCAAAACATATTGTGTTACGATGGCAATGTTCAAAAATGAGTTGTCGTGCTATTAGCTCTGACAACTGCACATGCAAGTCTCTTTGGTTAACCATTAAAGATGAACCACAGACTAAATTCCATATACCTCACTTGTGTGTGGTCAGCCACAGAAGACCTGTAGGATTAGGAGTAAAAGTCAAACTGAGAAAACGTGGTGTTACTCCGGCTGCACTGCTCTTTCCAGACATGACAGTGTCTCTGCTCAGTCTCAGTCTGCCAGCCCCAAATGCTCCACTTTTAGAAATTCCTCCCAACATCTGCCCTGCCAGCATTTCTTCTGTCTTCTGTCTTTCCTTGAGCTCTTTCAGCAGCTGTTGCTAGGCAACCGCTCACGCCCGTATGCACATACTGTAGTATATATAAACAATATTGAGTAGGCTCGTCAGAGAATAGGCCGCTGAGTATGGATTTGAAAGCATTACTGGAGCATTGCGTTGGAACACTTTATATGTAAAACTGTGCTGAGCACTAAACAGTAAATATTGGATCTATGTCGTCAGTGGGAGTAGTAATGGATTACATTTTTGGGAGAATACCACATGTACAGTAAACCTCACAGACATCCTGTATAATTCCTTTCTGGGCTATGCGTTTTTTTCCCCCCATGTAGCCACGCTGCGGTGTGATGTCCTCTCTCCTCCCCACCTCTGTAATTGCAGCAGTGGTATGCCAGGAATCCTTTGGAGTTTTTGGCCCCAGAGGGAGGTGGTGATCAGTTCACTCACCACAGACTCTGGGTCAAACTAAGTTGTCTGTGGTCTCCCATGCCGTTTATGTGCCAATATCATGTGCCTCATCATAAAGGCCTGTCATGACCGCTGACCTCTCTGCTCTGGTGTGTGATTAAGCCCTCTTAATATTAAAACACTGGAATTTATCTGTACTGCTAAAAATAAAGAGTGCAGTGTGTCCCCAGCAGCTTAGTTTATACAAATGAGTGAAACATCATCATCACATGACCGTGGGTCTGAGCACATGGAGCCCAGATTATGATTCCCTAATGACAGGGGGTGAATGAAGTGAAATTTAAAGTCTAAGTGCTGCTGAGATTACGAACAATATGAGTTTCAATGGCCCTGACTCAAGCAGCAGACTATATAAACATACATATATATATATATATATATATATATATCTATATTGATATAGATATAGATATAGATATAGATATATATATTGATATAGATATGTGTGTATGTGTGTGTTTGTAAAATAACCTTTCTACTCGCTCTCTCTCTCTCCCTCTCTCTCTCTCTGTATTGTATTCCGTCTCCATGGTGCATGCATTGTTGTGCGTAGTGCGCCGGGAAAGCCCCATCTATTGGATAGATGCAGTCAAGCATACTCTACAGCTGTAGCTTTTAGCCTTTTACTGCCCAGTGAATGAGCCAATTAGAGACACAAATAGACTCAAAGACAGACAGGGAGTGAGAGTGTGTGTGTGTGTGTGTGTGTGTGTGTGTGTGTGTGTGTATGTATGGGCTGGTCACATGCATGCACATATGCTGCAGTATAATACATTTCACGGTGCACAGACGGCCAGTCCCAGCTCTGTGAAGAATTGCTCAACTAATAAGTGCCCCTACATTTGTTGTTTTTTGTTGCCGTTAACTAACTACGTAACTTCAAATTAATGGCAACATGTTTCTTTTAAGTGCAGTGCCCCAGTAATGGAGATCAATGCCAGTAAATATGTTTTCATTAATGAATCAAACGGTAACAGTAACTGAAGACATTTTACAAATATACTTTAATTTTAGCTTTACTTCTCTCTTCTGTCCATGCTGTTTTGCAAAACTATGTTAACATCTGACTCTTGCTAATTCTTACTAGTAGTTTGTTTGGATGTTGTGTTTTTTTTAGAATTTATTTGCCACATTTTTTCTTCATTGATAGGAAAGAATATGTGTGATGCCATCATCACACAGCTGCTGCAGGACATCATGTTTTACGATTGGTCAATCAAAATCAGCTAGAAGGAGCCTTTCACAGACACTTTGTGTTTATTTGCCGATTTACACAGATATGAAAACAATTTTTTACAGAATAAGCAAAGCAGAAATGCATTTTTGTTCAGATAAAACTTACATGAAAAAAAAGTACGTTTAATTTCTACATTCAAATTCTGTGCATTTAGTTGTATTTTCTTTTTAATTACAGTTATTCATAATTAGGTTTATAATTAACATATTATCACTTACCCCTCTTTTAAGGGATTGAACATTCTTGATGGTGCGGGACCTCAATCCATTCCCAGGTTGCAGGCCGGAGGATTGAGGAGAGCAGAGAGGAGGAACCATTAGCAGAATGTAAAACACCCAGGGAGTGGAAGCCAGGGCTTTTTCACAGAAGATCTTTTGACGTGTGACAGTAGAACAGGTGTAAATATTAAAATTAATTCTGCTCCAGTGTCAGTTTCTCGATATGGTCCCTGCTGGTTCACTGTCACATCAATTCTGTAATCACTAAAGTCCTTTCTCAAGCAGGAAAAGGAATGAAACAACACAGCTCCTCGCAGGCTAATATCCTATGATTTACTGTGTTTGCTGTGATCTCTGGGGTTTGGATCAGACAAAACAAACATCATTTTACAGTTGAGTTACATTTATTTTGTCTCTAGTTCATAGATGTTATATGATCTTTTAAAGACCAAATAATTATTAGGTCAATAGCTCAATTTGTATGCCTCCACACCATCGACAGCCGTCAGAGGAGGCATAATTTTATTCGTCAAAGGTCACTTTGACCTCACATACCTTTTTTTTAAATTAGGCAAAAATATTTATTTATTATTTATTTATCTATTTTTAATCATATATAAAATTCCAATTAGGATATTTTTTAAACAAAATCTCTAATTGAAGTAAAACAATGAAGTGTTTGTATTTTATATCCAAAAGGTTTAAGGTCAATTTTACTTTGACTTCACTCTTCTTGCCATTATTCAACACCATTGAAAAAATGTTTCCTGCAACTTAACTATTTGGCAGTATCATACAGCCACAAGAAAGTCATTCTAGTCTCTCAATAACTCATAAATAAATATAATGTTTTAATCTAATAAATGATTTTCAGTTTGTGAGGTAAAACCTTCATATTTAAGAAGCTGGACCAGACAGAGTTTGGTATTTTTCAATTAAGATTATTTTCCAGCATGAGAGTAAACCTATGAACAGCAGAAAGCAGCATTACAAGGTGCAAGTTGTGCTCTGATCAGAGTTTGATTGCATTAATGCCTGAGTAGCTGTGTGATCCAGTAGCAGACTCCCTGTGTGGACAGGGCTGATTTGAATTGTTAAAAAAACTGTGCCAGCATATGGGCGTCCAGAAGTACATGCATATGCAACAGATGACAGTTTTTTATCTGCGTTGACCCAAAGTCAAGAAATCCTCCAAAGTCAAGGCAGCCTTCACATCCAGTCACCCCTGCACTTCCTGCCCGTCTGACATGTTTGACAGCGTCCTTCTGAAAACCCCTCAAAATGTCACAGGTGCTGTGGGACCACTTTAAAGATGCCAGAAGGAATCTGATATAAATGCATGTTGCTGTGCTGATGTCTGCTCTCTTTGCTGTAACTAACACCTTAGGGGGAAAATGCTCTATATAAGTAGCCTTCTAGACTCCATCGTGTTAAATTTGGCTTTCCAAGCATGAGGAAGTGCTGGCTCTCAGATTTCTGTCCGCTTGTAAAGCCTCGCATTTTGGCATCACTTAAATGTGTCTCTGCTAATCAAATACACCACAGTTCTCAGAGGAGAGGAAATTTAAAGGGTGAGTTCAGCCAGATTACAAAAACATCAAATTCAATATTTTCCAGTTCAACTTCTCCCAGTATCCCCGTCCACAGAACACACTCTTTCAACAGATTTCACAGGGACTATTTCCTCACTAGAAAGTTGTTCTGATGAAAACACAGCAAGGCCTTTTGAATATTTTAAAGCCCCTTTTGGACATACATCTTGTTAAACATATTTACTGGCAGTTTTACATGTTTTTACATGTCTCATATCTGAGACTCACAGGGAGTTTCTTGCCATTTTCCCCCTATTTAACTGTTTTATCTAAAATGGAAAAAAGGACTCCCACATAAAGATGTGGGGTACAGTTTGAATTATTTAGCTTAGTTTCTGAGAATTTATGGTCCTTAATCTTGGCTTGGCGAGAGTGTGTAACTACTATAATACCCATGAGCCTCGGGGGCCGTTACTATCGAGAAGAAGCCAGTCAGAGCCACAGATCAGAGCGGTAGCGTATTGAAATCACAGCATTGAATTCACCCCGATTGACCATGATAGTAAAAGTCAAATCATTTAACCTGTAGATCAATAGTGTAACATTCAGCTTTAACCCACAGTTAGCTGAGCTCATGACAGAGTTGTGCTTGTGGTGATTAAGTGTTTCTTGACAAAATGAAACCACGGAGTTGCAGTCTATGTGACATGCGGTAACATTTAAGACATTTAAAAATGTGATTTCTTCAAATGAAGCTGTTAATGTTATGCAGTGATGATTCAGCCAGGGAGAGTTTCATTGTAATCCAGGGTGTAGAAGTAGTGAAGCACTGTCTCAAGCCATTGGACAGCAGCATGACTACTGTCCAATTTCAAAGGATAAATGCGGCCGAAAAAAGCTTCCTTCCATCCCTGAGCAACGAAGGATCCAAAGGGTGTTTCCTTCTCTTTATCATTCTGTAGATTAAATAAAGAATATAATTGCCATTTTGCCCAGTCTAAACTCAATAATTCACAGTGGCAAAAAGATGTGTTTTTAGAAAATTTAAAACTAAAATATCTATTAAACTCTCTATAGATTTTGGATACTGAATTGATTGAACAGTTTAGGAAGGAACACGCCTGAGTAGATCCACTTTATTCACTTTGTGTCAAGACAAAAACTAAACCATTAAGGCAAAGATCAGGACAAAGGTATAAACCATTTCTATAGATTTAAGTGGGCCATGGCGAGGGAGGAGACTAAGAACCCAGTGAGTTCTGGAAGGAAATAGATCATCTGGTCTGATGTGACAAACAGTGAACTCTTTGGGCAGAACCCAGGTTCTCACCTGGGTATCAATCCCCGTGGTGAAGAGAAGCGTGGTGATGCTTCTCAGCAGCAGGGACAGAAGGACTGATCAGAATTAGGGGCAAGGATAAATTCGGCTCCACAGTTTGTTCAGCCTGACTCTGGGTTGATGGTTCTCTTTTTAGCATGACTATGACCCGAAGCACACAGCCAAGACAAGGCTGGAGAGGCTTCAGGAAAAGTCTCTGACTGTCCTTGAGTGGCTCAGCCAAAGCAGAGACTTAAACCCCAAACAACATCTGTGGAGAGAGCTGAAAATGTCACTTCACGGACACTTCCTGTCCCGTGTGACGGATCTTTTGAGGATCTGCCAGGGAGAATGAGATAAACTTCCTAAAATCAGGTGTGAATACCCTGCCCAGATTTTACTAGAAGACTTGAAGCTGTAACTGCTGCTAACGGGTTTTCTATATAGTACTGAATTAAGAGTCTCCATAATTTTGAGAGATTTCAGTTTCTGATTCTGAATGAATTTACAAAGATTTGTTTTTATTTATTTACAATTAACTATTCTACACTATTACAAAAATACACATGTGACTCTTTACAGCTCTTCAATAATCTGAAAAGCATTCTTATATATGTTTGACTTTTATCAATGAGTATATGGATGAATGAATGATCTCTAGCAGAACACTTTTCATTCACAAGTAAGCAAAGAGGAATTAGTTCCCAGCCCAAAGTCTTGTGATTCTATGTGCAAAATCTGAATTTTCAAAGTGATGATAAAAAGCTACTTGGGGATCTGGTGGTGAAAGTCAGGGTCTGGCAGTTTCACATTGTGTGAACAACACACATCTTGTCACACACCATGTGCCAAATATTGTGTAGGCATTGTGGCCTTGTCCTGAGTGGTCATGTCAGGTATGAATAAAGATGAGCACATGTCAGAATGACAAAATGCAATCACTTTTACAGATGAAGCAATGTTACGTATTCCACGTCTGACAAAGGCTCATTCAGAGTGTGATTGGTCAGTGCTGCAGCTACAGGATCAATTTCTGTATCAAGGTGGAGACACAAACCAATATCCCCAAACCTGGACAAATAAAACGAGAACTGCTGTGTCTGTATGACTAGTATCCAGCGAGGTTTGTTTTTTTCAGTGGCTTAGTTCCCTCTTTTCTAGCATTGATGCAGAACAATTTAGACAATTACATCATAGCTTTGTTTTGCATAAGCCCTGAAATGTCCAGAAAGAAAGACGGCTTGAATCTGTACGCGTGTCGTCGGCGCTGACAGGCCTTTGGGGATGAAGACAAAACTTTGAGCCTGTGAGCCCTCCTCCCTCGCCCCCTGTTACGTGTTGGATCCTGAGATGTTGACACAGTGGGATTAGTTTGATGGAACTGGTTTGACAAGCGGGAGACCGTAACCTCTGTGAATAAAACACAATTCAGAATCCACACACTGGAAAAGAAACACTCCTCTCTCTGAACCCCCAGCCCTCGCTGCTTTCTCCCTTTTCCACCTCACGCCCACATGCAGAGACCGAAGAAAGGAATAAATTCACCTGCATTCAGCTACAAATCTCAGTTTCTCACCGAGGCAGAATTTAGAGATTCTAGAAAGACTTAATTCATTATTCACACGACCAACCAGATGCCTTGCATTTAAATAATGTATGTAGAAAATGAATGCCGGTTCCACCTTCCACACAGAAAACAACTTGTGAGTATTTAACGAGCTGAGGTTTACGTAGAAATCCAGCACTTTGTATAAAAGTGCTAAATAACTGCAGTCTATTTACTGCTATTTACAACAATGTAATCCACTGCACAATGTGTTTTTAATCAGATGACAATCATAGCTCACAACATCCTGTTTCAGATACGGCTGCTCACAAAAGCTGCCTCAGTCCACGTCTGTTGAAGTGGATATAAAGCTGTGAATAGGTACTCACGGTTTCTTAGTGACTCGCATATTTATATAGACATTTTTAAAGCACTCAGTAACATATGCTGTACCTGAGTCAAAGCTGCTAAACATTTAATAAGTGTTGTTAAAATTATTCAGCATTCAAAGAGAGGAATACCATTTTTTATCCAGATCTGTATCCAAACCTGCAGAAAATACCATAAAACTCAATGGATGCAATGTTAATATGGTTTGTGCAACAGCAGAGAATAAGACAGAATATATCTAAATTACCGTATAATGTTGGGATCATGTCAGGTCTAACAACCACATAAATCTAGAGATCAGATTTGAGGGGAGCCTCTAAAATAAGGATGATTATTCTTTTGTTATAGTTTTCAACTCGTTTCTTTACTAAAACCATTGTTCACCCTTACAGCGGTTGCCCACATTGCCTAGCAGACCACTTCAAGCATATCTGATTATGTGTTGGGGCAGAAGCCTTAAAATGTGGTAAATGCAGCAGCAGGGAATGAAAAAAAAACAATCCTGTAAGGAATTAGTTTTAGGAAAATGTTGGGTAATATGGTGGTTCCAGGTTCTGGGGTTTGTAGGTGCAGGTAGAAGACTCACCATTTTTTAAACTTAAAACTTCTATCTTAACTTATTTTTGAATGACATTTCCCTTTGTTTTTCTGAGTGTGAATAGAAGCGTGGAGTTAATACAGTGATGTAGGTTTACTCTCTGTTGGAAGCACCACTCACAGCATGGAGGCCCCTGTACCGTCAGAGATATCCTGCTGACTAACAGATAAACACATAAACAGGAGTAAAAATAAAACCTCCTTTGTGTAACAATGAATTATGCAGGAGTTTAAATGTGGTAACAAGATAATATATGCATTTTTTCTGCTTTTGTGAGTACGGAGATTTTGGGATTCATCAACATAATAATTTCGACACAAATGACCCTGCGATGGATACAAATAACATGAAGGTTTGAGCAGTAAGACTTTGAACAGAACTTGGTTTTAGTAGCCAGTCCCTCCCTCCCTCCCCACATTGATAGAGCAAGATGGTTTCAGCTCTGCTCAGCAGTGAGGTAAACAGGACACCTAAGCTATCTAGACTGTGGCAGTCAACTTTATATAAATTTGTCCTAGCACAGTTTCATAATGAACAAAAGAAGATTTCTACACGTATACTTAATAATCAATCAATCAATCAATCAAATTGTATTTGTATAGCCCATATTCACAAATCACAATTTGTCTCAAAGGGCTTTAATAAGGTGTGACATCCTCTGCCCTTAACCCTCAACAAGAGTAAGGAAAAACTAAAAAAAAAAACTTTTAACAGGCTAAAAAGAACGTAGAAACCTCAGAGAGAGCCACATGTGAGGGATCCCTCTCCACTAATAACATAAGAGATCTCTAACTTGGTGTATTTCTCCATTGCTGCATTGTATAGTTTGGAAAAAACGAACGTGCACCAACCCAATGGTAGGACGCAATGGATCCTTTTCTGCACATTTAGCTGGATTGTCTTTTTGTTGGCTATCCTGTCCACAGTCTAAAATTATTCAGCTGTGTGTGTGGTAAAGGGGCCACTTCTAAGCACCCATTGACTGTTTAGCAACACCTATCTGAGAGGACAAAGGGAGAAGGAAGGTTTGGCCCATTTGATATTTGCTTTGTTCCAGGATGCTTGAGCTACTGTGACATCTAATTGCAACGAATATCATATATATTACCTTGAACAGACCTACATGCAGTGCCTTCCACCCTGCTCCTACCTACATCCATAGCAGTGCTTGGGCCTGCAGCACCCTCCTCACATCTCATAATCCTTCTCCCCCCGGGTGCTTTTCATATCTTTATTTACTCCCTGCTGTCCACTGCTGTTGCAGGACGCCGTTGATGAAGAGCCCAGTTGAGCTGACTAGAGAAATAGAGAGGGGAAAAGGGACATGGATCTGCCAGGGCCATTCTCTGAGTGCGTTCTGCCTGTCACCATAATCTATACAGCTCCCCTCGGTGCTAACACTCACTCTCATAATGTGATTTGTCAACGTTGTACAACATAAAAGAAGTGCAAGCGCTAATAGAGAGAGAAAAATCAGACAGCGAGGGTCAACACTGCAGAAGTATGACATGAAATAGATATGATTGTTATGCCACCGCATCCCTGTGCTCTCCCTGCAGTGCAATTTGCTGCTCAACTGCTGAAACTGCTTCGTGTCTTTTTTCTGTCATTAGTAGATGGCTAGTTGAAAGACTTGAATTTTGTGTATGTTATATATGCGGCAGTGGCTGAGGGGTAGACCTGTTGTCCTCCAAACCAGGAGGTCGGCAGTTCGGTCCCATCTGCATGCCGAAGTGTCCTTGGGTGAATGGCAAACTGTACTGTAAAGTGCTTTGAGTGGTCATCAAGACTAGAAAAGCACTTTATAAATACTTACCATTTACAAACCATTTATTTATGTATCACCTGGAGTGTGACTGTGTGTGTGGGCAGAGCTCAGGTTGTTAATGTGTGAAGTAGGTAGGACTATGAAGGGGAGGTTGTGGCTTAGGAGGTCGACCCCTGGCTCCTCCAATCCTCAGGCTGAGTCGTCCTTGGGCAAGACACTAAGTCCCTGTGTGTGAATGATGTGTGATAAAAAGTGCTGCGTATAAAAGTGGTGTATGAATGCGTAAATGGGTGAATGAGATTTGTATTGCAAAGTGCTTTGAGTGGTCAGTGAGACTAGGAAAGTGCTATATAAATGCAGTCCATGTACAGTTTACCGTACTTTCCCGGGCGACTGGTAAGCCGTTATACTCTCGTTCAAATTGTCAGTTGTTGGACAATCGCTGGTTTTCCGTTTAGAAGGAGTAAAGTGCTGCACCAATAGCCTTCCACTGGCGACAGGGTGTTTTAGAAATACCTTTGAACTCACCTGAGCTAATGGAGACTGGTCTAGGTCTAACTTTTCTTAAGTTTGGTTAGTGTTTACTTTGAGTTGACTCGAAATGAGTTGGTGCGGCTGCAACCTGTCGAAGCAGATTCCCCCACACTCCCTGAGTCTGGCTATGTTCTCTATTCAATTTGTGTTAATATTAATGGTCAATAGATTTTTTTCCCTGCAACCAATTGGTTGAGGATTAGCCGCAATTTTAGTTAATCAAGATCTTCTTTGGTTGACAACAGATATAGAAGGAACAGTCTTCAGTGTACTCCCATGTGGTGCAGTGGAGGGTGACTTGCTGCTCAAGGAATAAATCCGTTCTGCTATTTGTCAGAGGAATTAGCAGTTACCTGCTCAAACAGGTATCCTAAATATGAATGATGGTCCTTTGGTGCTTCGGGTTGATGTGCAAGTTTGTCGTTAGAGAGACGCTGTGGATTATTAATTCCCAACACATTAGGTTCCTTGTTGATTTGGCAAAAATGTGAAAAAGATGGACACTATGTTTTATCAATAATGGGGAAAGTACAGTCACAGCATTAATCAGGATTTATTGTATTTTTTTAATTATCGTTGTTTTAACACCAAATGCTTTTCCAAAACGAATCTTAAGGTAAATGAGATGTGAAAACCATATGACCATCAACAACATGTGGTTGCGTCGTGGTTGAGATAGAAAACGAGCTCCGTTAACGTGTATTCAGAGTTAAACCATAGCAGTGTATACGAGGAGCATCAGTCAGCCTGATGCAGCATAGTGCTGTCTGACTCACTCCAACTCTGACCCGAATTTCACTGCTGTACTAACACGACCTCATCCTTTCCTCTTTAACATGCTTTCTATATGTGTTGTGTCAGCCCTTCTCCTTACATGTTTAGAATCGTTTTTATTATTTGATTGATTTTAAGCGGCACCATTACTCTTAGCCCTCAGGTTGGAGCTTGTCATACAGCTTAAACTGTAACACACGCCTGTTAAATACTCCAGCTCCACCCAGCTTTTATCTTAAAGGTTCAGTGTGTAAGATTTAGGTGAAAGGGATCTATTGGCAGAAATTGAATATAAAATAATCCTGGTGATGTTTTCACTAGTGTGTTTCATCTAAAATGTAAGAATTGTTGTTTTCTTTACCCTAGAATGGACCCTTGTTATTTAAATACTTTATATTTACATCAGGAGCAGGTCCTCTCTATGGAGGCAGCCATGTTTTTTACAGTCGTCCAAACTGGACAAACTAAAAACCTGTTGAGTTTTTATGACAACTGAAGGCTACCACAGGCTCTCTTTCATGTTTGGAAGGGGAGGGTGAGGTGAGGGGCATTCAGCTGCAACATGCAACTTCACCACTAGAAGTCACTAAATCCTACACACTGAAACTTTAACTGTAGGAAGTGCACAATTGGTTGGCTAAATGATTCGGTGTTGTTACCCTTTCTATTCGGCACTATTTCATATTTTATTCATGTACAATTCAAGTTAACTGGTGCAACTAAGATGTTACACAGCCCCCTGCCCCTAGGTGGGGCTTTGGCCTGGCCTGCCCTCTCCCCTGTGTTGCGCAGATGATTTAAACTAGCATGAAAGTTGAAAGATTGCTGCTATTGGTAGCACTGCAAGGGTTAGCACGCCTGGATTTTGCATGGTCTGAAAAGATAAAGCATTTTCTGACTTTTATACAAGTCAATATTCTAAATAAAAAAATCTGTTTGATCAATAGGGAAATTAGGTCAGTACCCATTAAGTTCACATACAATTTTCACATTTTTTAAACACCTAGATTTCAATTGGCTATCATAACCTGGCTGATATAAAATCAATGACTGATCAGGTCATGTGAAAATTACTCACAGGTGAGTCATCTGTTTAGGAACTCATTTTAGATTCAAACTCAAAAGGGGGCCATTCACATTACACACTTGGGTTTGATTTTCAGTTTGGATTGTTTCACTATTATGCAATATTTTCTTCTTTTGTTCAGTTACCTTGGTCATTTTATCAAAAAATATTCGAGATATGCAGAATTGTTCATTTGTATTTATTTCTGAACATATTTTGAATTGTGAACTTGAGATTCAGAGGTGCCCTGAGTTTGATCAGGATGACTGTAGTGAGTACTTCCATTGTTGTAGAATGAACATGGAGTATTTGCTACATATGGTTTTGCAACGGACTGTAGCCCCTTTGTGGACGAGTTTGTAAATTCAGCAGAGCAGGGGTCTTATAGTGCTGAATAAGTAACATGGAAGCTTCTGCCATCTTGTTCTCTCCAGCTCTCTGTTTTCAAAGCTGAGCCCTGTCAAGATAGTTTGCAGTCTGGTAGTGACCATCTGGAAATGTCCGTAAGCTGAAATGAAATGAACTGGCACTGGTCACAATATCACTGTGCCCAGAACTTTAATGTTGCACTAATCAATATTTTTTTTATTTGAACGAATGTCTCCATGCTGTGATATGAAAAGGGTTTCTCACAGTGATGAACCCATGGAAATATTACAAAGTCATTTAGACAGCTTTCAGCTCACTGGTAGTTTTCTGGCGTGCAGCTTTGTTGCTGTGGTTCAGCTACACCACTCTCATGTGCATCGTCTCCAGCAACAGCACTGATCAAATCCAGGCACACTACCTGCTCAGGACCAAACAGCTAGTTAGCAACGAAAGAGTAAAGCTCTGTGAAAAATTACTTTATGTCTAATTCTAATTTGTGCCTAATTACAACTCAAAGCTCTAAGTTTGTTGAGTATGAATTTTGACCTTAATAACTCAAAAAGAGAAGGTTAAAATCACCTCAGTGGATGTGGAGAAACCCGAACTGGAAAAAATATTGTGATGATACACACACTTGAAAGTAGCTCAAACTGGCGTGGGGCTGAGTAACTAACCTTCCAGCATTTCCAGACGTTAGACCCAACCGCATCCTAAACAGCTGAATGAGTTGAAACCGTAGAAAACGATCCACATATACTGACACACAATAAAGCGACACAGTAGTGTTTCCAGTGTTTGCCTTGCTGTGCTGGATGGGACAGGTCAGCAACAGGTCTGCCTGTGTGGGGTGTGTGTTAATGTGCAAGTGAGCAGGACGGAGGCCTCCCACTGGAGAGCGAGAGAGAGAGAGAGAGAGAGCTCAGACATGGCTTCTGAGTGCTGCGGGGGCCCCTGGCAGGTCTGGGGCCGAAAGATGAGCGCTGAATGGCGAGCGGCAAACCTGAAGAATAGGGCCACAGTGGGGCGTCTGGGGAGGACTGGGTGATCTGAAACCTCCTCATTCTCTCCTCTGTTATCTTTTCATGCCTCTCGTTTGGTCTCCAGTTTTGTGTCTCTGCAGCTATTCAGAGCTGCTTGGGTGAGTCACACAGCTCCTCTGTTCGGGCCTCTTACCAGCTATTTTCTTCCTCCTCCTCTCTATGACCTCTTTTTTTTGCCCTCTCCTTTCTACTTCCCCTTATCTTACCTTTCAGTCTCTACTGTATCTCCCGGTCCATCTGTGCACTTCAGATGTTCAGATGGACAGATAAGCACTGATTGAGTATCGGGGGCTGGTGGAGAGAGAAGGAGAAACATTAGAGAAGAGCGGGGGTCTGAGAGAGCTGCGTCTTGTTTTCCATGTTGTAACTGTTTGTGCCTTATCAGTTGAGGTTTCACATTTGCCACGGTAACAATGTGACTCTTTGTGCAGTCCGGCTCCTTTCTTGTCCTGTTGTTCTGCTGTTTCAGTTGATACAGCAGGCTGAAGCACAACACCGCTGCTGTCCCCATTTTGTGTTTTCCAAAATGTCCATTTTAAGCTTCGACAAAACCCACTTGGCACAATTGATGTGTTCACTTGGAGAAATGTGTGTACATGGAATACAGTTTAAAACTGTTTGCATTTGGTTGAGAAAGCCTCTAATCCGAACATTAGTTCAAACCCTTATTTTGACATGAAAAAACTGAAAACTGGAGTGGAATAATGGACTTATGATTTCTCACATGATTGCAGTCGGTGTAATGTTCCTGATTCATTTCCTAAAATGGAACGAGAATTTTAAGAAAGCTGCTCTTTTTCTTGTCCTCCTTTTCCAACTTGTATTTTTGCCCATAGTCGTTCTGACAACTCTGTTCGCTCCCTGAACTCTAATGTCTTTCCAGTAAACTGCTGGTGTAAGTAATAGCCTGGACTGGATGAACTGGATAATTATCACTCTCCACCCTCTCCACCCCCCTACCTTCCTACTTTCCACTCTACCTCTTCTCCTCATTTTTCTGGAACCCCTCGGGGTCTCCAGTGTCCTCTCCACTTTCCACGGCAGTGATAAGATGTCGACACGATTAAGGGTGAAAGCTAATCCGCCGCGCTGCCTCTCTCCCCGCGGCTCTACCCAGTCCTCGGGCAACACAAAACGCTGCAGCTGAGTCCAAAGAGCTGCAGCCAGTGGATGGCAGGAGCGGCGAGAGAGAGAGAGAGAGAGAGAGAGAGAGAGAGAGAGAGAGAGAGAGAGAGAGAGAGAGAGAGAGAGAGAGAGAGAGAGAAAGGAAGAGGGAGAGAGAGAGAGAGAGAAAGGAAGAGGGAGAGAGAGAGAGAGAGAGAGAGAGAGAGAGAGAGAGAGAGAAAGGAAGAGGGAGAGAGAGAGAGAGAAAGAGAAAGAGAAAGAGAAAGAGGAGGAGGCCAGGTGGACAAGGGGTTGACTTGTAGCTTAATAATTGATAGGCGCAACTTTCGTTTTTTAATCTGTAAATGAGAAGGCCTAAGATGGTGGGGCCGTCACTCTGACACCCTATCCCTGGCCCATTAAGATAACAAGATGTTGGATAATGATCTTGGTTAAGGTGCAGTTTATCAGTCCGGGGGAAGTGGCCTTATCTCCCAGGTGGCTGAGCTTGTGTCCCCTGATGCACTGACATTACATCTCAATATGGCCGTATCTACAGAAGAGCGAAAAGAGAGTTCTGTAATCAAGACGGCTGTAGGTGTCAACATACACAAAAATTACCTTTCCACAAAGAATTGATAGGGTCCTGTGTAAAAAAACTAATTAAATGATATCTGTTTGATCATCATTTACTTTGTGAAATATCATCGTTCATAATTATTTATTATCTCCAAAATGTATGAGAGAGGCTGGGGATAAAAACACAAACAAATAAGTATTTTGTCCACATAATTTTAAGTGGAAATTAATATATATTTGTGACCTATTCAACCACTTCCTGGATGTCATCCATATATATATATATATATATATATATATATATCTGCAGAGAGATACTGTATGGGGGCAAACTGAGTTAAGCAGCTCTGCCCTCCTCTGCATCCTTGTGTACGAGGTGTGATTCATTCTCAACTTGTCCCTGCAGCTGAAACCTCTGATCCTATAATTTATTGAGCCCAGCAGCAGCGCTTCTGCCACTTTACACTTCCTAGGTAAACACCTTTGTACAACACTCAGCTCAAGGGTGTCCTTTGGTCGCACATTTATAAACTTCAAATGAGTTCACCCTGCAGGGCACGTGCTGGAAAATGTCAGCAGTCTACAGTATCAAGACAACACTGGTGTCCTGTGGTGACAGAAAGGAATCAAAGAGATGCGTAGGACAGAGGAGACACAAAAAATACTGATGAGAACAAGAAAGAGGGCAGAAAAGGAGAAAAAAAAGCGAGGCTCAAAGAGCAGATGTGATGATTTTGTGAGTTGCAGTGTCATCTCAGACACTGATGGTGTTTCCCTGGAGGTTTGAAGAGATTAATTGTTCCGAGTTGCAGCTTCTGTTCACTTTTGCTGCTCAGAGACCACTGGAGATACACATTGTTACACATACAGCTCATGTTTGAATAACACTGTGACTGGAACTGTTGGAACAACCATCAAAAAGACAGACTTATAGCTTATTGCACCATTGAGTTGATGGTCAGATCAGACCTCTGGCTTTTTGAGGCAATTCATCTGTCACAAAAAAAAACACATGCCCAAACCTTGGGAGGGTCCACAGCAAGACTTCATCAAGCTATCACCACCTCTTATATCAAATGTGAAGATAAATGTATGCTTTGTTCCCATAATCCTTTATTCAGTAAATACATTGGTTAATGTTTCCTTAATTTATCTATTACAAAATCTAGGAACCTGCTTCACAAAGCTTTGCGATTAGGACAAGCAAGACCTTCTGAACAATATTCACCTATCAGACTGGACGGAGAGAAGCTGCCAAAGGGACTGCACCGCAAATATAACGTGTGTGCGCTCCAGTAGCTGATCTGACACCAAATCCATAATTATTAATCCATGAGCCATGATACATAGAGAATAACCAGCACATGGTCTGATTAGTCATGTAACTGGCATTAATGACAGCAAACAGTCAAACACAGCTGACCACAGCAGAGCTGCACAAATACAACAGATTTAAACTAGTGATTCATTATATTTTGTCTTGACTAATTTATGTTAACTCCATGACTTTATTAGATTATATCTTACTTCAGAAAAAGGCCTGTTCAATGCAATCACATCCACTGTGTAGTGCTACAGTCCCCCTCTGTGGAAGCTGTGGTGCTGCAGAGTTAATGCTACCTGAGTCAAGCATGTTGGTCTTTATCCTCAAAGCCTTTTCTATTGTAAGGCTAAAAATAAAAATATATACTAAGTTAAAATAATACACCCTAAGCTAAGAAACAAAAAAGGTTCTAATTAAATAATGCTCTGATCTAACATTTTACTGCTGAGGTTACATAATGCATACATGATACAAGGACTATCAGCACAGTGCAACACAAGGGCAACAGTGGTTCTTTATCTCCACCCTATCGACATGAATCATCAGCTGAAGTGCTGGTGCTGATTTCTTGCTTAGAAACTGTTATCTTTAGTTGCTGTCTTTTACCACAACATATCATGTATGAAGCCACTGAAATAATTTTCAGTTTCCCTTTTGCAAATTTCTCATTTTAAACAGACAATAAGTCTTGATAGTTCGTCAGCGTTTTGAACTAACTGGCCGGCATTTGCTATTTTTATGTCCTGAAGCTATAAAACTTGACAGGCAACACTTACTGTGGGGTAATGGTCAAACAAGCAATTGGATAAGATATTTTGTAACATTTTTTTCAAGTGTCACACTACAAAACAATGTTTATTTAACTGACTAACTGACCAACTGTACTTGTAAAAGACATGGACATGGCAGCACATGCACACACAGCAACCTTTCACTGAGTAAAAGCACTAAATGTTGTGACGGAGGAAATAGAAGTGCAGAGCTTGTGTTGGAATCCGAGCTCGGCTAAATGCTTACCCCACTTCACTTGCTGCCCCATCTATGCTGTTGGCTAATGTGTGCTCACAAGACAATAAGTTGAATTTTACAGCTTAGACGGACTACCAAGCATGAAATTAAGAACAGCTTGGATTAAATTTCCTTGAAACATCACTCCATAGGGACACTGTGGACATGCACACGATTGAGTCGCACAGATGACAAGGTTTCATGACTGTCCGGTAAGATTTGTAGACTGTTTGTAGTGCATGAATATTGTGTTCACATTCAAACAATAATATCCTCTTGTTGAGTTTATGGCCGTGATGTGCTGGCCATACTATTAATTGAGGATGTTCACTACTGTTATACAATTCTACAATTCCACGAGCATGTCAGGTTTGCACCAAGAAGAGAAAATACACCGAACCTTGTCTACACAAAAAACAAAGTGCATGCAAAGCATTCTATCACCCCCTTCCTAGCCTAGCCATTTAGACCACATATGTCATGCTAATCCCAGTAAAGAGACCACCACTGAAAATGTGCAGACCAATCTGTAAACATTCATGTCCAGAGGTGTCCATCTCCATCCTGAATCAGTGCTTCAAAAGCAATAAAAGAGCATGCTACCAAGAGGATCGCATCAATCTGGAGGAATACACAGAGACTGTGACAGCTCACATCAGTACTATTGACGTATTGACGTCACAGACACTAAAACCACCACCTCAAGGGTAAACTAGAAGCTGTTGCTGACAGCAGAGGTTTGGAGGTTGTTTAAGATCTGAGAAGCTTCATTCAGATGCAGGAAAGAGGCAGACCACAAAGCAGCAGGAACTAACCTGTGACATGGCATCAGAGAAGCAAAGCTCAGTTATGCACAGAGAATCAACAGAGACTGTGAATATGCCATCAAACCTGGTCAATGTCCATGCAGACATTTTAACATCTTGAATGCCCAAGCAGTCATTCCCACATGCTTCCAGTCAACCAACATCATCCTGGTTTTTCCTGTGTGCTGTCTGAAGGATTAGCGCCACTGAGGACTCACACATATTATCATCAAGTGGTACAAGAGGCAAGTCCTCCAGCCTCCAGATCCCACTTGACCCCTGCAATTTGCTTTCCGCTCCCCTGAAGATGCTTCTTCACCCCAACAAGCTCTGTTTATCCTGGAAAACACATCTGTCAGGATGATATTTACAGGCTAGCTCAGCATAGACTACCTCAATGGTAGGCCGCAGGAATCAACACCTGGACAAGTCCAAATTTAGCCATAAGGTTACAAGCACAAGTACTAAAAGGTTTTATGGAGAAAATAAAGCTACAATTGATGAAACGTAAACCTCACCAACTGTTAAGCATGAGGATGGAAACATTATTCTTTTGGCTCATGTGAAAACCATTGGCACAGGAAACATTTCACAGCTACATGGAATATATATCAACAAATGGTGGATGCAAATGTCTTGCAGTACACATGATCGAAAGCAAACCTCAAAATCCTACGCAAACTATTTCTAGAAGATTATGTTTTTGGAACATTTTTCGAAGTCTTTGAACATGAATACAAATATCTCAGACCTTGAAGTGATTTGCAAGGAAGAGTGGGTGAAAATGGGTGAAAATCCAGAATAAACAAGGTCAGCTGCCACATAAAGTTGTGATATCTGCCTCAGGGAGGGGGTAAGTAGTAGTAAGTAGTGGGGTGACCATTAAAAAGTAATAGTGCATAAACGTTTAAAGACATTTTCGAATGCTTGCTACAGGGCTTGTATTTATTTCTTTGACGTGAAACAACTGTGTTGTAGCAGGTCTGCTCAGCTTCTTACACACTGCCCCATTATGCTATCTCTTTATTAATTATTTGATTTTTGATGACATAACTTGTTTCAGATTTTACTGTAACAAAGTGGCAGCGGTGGGATAACTGTCTGAGAGGAGCTGAAGTAGCTGTTTGCCACAGGAATAAAATGTGGTCAGACCAAAAAAGGGGCATTGCAATGTTAATCTATATATGATTCTGGAAACGTAAATAGTGATTACCCTACTACCCTACTGCTACCCTTCTATAGCTGGTGAGCAAAGTAGTAATATGCTAGCTAACTGTAATATGGTAGAAAATGTGTCAACATGCTGGATTTCTATATGCCAGTAAGGAAATGAACCAGCTGGGAAGCTAACTGGAAAATAAGTTCCACAGTCTGTTATAGAGACATTTATTATTTGTAGCATCTTGTCTTGTCGACCACTTTGTCGCTGAAGATGTTTATACACCATCACAATTGGACGCAATGTTATTACAATAGTGTCCTCTAGGATTGCACTGTGAAGAAAGCTAGCCTGCTATTATCTAGTGTCTTTAAGGTTCATCTAAAAGTTAATTTAAGTTACTTTCTATACCAAAGATTGGTGAGATTTACTCTTTGTCAGCACCGGCAAATATGGATGTCCAGGGTTTTATTTCTGAACTTAGATGAAATTATTTTGTTGCCACTTGGGTGCATTGTGTAAAAAAGCTGGAACAACATTTACACACGCGCTTGTAAAGTTCATATCAATTATTGTGAGTCCAGTAATTACTCTGCTTTAACTCTGCCCCAACATGAATGGCCTTTGTCAACAAGTTATACAACTGATGTTGAAGTGAAGAAACTGAAGTTTTACTTGCATCAGTGCAACAATGTGACTGGCTTGATTTGCTTTCTTTCTTCAGTATTGCAGACTCTTATGTTACGGTGGTGTAACACATGGTTTGTTTCTCTCGAATAACGTCTCTGATCTAGTTGCCAGGAATCTATAACTCTATTATCAGAAAATTGTGTTTCCTTCTCCCCATAAGTATGTATGTTTAATCTACTATATATGGAGAGGAAGAGGAGGATCGCATCCCTTTAACTGTCAACAAACCATCCCCATAGTAGAGCTAAAACTCAAACACATCTTGGGAAACAGTCTGCAGCAAGTGCGTGACACGCAAAGGACAACTATGAAAGCCCGAGCACATACAGCACTTATCACACACACATAGAGATTTCCAAGGCTAAGTGACCTGCATGCTCTCAGCTTTGAATGGCATAAGTACTGGAGTAGCCTTGGGTTCTGCACCCAACCTGAACACAGTTATATGGCAGCTAATGGTGATGCAGGCCGCTTCCATGGTCATCCATCAGACCTCACAGGTAATGTCTACCAACTCACTTGGCTTACATCAGCCAGGATAAAGGCCTCTATTAAGAAAATGAATAATGCCAACTGAGGGGAGGTGACCTCGCGCTGGTCACGTGTCATCAAGGCTGAGGCACGATTGGCTGCTTTTAGTTAGTATCCGGTGCTACCAAAGGGGCAGCGCAGCATTTGACGGATGATCGAGGCCGAGGCGAGATGGGCTACAGAGTCAGTCGTTTCACTCCTGTGATCTAATCTGTTACCCATCGTGCATCCTGCTTCACTGATGAAAAGGCAAGGTCCCATCCGTCACAGGCAGCTATGGTAAATGGAATTTTAACCCCCACCTCCCCCACCCGGTGCAAAAGGGTCTGGATGATGGACGATCATTGCAAAAGAGCCCAGAGCTATGGAAAATTAATATCAAGGTGGGGGGGGGGGGGGGGATCTGTGAAGACTCCAGCTTCCTATGGATGCTCCTCTGCTTTCTGTCACTCAGCGACAGAGGCAGATGAGCTCTGCCTCTGTTTCTGAGCACCAAGATATTCAAGGAGGAATCCACACTGTTGTCATTATCACTCTCCTTCAAGCAGGCAGCCCAGAGCCCTTGGAATGTCACACCACATGGCGAAATGTGGTTTTAGATGAAGAGGGCTTTAATGGTTAAGAAGGGGTCATTTCTGGCATCACACAAGCAGAACAGGTACAGACAGGAAGCTGAAGATGTGTGCCTGAGGTATAGACCTTGTGTTTTAAATGGACGCCATCAAAGGCAGAGTGCGAAATACCCAGTAGCAATGCTGGTGTTATGCTGAGGTGCAGTCCTGGCTGTGTGTGACACGTCTCATCTGTCGTGTGTGGCCGTTGAACTGCGTGCGTGCAAAATATTGGACTTTTTTTCAATGTGTTTAAATTCATGTCTCATAAAGCGAATCAAACAAACACAAAGTAAAGTTCAGTACTGTTCAGGTCCTAATAACTTCTGATTTGTGTTGTTTATGTTAAAGTGTAAAGTGAGCCCAGTGATGACAATTATAAGTGACACATCATTTTGCTGTTGAGGCTTCAATCAAGGGGTTTCAGAAGCTGGAACTGTTGAGAAACTCTTTGGTCAGGGTTTTATTGCAAGGACCTGAATAGTAGAGTTAATTATACATCCATACTATGACTGAGGCCCCTGATTAAAACATTTTGCCCAAAAATTCATTTTTGAACACACATTCAAATGGCTTTTTTGGGGATGAGACTTGGTTTTAAGAATGCCTATTGATCGTTACTTCACACTCATCATCTCACAGGTTAAACTACAACCACGGCCAGTCTCATATGAGATGAATAAGTCAATGTAAGTACCTTTATTGTCATGGAGATCCAACATCTCTCTCTGTGCATCATATACCAAAACGTAACCAGACAAGGGACAGATAACTTTAAAAGTTCCGTTCAAAAGACATTTGATCTTCTATTTGAAGTTTATTACCCTCTGTCGAAATTTGGTTGTCATTCCGAGAATATTTTGCTTTAATTGTCGTTCTTCGAATTTAAACTTCATCTCCTGAGTTCTATGTGAGTTCAATGCCTCATGAATAATCCCTTCTCTAAATGCAGAGCTCTTCCATTGTTTTCACACTTCTTAGTTACTTATATCTTTTTAGCACTAAATATTGAATTAGCCCAATAACGATACTGTTGTACCAGTGAATCACGATGAAAGCATTCTTTTGAAAGAAATTGTGCTTTGGTCTTCCACAGAAGCTCAATGTCACCTTGTCTGGTTCAGATGTGGTGCTGCAAACTCAGCTGCACCAAAGTCCTCAGTTATTCTTCCATACGGCGCAGCAGCCTCGCTGTTTGAAAGCCTGAGCTTCTTCACTCTCTGTTCCCACTCTATGTCTGAGCTTAAATCCAGTATTTGAAGCTCCACACAGCTCCCAGCAGGGACGCACTGCCTCGCTTCTCTCTCAGCCTTAATGGCAATTCTCATCAGACTGACGTTTCACTGGTGCTGACTCGTTGATGAAGAAAATAGGTGGCTGCAGAAGATTAGGAGCAAAAAATTGAGGTTAACGTCATGAGAGAGTTCTTTTCATGAACACCTCCTGTTTTCTGTCTTGTGTCTGTCTCCTCAGGGGTTTTTCCGCCGCAGCATCCAGAAGAACATGGTGTACACATGTCACCGGGAGAAGAACTGCATTATCAACAAGGTGACGAGGAACCGCTGTCAGTACTGCCGCCTGCAGAAGTGCTTTGCCGTGGGAATGTCCAAAGAGTGTGAGTCTCCCACCCACTTTACTCGATGTACTGATATGGGCTCAATTTAAACTTTGTCATGGGTTGAAATGGTAAATGGACGGCTTTCGTGTTGCCCTTTACTCACCGACTCATTCATACAGCACTGATTCTCTATCGCACATTCACACACTCTGAGCCATCAGGGGCCAATAGAAGGAGACGGGCGTCGAACCGCCAACCTTACAATTAGTGAACGACTCACTCTTCCTCCTAGGTCACAGTTGCCCCCATGTTGGTGTTCCTTACTTTCTGCTGTTTCAGAGGATTGACATTTTTTAAGATTCAAGTTAGCAATTGTTAACAACATACAACCTCAGATGAATGTGTCTGCCAAATATTATTGTCTGAAAAATTTATGAAAACTTTGAAAAATTGAATATTTTGCAATGTTAAGGAAAGTGATGAAAATACTGTCTGTCCGGTAAAAACATCTGCACTTTTAACCTTGGTCCTGCAGACACAAAAAACAAGCTAACTAACAAACAGAGAATTTCAGAGATGAAAAAACAAGTTTATTAATTTTGAGTCATGACCAGTCTGATGTCCTCACATTTTAATCTTTTCTAAGTAAATCCAGAGTGGTTCTACCTGGATATATTAAATGTCCTGTACAGACACACAAGAGTTGTAATCAGTGTGATAACAGTGAAGATCAAGTCATCTGTGCTAGTGCTGCTGCAAAAAGGTTTTGTTATTATAGTGCAGACCCATACCTCATCCAATCTTACGTATGTTGCCTGTGTATATGTTAGCCATTATTTCCACCAAGGAAGAAGAACTGCTTTGTTCTTAAAACTTCCGTCATACATCCACCCATTGTGATGAGGAGAATAAAAACAAGTGAGCAGGCAAACAAAGAACCGACACCCTGAGTCTGAAAGTGAACCATTGTGCGTTTAGTAAAACCCAGGCTCTCGCTGCTGTCGAGTCCCCCATTTCTCCCTTCACTCCATTGTCAGAGTTTGCATTTCACAGGTTATTGGCATTCTTTGATTGCATCAGCATTTATAGCTCAGGTCCAGTTCATGCTCCATTAGCTCCATGCTCCTCTCTCTTATGCTGTTTCACACCTCAGCAGAGGAGTCATGGAAAAGATGATGTCTTGATATCCTTGGGCTAAACCCCCCCACAGGGCCACAGATGAAAAAAGGGACCATTCCCTATCCTCTTCATGGATGGAGGCGATACATTGGCATCATTAGCCTCCTGCTCTAAATGCCTACTCCACAAGGTCCAAACTGACTGTAGGCCTATGCTGTGCTCATCTTTTCGAATGTATGAGTTTACGATTTTGTCTCACATCTTTTGGCGAATATGGCTGATATTTAAGCTATGGTGTTGTATTAAAGGCATAGTGTTGGGTTTTGAGATCACCTGAGGAGTTGGTCAAGTTAAATGTCAAAAATGCTTAGCGACTGAAGGGTTATTTGACAATGAATTGTCTTAATAAAGTACTATTGTATTGTTATAGATTATACTATTGTAACTCTCTGCATATTAAAATCTTTAATTTGGGAAGTGCCAGTTTACTTCTCAGAATATTATCTGTGCCTCTGTCCAAAAATGTACAAATAAACATTTTACACAACTTACATTCTTTAAGCCAACACGAGACACCCTGAAAAAGATAATCACATGCATACAACATAAACCTGCCGCATAATCACAGTAAACTACTTTGTACATGGAGATTAAAAGTCTGAGGTTTATCAAGAAGGATAGAAAAGGGTCCCATATTGTATATGGCATTTACACTTCCTTTTGAGGAATGGCACAGTTTCAAACACAGCATAACATCCCAAGCTCAGTGGGAATGAGAGAGAGGGGCAGCATCTTTCCATTTGAATAGTAGTGCTCATGGAGCCGGTGTGGAGGTGAAGGCAATAACCTTGTTTGGCTTTGGGCAGAATCAATTCCTCTGGAGGGAGGAGGATTCCAAATGCAGCAGTCAGACGGATAGGCTCCATGGGACACTGTAAGATTTCAGAAATGTCACAGTTCAAGTAATCCTGAAGCCAAATGCAGACACATGTGGAAGCAAGATAGGTGGAGTGAATGTGCTTTATAACAGAAACAGGCTTACAAGCAGTTTCAGCCAGACAGGAAATCCAAACGCTGAAAATCCAAGAGGCAAAACCATTGGAACACGAGCAACAAACAGAAGCGGGAGGGAACACCAGGGGAACAGATCAGACAAACCAACAAGGAGCATAGGGAACACAGAGACTTGAGCTGCTTTCAGACATAGACTGAGCTCCAGATAATCTCTGGACATTCTCATTCTCATCACTAATGTCTGAGTGAGAGGCTCAGGGCTTTCTGTCATACAGTGTATCTATGTGCAGCACCTTTCTACATGAGAAGGAGCAAGGAGGAGCAAGGTTCAGTATAAGGACACTTTAGCATGTGGAATGAGGAAGAAAGGGTTTGAACAGCCAACCTTCTGGTTGGAGGACGACCGCTCTACCCCCTGAGCCACAAAATATTGCAGAGTCACACAGGGCGCAGATCAAGACAAGAATACCAAAATTCCAGTTATGCACATTTACCAATTTGAAGTGGGTTATGTGGCAGGTATGCTTTTAAACACACACAGGAAATTTGACCTCTGCATTTCACCATCCATGAGCAGTGAAAACATGGAGTGTATTCATCCGATGGAGCACCTCAGGAGGTTAAGTGCCTTGCTCAAGAGTACTCCTAAGGCTGCTTCTCTCTTTAGGACCCAGCTCCCTCGTGAATAGAAGAATGTACCTTGCTAAGGACAGATCCAAAATGTAATCTAAAGAATTAGACTCTAGCTCCTGTTGTTGCAGCTCTACCAACTGACATGGGGGAGCAGCTTATGACTGAGATAGAAGGAAATGGAACTGACCTTTGATCCTTTTGGGGGAAGGGTTTAATGACAGAAATGTGTCTGTATGTTATGAGGGACATTTTAAGAAGTTGCACAAAATGTCTGACTTATAAACATTATAAAAATCTGTCCTCTGTGCACATAATTTATTTGTCATCTGGGAGAAAGATGCAAAACATTTCTTAATGTAAAGGTTCTCAAAACATTCTAAGCCCTTATTATTTAAACTAGACTGACTCGTGAGGATTTATCAAATGATTGTTTGAAATTGGGCCACAAATTTCAAACAATATCTTTCTCTGATACTGTGTCCAAATTCCAGTGACTTATAATTGTTTCTATTAATAACTTTGCATATGTCTGAGGCATGAGTAAGCACTGCACACAGAATTGCAGGTAATCAGACTAGGCTGCATGTACAGTAGCCTCCATAATGACCTCCAATATTTACCATTAAAATATGAAATAATAGAATAATATATCTTTCCTTAAAAAACACCCCTAAAAAACAGATACAGCCAAAATTTCCGTTAGCACTGTTGCCTCACAGAAAAACGGTTCTAGGTTCCAGCCGGGCGGTTAGTCAGGTTTTTTCTCTCCAGGTGCTCAGATAAGAAGACACGCAGCTTAGGTTAATTGGAGACTGTAAAAAATGCTCAAGGGACATTCAAGTCTACTTCTATGAACTGTGTGAAGATTGTTTCTCTGTATGTTGGCCCTGTGATGGACTGTCTCACCCAATGTCTGCTGGGATTGGCTCCCGCTCCCTCGGGATAAACAGGATAGATATTGGATGGAGAGATGGATGGATGTAGCATTCCAGTCCATAGATACACATTCCAATACAACCATTGAGGCAAATATCCTAAATGAAGAGTCATTGGTAAAGAAAACTGAGAGCTGTTGGACACAGTTAGCTGGCTAAATTGGATGTAGCTCTCGGTCTAGATCTGTGTAATGAATGTCTTTATTTTTTCTGATGCATCATTTTCATGCATCTTCTCACATTCACAATGATTTGCTTGGAGTGAAATAGTAATCGATTGCCCTGGGTGAGTGTTTATCTGGAAGAGTTCACTTTTATTGGATCAGAAAGACCATGGTCTTTGAGAAAAGCTTTAAAAGGTGTAACAGAGGAGGGGGCAGGGGAGGAGCCGTCTAGAATTGCATCAAAAAGACATATAGAACAATATCAGAGTTTGGTCACACATATTTGGCTGGGTAACCTTCATACTACAAAGTTTGGGATAGTTTGAGTGGTATATTCTACGTAAGTGAGTAGCTGTAGCTTTAGCCTCAGCTGCCCTGATAAGCTAACTCCCAAACGCTGCAATTCAACACTATACAAGTGGATCTCCTGCAGATAGGACACCACTGCTTGAACTATTTAAGGTGAGCCAAAACTTTTGAGTGGATGATTTAGCCCCTGAGATTCCAGCTGATATAACAGAACATACCAGCCACAGGTCTAAAGTAGTAAAAGGGCAGCAAAGCCTCATTGTATTGGTGCATTTACATTTACTTATTTGGCAGACATTATTATCTAAAGCAACCCACAACTAGAGAACAACACTTAAGCGTCAGTATAGTAGAAGACAAGGATGTAAGTGTCAAGTGTCTTGGTCCACTGAAAGTCACAGTACGTGCTAGTTTGGCATGTTGTGATATCAAAGGTGTCAGGAGGGATGAGTCTTCAAGAAGTTCTTAAACAAAGAGAGGGACACTCATGCTCTGACACCTTTTGGCACCGTGTTCCACTTTCCAAAAACCTCAAATGAGTTTGGACTGTGGTTGCCTAAATAGAACAAAGAACAAGTAAAGCCAAGAAATCATTGTATTTAAATGCCAGGCAGAAACCCTACTAGATACACTGATCAGCCATGACAATATCTGTTTAGTGTAAATGGTTTCTAACAGTCAATCAATTAGCGAAGAATACAGTACATACATTCAGTTCTGGCTTATCGTTTCTAAAGGTGTTGTGTAGTTATCCCATGATGAAAGTAGGGTGTCGACAGTCCAGTCTGAGCCCTGAGTCAGCAGATAATGTGGAAACATCTGCTTTTGGACTCGTGCAATCATGTGCCTCTGCTGAAAACTGAAGTGCCACTGAAGTGGAAGACACTGGTGGACATTCTGTGCGTGTGTGCGTGCGTGTGTGTGTGTGTGTGTGTGTGTGTGTGTGTGTGTGTGTGTGTGTGTGTGTGTGTGCTGCACTAGCAGGAACGTGATAGAGTGCATCCTTACATGACTTGTGTTCTTTGTGTTATATCAGCGATCATGAGTCTCATGATGTCATGAGATACTGTTTTGATTCATTATTTATCTGTTGAATCTGCAGAGGACCTTTTGACACATGCACTGTTTATTGTGATGGAACAGAAGTTTAACAGAAAGGAGTTCTCGATAGAAACATATTCTGGATGTACTGATGTGTTTCTTTCGACCCTGAAGATACTGATCATTGGTGCAGTTTTGCCAAAGGATATGGACACCACTCTTTGTTGGGACAAGCCCTAGAGCATCTGAACTCATTGAAATTTTGAGGCTGATAGACAAGGCAGAGGGACAGATGGAAGTGCTGCAAGTCCCGCAGCAGGTGCACCAGACAATTTCACGGTTTGAGCAGGGACAACAGTGTGAGTGACCCAGATGGACCCACAAGCAGGCACACAGGTGCAGTGGAGGGACTGTAACCATAAAAATTATGACCATGAAGGCGTATAGCTGGGCAGGTACAGGAACAGGCAATGGGAAACCAGTAAGGGGGGGGGGGGGGATTTTGGGGCATAAAGAAGTTGTTTTTCACGGTGTCTTCAAACTCTAGGAAGCAGAAAAGCGAAAAAAGTAACCCCTTAGATTTTCACGAGTGGGTCATACAAATTCATTGCAGCAGCATTTTGCTACTTACCAAGGTTCCTGTTCGGTCAGACATCTGTAAAGCAGGTCACTTCTTCAGTGTTTGTATCCACTAGTCAGCTGCTTGAGGTTTTGTAGTGACTGTGGGCATCACCTGGTGCCACCAGCAAGTCACTTTATCCAGGACTTTGGTTCATGCTCAAACCTGATGACATGTTCATCAGCTTGCATCAGCTAGCTGCTAGTGGATGGTTCTGTGCCTGATGCACATTAATGAGACTAAGGCTACATTTCATTTGACTCTGCCATAGAGACGCGTGGCATCCACACTGAACCACTGAAACAGAGAGGTCTGAAAACGCTGTGGGCCCTGTTCTCATTTGTTGTAGTCTGGACGGGCACAAACTGAGATGTTTGGAAACTATGATGTAGACACTCACAACTTCTTGCTGACTGGGTCTTTTCGGTCACAACGTAACTGTCACTGATTCTCAAGGCTCCTATCACATGGCCTCTTTTAGCCTCTGCTACCAGTGCAGAACGTAACATGTATAATCAATTACAAGCTCTGCTGACCCTGTCTTTGCTCACAGCTGTGGAGCGGTTGAATCTGCATTTTAAACCTATACACCTTACATATGCAGGAGATAAGCTCTCAATCTTGTTTGCAGCCTAGCTCTTTCTGCAGCTAACAAGCAGATGCTACCTGTGTACACCGGCATGCGTATACGCCCAGTGTATGTAAGCAGTCATGTGATATGCGTATTCACGTGTGTTTGTATGGACAGGGATTAAAACTGATATGCAGTTAAAGCGCTCATGTGGACAGAGTACGTAACCTTATATTTATTTATTTATTTATAGTTTACTTTTTGGTCTGGGTTTAATGCCCAATCGGCATATTAGGTGTGTCAGTGTGGAAAAAACACCTTTAAACCAGCAGTGAGACCATCGTGAGATTATAATTTCTCCAACACCCCTCCCCCCTCCTCTTCCAAGGTCATAATTTCACAATGTAGTTTTCCCATCTGACAACCCCTTCTCCTTTCTCTTCCCCCTGTCCCGTTACAGCCGTTTGCTTAGACTCGGAGCTCTGGCGGCAGCAAAGACTTATCATCGTTCCTCGACAGCCACCTGGTTGGTGTTAGGGAGCTGCCATATTAAGTGCTGTGGCAAGTGGCCCGGGCTGGACCACGTGGGCTCCAGATAGATGGTGTTTGTTTACCGCTGCATCTGTTTGCTTGTAGAGACAACATGCAGAGCTTGGCAGCACGCAGATGGCTGGCTGGTGGCTTCTCAACAACGGCCATCATCCATGCTTGCTGCCCCCGAACCACACAACATCCAGCTAAAGCAGCAGAGCAGAGGGGAAAAAAATGCCAGGCTTCACCAGGGGGCTAGAAGCAGCTGTGGAAAAAAAAAACAATAGAGCAGACAAAAGACAGAGGGTGGGACATTGCTCTTTAACTAAGGGAAGAGGGAGATGAGTGTCTTGGAGTGAGACAGTAGGCCTCGCTGTGAGGAGTGTATTACATACCAGCGTGTCTTATTCCCACTCACTTCATCCCTGGGCACTTCAGGACCACTCGACTTTTACAGCGCTCCCTCAAAGCCTGACAGAGTGGCTGGATGGTGTTTTCCTCAGAGCCTCTGTTTGGAGGCAAGCACACCTTAAAGCTCAAAACCCATTTTTCACATTTTATTTTTGGATTGAAATCAGTTCAGTTTGTTCAGCAGTGCCCAAATGTGTCCGTGTCAAAGGCCACCAAAGTCTCAGTGTTCATCTATATACATCTGTATCTGTTCTTGGATTGGAAGCCTCAGTAAGAAATTACATGACACTATTAGAGAATATTACATTGTGTTTTGTCAAACATAATCATTTAGGATCACTGGGATCTTCAAATTTATGTCACTGATGAACCAGGCGTTCAATGTTTTCTGCAATAGATTGTAACACAAACCAGTTCTCAATGGTCATGTAGATTACAACACACACACTTAAATTTCCAGTTATAAAACTCTGTCTCAGTGCAGTAGTTATGAATAAAGTAATTAGAAGCTGCTGTGGAGGATTGTATTTCATCTACTTAAATCTACCCGGAACAACACGCCCACACTAATGCGGCCTCTTGTGTTTTTTACGCAGTCTGAATGTCCATTTATCTCCCATGAAGTTTTAAGATTTTACATAAAACGGCTCTCAGAGATCCAGATAGATCCACAGAGGCCAGTAAAGATAAAAGTGGAGATAATTTCCATCAGGAGTAGTGATCACAGGCCCTAATTTATGATGACAACCCCTTTAATGTGCTTATTAAAAAGCCATATATTTTAATGGCTTCTTTTCTGATGCATCATTTTGATGCATCTTCTCACAGTGATTTGCTCGGAGTGCAATTGTAATGGATGGCCTTGGGTCAGTGTTTGTGTTTGGTCGGGGTGGGCTGGGGTGGGGGGGCTGCACTTGCCCCAGCGCTGTCTCCCTAAATAACATCTCCAGCCTTTGTGAGAACCACAACCCCCTCTCCAGACACAGATTGTCACTGCACTGTGACAAATGATACACACACACATTTGAACAGATTGTGGACCATCCCCCGTTCTATACCATTACTCTGGACCATCCCCCCTGCCACGCAGCAAAGTGTTTTTGTATCATGTGTGCATGTGTTCACAGAGCGCCTGGTTTCGCCCTCACACCCCCACGACTGTTTGTCTCTCTTTGAAAAGGCACCTACCACTGACAGACTCTGACAGAAACAACCAGGCCTTTTCTTTTTTTCTTTCTAAACATCACAAGCATATAAAAAGGCTGCATTATTGCTGCGAGATCGTGGCTGCATGAATTTTTCTCCATCACACACCTGGGATAGATGTTTTTTTGTGAGGTTGGATGAGTGAAGCTGCTCAAAAAGAACTCGTTCCAACCATGTTCTGATTGTTGTTTCTGAACGGCCACACTGGGAGGCCGGATGTTAAGGTGTTATAAGGACAAACATTTTGTTTACATTAAGGGAAAACTACATATTATCAGACAATGTCTCCTGAAAGACATTCATACTGTTGCACTGATACTCAAATGTAAAGAGACACAAACTGGTGTATAACAGTATTTTAAAGAGAGCTAGAGAGAACAGTTCTCAGTGACTTTCTCATGTCCGCCGAGCAGAGCAATCATGTGAATGTGAGAAAGTTGCTTAGAGAACATTACAGACAGGGTTGGATGGATTTTATTGTTTTACCTCTACATGACCTCTGTACACAGAAACTGCCACACGTGACTAATACATATTCATTTACTTTTGAGTTATTGATTTTAATTAATATTTCACATTGTTCAAACAATCTCACATGTTACTGTACATGTGAGATCTATATTTGACACGTGATTCTATAGACATACGTGGCTTTCGACGTTTCACATGTAGCTAATTAATTCAATTACATGATATGTGTAGATTTGATTGTTCAGTCAAGTGCAAAGGACCATGTGGTTTCACAATTAACATCACAACTGATGAACACACTGGGACTTTGGGTTTATGATCTAGTTTATGTACATTTACATAAATTTCACATGCATACGTGTAATTTTCTCATGTGCCCATTTTGTTAAAACTTCAATATCCCCTCATTGTTCTGTCACTTTCTCATTTTTTGTTTTGAATCAACAACACTGGCCCACACCTGATTTCTAATAAAATGACTCGTGACTCAGAACATGACCTGTGACCTGTTCAGCTTTTCCCTGTGGAGCCAGGACTCACCGTCCTCTCTAAGTCACGTCCCTTCCGCTGTCCTCACACTGACTCTGTAAACCCTTAGTGACAGGGTTAGCATCACTTTCTCTCATTACTGGTTTCATTGACATGTCGGAGGATTAACATTGTCAGGTATGAAGCAGAAAATACAATCGAAATTTGTAACCATCTTAAAACTGATCCAGTCTGTGGCCAGGAACTCTATTTAATTTGATTCTGTTACAATTAGTCAGTGTTAGTGTTCTCCCGGATCACATTTGAGTCTGTGAAGTAATTAACATTGTCATTGTCAAAGCTTGCTTTACTAACTGTATAATCGCAGTTGATGTAGTGGAAATTCTCTTAAATACATACAGTACATAGGCTACTTCAATGATACGGACATATAGGTCAAAGATATAGGTCAAAATGTATGGAGTGATTAATGTCAGCACATTAACTGCTGCCTCTCATCGGAGTAGTCAGAACCAATCAGAAGGCTGACCATAGCATTCAGTCCAACCCGTATTGACGATGCACTGAGACGCTCAGTCAGTGTGGAGCCAGAGGAGCCTGTGAGATGTGGGTGAAATGTGTCAAAATGAAACAGACGTGCACAACATCCCATGTCCCTGAGCGCGACTGATTCGTTTCTGGGACTAGCAATACAAAAGAAACTGCAGTTTGAAAGTAGGCTACCACCATGTGTCAGTTTACATACAGTACATCAGGTCAAACAGATGAAGGGTATCAACCACTGCTGATAAAACAGATGAGATGTTTACGTTGGACTCTAACCCATGTGTTGGGTTAATGCCTGATTATGGAGATAAGCACATTGGTCTATATGTTTACATCTGATGGTGGTTGGAAAGGCTGTGCTTGGGTGTAAGCATTGTAAGCAGTGCGCTACAGTTGCAGTTTATCAAGTTAAAGACGTACCAACATTTGAGAAGTATTTATCTGAGCCAGAGTCACATGGCAAGACTGATATAGTTCAGAGAAAGGTGCAAGATGTGTAGCTTAGTGCAGAAACTCATAATCAGTTAGCCAATAGGTCCACCCATTCCATCTTTTAGCTATGCGGCTTAATTTACGAGGGTCACAGGGGGAGCTGGAGCCAATCCCAGCTGACATTGTTTGAGAGGAGTGGTACACCCTCGTCAGGCCGCCAGTCCATCACAGGGCTGACATACATTCACTCTCACATTCAGAATCAGGGTTTATTGCCGAGTAGGTTTACACATACAAAGAATTTGTGAATGAAAATATAAAAAATAGGAAACAAACTTAAATATAAAAACACTAGAGAAGGCATTGTGCAATATGATATAAACTCAAGGATTGTGCGATTTGGATGTTAAGATAAGATATTTACAATTTGAAGGACATACAGTTAGTCCAGTATTGGCCACGGGAAGTTGAAGT
Source organism: Hippoglossus hippoglossus (assembly GCF_009819705.1). NCBI lineage: Eukaryota > Metazoa > Chordata > Actinopteri > Pleuronectiformes > Pleuronectidae > Hippoglossus > Hippoglossus hippoglossus. Next base: position 19,768,188 of record NC_047161.1, read on the forward strand.
TTGCACAGTCACAGGCGGGGATCAGTCTGGTGATAGGGTCCCGGGCCTTATAAATGAGGCCAGCAGCAGTCACACCTACAGTCAATGTAAAGTCCCCAGTCTGCATGTCTTTAGGGAGGAGTCCCCACATAGAACCCACACAAACACAGGGATAACAAATGATACACAGAAAGACTCACCAGGATTCAAACCTTTTTGCAGTTAGGCAACAGTGCTAGCCTTGAAAATCATATTCCCCTTATTTTCAAAGTGTTCCATAGACTAGTGATGTGATGGTCAGAACCTCTAAGCCCTGTCTCCACCACCAACAGCAGTATAGGAAAAGTACTGAAAACCTTAGCTCGAGTGAAAATAGCCTACAATTACAATTACAATATCATAGCAAATTACCAAAATTGCCATTTGAGAAACAAAAGTAAAGTAAAAGTAGAAATTATTCTGTTGCATCACATCAATCTAGTTGTTTTTTACAGTTTGTTGTCTACATTTGTTCTTCATATAATCTATTTTTGTTAATATTCCTTTAATATAAGTTACAATGTTTCTGTCAGACTGCCAACCTGTGAAAGAGTCATAAGCTGCTTTCAGACATGCACTGAATCTCCTGACATTCTCTGGAGGGGCTGTTTGTGAGAAAATGTCAGAGTGAGGGCCTCCAGACTTTCTAGGGCCAGCCCCCGAAAGAGAATGTCCGAATGAGCCCGTGTTAGAGAACAGCAGGAGATCCACCGCAGGATTCACAGTGAGTGAGTGTGAAGGTTGATGACGTTTCTAATACTAGAAAAAATGGGGGAAACAAAAATAATACAAATATCTCAGGATGAAAAAGCGGAACCATACATGTAGAAGACACTAATGCAGATGTCAAGAGAGTTTTTGGTGATAAGGGCCGACACCAGTGTTGTTGTGCTGTAAACAGAAACACATGATCTTCTCGGCAGAATTAATATGTGACGTCCTGTCGCTTCCTGCTGCACCACCCCTCACCTGAACGCCCTGGAGATTTCTGTGCTGTTGTGAAAGCGTCTGACTGAGGAATTTCCTGCTGCGTTGTTCGGAGAAAGTCCAGAGTTTGTATGAATGGTTCTGTTTTGTGCAATATTGGGGTTAAACAAGTCAGAACCTAGACCTGGACTGTATTTTCTGCCGCTTTTTCTCTCATCATCCCCGTCTCACTGCAGCCCTGAAACCCTGACTACACCATCCTTCTCCTCACATTCAAGGCTCTACAAAGTCACATCAACCTTCTGTATTCTGTACCAAGAATGGACCCCATGCAGAGCCACTCTCCCAATTGAACCATCTCTGTGAAATTTCAGCTCTGTGGCCTTCAGGCTCCCAAGCAACTTACACCAAACTATAGCTTTTGTCCCTCTTCATTGTACTTCACATGTTGTTTCATGTTATGTTCAGTGCCACAAACATTCCTGTCTGTGTGTGTTCCCCACGCCCTTTATATGTCACAGTTAGTGTGCGAACGCTCTTGTCACCGGGTCCCAGTGCAACCTGTGGTTCACACCTCTGATACACAACATTTCTGGAGTTCTGAGTATATGAATGTGGTTGTGAGAGCTGAAGAGAGGGGAGGTTTCATAAGCTTCTCCATGTTCTCTGTTGTTTAAGTAGGCCACTGTTTGCAAAATCCCTCATATATATATTTATTTTTCTCTATTTGTAGATCTGCTTTAAAGGTTTCCAACCTTGGCTTTAATGTGGTAATATAGAGGGTTTTTTTTACAAACTAGGGCAGAGGATGTGACTGTTGTTTTGTCAGCCACAGAAGGTCCCTTGGGTGTCTCAGCGCTGACAACGGGGCCCAGCACTCTCTCTCCAGCTCCTCTCCTTATTATTTGAAAGGATGATCAGAGACCTGTGATGTATGGATGGATCACGCTGTGCGTTAAGTAATAAACCTGCTTGGTTTGTTTAAGTCAGACTTCAAAGATCTGCACCTAATGAAGCAAAGGACCCTGTGGACCCCAGTCTCTCAGGGTGCAGTTTACACACAGCAGCCTGGGCTTTGTTGTAGCTCCTGCCTGTTTCGTACTGGGGGACTCACTCCCTGAGGTTCGTGCACCTGTTTCTTTGGGATTATGTAAGCACATCACTACACAGTGTATTGTTCAATGCAAGGATGTATGTTCCACTGTGGTAAGAGGCCATGTCAGGTGACGTTTTACAGTCCAGCTGCTATAATCCATATGAGAGAAGACATGCTTACAGGTCATAAACGTATACACCCTCTGATGAAGAGATGCAACTTTAGATGGAGCCTCGACAGTGGTAGCAGTGGGAGGGGGGGGTGCACTTTGGCATGCAGATGGGAAAGACTGGGATCAAACTGCCGACCTTCTGGTTGGAGGATGACCGCTCAGCAAGAGATGCCTTTTTTCTTTCTTTTTTTCAAAGGTGGAACCTCAATGGCGAGATAAGGCATGTTACAGCTTGAACTCGCGCTAATAGTTTATTACACTATATACACTATTGACAGTGTTAGTGTCCAATATACATACTCTTTTAGCTCTATCTTTAGCTGCTAATGCTTCACAAAGTTGACCACATGATGCTGAGGTAGGGTGCAGTAGTTTCACAGCTTTTTCTCTGAAAGCTGCTGCAGCTAAAGACAACACGACACAAATCAGCAGACTTTGCAAACTGGACTGGAAGCTGCAGATTAAGCTGACATTTCTCTGTAGGTTCATCACTACCCTTTTACATTGTCACGTTGTTTTCACATTGACATCAAATACATTGTTATTGTAAATTATCAGTTAAAGCTGCCTGATGGTTATGAGCACTGGCAAATAAAAAAAAAAGAATATTTTTGTTTTCATTTACATGTTACAATGTGCAATTTTATTTAAAACCAACATGTGAGCATCAATGAAAGTTACATTTGTAGAAGGCAGTGTAGAGACAAGATTCATCCTAAAATTCTTCAGTCTTGCAAGTTTTGCATCAATAGTCATGGGAGTATCTGACTATTGGCTCTCAACAAATAATCAATTATCGGAAAATAAAATGCATTCGATGATGTTTGTCTCTATAAAGCCGTTTACAGACATGAACCCCAGGTGAGGGGTGGTTCATCAGGCAGAGTCAGGACAAAACCTATACATTTGGGTGGAGAGATCACAGATATTTGTTTACAGCACATTGCCCTTATCACCAAAAGCTCTCTTGTCATCTTCTTCAGTGTCTTGGTGTGTTGCACCACTTTTTCATCCGGAGATATTTGTATTCTTTTTGTTTGTTTTTTTGCGCCTGCTGCGTGTTGTGAAGCATCATCACTTGCTCGCTGCGGAGGATCTTCTGCCGTTTTCTCCCATCGGCTCACTCTGACATTTTCTGGAGATTTGACTTGGGAGCTGGCCTGAGAAACACAACATGTCGTTTCTCAGTCGCTCAGAAATGAAGCATATAATATACAGTACTTCAGCAAATGTACTTAATAGCTTTGCACGCCTAATTATCGTAGTTTGATATTTCCCCGATTAAATGAATGTGAGTAATTAACATTCACATTCACAACAATCAAATTGAAGAGAGTCATCCATGTCTATCTACACCTCGGGCTCCCCTCAGATGAGCCACCTAAAAAAAGCACACAGACCATTAGTAAGAGGAAACTAATAGAAATGGGAAATTAATTGAAAATGCCCTGACAAATCGCACAGCCCATTTGTGAAGCACTTGAGTTTTTACAGCCACTTTTGTTTTCTCCTTATTTGAGACTTTGCCAGTGGCAGTATACTGACAGAAACCGGTTCAGCCGACAGAAGAGTCTGCAGCTCCAAACTTTCTGTCCTTATGTAAGGTCTCGGTTTATATAACTTGACAACTTGCTGCATCTCTTGAAAAGTCACCAGCAAAAAAAGAAAATATGCTTACAAGCAACAAACTTCTGTTGTTCCTTCTTCAAAATGTCTTTGATTTCATTTCCATCCACCAACGTCCACATTTGCCGCGATGATCAAGTCATCCATTTACAGGCTTCATTGTCAGCGCCTAATCCTAATCCTTTGTTCTCCTTCAGCTGTTCGAAATGACCGGAATAAGAAGAAGAAAGAGAGCCCAAAGCCGGAGCTGGCAGAGAGCTACGAGCTGACAGCCGAGCTGGAGAACATCATTGAAAAGATTCGCAAGGCCCATCAAGAAACCTTCCCCTCCCTCTGCCAGCTTGGCAAATACACCACGGTGAGTTTACTGTCCTGCAGTGCCTGGGCCACATCTTTCTGAAAGTACACATCTACACAGTGGGTCATTTATTTGAATCATACAGATAACAGAGCCACAGTGTTTCTCTGATCCTGTGACTCTGCACCGGCCGGGGACAGCGTTTGCATCTTTGATCTGACCTCGCAAACTAGCCCAGAGTGCAGAGCTCATAATGATAATCAATCTCCTGTACTGTACTCTAAATCCACATGTAATGCACCTCCCGAGCTCACACGTACACCGCTGACTGTCCAGGCAAATCCTCGCCTGCACTTCCTCTTCTTCTCCTCTCAATACTTATTGATTTGACATTAAGCCTGATAGAAAGACAGTGAAAGTCATGGATCGTAATAGCACGATGCAACTAACACATCACCCCCCCCCCCCCCAGGCTCTCTCTGTTGAGACAAATCTGAGATGATAGTAGGATTTGTTTACCCCAGTTCAAAATGTTGCAAGAGTGCGAAGGGAAATTAAAAATAAGAAAAGAGTTCTTATGGAGGGAAGACGATGCAGTTTCCAACATCAAACCCTCACCGGGGATGTGCTTGTGAGCCAGACAGCTCCCCATCTGGTTGCTGCAGACGCCGACTCGAGCCTCTAGCTTCTGACATGTCTGAAAAGTAGAATAAATATGGATAATCCACCTTGCATCATTATCTGCTTTTGTAAATCAAGCGACACATTCAGGCGCCGGCTGAGCTGGGTGTCGAGAGCGCTTGTCAGGGTTTGTGCAGGCTTTGTTACCCCTGCCATCTTCCAGCAGAAGTCACAGGCTCAGAGCTCTGTGCAGCCTGTGAACCCTCAAACACCAGGGCCCTGTGCTGAACTGACATCCCCCTGAAAGACCACATAGCGAGGGGATGCTTGGAGAAAGCACACCCTCGCTGTCCAGTCTCAAAACGCCCGACCTTGTATGAAAAATGATTACAAACCTCTCCTTCCCCTGAGAGGTGGCTCTGTGCTCGTCACGACTCGGTGCAAAGGTCAGAGGTTATGCAGGTGGAAAGAAAACCTCTGGAGAGAGAACCAGCTCGTACACGCCACTGCAAACCCGTCGTTCGGTTGAGTTTGGAGATGCTTCGTCACACAAACAGTTGAAGCTGCAGGACGGCTGACAGCTCTAAATCATGTTGAGCTGGCTGCGCGTTGATTGACACTTAGGAATGGCGGCATTGTGCAGGGAGCTGACAGCGTCTAATGTATTTGTTTTTAAGTTGACTTACATATAGATTACAGTCGGCGGGGAGTGAGCCGTGATTGACAAGGCGCTCCACAAACACTCTTTTGTGGGGAGAGATGGAGCGCAGGAGGGGGTGTATGCTTAATGATTTGGTGGAAATCTCATGACACCTGTCAATCATTTAAAATACTGTTTATACCAGGATAAACAAATGTACTCAGCAGCTATAATGTTCAGTAAAGTCTCCCTCGTGATGAAGATTGTCTCTGACAATGAACCTCAGAGCGGAGATGGGCGAGACATGGGAAAACAGAGCAAATGGGCGGCATGCAGCTGGCGCCGCTGTCGTTCCAGTGTTCAGTCGCCTTCCACCTCCACAGCTCTGTTTTCCCCCTTTCCAGTCTAAAACACAAAGCTGCTAATCGCTGTAACCCCTCTCTTCTCCGCCCTCATCCCATTCAATCTCCCCAAAGACACTTCCTGATTTTACAAAATAATCAGTCGGTATTGAAGCAAAATGCAAAGCTGAAAATAGTAGGACATGATAGCAGAAATATTGCTCCCCGGTTACGATAGTAACCAGTGTTTGCTGTTTGTTGGAGCGGCAGTCGGCCCCAGATAAAGCTTTAATCTGGATCAGTGGTAATTATGCTTGCTCACAGACTGTGAGAAGTTCCTTATTATTAGTGATTGGATCCTGATGCGCCTTTTGAGTCCTCCTCATTGGAAACAGAAGAGAAGCTCCTGCGCCCCTAGATTAGGTTAAAGCTCCAATTATTGTGGTGAAATATTCAAATCCTAGTCTGCAGTGATTTAGGAGTTCATTGCCGGGTTAGCGGAGATAGCCGCGCAAGTGAGAGGGCTTAGCTCGACAATGAATAATGCTTCATTGACAGTGATGGCGATGACAAACGAGCCTGGCACTTTCAAAGACAAAATAAAACATTAGCGCTCTGCGGGGCCCGAGAGGGCTCCAGGCGGCCTCCACTGCTGCTGCACAGTACACGGCCCAGTCTGGAGATATTAGCCACTTTACAGTTTGACCGCCGTCTCCATCCGTCACAGGTGCTGGCTGCTTTTACTGCCTTTTCCCTTTCTGCATCTGTACACACAAGTCTGCTGACGTACAGCACGGCGCTCATTTCCTCACAGCCAGCTTATTCTCTAATGTTGCAACTTCTATGATTTGTTTGAATAAATGACCTTAAATTAAATTAGAATTCCCCGGCAACTTCCTTGTTTCGCTGTATTGAATTATGGGACTGGTGTAATTGACTGGAATTGCGAGGGGGGAGGGGGGACTGTTGAAAAAAGAAAATCCAACCACGAATTATCTCACCCTCCTCCCTCCCTCAGCTCCCCTTTTCAGTCCCCTCTCTTTCTTTCTCTCTCCAGCCAGAGGGAAGAGAGCATGATAAGTTGCTTTAATATCGGTCACCTCCAACCCCCCCAACATATGTGCTTTGTGCAAACACACACTCTCATTCTCTCTCTCTCTCTCTCTCTCACAAACAAACACACACACACACACACACACACACACACACACACACACACACACACACACACACACTGCTTCCTCCGTCCCCATCAAATCAGACGTCAATCAGTGGAATGTGCATCCATAGTGCTGTTGTGTCGACTGCAGCTCGTTATCTGTGATTTAAACACAGAGCAAATGTGCCTCTCACTTAACCCCAGATCATATTTAATGATCTCTCTCTCTGCTGTTCTCTGTCTCCCTCTATCTCCCACTCTCTCTCTCTCTCTCTCTTGGGTGGCCACACAATAGATTGTTTGCTCGTGTCCAGCCGCCGCGGTGCTAACTGCCTCACAGTAACAACCTCAGGGGGATTGATGTGCTGTGAAGAGTGGGGGGGGGGGTTGCTCTAGCTGTCTTCACAGTCACTTCAGTGATGTGGTCGGGGGGCAGGAGGGCGCCGCGGTGTGCGTGGCCTCTCGCGCTGAAACAGTCCCCGGGGCCGGGCTGAAGCCCTGTTCACACCTGGCTTTAACATCTCAGGCGATGCGATCAGCGGACAGCTCTAACTCCGTCGCTTCACACTTGGTATCAGATTGTGCCTCCATAGATGCCTCCAGTGACCACTTCTGACCGCTCTATGTGCAAATAAAAGCTTACAGCATTTTGATTCTAAAATACCAAATGCTGTTGGAGAAGGAGGGAGGGAACAATATACCAAGTGCATAGACGGAAGTTAAAAGAAGAAGTAGAAATTGGGTGTATTTGCAGGCAAAGTGAATCAACCCAAGATGTTTGATGCATTACTATAGTGCCCATTGTAAACCCGCCTGTTTGGAATGGGCTGTTTGCTTGGCCTGCAGTAATACTGGTTGCAGCTTTCCTTCTGAAACTAAAGGTGACCTGCTGTAATTAAGACAAAGCAAGTAAAGACTGGCTGCAGGACTATACCAGTCCACAAAGAGCTGTTCATCTGTTTATTCAATGTTCAGTGAAGCTTGACTCAGTATGCAGAGACCCGAACTGGAGAATCAGTTGTTATTGTCACGAATGCACCTGATGTTGTGAACATTCTGTTGTCATGATCGACAACATCACTTACATTGATGAGTCCTAGCCTCCGCTGCTACAGAGCACTGGTCGACTATTTATTCAAAGATTATTGGTTTTGAACGAACCTCTTGTCCAGGTCACACCAAAACTGACACTGCACTTCAGTTGGCCCTTAACAATACACATGCCAAGTGTGAAGCCGGTGACATGCACGGTTCTGCAAATATGCAAACCACGGACAGAGAGTTCTGTGGAAAGATGGATGTCTGTAGGGGCTTTTCTGAATTTTCAGACGTCATGGACAAAGCCATTTTATGTGGTTTGAGAAACAACTAGATGAGTATGAACGACTTCCTCTCATACAGAGGACGTCTGGTCCTCTGTATGAGAGGAAGTCCCAGGACACACTCACTGGAAGAACGATGCCACATGCAGCACAGAACACGTCCGAATGTGATCTGAGCGAACTGATCTGAATGGATCCTCAATGCACTTGGGTGCATTCACATCTATCCTCTTGTGAACTCCTCACCCATGATGCATGTCAATGCCAGGTCTGAACAGGGCGGTACGCTGATGTTGAGGTTTGCTAACACACTGAATGCATTATGGATCTTCTCTTTTTTCAGTTGCTTCAGGGGAGTGGGGCTGTAAAACCTGCCTCAGCTTCCCATTTTCTGTTTAAACAAACAAATGTTGAATTGAAAAAACTCCTTGAAAGTGCTTCAGTCAAAAGCCCTCAGACCAATGGAAGCAGATGTGTCATTTTTCTGGGTTCCAGTGTAGAGTTGTTGTTTCTGAAGGCTGTTCCACAGACTTTTCTTCCCAGACAAGAAAAAAACACACTGAGAGCATTTTTTGACATAAATGGATTGATTACATAACACCCCTTGAAACTTGACTTTAACATTCTCTTTGTCTGGGTTTTGGTTCTGTTATGTAATGCATAATTTTCTTTGACTTCCTTTTCTGACAGTTTTATTCATTATTTATCTGTTCATACAGTTCAGACTTTGTAATGACAAAGACAGAAACAGGCAGATTTAACCAAATTAATAGTCAACCATAAAGTGGCATCTTTAGGCAGATCGAATCAGTAGGACTGGCTAAAACACACAGAGAGAGCATGTATTCGCTTTGTCCACACTGAGCAGTCTCTCCTCAGTGCTTTGAAGATGCTTTGCTTTTCAGTACAGTTGTTTATGCTGAGTAAACAGCCAAAGTGTCCAAGGAGTTTGTTTGGAGGCGCAAAGCACTCTGTAAAAAAGTATTTTTGCAGTTGTATTCACTATCTGGAAGTAAAAAGCCTATGCAGCAGTCAATTACAGCTTCTCAGGGCTTTGTTTCTGTCCCTCCTGAGGCCTGTGAATCGCAATGTGAACAATCCCTGCTCATTATATGTTTATGCAGGGGCCTGGTCGTGGCACAAACCTTTTCTGATTCTGACAAGAGCACTTTTTATGGATTTCTGTTTTGTTTTTATAAGTTCAAACTCTTCCCCATGAAGCTGGTACTTACCAAGAAAAGGGGAATCAATGGACTGAACTAACCATGAAACAACATTCGGCTGCCCAAGAAACATTCAGTAGCCAAGTTCCCATTTACTTTTGAACCATTTCAACTGTTGGATCTATTTTTATTTGTTTTAAGGACTATACCACAGAATACTTTCTATATTGATGTAAAACTATTTATTTTTAAAGCTCAGACCTTATTATCCATTATTTTACCATTTTATTTAACAAAAAAAAGTAACAGTTCAAACACTTACAGACTGTAAAAATAATTTCTTCCAGTTTCTACTTGTTCCTGGCGAATAACGGTCATGGCAGATGCACAGTATTAATCCGATATGCATTTTACGAGGCAATTTAAAAACAGTGTCTTCAGTACACAGTTTGTCCACCAGGGAGATCTAACAGCTTAAGTTTTACACTGTAAAACTACATATTTGGTCATACTTAATCAAGAACCATATATAAGGAAAATATAAATATTCATGTTTTTTTTATTATTTGCTGACTTTTGGGCAAAATACCCCAGACTCAAGATTGACTTACTAGCTTCTTTCAAGCTGCCATCATCAGCTGATACGCTTTGTCATTAGCATTAACACTAGTACACGTGAAAACATTTTTTCCAAAGATGGTTTCTGTCATTTCAGGTAAATCTTATCACACTGATATATGTTCATGTTTCTGATAGGTTTGGTTTTAATGAGTTAAATGATGCTATAATAATAGGGTGAAACGTCATGACTGACTTGAGATTGGTCGAGCATGTAGCCTATATTGGCCGGACTTCGATACCATGACTCCACATCGCAAATTGGCTCCAAATGATGTTAGCAGTGGTGCAAGATGGCAGTGGCTGTATCAGATATATTTTAGCGTAATTTTTGCACAGTTAGAGGAAGTGGATACATGTAGTCCATCTTAATGTAGTCTATGGTTTAAACAGACTCAGCTGCCAGTTTATTACACCTAAACCTAAATGCAGTCTTGTATTAACCTCTGCCTCCACGACACTGATGCTCATGATGAAAATGTCCCAATGTAAAAGGTCAAAGCAGCGTCTCAATGCCTCTGTCCTGGCTTTCCTGTACTATGAAGCAGAATTTATGGTTTGCAAGATACCATTCGGTTTATCCCTTGGTTTTCTGGGCTACAATGGTGTTTCACTTTATAAATCTTCCTGGTATCATACTGAACTCCTAAACTGCTCCAGGGCAGGTTATCTCTATAAACAGATTCTGCTTTGTAGAATTTTCAGATTCTGATCTGTAGAGGCGTATGGAGGTTATCTATCACGAATGCACAGAATAGTAGTCACAAGCGCTTAACCATACTGGTGAGGTAGCGTTTCTATCCTGCAAGTGCACAGAACAGTATCCATGAGAGCAAAACCATACTTGCGAACGAGAATTCCTACTCTGCATCCACAACTGCAGCTCAGCGTGCACAACTGGGAGCATGGGGCTGAGACAAGCGCAAACTTGCACTTCCCTTTGCACTCGCAGCTGCTTAACTCTGCACGACAGTTGCTCGCTCGTCAAGTAGAATTTTGAGACTTTGGAGGCGGGAACAGTTGCTGATGCACCCCTCGTTCAACACTCCAGTCCCCAGCCTATCTCTGATCTTCTATAAATATTCTTTATTTTCTCTGACATAAAGAATAAGTCGGAGAAAAACAAGAGGAACATTGAGTCAGCCACTTCTATAATGCCGTTAACACATTAACAGTAAGTAGTGCATTAACATGTAACAAAGGCTTTTTGAGTCGACAGCAGTGATCCCCTTAGTTTACGATGGCTACAGAAAAATGAAGGGGGGGGGGCACTAACCAATCAATTCCTTTGGAAAATGGCATCAGGGGTTTCTCTGAATGATCCTCATTTTTACAGAGGGTCAGCTCCTCAGCAGGACTGTTCTCCTGTGTAGGAGGGCCCCCTCCTGTCTTCTTTATCTGTTTCTTTCCCTGGCTGCAGATATGTCAAAGCCATTTTCCTCTTGAATATTGACATCGTCCTAAAATACAGACTCAATGAAGTGCTAAAGACTTGGACTATTTAGTAAAGCGAGCCTACACACCACTCTGAATTATGTTTGCTTGACCCTGCCAGGGCTGCAGCTGAAAGAATGAGTGTAAAACTCTCATATATAAACACATGGAATCTGATCAAATACACAAATGTTATGATAGTCAGATCTACTCTTGCAAAGCGGATAAGGCAGTGACGTTATATTATATTACAATTATTCGCCAGCTGTCGTCCCTGCACTTTTACCTTTCTTACCTGGATTATTATTATGTGTTCAACTTTATCAAATCTTTCAAATCTCATACTATTGGTCATATGCCACAAACACCGCTGCCTTTCTGTGAACGTGCTCGGTAGACTAATAATGTTGATAACCGCTGTCACGGGACCGCTTAGCGAGACTGCGGTTGTTACACTTAGTGAGGCCAGCTAACGAAAAGATATGTTGAACGTGCTGCGTAGCACAGACGTCCCTTGTCTAACATATATCCAGTACATTGTGTAAAGATCGTCCCTCCTCATTGTGTGAAGTGTTGGTGCGTGTCACCCTCTCTGTGAGTGTGCGCCGTGTGTCCTTGCTACATGTGGAGACTCACCCATGGAGAACAGATGGGCTATTCCATGTTAACCATCACAAAACAGAACGGTCATCAGATGCTCCATCCCCACCATCAGCCAGCGCACCACAGCTCTCCTCTGCTACACCCAGGCCATTCCCCAGCAGCTGCTCTCCTCCGTCTGAATCTGTCACATTATCCCCTGCTCCCATGGCCATTTCTTTCCCCTCCCTTTTTCAAACTGTTTGTTGCAGCCCTAATCCACAGTAAACAATAACCAAACCCTTTTTTTTCAACCATTACAGAATCTCCTCTTTGGATGTTTCCACTTTGGATGCTCCCATGTCTCAGAAAACACTGGTGATAAAGATGAAGCTGAAAAATAATGGGGATCATTACTCTGGGATATGAGAGACGCTGTAGGCATGTAGCTTCTAACAAGTGAGGGGAGATGCTGACATTGTTATCTTTGGAATTAATTCCAATTTCTGTGTTGTTTTATGATTTTAAGTACAGCAAGGATTTGACTCAAAACTGTGTCTTTATCGGGGTAAAACAATCTTTAGAGTTTGAGCCACCAGAATTACAGGATTAAGTGCATTTCCATCCACTTTTTTAATTTGCATTTTCAGTGTTTAAAATGAGGGGAAAAAATAGAAATTCTACATTACGTGGAAATATTGCCTTGAAACCTTGATACGCTGAGGTGAAACAGCTGGTGTGTCAGTAAAAGTAAATGTTCTGCGGATCCAGACTGAGCGATAGTGATGGTCGTGACTTACAAAGGCAACATCTGTATGAACGAAGGCCCCGATAGACCGAGGCTACACAACAGGCATGCAGTTCCTCTCTGCATTTCAGTCTATTCCACTTGGATTGTGCTGGTGCCACGCACGTGGAAACAAATTGAAAGATACAAATACGTACATTCAGATTGTACGACTACAACACAGATTGTAACCTTCCTCGCATTAAAACATGAGACAAACAGAAATGTCATATACATGTATTTCCATCATTTTTTCCACTGGCTGAGATGGTGCTCTTTTAATTACATCATCTTGCAATAAACGGTGCCCGAGTGGAAAATTAGCTCCACAAGCTGTTTATTTTGAGGCACCTGACTCATAATATGCACACTAGTTAGAGAATGACTCTTTTGCAGATTAATGTTACTTGTGACCTTATTGATGGCTTTGTTCTAGTGTCTCAGTACGTGACACAATACCAGAGCTCTGACCTAAAGCAGCTAAATAGGCATCCCTCATTTTATTACTCAGATTTAAAACACAACATGCATGTGTTAGGCCCCAGAAAGAGGGGGGAAACAAGCACACAAGTTTTTCACAAATGGTTGCTTTACTCGCATGAATTACTCGCATGAATTGCTTATGCAGTACAAGAATACAGTAATATACACATTGCGGCATCTGACAACACATTATATTCATGACAGAAACAACGTATTGTATACATTACAGAATCTTTCAACATATCCGAAAGACAGAAGTAACCACACAAGGTTTAGCTAGTGTTTCCACAATGGTAACCTGTGAAAACACTACGAGTTCCCCCAGGTATGTGGACAGAAACAGAAATGATCTATTTCGCCTTCAAAATAAGAGCACGTTGTGATATACTGATTCATTCTGTTATTTTGTGAATATAACATGGGTTGGATCCCGACGGTGACCCTGTACAAGCAATGTAAATTAACATCTTTTAACCATATCAATTATGTTTACTAGTGCTTTTAACAGTTTCACATTACTTTTTCATCACACTCCACCAATCTACAGAGGAATGTACTTTTTAACCCCAGGTTTTAACATCATTATTGATGATGAATTTACTGTTATTTTAACTTAAAGTGGATTACTATTAACTTGCCACAGATGAACATAGACAAACACGACCTGAGTGCCTATATCAGGACCCCCTGGGTTCAGGTTAGGATAGCAGAACTCTATCAGAATCCATTCAACCATTATCTATACAGATTGTCTGGTAAGGATTAGGGGGTCATTCCCAGGCGAGAGGAGGGGTATGTTGCCAGCAAATCACAGGACCAACATACAGAGAAAAACAACCAATCACATTCACACCTACAGAGTCATCAATTCACCTTACCCCAAACTGCATGTGTTTAGACTGTGGCAGGAAACCAATATAAGGCCCCGCAGGAGAATTGAGGTTTCTACGTTCTTTTTACCCTGTTAAAAGGGTTTTTTAGTAGTTTTTCCTACCTCTTGTTGAGGGTTAAGGGCAGAGGATCTCACACCTTGTTAAAGCCCTATGAGACAAACTGTGATTTGTGAATATGGGCTTTACAAATAAAATTTGATTGATTGATTGATTGATTGATTGATGAGAAGAGCGTTCAAACCCCACACAGACCCTGGCAGTACTAAGAACCTTATAGGTGTGAGGTTACAGTGATAACCACATTGATTGTTAACACCCATCAGAGCTTATCGATGCACTTCTTGTCATGTTGACCATAATTGTGCACAATTACGGGTTATGACCAGCAGATCAGGAGCTCTCGCTTTTTCAATTGAATTGAGCCTCCAAAACGTTAAGATAATCAATTCAACTCATAGTAAGAGTTTACAACCCATCTAACTGGTTGTGTTTATATATTATTTCCCCTATTGAAAGAAATAATGACATAAGTTACAAAAGTAGGACCCAAGTTGTAATAAATTGACAGTGTATAAAGTGGCAGAGTGAGTTTTGCTATAAGAGGTAGCTGAAGCCATTTGTTGTTTTAATCAATGGCCATAAATAGCAGTTAGGATACATATTTTCAGACTTCATACCACGGCTTCTCCTCTGCTCTGCCACACTGCTCACCCACTCTTAACTTCCCTCCCTGTCATCTGTTATTCCTTCTCTTTCTTTCCTCTCTCTGGTCTCTTACAGCACATTTATTTCCACTCTTTCCTCTTGCCGTATATTGCGATCAGCTATGTCTTTATTGTTCCCTGGCTTTCACCCGTCCTGCTTCCCTCCAGTGTAGGCTCTGGACGGTGTAGCTGTATTAATGGCAGCTCTGGCTTCAAACCGCCCTGTGCTACCTGTCACAGCTCTGTTTCTGCATCCCATCATTGCATAAGCATCCCACTGGCACTGTTATGCTCATTATTGCAGGGCCCGGCCACCCGGCTCGGCTCAGCTCGGCGTATTCACAACAACAATCCTGCCAGTGTTTTTGAGAGCTCTGGTCTTATGGAGCCTATTTACTGTAGGTAACTGACACATATGGAGCAGAGTGAAGAGGGTGCACTGAGGAGATCATTAGCAACAGTCTGTGCAATGACGAAAGTAGCTGCCTCTTCGCCTGACGGCTTGTTCTCTGTTTGTGTGTGTGTGTATTTGTGTGTGTGTGTGTGTGTGTGTGTGTGTGTGTGTGTGTGTGTGTGTGTGTGTGTGTATGTGTGTGTGTGTGTGTGTGTGTGTGTGTGTGTGCCTCACAGAACTCGAGTGCAGACCACCGTGTGAGGCTGGACCTGGGCCTGTGGGACAAATTCAGCGAGCTGGCCACCAAGTGCATTATCAAGATCGTGGAATTTGCCAAACGAGTGCCTGGCTTCACGGGGCTGACCATCGCAGACCAGATCACGCTCCTGAAAGCTGCCTGCCTGGACATTTTGGTGGGTGTCATTCTATTTTGGAGAAATAAACTTGTTGTTTAGAGAAATAACACTATTCCTTTTGTTTACTGGCGGACACCAGATGTCTCCTACTACACTGAGAAAACAGTTCTTAGTGTATTGGCACTCAAGTCCTCATGTTTCCACATAAAAAATCTTCAAGGTGCATATACTGGACAAAAAAGCTTTTAAGCCAGTTGTGTTGTTTGAAGTGGTAAAATAAACAGAAGAGGTTGCATGAAGTAAGAAAGTGTGTGAATGAAAACCACAGAATATACTGTGGAAGAGCTGTATGAATGTGTGTGAATATGGTGAATGTGAGTCTATTGACGATTTACATTGAAATTTCAATGATACACATAATTGTTTATGGCGAGTGTCAATTTTCAGATCAACATAAGGAATAAACTGGTTAAATCATCCAGACCCTGGTGACACAATAATTCTCAGTATTAAGTATTTTATGTTTTTATAACGAGATAAATGATCAGAATTAAAGACAATCAGTCAACACAACTGTCTGTGATTTTCTTCAAAGATCAAAAACTGGGTTAGTTGTTTCTAACCTTTTATTTTTTGCAGTGTGCACAGGGTTCCAGACAGTGTCACTTTTCTACCTTTTCATCTATATCAGTAATTATACTGAACTAGTTTCTCTTTAATGGAGTTGCTGCAAGAAGCACAGTTTAGATGTTTCTTCAGTACGAGAGTAAACTCTTAAAATATTCAGTAATGAGCTAAAAACCTCTCTAGAACTGCTCCCAGCAGTGATATAACACAGTTATATAAACACACCTCTTTACTGAAGAGGGAGTCGTCTGCCTTGGTATATTGTAATATTTATCCTCCTATTCCCTTTCCTGTTCCTCGGTGTGTTGGAATCTATTAATGTGTTTAGAGTCTGTGGTGAGCCTCAGATCTCCGGTGGCTTTAAGCCCGGCTCCCATTAGACCAATCCTCAGATCTTATTGGATGACCTCCTCAGCTGGCCAATGGGAGTCAGGAAGTTCAGATAAATTGATCATGCCAGTCAATTCAGTTCATCACGAGGAGCAGCAGTCTGTAGTAGAGGTTAGATTAGACATGCAGACACATTTCTCAGCCCCTAATCTTTTTTTAGGACGGTTGCCTGTGTTTTTGAATGTGGGGCATTCACTCCTCGCACTGCATTTGTTAATGATGCTGTGTGCTCTTTATGGAGCACAGACGCAGAGATGTCTGCAGAGTCTGCCGCCTGCCAGCGGGTAAATGTTTGTTATTTAGGGCTTGTGAAGTGGAGCAATGTACTGTAATGTAGCCACAGTAATGAGATGGAAAAAGGCAAAATGGCTGTCTCTCTTCCTCGTCTGTCTCACTCCTGCATGCTTGGCTTGTGTATGTGTGTGTGTGTGCGTGTGCGCGTGCGTGTGTTTAGGGGAGAGTATATTTAGGCTAATATAATTAGGGACAGTTTCATTCTTTTTTTCAATCATTGCCACATAATAATTATTCCTGCTTTATTATAATCTTAAAATGATAAATACAGATTGAAGTAAAGCTTTATTTTTAATTAAACTTGGGTCTAATAGAACTTAATAGCTAGCTACAAGACAGGGAGCTAGCTAAAGACATATCAAAGGAGGAGGAACCATAACCACATGGATTTCCCACAACCCAATGCCAATTGTTCTTATTAATGACTTAGGATTGATATTAAATGTACATCATTAGTAAATACTGACTTAAAAGGTGAGCAGGTCGGTCTGAGGTCAAATGATTGGTGCTGGATTATCAACACGATTTTATGTTATATGTGTTTTACTAACATTATATCAATATTTCATGTTATCTTGACTACTTGGTTATCGCAACACCTCTAGTGCAGTAAAAACGAGCTCATCACAAGTCAGATAGACTCACACACAGTCATTTGAGCTCTCTCTCTCTCTCTCTCTCTCTCTCTCTCTCTCTCTCTCTCTCTCTCTCTCTCTCTCTCTCTCTCTCTCTCTCTCTCTTTCTCTCTCTCTAACTGTCTCTGAAACTGCTGATCTGCTGACATTCAGTTTAGTTCTGTAGACGGAAACATCTTGTTAATAAGAGAGGCCAGACCGGTTGGATCTGACAGAGAGGCCATGGTAACTCAGATAACCACTTTTTACTAGAGAGAGTAGTAAAGAGGCTGCAGGGACACAGACTCACCAGCACAGGACAGGTGAAGACTGAACAAACGTAGCCTGGTCTGATGAACCTGGATTTCTGCTGAGGCTGCAGAATCTGGTGTCAAGAGCATGAATCCATGGAACCAGCCTGCTCTGTATCATCTGACTGCTGGTGGTGGTGTGACGGTGGGAACGTTTTCTTGACAAACTTTGGGTCAGTAAATACCAATCAGTCTTCATTTGAATGCCACTGTCTGAGTATTGTTGCAGACCATGTTTGTTCCGTTTGGCCACAGTTTACCATCGTCTAATGGCTACTTCCAGTAGGGTAAAGTAAAAGTGTCAAACTAGTTTCCTGAATATGGCAGTGGGTTCAATGAACTTCAGGGACCATTGGGTGTTGGCTGTGGCTCAGGGGTAGAACGGGTTGTCCTCTAACCAGATAGACAGCGGTTTGATCCCAGTCTTCCCCATTCCGCATGCTAAAGTGTCGTTGGGCAAGATACTGAACCCCAAAATGCCCCTGTCGGCTGTGCCGTTCTCATAGAAAAAGCTGCTGCCCATAGATGCACTGTATGAATGTGTGTGTGAATTGGTGAATGGCAAAAAAACTGTACTGTGAAGCACTTGGAGTGGTCACCAAGAGAAATGCTATATATATACTGTATATATACAGACCATTTACCATTTACCTCTACTGTCGCCAGATGTGAACCCAGTAGAACCTTTGTTTTTTGGTTGAACATGAATGTGTAGCTGACAAATCTGCAGAAATGATGGAGTCATGTCAACATGTAGCAGAATCTCTGAGGAACGTTTCCAACATATTGTTGGATCAATGTCATGAAGAACTGTTTGAAGAACAGTGGGAAGAACCACCCAGTATGATTATTGTTATACGGCCATTGAGCATATATCTCTTACATACATAAA
Source organism: Hippoglossus hippoglossus (assembly GCF_009819705.1). Classification (NCBI taxonomy): domain Eukaryota; kingdom Metazoa; phylum Chordata; class Actinopteri; order Pleuronectiformes; family Pleuronectidae; genus Hippoglossus; species Hippoglossus hippoglossus. The sequence continues at coordinate 19,786,947 of NC_047161.1, forward strand.
CAAACCTGCATAAATGACTCATTAATTATTAATAAACCCATTGATTACAAATCATAAATGATTATAAAAGAGTTCTCTCAGCAGCCTGATGTATCTGTCTTTAAAAGACATGAACCATAACAGAGGTAGTGTTGGAAAGGATGATCTGCATTTCGGTGGGGGCATGTAAAATCTATGATTAATGCATGAAGATGCATTTTAATGTGAGGTGTAAATGCAAAGTAGCTAAACAACATGCACACATATCCTGGGTTAATGAATGCTGACGATAACCAGGAATAGATTGTTATTCACTTTGAGTATGTTTCTATCAAGTTCAGTTTCTGTGGCAGTGCCACGTTAATAAATGAGTTTTCATTGATATAGTCCCACTAATCAGATGTGGCTGAGCAGTGGAGCAGCAGTGACCTCCCGGGGAAACAGAGGTGAGAAGTTGAAGGCTGTGGTGACTTTCTGGCTCCCACTCAGCCATCAGCATCCCTTCACCAGCACATTTCTGTGGTGAAGGGCGTAGGTATTGTGCACCAGGCCTGGGCGAGGGAGTGTCATAGTAAAGATCAAACACCGTGTGTGTGTCTGTGTGTGTCTGAGCGCAGGCCTGGCCAGCCGGTGTGAGTACTGCCAGTAGCCATGTTTTATTCTGTTTCATGTTGCAGACACGCCTGCCACTCACTGTCAGAAGCATCCCACTCAAATAGCTTCAAAGGTTCCTGTAGGCTTCACATCCACCGTCACTGGCTTCATTAGGTGTTCACACACACACACACACACACACACACACACACACACACACACACACACACAATCACACACGCACACGCAGTGCAGTGCAGCAGGGAGACCCAAAGGTTATTTTCTTTGAGTGTGTGGAAGGTCATTGTTTTGGCTGTGCCTCTTCTCTCTGTTGCTCTTTCTGGGAAACTTGGTTGAGACTTCTCACAGATTCACACGTACTCACATGTAACAGTAACAACCTTCTCACAGTCTGGGAGAATGACTGTGAGAAGGTTGGTACTGTAAATTATGTGTTTGCATATTTATGGGCAGTTTGTATATTTCATGTCTTTATTTCATTGTTATGAAAGTCCAAAAACTTGCAGTGTTTTTTTACCTCAGGTTGCATGAATAGATTTTCTGCCCACAAGGGGGCAGCAGAACAAACTAAGAATAGCATATAACATATTTTTACTTTATAATCTACATCCAATATGTTAGCATTACAACATTACAATGCGGAGCAGCATACACCTTTGTTGCAGACGTGTCTGGTAACTAAACATGTTCCTTCAATGTTCAGCTACTTTATTTCCTGATAAAAAACACCTGGATCTTATTTAATTGTAACACTATGTTTTTCAAGAGTTATCTGCTACTTTTGTTCTACATGTGTTTGGAACTGGATATGGAGTGTATCAAAGACTTTTCACTGAAAACAGCTGCTTGCTGTCGCTGGAAATCAGGTCCTGGTGGGATGTGTAGATAAAGCAACACACAAAAAAGTGCGGAAAATAGTGTGAGAAATGCCCAGTGGCAAAGTGGAGGTCCCACACACACAAATAAATAAATAAAGTAATAAAATCAACATGTTTATATTTTGATTATTTAGATGCTCTCCATATGCTCTCCACTAAGGCTTGTGTGATAAAACACTCAGATTATAACCTTTACAGTATCTGGGCGGCCCCGCAGGTCAACAAGTGACTCTGCTCATTTCTAATCACTCACACATCATAATCTACGTAAGGAACTTCTCTCCTCTCTGCAGGAGTGTGTGTGTGTGTGTGTGTGTGTGTGTGTGTGTGTGTGTGTGTGTGTGTGTGTGTGTGTGTGTGCGTGTGTGTGTGTGTGTGTGTGTGTCTGTGTGTGTGTGTGTCTGTGTGTCTGTATCTACCTGTCTCCGTCAGTTATATAAATATAAATATTTCGTAAAATACAACCTGACCTTTCTTTTTTTACCAGTAACAAGATTAAAGGTGATGCACATCTTTTCACACTGAGCCAATAAAACAAGATGTAAAGTATCTTAATTTAATTCGTCAATATAGTTTTTTTTTAAGCTACATGTGACAATATTTCCTCGTGTTTTATTTCCTGTTCCATTGAAGTGTGGATGATTTTGCAACCAAAATATGAACGTTTATTCAGTCACTTTCAGTCCTTCTCACATCTCCTCTGTGAAATTGTGAGTATGGCTTCCCATCATGAAGGTCCAGTAATAATGTGGGTATCTGATATGATGCTCATTTTGGTTTGGGACTTAAAATTTAATTTATGCTGTGAGCGCCACAAAGTAAAGCATGTTGTGACTGATCAGTGTGTCTCTGTGGCCTCATTCTGAACCATCACTAATATGATTTCAAACTGATTTTGTAGCTTCAGTGGTTTTCTTTGGCTCCATGCTTTGATTAAAGAACGTTACCTGCTCTAAAGTCCTGGCTGATCAGTTTACAGCTTTGATATTTGAAGTATAGTGAAGTCGCCACAGTATATAAACACTATGTAAAGAAACAGTCAGTTTTAGCAAATCAGCCCCACTGTAAAACGACATCTGTACTAAAGACATTATAAATGTATGTAATGTCTCTATTTGCTTTTTATTAAAATGTACTGTAATGCTTTAGAAACCAGTTATACAACCATTAATAAGAACACATTTGAATTGCCAGGTTGAGCAGAAAGGAATCAGTAGAAAGTGGTACAGTTAAATCCTCCTTATTTCCTGCTTTGTCTTGTGGATTATAGCTGGATTAAGTCTTATACTTTTAGTTTGACTCAACCAAACCAAAGGTTTTTCATTAAAAATAATGAAAGTGAACAAATGCTCAGTCAATGTTCAAACTCAGCTTCAAGACGTTCGAAGCAAACTGTCTGCAGCTTCCCCTCTATGGACGAACCCTCCATTTTATAGTCACATAAGGTTTCCTGTCCACTAAGTCCCTGCTGACCGAGCCTCTCTCTCTTCCTTCCCCCCCTGTCAGATCCTGCGCATCTGTACCAGGTACACCCCCGAAAAGGACACCATGACCTTCTCGGATGGGCTGACCCTCAACCGGACGCAGATGCACAACGCTGGCTTCGGCCCTCTCACTGACTTGGTGTTCACTTTTGCCAACCAGCTGCTGCCCATCGAGATGGACGACACGGAGACAGGCCTCCTCAGCGCCATCTGTCTCATCTCTGGAGGTGGGCAAACCGGGGCAGAATGGGGAGGAGTGGTGGGGGGGCAGTGGGGAAGAAGGACACGATAAGAATAGAAGGCGGAGAGAAAGGAAGAGACACACATGTAAATGCAACCCATCATCACAAGTTGCATATAATGTGTCATATGTTGTCATCAGCTCGTTCAGCTGCCCCTTAGTGGCCAAATTATGAATTTATGTCACTTTGAAGTGAGTAAATAGGTGAACCCAGCATCAAGACATAAAATATACAAACTGCACACATAGCTAACAGTAACCTCCTGTCACATGTTGCATATGTGGCTGTTAAACTGTGAGCAGTCCAACAGCAAAAGTACGTCTTTAAAGTTTGACAGTGTTAAATCGTAACTCCAACATTTCAACTCAAAGGGGAACTCTGGTATTTTTCATCCTGCGCCCCTATGTTTATAAATGTGGTGGTGTAAATGAATGATACTTACAAGGGCTGTGTCCAATACCACCCACTCATTCACTAAGCCCTACTTCACTATATAGTGACTTCTATGTAAAGGATGATAGTGACCTAATTTGCAAAAGAAAAAAAGCTCTTTCAGACACTACCCAGTGCATTTCTTCTGCCCCGGTAATTATGTCATTGTTCTAGGATTATGACAGAACAATAACAACGATGTTGGCCGGTGGAGAAATACCATAATACATTTCACATGTTTATTTTACACTTACCATCAATACAGGTAGGTAAAAAGCGTATTTAATGACCCTGTTTAAATGTAGAAATAAACTTGTTTGCCACTGTTTTTGCTGGGATGCACTGCTCTGCTCTCATTTTACCGCCACAATGTGCCAGTCATAAAAAATTGATTTAAAAAAAAGGATGTTCAAGCGGACTGTCTTCAAATCGGTCTGTGAACCTGTCCGTCTTTATCCTCGCGATACTTGTGATGTTTTTGATGAGAGTGAGAAGGAGAAGAATCTCCAGAGAGAGAGAGAGAGAGAAGGCTGAGACGTGCTGCCCTTTCTTCCTCGTCTCTCCGCCATTTTTCTTCCCGTTAATGGCATGAGTGCAATGCATGATGGTATATACTGGTTAGTGACCATCGGTTGTACACCACTTTCATGATGCACTGCGATACCCTTTGTCCACTATATAGGATATAGAATATTGGACTAAACATCACCCAAAACACACTGTGACAGTGACAGTGACGCAGTTCAGCAGAGCTTCGGTAGGTTCACTGGTAGAGGAATCACTCAGTTTGAGGGGGAAAGTGAATCAGCCTCCACCTGAGTCTGAAACCAGGTCAACCACAGGTTGCTGTCAGTGAGGCAGCGCTGTTGTGACTGGAGAGAGAGAGCAGGGAGAGGAGAGAGATGACGGGCAGGTATGTCACAGCAAGAATCAGTTCGCTGAGTGGAATGTTTGAACTGCCCCCCCCCAAGAGAGAAGAGGCTGCTTGTTTTCCACCACCATACTTCAGGCATGACTAATGCCCTCATGTGGCTACGGCGCACATTAACACACATGTCTGTAACGCACACACATGCATATGCAAACACACACACACACACACACACGCACAAAGTTTTCCTGTATGTCCACTGAAAGTCACACAGCGTCTCCTCTAATTATCACGCTCCCCTCTACCCGTCATTTTCATCAGCGCTCCGGCTCCTTCGCCGCTGGGTTTTCATTCAACAATATATATTTATATACTCAATCCCCAGAGCCTCAGCAAATATTTCAGGCTCTTGCATAATCCGAGGAAAGTGCGAGACACCTCTGATTGCATCTGTAATCATGCTCCTTGTCTGCAGGCCCAGCAGCTTCTGATTTCAATGCACACACTGCCACCCTAAGGCCTAAAGGTGGATTGAAATGTAATCTTCAATGTGACTTTTTTTCAGAGCTGACATTCAGATAAAATAAGACATTACTGGGTTTTATTTCTTTCACTTTTGGATTCTCAATTGATGGTTGAATCTATATAGTTTCCCATCAGGATTTCTCATCTACCAAGTTCACATATTCAGTTGTCTCGTTGAGCAGTGGTCAAACACCCAGACATTTTACAATCACAAGAAACAGAGAGTAGTTTAAAAATCAATTAAAAATTTTTTTTTAAATGTCAATGATCAAAGTCCTGGAAACTGCAAACATCCTGTAGTATATCTTACTAAGTGACTTTAAATGATGACAACTCTTTCTCCTCACTGAAGGATCGGCAGGTCAGTCATTCCAAGTTCTGTTCAAACCAACAGAGATTTGTTTTAAAGGATGGGTTCACCTGTTTTTCAATGCTGTGTTAAAAGTCTTTTTTTTTCCAAATCCCCAAAGTGCCTCCCTGTTGAGCTGTGCTGTCGGGACAATCAGAAAAGACTTTTACACTAAATAAAGTGAGACTCATATTAACAAGTGAACCTCAGCCTCCTGCCCTGCTGCTTTAACATGCTCAGGTAAAGGTGGCAGCATTTTTGAGCATCCCCATCACTTTCATTGGAACTGATTAAGGAAGTGATTACAGCAAGAAATAACAGGAGGAACAGTTAGTAAATGTACTTTGCATGCGTGTCATTTTTTAAGATCGATTGGAAATATGTGAACCAATCTTTTGAAATCTAAAAGATAGTGAATGTGAGAGCTGAATTCTTAGAGTATTTCCCCCTGATGGCATCATGCAGTCTGGAATCAGATGATTCAAACAACCTTAAAAGAAGGTCCTTATTACATCTTGAGTTTTGTTTGTGTAGCTCTGATCATCAGCTATTTTGGTTGTGATAGTGTTTAACTCTCTGAGATCTCTGAATGCAAAACACCACCATGACTCGGCCCAATGGGATTTTAAGTTAGAACAGTATTATCTTTACCAACTCCCAGTTAACAAAGATGAAACCCAAGTTGTGATACAGAATTGTGTCAAAGGGAAATCGGAAAGCTGCCATAGTTTAATGTAATTGTAATGAGGAGTCCACTATATTGTTATTGGGTCTGCTTATGTAATAAGCAGCAGCTACCACCTTGGACGCTCGGGGTTGTGAAATCTGCTGGATATTCCAAATGGAGAATATTTTCTGTGATGAAAATAAACCCAAGCTAAGTCTTCTCAACATTGCCAGTGGCTACATGTGATGCACAATAAAGCCAAATAAAAACCAAAGGGAACTACCGGCTAAAAAGTCCTTAATGTTTTTGGAATGGGGGATTTGAGCCAGTGTCCCTGTTCAGAGAGCAGAGGCCTCTGGTGCATCTGACCACTGAGTCATTCTAATAATCACTATGTGCAGGGAAGTGGTCTCTGGATAGATGCACGGCTTTGAAAACCACATCTGCCGAGCAGCTTTACTTCTAAAACCGCACAGTTATCAGAGCTGAGCACAACCAGTCAGAATAAAGGACTTAAATGAGTGTTCTGCTCAAGTTATCTAATTGTAACCATCGCGGCAAATTCTCCTCTGCAGCAAATGAGCTGACATAATGAGATAAACTCTTCCTTCTTAATCAAACCAGGCTTCATGCTGTGATACATGTATTAGCCTCTAGCTTGTCTACATCAGATAAGGCAAAGACATGGATTTGTCATAGCTGAGCCTCAAGTCTGACTGGATTTTGTGTGTGTGTGTGTGTGTGTGTGTGTGTGTGTGCGTGTCAGATCGTCAGGACCTGGAGGAGCCCTCCAAGGTGGACCAGCTCCAGGAGCCACTGCTGGAGGCTCTGAAGATCTACGTGAGGAAGCGCCGTCCCAGCAAACCACACATGTTCCCCAAAACCCTGATGAAGATCACAGACCTGCGCAGCATCAGTGCTAAAGGTGGGAAGGAAATGTCACCTTACGCTTGCACCACACGTATCAGCTCACTGCAGTTACAAATAGCAGGAGGCATCCACGTCTGCCTGCATGTCAGAGACTGACATTCCTGCATTGACGCGTAAGCACTCAAACGCTGGAGGCTGACAGGCTGCTATCATTGTGAGGAGAATTATCAAATAAGCTGGTGTCTTGCTGCAATGTGACACGGAGAAATTGAAAAAGGTTCAACTTTATGCAAATGTTCTCTGACGTGGGCCGGGAGAGGTTTTACTCGGGACCGTCAGTAAACTGAGAGAAGGAGAAAATCAACCTTGGAGTTCTTTCAAAGTGACACAGAGACATTGGATGAACGGCTGTATCAGAGTTATGGACTAAAACAAAACTTACTGTGACAAAACATTAGAGGTCAGACATAATGGATGTCGCTCTTTGATGTGAACTTGAATTTTTGTTCTCGCTCGGCTGCTGGTTGAGTGAGTTTTGGTCATAGAAAGATAAGAAAGATACCGTTGGAATGCCCTTGTGTTGTAGGAAATGAAGCAGCATGATCGTCGTTAGTGGCTTTGTGGACATGTTTAGTTTGTGTGTTTCGTGGACATGCTGATTTAGTTGCTTGGTGTTTGAATTGTGTTTGGTTTATAGGTGAAAATGGTTGTTATGTACGGTGATAGCATGTATAGCATGTCCATATTGACATCTACATTATTTTACCTTTTCAGTGTCTGTAATGTTCACCGGAGACCCAGTGGGTTTCAAGAGGTTAAAAAACAGATAAGACGAGTGTCAAAGTTGTTTATTCAACTTTGAGTTCTTTAAACTTGCACTGAGATATGAGTACCAGGATGGTGAACTCAAAATGGTCAAAAAGTCGGGCATTTCTCACACTCGATAGTTGCCATCTTGACTACTTAGTGGAAAAGGGGGGACTACCCAGTTATCTTCAAACTTGGGGAAATGGCTGCTGAGTAAGGACTAATAAGCAAGTTGTGATATAATGGGGGGGGGGGACACACAAGAAAGTACAACGTTCATTTTTACATCAAATGAACACAGTATATGGCGGGTGTTTTGGTGGGTGACAATCGTGGCATGTTCTGATCGTTATTGTGAATATTCAGTTGCAAAACTTTACAGGAAAGGTGACAAGGAACACAAGGAGGCAGCACCTTCTCGACACTGGCTGCCTGTAAAACACTATAGATTGAAAACATCTTTGATCTGTTCCATGTATGTTTTGGACTGACTCACAGTGCTGAGCCGTAAACCCTATTTAAGCTTTGTGGCAGCCTCAAACGCTTCTATCAACCTTCCACAGACCTCAGCTCCTTGACTTTGGAATCTTTATTGTAGAGTTTCCTACTCTTTATCTCTGCTCTTTATCTTCCCTTTAAACCCTTTGTTTAAACTTGGCTTCTTGTTGTTTCCTTGGTTTATCTGATTCCTCTCCCAGCTTATTGTCTTACTAATGCGTTCACTGTTTGTATCGGTTTCATTTGTGTCCTAATCCTTTACTTTTTCTTAGTTTAACTTTTTGGTTTGATATTTTCTCTTCTCTGTATTTTCTGGGCTAAAAAGCAGGTTACTGTTGCGATTAAAGTGCACAATACAAATTAAATTGTTTTAGTATACAGTTTTTTTATAACAATTATTTTACAAAGGATGTCTGATCAAGAAATCCTGTTGAAACTGCTTCATTTTGCTTTAGAATCAATACAAATTTAAATATCTTCACTCAATGTCCATTCAGGACATTGTTTTGGAGCTTTCAACATGTCTGGTGGTTTTCAATGGATAAATCGTTCAGAGGCTCAGACAAAGCCAGTCAGAGGACCTTGAATTCAGATACTTCTCGAACAACTTTTTCTAAAATCAAGACATAACATTCATCCCCCAATTTTGTCTACCACCCTCATTTTGTCTTGCAGGAGCAGAACGCGTCATCTCTCTGAAGATGGAGATCCCAGGTTCCATGCCGCCGCTAATCCAGGAGATGCTGGAGAACTCGGAGGGCCAAGACAGCCAGGGCAACAGCACTTCAGCCAAGGCCGCGGAAGGTGAAGGGGAAGGGGAGGGGGAGGGGGAAGGGGAAGGGGAAGGGGCCAGCCCCAGCGGCAAGGACAGCCCCCACGAGGACACCCCTGCCCAGGAGTCGCCGGGTTCCTTGGACACAGAGGAGGCTGCAGCCACACCTCCTAGCGAAGAGCCCTAGGAGAGTGCACCCATGGGTGCCTCTGAGACTTACTCTGACATTTCTTTGCACACAAAAAAAGAACAGCCGGCAAGGAGTAGACCCCCCCCCCCACACCACCCCACCCACCCCCCCCTCCCCATGCCCAACCTCTCTGCCCTGACTCTCCGACGCTTGGTATTATGTTATCTTTATATCCTTCTTCTCCCATTCCTCTAAAACTCCCTCCTTTAAAAAGAAAACGTCAACACGGAGGCCTCAAAGGATTACGGTTTGTGTATAATGCTGAACTGAGCTCTCATTTGTAATGGCGTCTCTCTGGGACTGTGACAGGAAGGGCGTGGCCCTCACAAACCGCCAGAGATGATACTCCTCAGGTCTCCTGTGTAACTCCTTATCTGCATGACAGGAGTTGGATAAGTGGTTTTACTCCTCTCTCTCTTTCTCTTTCCTACTCTGTCCTCATCTCTTTCCCTCTCTCATATTGTTGGCATACGTACATTGTACATACCATCGTATGGTTAGATCTCTGTTTCTATGATGAATTTTGTGGTGCTTTTTTCATTGTCTTAAATATTATCTTTGAGGCGATACATCAAGGTTTGAAGAGGGACAAATTGTAAGTCCTTCAAAAAGTTATCTAGAATGTTATTGCATATTGACATTATGGAAGTCTAATATTTTATATTTGTTGCTATATTTAAAACAGTTTTTGTCTTTTAAAACACTTACTCGTTCATGTCTCTACATGAATGAGTTTACATCCACACCGCCAGAATGCGAAGCTTCTCTCCATATCGACAGCCGAGTCTGCTCATCTGTTTTCTCAAAGGAGGGAAGCACAACAGCAAAAGCCTTTGACACACACTCATCAGATTGACCGCGTCTGTTTAGCTTTCCAGTCTCGGCATGAACCGCAGAGACCCGACGTACCAGATTAGATTTAGAATCGGCCTGCCTATGAAATTAACTCATCTGGTGGCTGTATCTCCTCCGTAAATCAGTTTACCTCACTGTCAAAACAAATTGGGCAAATTAGGTTGTTGATAGATACCAGAGATTTTTCTGCAACAGGCTGTGATCACACAGGACACCCTATACTTCTACTGGACCATGACTCCACTTTAACCATGGTCGGTTCAGGGGTTTCACAAGTTAAAAAAAAGCTGGCCCCACAGTGATGACTGAATGTATGAGGAAGATGTCTGACATCACATTATGCCACATGCTATTTAGAAATCCAATTTCCTCCAGCATGATTTCCTTGTTCAGTGGAGAACGTACAATTACAGAAGATATCTCATCGCCAGGGAAACTTATTTATCAGAGAATGCAAAAGAATACATATGTCAAGATGAATAAGGATGATGATGATGGATGATGATTGGAATAAACATCACATATCCACATTCTCTCTTCTGCAGGCATGTTGCGCTCCTGCTAGCAAACAGAGCACGCATTCATCTCTGGTCTGGTTTAAAGGATGTCTATAGATACCCATATCTCTCTATCAAGATGCAAGTAGAACGGGATACTGTTAAAAATTTTACAGTTGCACAAATAGACGTTGTCAGGTCATCAAAGCTTCGACTTTTCCAAAACAACTGCTTGAATGTCAACCTCATGAGTGTGTATCCACCACCAACAGCATGAACTACCAACCAGGCTCTGCAACACACAAATGGGCTCTGTTATGGCCTTATGAGCAGAGCTCCTCCACTTACTTTTCCTTCTCTATCCTTTCAGAAGTGTCTTGTTTGAACCAGTGAGGCACATGGGCAATGCAATTCTGATTGCTGAGCTGCGTGGGTCGAGGAAGATTGTACAATAATTTAGAAAGCACATGGTGGGGTGGAATACCCAAATCCACTCCACTCATCCGCCTTAGACTTCAGACTTGACAGTGTAAGCAACATTTAATGATGCAAGAGGCGATCCCAAATGACCCTGCACCGCCCTGAGAAATGCAGTCGAGGAAAGCTTCTCTTCGGACATTAGATCCAACTGAGTACTTAATCTCATTGGCGGGAAGTAGGCGGTGTGGTGTATCAGATGAGGCAGTCCCGCTGAAATTAAAAGATGATCCTAGAAAGCCGCTTTTCTTCACAGCTGAGGTCGCACATCCCACCGAACAATGGGAACTGAACTCCATTATAGCCACTAATACCCAGATCCCTCTCTATGCTGCTGTCCCTGCAGGTCGGATCACGGCTCCGCTCACGCTGATACCGTGTGGTTGTTCATGAACAGCACAGGGGACAAACTAACTGTAGCACTTAAACATGTTTGAAACTTAGCAGTATGAAAGCTAACGGCCCCCCGCAACCACGGCAGAGGGCCAAAGTTCAACCACGTATCAAACATAAAAGTAAGGAGAACACGGATATTGAAACAGCTATGGATTTCAGAAAAGGTGTGTTTCTTCTTCTCAGAAATGATGCAGTAAGTAGGACAGGTTTTTTTTTTTCATAAGTGAAAGTAATAAGCAGGAATTTGTGCCAGCGGGTATTCATTTTGGTTCAACAAAATTTTTCAATTTCTCGTTTAAGGCTTTATACCAAGTTTCCAGTCTCCAGTCTCCATGTAACACTTGCCACAAAATTTCAGATCGAAATCCAGTGGCACAATGCAAACAAGCTGACATCCACCAATCCAAGCCATTGGTTTTGGTTGGTCGGTCAATTCATATTCATCAGCTTTTTTGGAAAGATGAATGTGTTGAGTCTGTGGTGATGTACATTTGATTTTAGGATTGATTTACCGATGTGGATTTGTCACAATTTGAATCTGAAATTATTGATTTACAAAAGAAGTTCACTTGTTTTTGCGCTTTCGACCACATAACACCTTCCCTCGTCCACAGGTAGAATTTGCTTTGTTGTCATTGAACTAGAGAACATGGTTTCCACTTGTAAGACTTCTCATCCACGTCTACGACTAAAGGGAGTAGTTACACCTTTTGCTAAATGCACTTATTCATTAGGAAGTTGGGAATTTGTTAGTCTAGCATATATGTTCGACCTCGGAAGCAACAGTTTAGAGGTTGTGCAATCAGAATTTATTAAGTAAAGAGGAAAAAAAATGAAAAACACGTACTCACCTCCTCTGGAGCTTTCAACCATATCGCAGGGTCTTCATCCAGTGAGTCTAAATCCACTCCCATACTGCACTATAATTACGTTTCGCCATTTTACTGGAGTGCCCAAATTCTCAGTGTCAAATTTGTGCTCTATATATAGAACCTTCCAAAAACTCAACAATGGATCCATAAAGCTTGTCTCCATGGCACGTCCACGAAATTTTGCCAACTGTCCCTTAGTGCAATGCTTTGCGTTAAAGCAAAAGGTACAGTTGTGTGATACTTACCGTGTGAAAATGAAAGTGCAAAATGATTATTCAAAAAGGTCTGTATTTACTCATTACTAGAGATTAATCTATTGAGCATGGGGAGGAGTACATGACAGACTGATTCTGGACACCTATCATGTGTCAGTGTGACACTGTGATGTTTAAAGGTTTTTTTATGACTGAGCTTTTTAGGACTTGATGAGATGAATTATTAAGTTTGATGACAGTCGGTTCCTTCAATACGAATGCAAATTCAGAATCTGGCTCCAAACCAAATTTTACGTTGGCACAAACACACTCCCATACATAATGTCCTAGACGTCTCAAAATATTTGCTGGGATGAATATTTGCTGAGATAAGCTCCTCACGGAACTGTTGTAGATGAGTCATTCTGAAAAGTGAGACCCCGGGGCAGTGGGGGGTTCTGGGTCTCAGCAGCACACAACAAAAACCCATCTGCATTCCATCCCTGCCCAGAAATACATATCATAAGGGAAACCAGAGCTGTTTTAGGGGTTTTTTTGTTTTGTTTTTCGCGTGTTTGAATGTGAATAATGTCATGGAGTCTGTCAGAAGAATGATATGCAGTGTTAAGGAATAATTACTTCTATCTCAATGTGACATAGGAAATGCTCTCCCTTGATTTTCTGTCTTCCTCTCCTGGTGAGAGATGAAGGGAGGGGCGTCAAGGTGTTCTTATTTTATTTTTATTTCTTTTCCTTTTATGAAGCTGGAAAACCTTCACAGCCGAAGAATGTCCACATCCACCCCTGACGCGTCTGGCGTGCCCTCGGGCGCCCGGACACAGCAGGAGCCGTTATCTGTTCCTTTAGGAAACAACTTCACAATGCTGAATTACATCTTGTTTGTTTCTGTTGAATGTTGTACCGACGTAACTGTAATACTTTACTATCTAGCTCACTGCAGAGATGTTACATAAATGGTGTGTGCTTTGCATTTCATTTGGCAGCTCTGTGGAAAAGACGCTCCGTCATTTGCCCTTGGGATCATGGAATCACATCTAAATAATGTAAAACACTTCAAAAGGAGGAGTAACTGGAACTTGGTGGGCTGACCTGGGCATCCCGGTCACACTCCACCACACACACACGTACAATTTGCGACAAATACGAGAGAGAAACCCATGAGTGGAAGAAATGGACAACCAAGTCACCTCAGCACCTGATGTCGTTGATATGTTCTGTTCCTGTTCCATGTCAAACAACAGAGCTGCTCCACTCCCCACCCTCCGCCAGGAAGCCAATCAGCTGTCGTCAATCAATCAAACCCAATCAGTCGACAGCTATTTGGTTGACAGGTCAACATATGAACTAGGGCTTGACTGGGTATGTGAATAAGTGCTTTGAAAAACCAACAGGATTTGACTTAATCAGCTACAGTTATTAGCATCTGCCAATAATATACAAGTCCAGGGGAAAATCACCCTTCAGAGTGTCACACAGCAAACAACTGCCCTCCACCAGGGAATATATCAACGCTGCACTACTACATATCTTTATACTATAACAGACCATTCTAATGGTGTACTGTGTGTAGTGTGTCAAAGGTGTCACTTTTTCTGAAAACCCCAATAAGAATAATCACCCAACTCGACCGTTCTATGAAGCTGTACAGCCTCTATAAACACTTTGCTTTGGTTTATTGTCTTGCAACTTAACAGTTGACCTTCAGTCTCACTGCTGTTAATGTCCTCACTTGCATCTGCAGGTGGGACTGCCGCTAACTGGACATCCCCCGCCTTGCATCAGGCACCAATCTAACAACACAACAAAAAGAAGAGAGCAACAGAAACATGACTCCAAATGAATGTCACTCTACAGCTGCTTTCAGACATGCACTGGACTCCACAGCTCCTCCGTATTTCCTCCGGAGGAGGTGCATGTGTGAACGCAAATGTCCGAGTGAGACATTCTACTGACCTCTTGTTGTAAACGGATCTGTGCAGAAAACCTCCCGCTGTGCTGTGCATGTGTGAAAGGCAGACTCTGGGTAAACTCCACAATTCTCCGGCTTTTACCTGGAGGTCATGTCTGAAAACAGCTTATGTTAGCTGGATGTGCTAACATGTTAGTTGGAAACACAAGGGGACCATTTATCCTCTTTAGCTGAAGGTTGACTTGTCCCTTTAAATAGGAGGTTTTGAATGCCTGCAAATTACAGATACTCTGCTCCCTGGTCTGCTACAGTATGATGAAGGTGGGACCCTGGGAAGACCAGGACAACTTCCAGTTTTTCTGTCTTTGCAGCTTTCCCACATCATTTCAAGATGGCTGCCCTACTGTCAGCCCTGTCGTAACACCAAACCTCAGTGAGCTATTTTTAGTGTCACTGACTGAATTATACTTCATATTTTGTTTCAATGTAACCACGAAATGCTTTGCAGCCATTGAGCCGTCAGTTTGTTGACACTTGACGACGCCAAGTATCAGATATCCTCAACATTTGAGTCAAATTACAGGTAGAAGGCTGTTGTGAAGTTTTTCCTACTGGTCCGACCAGTTCTACATTAACACAAACACATGGCAGTAGTGTTACAAAGACCCTGTATCTCAGTCTCACATACCAGTCCAACCCTAGACGAAACCAGGAGCCAGAACACTAGACTGTGAACCAGTATCAGTCATTAACAGTAGCTCTGTTGTTGTCCATCTTGAAGGTGTTTTTGGCCGACATCATAAACTCTCCATAGTCGCCTTTTTTCCATCTCTTACAGAGGACCTCACCACCAGTCATATGCAGTGTTGTATAGTCGTGTTAATATGAGACATAATGATCACATCACACTGAGCGCGAGAGGGTGGCAGGGGCACGGACTGATGGGGATCGATCCCATCGGCCCCTGCTGCCGGCTCCATGGGGTGAACTCGACCCCAGTAGCTGCTCTGAGGTTTGCGCTCCGATCTGTTTCTCCATTTTAAATATTGTCTCTGTTTGTACATTAACATATGCTTTTTATGTTCATATACTGTTTAACTTTACCATGAACTGTCCTGGCAAAGTAATAAAATATATTTATTTTAAAAATACAGGTGTGTGTTCTTTAAACCATGCAGGTTATGAATCCTGACATACAGTGAATGTCTAGTGTTCTTTGGAATATGCAGTAGCTCCAGCAGCTAAATGAATACATTGTGCGATGCTACAAAATAGAATGGTTATACAAAATGAACTACTTAGCTGTTGCTATTCATACACACCAGAGCTTGGTCTTAGTGGCACAATAAGCCCATTAAAAGTGCAAAATCAAAGGCATTCATTTGCCATTGGATCATGGATATGCTTTATAATTTGCTTCAGCTCTGTGTACCAACAGCCTTGTTCTCAAGTGTAGCAATAAAGCTGCTATTTACAGTGAAAAGGTTCTGAAACCCCACATAGACCTGCATCGTCAAGCAGCACAGTTAACAAGCTACACCGGCAACAGGACTAATTGTTTCTCTGTGTTTGGTGGATATGTAATATCAGCGTTTACTTACATGTTAACCTTGAGAAATGAATAATCTGATTGTAGGTCAGCACATACTTTGTTCCCTTGAATCACTTACAGAGAGTTAGTTCAGGGGTCTAGACACAGGTGGGGGTTAAAGGATGTATAGAATGAATGGGCTGATGAGTGGACTCAGTCAGGACGTTGGATATGGAGACTGGAGGTTGTGGGGGAGGAGGAGGGTCGCAGGGAGTGACGGCTGACAGCAACAGAGTGGAGAACAGATATGAAATTTGGCGGCGACGGCGTGATTGTCTGATTGAGACAATGGGAAATTCTGATTGGATTACAGTGAACACTCAGCTGATTGGTAGAGGTAAGAACTGTGAGCGGAAAGTGAAAGTCCTCCTGATTGAACGCGAGTATAAACACGGGACTATAAATGGGAGTGGTGAGTAGATTCGTTGTCATGTTCAGCGTAATGAGATGGAAAATGGTCTGGATTTAAATATTCAAAGACTTTGCCCAAGGACACTTCAGCATGTGAAATGGGGTAAACTGGGATCAAACCGCTTCCCTGAGTTTTAACAGGAGTGGACAACCCTCATTACCTAATGTCCTTGACAACCTCTGTAGTTGTATTCGGTCACTGCTGTCTTTTTTCCTTTCAGACATGTAAAAGCTTGAATAAATCACAAATGGGTTGTCTACTTGTCTACAAATTGGATGTCGTAGAATAAAACATGATTATTAAATAATTTTGAAATTTGACTTGCACCAACATAAGATGTTTTTAAAAAGTATTGAGTGAATTAATTGCTCCTTTAAGTTGAATTGATGTAAATGTCTTGACACCTGGCTGACAATAACACAGGTTCACTTCATCCTCTCATTTCTATAAATATTTGTGTTAGATTTCACGAGTTACACAATACGTACGTTCATGTTTGGCTCACTCGGGCAGTTTGAGGTTTGGAGCTTCACTAGTTCTCCAACTAAATTAACTCTGGGTTTCCCACCATGAGCATGTGTGAGAGGTGGGGTGACAAACAGCCAATCATAGGCAACATCAGCCGATCCAGAGATACAATAACATGTCTGCTGCTTCATTCATTCATCGCAGCAACAAAATGTGATGATTTCAGGAGGTTTAAGTTTCAAACTTTCACAATACACAGAGGGCATTTTAATTTGTTTAGCAGCCCAGAATGGAGAAGTAATATATTAAAGACGAAAGCTATCACAGATAGTTGCCTTTTTCCTTCAAAAAATAAAAAGAGACCTTGTATTACCAAAGTGGGAAATGTACTGGAAACAGGAGTTACCATGGTAACTCAATCTATCATGAATTTAGGGTATTATCTTCAAAAGCCGTTTGAATGGGGAGTTTATATATTGTATTTTTAGTTGTGTATTTTCCCTTCTGAATTATATACACTTGAACATTTGTTGATATTCCTAATGGCCTCATCTTTTACCTCTACCATTATTTCTCTCTGATATGTTATCCGCTTTCTAGCTTGTTGTCCAGACGCTAATTTGTAATGTTAATATTAGCATCCATGTTGTCATTGCCTAGCAGCAGTGTGTTCACCACTTACCCACTTGAGCACCAAGCACAACGTGTATATAAGAATGAAAGTGAGCCCTTCTATTTGCAACAGGTGATGAATAAAAGAATCAGGCCAGAACAAACATGACATTTCATTGTTTACTTTCAACTTCATGTTCAAAAAGTTACATAGTATTTTAACAATTAAAATGTGCTGAAGCACAGCGTCCTACACATCTAAAAGCCACTTGGGACAAATACAGAACATTTCAATGAGCATAAAAAAGAAACCTGTATATGTATAATAAAAAGTGTAAAACACAGACACAATAAAAATCATTAAACATCACCATTAATGTAAATAAAATGAAACAGGAAATGTACAAAAGTCTGTGGTAGCACAGAAGGAGGAGTGGGTTTTGAATGTAACTGAAGTTTGCTTTAATCGAACATGTTGTCGTCCTCGTCATCTTCCCCGATGTCCGACTCGTGGAAGTACTTCACTTCTTTCTTGGCCCGACCTGGCCGATCACGGGATGGCGCACTCATCGCACTCATCGCACTCAGGCTGTTGTCGTTGTCGTCCTCGTCCTCCTCATCATCAGATGGAGGTTTCTGGGGTTTCTGCGAAGACTGAGGAGGTATTAGAGTTACCATTGAAAATATAACCTACATTTCAATTTACAAGATTGATCAAAGAATCAAATGTAAAAAATACTGTAAATAATGCGAGTGTAATACTATCATGTATTTAATCATCAGATTATAATTACTTGTGTTTGAATGCATTTTATTGTTGTATCAGAGATAGTTTTACTATTTCATATACTTGTGGGTACTTTATAACTATTAAATCATATTTTGTAAACTGATCACATATCTTTTAATGTCAAATAAATGTAGTTGAGGAAAATTACAATATTTTATTCTGAACTTTGGTGGGACAGTAGGATGAAATGAAAAAGGTAAAGAACATTTGACCACTAACTTTCTGGCCAAATGTGTCTGAGGAATGGACCAACATGAAATGTCGGGTAACGGAAGTCTACATTGAATTTGTAATCAGATTGATAATTTTGCTTGTGTGTATGTTAATCATATAATTATTGATTCAATAGATGTAAATCCCAGGAACCCTTATACTGCTCCTTCAGATTAGCTGCAGTTTTCCAAGGTGAACCAATGGTCTTAGGCCTTGTCTACGCTAATGCAGACATTTGTTGAACAGATATTTCCCCCTTGGGTTAAAAAAAAAAATATATCTCTGTCCCAATAAGAACACAAAAATGACTTAAAATGCTAAAACATGCATTCCAGTCCAACTGAAGCCAATAAAGTCTACAACAACAATCCATCGCATACCAGAGAGGAACATTGTGGTCCAATGTTCAATGAGGCCAACGTCTGAGAATGTCACTGATGTGGAGCAGTTATGCTGAATTTAGCTATTAACTTGTAATTAGACCTACCAGTGCTAATCAAACGTAAAACTGATAAATAACCGACAATGTAAAAAAAACAGTGGACATGCATGAATTGAGCTGTCAAATGTCATTGTTTCCTGTACACATGGATACACAGGAACCACAGTATTTAAGCAAATCTGCACTTCAGAAGGCGTTTGTAAAAATCTCTGTTTTAGTGACTTAAAACACTGTTTGCATTTGGCCAAGAGGCCCAAACCAGACGAAGCAGTTTTGCCAAGTATCTGCATTTGTGTTATTGTAATTTGTGTCGTTTTATTTCATATGAACTACAGTCATTATTAAAAGATCTGAAATCATTTTGGGTGAATATTCTTAAATAATAGATGAAAAAACTATTTAACATTATATTGGCAGCTTCGGGTATTTATATATTTATTCTAATGAAAGAAGATTAAGACCTACAGTATCTGACAGTCCCTGTTAATGTAAAAACAGCTAAAAATGTCTGTACATGCATACACATAGTAGCACACAGGTCAAAGCTCCACGCTGCATCTATAAACACAGGGAGAGACTCACTCTGCTGGCAGGTTTGTTCATTTTCTTCATTGGATTGTACTCGTCTTCAGAGGCAGAGCCCTTCCTCTTCCTCCCTCGACCTTTACCTGCAAAGAGTCAACCAACCAGGACAAAACGTGACCAAAAACTCACAAGGATAAACATCTATTTTCTGTGATAATGGTCAAATCTTCGGTGTACCTTTGAGAGCTGAAGCTGGTGCTGGTGCTGGCTTTTTGGACCCAGTGTCCGAGTCAGAGTCCCATATGGATTTATCTGGCTTCTTTGCTTTTGGTGCTGGTGACTTCTTAGGTTTGGGAGCTGCATCGGAAGGTTTCTTAGCTGCTGTAAATCACAAACAACAAGCTGCTCATTAAATCATTCCAACACAGGCCTTGACCACTTCACTTCAAGCACCTATATGCTGGCAGATTTTCTCCTCACCATTTCTATTTTGTTCATTATATTAATATCACTATGTACATAAAAATGGACTTTCCATTTCCACTCTGAGTGTCAGTGAACTGATGAACATGTCAGTCATCTCTTTCTGGTGTCACTGTGCAGCAGCTGTGATGCTGCATTAGAGCTCCCTCTGCTGGACGTCAGTCAACATTACCTTTCTTTGACGGCAGTAGTTTGTCAAAGGCAGAGCTGCTGGAGTAGGTTGAGAACACGGGGCCGTTGTCGTCGTCGTCTTCACTGTCTGACTTGGACCGATCTACAAAACGCAGACACAAGACAACTTAACGAAGCCATTCATTAATTGCACTTTCTTATCATGGCCAGTGATGCTCTGCAGACTTGATGCTCCCCCCTTACATCTGCTTTGACTTGGATTTATTACATAACATTTACGTAACTGTGGCTTCATTACAGATGCTGCTGTTGTCCTGAAACAGTCACAACTTATTGCGTGACAGGTTTCTTAAATGGCTGCATGGTTTAGTGCCAGAAGATGCAGCCACTGGTTTTTGTTAACACTTTACTACAAGTTAGAATATGTCACTACATTTAATTTGTTTTATTTCAAACGGAATTGAAAATGTTTACTTTTGTGTCATATTGAAACATGTTTCTATCTAATCCCGTAAGTGCTACCTGAAAATGAACTTGTATTTTACCCACATAAGTCTCTTTCCCACTGGTCAAAAAACCAAGTAACATCTGGCTTTTTTCTGCTATGGGAATGTTTATAATGTGTAATTACTCCTGTGTCTGGGATTCTGCAGAAGACACAGTTTCTTATCGGCTACGGCTCCGATCGGCACTGATGGAAACAAGGGTGACACCGGGGTGAACACACTTATTTGTCGAGACAGCGAGGTGAGCGAGCGCCTCAGTTTTCTGTACGTCTGTGACATCGGAGAACAGAAAGGTAAACTCCTCTAATGATAATGGGAAAGGAGTCAATCACCTTCTTGGCAGCTTTATCCACATACAAAAAAATAAAACTGCATATACCCACTTACTTTGGTGTAAAAGAGGCACTAGTGGTTTCAGGAAATATTCACACCCTGTGTCTACTTTAAACTGGATAAAAATGCGACTTTCGTTCATCAACCAACAAAGACCCATAATAACAGTGAAAATGATTTTGGACACTCGCTCATTTATATCTCGGGGGCACAGTGATCTGTCTGGAACCACCAGGACTCTCCAGAGAGTTAACTGTCCAGTCAAACTCAATAAGTAGGAAAAAAAGGACCTTGGTCAGGGAGACCAAGAAACTGACGGTCAACGTGTCAGAGTTTGTTCTGTAGAGATCAGAGAACCTGCCAGAAAAATGACGTCCCAGCAGAACTCCATCAACCAGGGCCTTTATAGTAGAGTGTCGGCATAGAAGCCACTTTGAGCCATTTTTCAAAACCAGTGTAACTTAATTTCTAGTATTGCATTATGGGTTGTTTGTAGCATTGATGTAGCTAGGCTTGCGTGTTTTCAAGTCTGTTTCTAGCGAGTCCCTCAGACAGTGCCCCCAAGCTTTGGTTCAAAAGAAAAGTCCACACTATTTAAATTGTCTGTACAACAAAAGTTGAATAGAAAACCGAATTAAATATGAATAAAAATTAATTTATAATTTAAAGCCAAAATAAGTTGAAGATTAGTTTATTAATCTGCTGTTCCTAATAATGAAACGGTGTTAAATGATTGGATTCACTCTGCATGTTCCACAGAAGGGGAGTATGACTGCACACAGAAACAGAGCTTCTACTCACCACTGTCATTGCTTTTTTCAGAGAAGGTCGACTTGGAGGAGAAGATGCTGGTTGTCTCTTTCTTTTCAGCTACAGGTGCAGACCTTCAAAAACAAACATACCAAAAGAAGCCTTAATAATGAACAGACAGTGGGGAGGGGACAGGATGTGAGGGGAGAGAGGGAGGCCGACGTACAACAAAGATGTCAGGCTGGACGTAAACCAGCGTCATAGAGATTACTGAAGCACATGTAACAGTGCAATCCAACTGCCAGTCTCCATGTCAACACATTGTCTCCAGTCCCGTCTCACTTGTAAATGATTTTCTTACGTGGTCGTTTTTTCGGGAGGAGGGTAGGAGTCTTCATCCTCATCGTCCTCTTCCTCATTATTGTCGTCGAAGCGTTCCTTGGTGTCAGACGAAGGGAAGGTATCTTTAAATGACCTCACCGGAGAAGAAGCCACATTGTCGTCTCCGTTCTCCTCTTCCTCTGCCTCCTCCTCCTCCGAGAAGTCAAACGTGTATTTTGGCTTGGAGGCTGAAAGACAAACAGCAGAGTGTGCGTCACACCACGGTTTTACTGCAGAGGGTTCCACTGCCTCATACAAGCATTAGTTTCAGCTGGGTTGCATCAGACGACACTCAGACACTTGAAGCCGGCAGAGGATAATCAGCCTGAGGTAACCAAAGCCGACTGACTTCGTATTCTAACAGGGAGGAACGCTGCATTTGTTGGGGATTATTTTCAGTCATGGATTCATCCACATTTGGTGGTGTAGTGACAGTGAATGAAGGAGCAAGTGGAGATAAACTTCAGTGTGAGTTCATGGTAGTCAAGAAACACTCATGTGTGTTTCATATTTTGTTTGACGGAGACACAGATGAATGATAGAGAGACTGACAGATGATAAAGCAGATATATGCAAGAAGAAATATGCAATGAATGAACAGAGGAAATACACCATTTCCTTTCCAATTTGTTTTTTTATACAGGCAGGTGCTTGGTATTGAACCGCCAACCTCCTATTCTACCTCCTGAGCCACAGTTGCATTGTGTGTGTACAGATATCTTTGTGAGGACCATTGTGTGTGGGTGTGTGTTTGTGCATGAGCATGAGCATGTCTTTCTATAGTTCTGAGGGCCAATTCAAAGGGCTGAATGAGGGTTAAGACTTGGTTTTAACCAATTAGCTTAAGGTTAGGGTAAGGGGTTAGGGAATGCATTATGTCAATGAGTGTCCTCACAAGAGAGACAAGTGTGTGTTTTTATAACAGCAGAAAAACATTTTTGTCTTAGGATTGATCGGCTCAGACCAACAGCCCAAACATCAAACACGCTTAGTTAACTTTCTGAATGTAACCTGGAAAAAGATCAAATTCTCTCAGGCAGAAAAACAAAAAAGAATCCTTTGATGATTTGATTATCAATATAGTTTCTGATAAACGTTCTGTTAATATCAAATAACTGCCACAGTTCAGCACTAGATTTAGCGATAGGTGCGCCTGAGGGCCCCGTCTTACCTGATGCCCTGAAGGACTTGGTCTCTCTGGGGATGAGCGGCTCGCTGTTCTCCAGGTCACTCTCAGAGTTGGACTCATCCTCAGACCAGGGGTTTCTCTTCTTCACCTTCTTGGCGGGGGTACCTTTGGGTGTTGCCGGTTTTCTTGCCCTAGGAGCGGCTGCAACACAGAGCACAGCAGAACCAGACTGTTAACTGTCAGTATTGTCACTGAGAACTGAGGCGCTCGCTGCTCAATATTGGATTATTTCTCTCATTACACTGCAAAGCATCAAAGAGGCTTTGGGCACAAACTATTCTCAAAGCAGACAGACACAGAGCCAACGCTGAATTGTGTCTGGAAAGTTGTGTTTCACAAATATCAGTCTACACTGATTAATTATTTATCTGCTGATACAAATCCAAAACAGCGTATAACCAGTGTTGAGCCAGTTCACACTTACAAAGAACTAGTACAAAGTTGAAAGAGATGAAAATGAACTGGTTCACGTTCATTTGGTTTGGTTTTTATTGTAATGGTTAGGATTTAGGTGACAAACTTACGATCATGTATTTAGTTATTAATCGATGGTGTCGGATCATGAATGTGGATTCTCGGTCACTTTAACACTGAGTCCTGACTGTGAGCATCACATCTTGCGTTGTACTGAGCACAACATTTTTAAATGCAGCCTCCTAAACTCTGGAGCGAGTCAAACGTATTCAACATGCAGATGGGGAAGACTGAGGATTGAACCACCGACCTTCTGGGTGGAGGACAAACACTCTACCCCCTCAGCCACAGCCGGTTGTATCCTCTGTTCATATTTTAATCATCCAAAACTGCAGGATTATTAAATTCAGAGACAGCTGCGATGTCCTCAATCTATAGAATTTAACAGAATTATTATTATATGCTTGTGTTTGTACTGGGATGGTTCGATTTTGTTGGTCGATCTGTGTGATACTGGACTTAGTTCAGCACAAAGATCACAGATCAATAGACTCTACTGTATATCAGCTGATCAGACATCACTGAACCCTCGCTTCCTCCTCATCCTTCCATTCGCGTGCATCCATCACGCAGAATCAAGCACCAGTGTCACGGCAGTATTTATTTATTTAGAGCAACCGGACCGATTCCCTCACATCAGTGGATCCTAACCTCCACTCTGGGATATTATTTGGAAAGTTTCTTCATTTCTTGTAAGTGATCTCCAGTGCGCTCTGTGCCTCTGTGCGCCTGATGGCACAGTCCCGTTCACTGCAGTGATTTAATACATGCACAGTGTTAGAAGATATTATTAAAACCTATTAATGACTTGGCTCTGTAACTCCGCTGTTTAAAGGAATCTGAACGTAATTTGCTGTAAGTTGTTTTATATATTTTTCAATTAAAAGGTTCGTGTGGAACAGATATGTCGCGCGAGCACAACTAAAGCTGTTGGTTTTAATGTAAATGATGAAGGGGATCAATAATCTGGCTTCAGCTCATCACCTCAAGTCTGCACCGCCACTTTCCCGTCTCCAAAACGTCCGCACGCATGGGTCAGAGTTTGCGTGGAAATACGCAAATCTTCCCATCAATTTAGTTTTTATAAATCCCAACATTTGCGTGAGAAGTGGCGTACGCACGTTTCAGGTCCCGTTTTGTGCGTACGCAACGGTTATAAATAAGACCCCAGGTCCTGATAACTTGTGATGAGTGTTGGTATTTATTAGTTAAAGTGAGTGCAGGTCAGCAGGAGAGTGGTGGTAGGACACAGGAAACTCCAGCACGGCACACTGCAGTCAGGGGCATGGGGGGGCGGGCAGGGCCTTGTGTGTGAGTGTGAAAGTTAAAGTTCATCATTTCTAAACTGATTCATTCATTCAGCATTCACCAAAAATATGAACCCGTTCAATGAACAATGAACACTGCTTATAACTTCTTACGAGCTCACGAACTGATTGACAAACATTAATTTTCCTCAACCTTAAGTAAGTTTCACCTCAATAACATTGTAAGTGAGAAAAATGTACCCTTTTCCATATTTGGCCTTTTAAATAAACATATTTGGATGGAAACACGAGAGATAAATCCAGGTCGAGCAAAAAGAGAATGATGTCAACATGTTAGATGAAACAGATGAGGAAGGTGCTGACCAGGCTCTTTTTTCTCTTTCTTGACACGTGGAGCCTTCGCTTTGGGAACAGAATCTTCTCCCGTTGCTCCTGTTGCTCCCGTTGCTCCCTCTGCAGCCAAACCCTCATCATCAAACTCCAACTTCATCGTCACATCTGCGTCACCCTGAGACAGAAACACAACTTGTAACAAACCATCCTGACATTACTCTCTTCAGCTGTGAATTACATCAGCAGATGTTACCTTCTTCTTCTTGGTCAGTTTCTTGGCAGCGTCAGATTTGAGTGCTTGGGTCGGAGGCGCCACTCTGCGGCCATACGGTGACGGCATGGTCTCCTCCAGGTTCAGCTTCTTCGCTCTAGGTTTGCCAACTTTACCCTTCACCAGTTTGATGGCCTTTCCTAAACTCTGGTCCTCTCGCTCCTGAGCCTCCACTTTCTGACAGATATCACAAAGCAATATTTAGAAGACGACTTTTAACATTTATCATAACAGCATAACCTGAGAGGAATTTCTTCCTCTGAACTGCTGGAAGCCTTTTAAAAACAGTGTGAAACACTGGTTCAGTAGAGTTGACCATACTTTCCGCATTCCGTGTCCCCTTGGAGTTGCATACTTGTTATAGTCAAACGAACATCCCTCACTGTTCATACTAAAATGAAGTTATGTGTTGGTCTGGCGTTGTGTACCCAAACCCACGTTCTATTCCAGTAGGTGGATATACTGTAACTGTAGCATGTGCAGTCGAAGCATAGTGCGACAGGTTGACTTTAGTATGTATATTACGGGTTCCAGCCACGTCTCTCCTGACATATAAGATTTGTGATTAAGGAGATGCACGTAAAACATAAACCCTTCGCATTGATTGACATGTTTTTTTAAAGAACTGCAACCAATATTTGTGAAAAACCAACATATTCATATATGTACAAAATTGTGCCACCAGTTAGCAAGGTCAAAAAATGTTGGCTGCATGCACCCTAGTGGACATGGGTGGATGACATTTACATCGCAAGGTCCATAGCAGACCCCAGTGGACGTTGAATTTTGAATTTGCTTTGAGTATGTTGGATTGACAGCAGGTTAAAGCAAAAGGTTTTACATTTGGGGGAATTTCAATATTTGCTTCTGGTGTGGAGTTCAATGAAAACACTGACATCTCGTCAGTTAAATAGGACGCTACAACCACAAGCCGGTCATATTAGCCACAACTAGCATGGCTCTGTCCAACGGTAACAAAACCACTTCTTTCTCTAAATTTCTTCTTTAATTTTGTACAGATCCGTTGATCAGTGAGCTCTGAAGGTGATAGAGGGTGAATTGTATTGCTTTTTCAACTTAGCCTGTTGAAAAAGGGTGAAATTAAAAAAATCTGCTGGATGATGTTGTTTTACTGATGGATCTTATGCAGTGAAAATGTACATGATATTGACTTTCAGTTAGTTTTATTACCATCTTAAAATCTGTATTAACAACTTGACAACAACTGAAAGCACATCAACCACTAAACAACCATTGACTTCTAACAGCAGAGTGAAAGTGGAAATGTTTGCTGAGATGACAATAAGAGGCAAAAACAAAACTTACATCCAGTTCCTCTATGAAGACTGCCAAGTCCTCCTTCCACAAATCATCAGAGGATTTCTTCTGGATATCGTTCAGTTCTCCTCTCTGCACATCAACAAACACATTCTCTTTGTTCATCGACATCAAACCCACTGAACAAAACACTTAACACTGATTGAGCTGGGGGCTGATTACTATTTCACGATCCACTGATTAACAAATAAATACAAACATACACTCTATAATTACAATCATCAAGTGTCTAGGATGTGGGTGTCCTGTGAGATAAAAATGAAAACAAACGTGAAATATAAAAAATGAGTCATACCTTCTGGTCCCTCTGTTTGAGCAACTCCTCCACCTTCTCTTTAGTCAGGCACCACAGAGGCATGTTAAGGATGTAGTTGAAGTTTGGCCCCGACGAGGAGCCAGAGTCCACTGAGCCGTCGCTATCATTTCCGTCACGGTAATCTTCTTCCTGAGCCTGACAGAGAAGAACACAAACATTATACCGTGCTGCTTACTCCACTGCCCTGTTGATTAATGTATGGCACTTTGTTTCATGTGAGAGAATCTTCCTCGTGTTAGAAGTTGTTGCAAAGGTAACTATTAGGTGTCATCTTTTTCATTGCAATATATAACCATTTACACTACCTATAGTGATCCTAATTAAGTGAATGTGAATGTCTGTATGTAGATGTAAGTGTGAGGTATTTAAACAGTACCTTCTCCTGAGATTTGCTCCAGGCTGCTACTGGATCAGATTCATATCCTTTCTGGACCAGCATGCGAATCAGTTCACGCTTCGATTTGTTTTCTGTAAACATTAAAATTGAGGGTGAAAAAAAACTGGGAACACAGTCAAACAAACACTATTCAATTAACAGCTGATAGGAAGTGTTTTTTACCGATTGAAACTTTCCCTTCAATTTTCTCCAGGACAAAGCGAGCCTGGTTGGACAACTTGGAGGCCTCGGCTCCCAGGTTGCCCAGTAACCAGTCCTTCCTCAGTTTGTAGTACTGCAGGCGGAGCTCAAAGAACTCTTTGAGGATGTCTTGGACTGAATCGTACCTCTTCATACAACCCATGTGGTCGAACAGAACCTGAGGATAAAGTCATTTTAAAAAATCAGTTGACGCATCTCGCAACAGGAGTAGACCAAGCAGGAAATGGTTGAACACTTTACCATGGAGTTGCAGGTGAGGCTGGACTGTAGCTTGAAGACTTTGTGAAGACCAGCCGCCTCAGCCTGGGCCAGTTTCTCCTCAGACATGCGGACCACAAACTTGACTGTGGTGTCTGTGTGGTACTCCTTATAATCGTTGATGAGAGCTGGTGTTTTGTCAGTGCCCTGCAGCATGGGCTCCAGCACAGACTCCTTATAGGCCTGCACACAAGCGCAAACAAAAGTATTTACACTAGGACAAATATATAAACACAAAAGGTTTTAATATCATAGTAAACGTCTTATATCAAAAACACATTTCATTTTCTCCTGTAGAAGAAGTTAAATTAAACCCTACTTGAAAAGAAAAGGTGCAATATCATGCATTACAGGAGGCACAAGTAATGGAGCTGAAGTGTACCTGTGTCCATGTCCTGACAGGAAGCTCTATGATCTCGATGGTGTTTTTATCTATGACCGACACCTCTCCACTAACCAGGTACTGGTTCTGACCCAGCTCATGGATCACCCCTTTGAAGTTTTTGTAGCTGGGAAGCTGAATGAGGACAAACAAGGAGACAAAAATATTTTAACAAATACCACAAATTTTTACTTTTCACTTTGTTGTTTGACTGATTTTATGAAATGTGATGCCACATTGGATATAGACAAGTCTTTCCTTTCCATTAGTGAATTAAATAGGCTATTTAATTCTTCCAATGTCTCTAAAAGGCATGGTGAGGGATGGGTAGTTTTGATTAAATTTACAGATACAATAAAAGGGAAACTACCTCAGCTTTAAAGTTATGGACACATTTATATTGTAACTTTTATGCAGTGCATCATCATATCACCTCCGCCTACTCAATGTCAGAACCAGAAAACTCAGACAAAGTCATCCACCAAGTTGCTTGTGGTGTAAACACCAACTCAATCAGGAGTGTAATAACAGTTTACCATTGGCAGAGGGTCCTGGTGGTTGAGCATGCGGTTGATGTTGTTGACGATCTCTCGGACGTCATAGTTTGGGATCTTACACGCCCAGCCTGTCCCGATGCCCTCAGCACCATTCACCAGCACCAATGGAATAATGGGAATGTACCACTCGGGCTCCACCTTCTGGTTGTCATCGTACAGGAACTTGAGCAGGTTGGAGTCCACTCCAGGGTACAACAGCTTGGCAAGAGGACTGTGGAAAAAAACATGACAACATGAGGAGACTGGCCACCTCCAAAGGGATTTTCCATTTGTCTATGTTTTTCGGGACATTTGGAAATCCTACGTAACAAGAATGAACTAAGCTACTCGACGTAAATTAAAAAAATCTAACCAGTCTATTCATCATCGCTTTACCTGAGCATGGTAAAAATGTAACGAGGGCTGGCAGCATCTTTGCCTCCATTGATGCGAGTACCAAACTGGCCGAGAGGCTGCAGGATGTTCACGTTGTTACTGCCCACAAAGTTCTGGGCCAAGTTCACAATGGTCATCATGAGAGCTTGCTACACAGACAAAAGAAAAGTGGGTGATCAGTAATAGTGAACAGAAAACAGACAAACAAAGGAATTTCTCTTAATAAAACTCATCTTAAAGCGTGACAGAAATAGCCTTCCTAAACGTATTTAAGACCTAGTATGCAGTATTTAAACATATTTAAGACTTTGGATATTAAATAGAAATCTCAAGCTAGCTTAATAACTACTCACCTATCCCATCGTTATAATTCAGTAAAATGTGTCATATGTCTGAAAGACCGTACCTCTCCATGATGGTAGGCTGACATCTCTGCCACTGAACCAGCCAGCTGTGCTACCTTCACTTCCCTCTTGTCGTTCCTCTTCATGCAGGTGTACAGCACTTTTCTCTGACCTGGCTTCAAGCCTAGAAAAATGCCACAAACAACGTCAAAGGGAGACTGTACCAGGAGGGATGAATGAAAACAATCTGTAAACTACACATCAGCCCTTTTCTAAAGTCAGAACAGAAACGGAGTAAATGGAGTAAATATACAAACCATCAACCAAAGACGGGATCGATCTCTCATTGTCAGAGTTGGAGAACAAAATCAACTCTTTGTTGATGAAGTCATTGTAGGAGAGGTGTCTGGCCTGAGTTCCATATAGGTATTGCTGAAAAATAAATTAAAATAAACATCAATAAATGTACTTAAATCTGTGGTATAATGTGATAGCAGTGTGATTTTACATTATATCTTACAGAGGATTGAGAACACTGCTTCAAATGTATGTGAGGATTTAAAGAATCTAAAGATTCCCCACAGAGGAAGCAGCACAGATATCAAACTAAAACATCTTCATACACAGACTATGTTTGCTCCTCTCATCACGCCTGTAAGCAAAGCATCAAACCTCTGGCAGGCCGTGCATCCTCCTCTGTCGTCTGTCTTCCATGAAGTTAGTCAGCCACTCCTTCCTGTCATCTGTCTTCTTCTTACTGAAAGCCTGAAACACAGCGACGACAATTATGAGGGTCAGCCTGCAATTACTGAACAAAATATAATATTGCTTGTTTATCTTGACTTTGTCATCTACATTACAAGTGTGAGAAATGCTTATTTACAGTGATACAATACAACATCTTTAAATTGTCCCTGCATTCAATATTAGTGCTTTCCCAAAAAAGGTGTCAATGAAATTTAAATAATTGTTATTGAGAAAATATACATTCAAAATATCTTCCAATTTTCAATGGAGGACTAACAACTCTACAACTATGTTAACATTACACAGAAAATAATTTAATTGCATTGGGGTGTATGAACATTTATTTTCTGTAAAAAAACTAATTACATACAAAAATACATGTGTGTTTTTATATTGATCTATTATATTTTATTTTGATGAACAGTGGTTTACAGTACATTCTGCCATGTGAACCGCCCACTTTCTGATTAGAGGACGACCACTCTACCCCTGAGTCACAGCCTGATAAACAATTAGTGATCTTTAGAAAACACAAAGATAGTCACAAAAATAATCAGGTTTTGCTCAGAGGACTGTTGAACTGTTATCCTTTAAAGATCAACAGACATTGAAAAGCCAGAAAAATTGAAAGCATGGCTAATCATCTCAGAGGAGCTCATTCAGTGTTATAAAATTTAAAAGTGTTTATGTTTTAATTAATGGTGATATTTGATTCTGTTTTACACTGGATATTGTTCTTCAGAATTTAGTTCCCCTACAGAACCTTATGGAGTTGTGTTGGTAAACTCACCAGAGTGATGGCAGCATCGTCCTCTGCGCCAGTGTATCTGAATGTGATGCGGTTTTTCTCCATTTCAGAAAAGTACTCTTTTGCCTCTTTACTTGTACTTGTTCCCAAACCTGGAAGATGAATGTAACATGATTAAATTGAATAGTTTTTCAAACAACTACAGAAGAGAAAATTGAATGTAATAAAACTGTTAATTTACCACGTTTACAATGATATGTTTAAAGACGTCAGTATCAAACCTTTGTAGTACTTTGTATGCCAGGTTTTAAAGTTCTCTGTCTGTTTCTTCCACTCATCAAACTCTGGGATACTGTAGAAGGACTGTTCCTGCTTGTTCTTGGTCACCTGTAGACAACAAATAAACATGGCTGAGCTCCAGATTTACAGTGCATATCTATATTTTGTGCAAATTAGTTTATCACACAGAATCATATCAAAAGAGCAGGCCAGGCAAACAATATCCCCTCCGTCACATGCTGCAGGTGCAGGTTGCTGTGCATTAAAGATGCACCGAATGATCTGTGTCTAGTGAAATTCACCAGCCTATTCTGTACTGTAGTTACCATCTGTACTGAAAATGCTTTATGTGTCTCTTACTTTGACGATGGGTGTGATAAACTCCTCCAGGAAGGTGTGTTTCAGCAGCGAGGGCCAGTTGTGATGGAAGAAGTTGATGAGCAGACCTTTGATATGGGAGCCATCTTGATCCTGGGACAAGAGTATAGGTGTTAGAAGCATACAACAGGATGATGGGCTTTAAGTTGTATTAAATCTGAGGGACTGTGCATCAAGCAGATTACCTGATCAGTCATGATCATGATCCTGCCGTAGCGTAGGGTCCTCAGTGACTCTGGGTCTTCATAGCTCTTCTTGTATTGAAGGCCAACGATTTTGATGATGTTATTAATCTCAGCATTTTCCATGATCTGTTGTCAAAAAGGGTGACGGGTCATAATAGAGCTTCAAAAGGGGAAGATTTCTAATGATAATATTTAAATCACATAATTATGTAAAAGAAAAGTTGCTTTCAGCTCATAGATTTGACAAAACCAAAACAATTTGCTGGATCATAAAGCTGCAAAGGTATGCAAAAATTCCACATTAGTTTTTGAAGTGAACGTATATACAACCCCTGCCGCAAAAGCCCTTAGCTTTTCATCAGATGTTTATTTCACAGACTTTAAAAGTAGGATAAATAATAAATGGTAATTGCTACATATACAAAAGTCTCAGCACTTTACTAATTCAGTGCTTACTAACTTTCTGTCAGAAAGATATCACAGGCGTTAATCACTGTTTGTAGCAGTGAAGAGTGTTTAAGATCTATCCGCAGATTTTCAATGATGTTCAGGTCTGGGGACTGAAGATGTCATTCCAGAAGCTCCTACTTGTGTTTCTTGAAGCCGGCTCACATTGCATGTTCGGTGTCCTTGTACCGTGCCGTATCTTGCCCAAGGCACTCGGAATGGGGGAGAAGTAAATAAACCCCAAGCGCAGCACAGGTCCCAAGAACCTCTGACCAGTTCAAATTGAGCGCATGTCAGCGGGGTAGTAAGGAGGGAGGACATGCAGCAGGGTTATAGGGCACGGTACAAGGACACCGAACATGCAATGTGAGCCGGCAACCATCCTGCAGCACCGGGTTTGTATTGTTCGGTACCGCCAGTACTGTAAAAAGAGAGCACTGTGACATTTTAACAATTTTGGTATCGACTATGTACCCAGGTATCGGTTCTCGTGACATCCCTTAAAACCAACATTGCAAGGTCACATCCACCACTATGTTGACAACATGTTTAATATTTTGACTAAAGACTGTGTGGTGTATTGATCTAGATGAGTGTGAAAGTGTGAAGTCTGATCCATTACACCATAAACCTTGTATTTTCTACTGAAAGTGTACTCGAGCAATCTTATATCGCACGTCCACAAAGCTGATGGACTAAACTATCGAGCTCCAAAAATCCTGGATCTCACTCTTCCCATAATTCAATTTCATAGTGCCTTTCCTCAGACCCTTGCTGCCAGGTGTACATCCACACCTTAAAAACCCCACAGCCCATAACTCACCTCTGCAGCTGTTTCCCCTTCTGATAATTGATGTAATTCATTGACTGACTGTTATTTTGTTCACCAAGTGGTTATGAACATTGTCCAGTATCCCACCTGCTTGTGTGTTGCCTCTCGCACGTTTAGGATCTTTCCTCTTAGTGGAAACACTCCATAGCGGTCACGTCCAATGACTCCCAGTCCAGAGACCGCCAGGGACTTGGCTGAGTCTCCCTCAGTGAGGATGAGTGTGCACTCACCGGAGTGTTTGCCACCTAGGACACAAATACGAAATAGAGCAGTCTTTAGCACTGAATAATCTGTATATCAATTCAAAGGAGGAGATTCATAAAAAAATTGCTAATAGAATATTCCTTTCTTATGTCCATTAACATGTCATACAGAATAGTCTGACAATGACCCAGTGTTTACACACCAGCATCGTTGGCGTCGTCAAGCTTGGGGATGCCTTTGATCTTGCTGTATTTCACGGATGAGCACTTTTTATTTAGCTGTGTCTGAGCTTTGAACTTCACCCAGTTGAGTATACTCTCCACAATCCCACAGTTGGTTGCCTGTGGGGGACAAAAGAGACGTTTGAGTTACAGATGCCCAACTACTCTACAAGAGCAACTCAAAAGAGAGTGAGGAGTTAAATGAGGGAAGTGTTCTTACAGCGCGGACGAACTTATCTGACAGAGGACACTTGGACCCAAAACCTTTGGTCTGGAGTGTCATGTTCTCCTTGGTCTGGGAGTCAAAGGAGGGATTCTCAATCAGAGCGTTCACAAACACCCAGACATGGTTCTTCACCTGAGGCACAGATGAGAAAAAGGTTCATCAGCACACAACTACAGTGAGAACACTGCATTTACTTTGATTAGAAATGTTGCGCAAATAATCAGTTGAGCCACCTGGAAGGGTTTCACAGTCACTCCTGCCTTATTCTTCTTCTTCACCACTTCAATAAGTTTGGCCACAATCTGGTCCACCACATAGTCGATGTGTCTGCCACCCTGAAACAGACATATGCTCATGTTAAAAACACTCATGTTTTTTTTTACAATGAGCTCCTACGTCTAATTATTCCACTTCAACCACTTTTTACTCACTGCTAGTTCACTGCTACATACCTTGGTCGTGGCAATGCTGTTAACAAAGCTGATTTGCTGAAATCCTTTTTCACTCATGGTGAGGCAAACCTCCCAGCGATCATTCACAGTTTCATTGACCACCTTCAGGGCCACGCCCGTCTCATCCACTTTGTCCTTCACATACAGATCCACATAGCTACGGAACCCAGTGATCTTTGGAGGCAGGACAGGTTCAGGTTAAGTGGGTTACACAAGTAAGCTGAATAAGACCATTTGACAACTGCTAGGAGGCCTGTTATTTGTTATGACCTCATTAATGTTAAGGTAGACAACAACAACAACAACAACAGCAGTGAAGATATTTGTATTAAATATCCTTTACTCCCAATCATCAAGAGTCATTAATTACAGAAAACCTGATTTCTGGCTCATACCTAAGAGTATGGTCTATGACACAATGACACATAGCTGGCAGACACAAGAAAATAACTAAAATTTAAACATTTTTCTACATCAATAATCATCTGTCATATTCAGGTCTGTCACAGTTGAGACAAAAAATGTTAGTTAAACCTCAACACAAACATTAAAGCTAAGACAGTGTAGCAGGGAAGAAGTGTATAATGAGATTGACACTTACGGGTAACTTTTTGCCATTCAGTGTAACTTTAACTCCTTTGCAGGAGCCTGCTATATCATAAGCTCTGCGGGTAAGAAGAGCTACAATATCCTTGTCCAGCTTCTCCATCTTGAACTTGGACAGGTCTGGCTGAAATGTCACGCTGGTGAAATCCTCCCCATCAAAGAATTTGACCTTGGGGTCAGAAGTCTTGGTCATGTTGTTCTGCCACGTCTGAGGAAAACCAAACACAGGTTATCGCACACAAACTCTTGACTGAAACGTTTTTTGCTTCCACTTGAGTTAATAATTCTTGTGTTTTGTGCAGGACCCTTGTGAACTCAGAACACCCTTACTATGTGCAGTGCATTTAGACCCAACAACGGTGACAGAAAAACACCCTGTGTCTTCCCAGTTCTGCTCATATAACCCTCAGGGGCTGAAGCTCAAAACGGTGGTAATATACACAACCTTACCTCAGATATGACCAGATGTCAAAACCCTATAAAACAGTAATTCTTTCATTCATTATTCGTGTAATCACAATTATGGGGAAAGACAGTACAGGAGACCTCCTGAAATTACCAATAAAAAAACAAGCCAACACTAATATAGAGACAATTTTGAAGGGGACAGACCACAAAAATGATATTGATACAGAGATATTAACGCCAGGTATTTTATATTTGAAAAGAGAAAAAGGAGAACATTTTAAAACAGATACAAACATAATCTGTAAAATAAGATAGAAGAAGAAATAGATTTAAGTCTTAATTCATAACAATACTACTAATGACCAATTGATCCAGGGCCCTTGTGTAACATAGTTGCTGAACCCAGAGATGAGTTCAGCTCCAGAACAGCTGATCTCTTTTGTGCAACACTGGAGCTACAATATTGTCATTCACCATGTCAACATGAGGCCATATGTCTTTCCAACGACTGATTGATCATAGATCGGAGGAAGTGATGTTAGTAAAAACAGGCCATGGTAACAAATTCTTATCCAGTCTGAATCTTAACCTCTTAACCATGTCAACTCTTCCAGACGAGGGGCGACTCAAAAGCCGAATGTTCAACTTTCTTAAGCTGCATTTCAACTAAAAGGTATAGGAACTTTTTTCAAAGAAATAAAAGGCCCCTGCAGAGTATTGTTCACATGTGTGCAATAATTTGTATAATGATGTATGAACAACTGATGGTGACAACAAGCCAGTGTTATATAAATCAAGCAAATCAAAGGCAGAAATAAAAGGGGCTGTACAGGCTGGAGTACTCGACATATCAGGCATCTTCAGCTCTGAAAGCTCCACCCCAAAGATTTCTCTACTTCAGTGAAGAATTATCCCAAGAGCAGTGACTTTTTCGGCGGTAGAACTGTTTCCCCCTAATTTAGATCCAAGTCCCTGCAGTGAAATCAAAGTTCCTGTTCGTGGTTCCTTCAGAAAAAGGCCAGTGGTGAAAATGACGGTATACTTTTTCTCCCCTTCTCTCTCATCCCATTTCCTGTCACTATGTCTATCAAAAACATAAAAGGCAAAAAGGCCCACTTTGATCTGGACTATTTGAATGAAGAATGGAGGAGAGAAGTTCTGTGTCAGACAGGGTCTTCAGGCTCAGCAGGAGACAAACTCAGGGTTTGTTGCAGAAAATCTGCCAGTGAGTAGGTTAGCTTCACAGAATTACCACAGTGACAGACTGAGCTCAAGTCACCTCAGTTTCCCTCAACTCTAAATAAAGAGTTGTATACCGTCCCCCTCACCTGTTTGAAGCTGTGTCTGTATTCCTTGCAGGCCGTTTCCACCGTGAACTTGGTACTGAAGATGTTGCAGAGTTTAGCACCGTACCCATTTCTCCCACCTGGGGGCAGATAAACATTTAGCATCACAGAGGTTAAAGTTCATCTTTCTGAACTGACTTTAACGACCACTGATAAAATATGTCAAGACGGCTCCTCTCACCTGTGACCTTTTTCTCGTTATCATCATAGTTGCTGGAGGTGAGGAGGTGGCCAAAAATGAGAGCTGGGACATACATCTTCTCATCCTTATGCTCCACCACGGGAATTCCTTTACCATTGTTCCATATGGAGATGGTGTTGGACTCACTGGTGGAGGCAGGGTACAGGGAAATAGATGAGTTACAGAGACGATATAAATTGTACCAGGACAATCTAAAATACTGTATATTCATATTTAAGACCAGGTATTAAACCTCAATAGTTTGGCCAAATATAATGTCAGATTGACAAACTGTTACAGAGTGGAGACAGTGTTAGGCAGAGGTCTGTCTGACTGTATGCTGAACGCGTCAACACTCACAGTGAGAGCAATATCTACCGCATTTATGTTGAATTGTAACTGCCTGGCGAAGACGGCAATACTTTGTTTAACTGGACACTGGCGCGGGCTAGATTTTCGTTTAGTGCTGCCGATAGTGAGTCTGACTATGACAGATGGTCAGTGTGTGTGTGTGAGAGAAAAACAGCAAGCGACAGCATGTCGCGAGCAATGTTATATATGCCAGGGGAGACTGTGGAGAAGATTAGAACAAGTGATGTCACTTGCTGTGAAGGTGTGTGAGAGTAACTGAGTAGTATTGAGAGGAGCAGTGCAAGTTGGCGTGAGTCACAGAGGAGCAAAGCACAGTGAATGTTACGGGGCAGAAGCCTAGCGCTTGTCAGACCTGGACTTGAATTGACAAGTAGACTCCAGTTACTGTTTTAAATCAGCTTCAGATAGGTGAAACATTTAATCTTTTATGAGAACACATAAAAAAGGACACATCAAACTCATCTGAACCCAACAGTGAGCTGACAAACCTTAGGATGGGAAACCCAAGAGTTTTCAGTTCCATTCGCTGATAATTTCAGTCAAATAAGGAGTACGCATGCTGAGTTTAATATGTGGGTGGTTAATGAAAGAAATCCGTCATCGACACAGCTCCCACGCTGCCATTCACCATAGAAAAAATGAATGAAGCTAGAAATATGAATGCATGACTAAAAGAAAGAGCAACAGCAGTGCAGACCTTGTGTTAGAGTGAAGAAGAGTCATAAACACTATATCCTTTCTTTATCCTTTCTTGTGCACAAATGTTTTACAGGAAATTTGACCTCTGTATTTATCTGCAAGTCTGGCAGCACCCAGGGAAGTCTCATCCATTCTATTATTTAGCAGACTGAATGTAACGGAAGATAAAATGAAGCTGGAATCCTGCAGTATGTGACGGTAAAGACTTAACTTAGGATATTAATTTAGCTGTATCGTGATGGGGACAAAGTGCTGGTTGCATCAAAAGATGAAATTAAACAGATCATTCAGGAGGTTTATCAACAGAAGTAAAACAGGGTATAATGTTGCTCTTTAATAAATATCTTCAACATCTATCATTGCACTCCCTCCCAGGTACGGCTTGGTTTGCGGTTACCAAAAAAAACAAAGATATTTGAGTGGTTAATAAGCTCGCCCAGTGGAGAGGAGCATTAACTTCTCTATAAAACCACATTAGCAGCAGAGACCAGAGGGCTAATGGTATCATTTATACAGCGGGGGGACATTAGAGAGAGCGGCGGCTCAGCTGAAGGACATGCTGCTGTTTAAGCAGTCAGATGTGGAAGCAGTTGACAGGCTGGAGGTGAACCGCATATAAAACAAGAGCTCAGTGCGATTCAGAACAGGCTCATTATACTGTATACTGCCGGGATCCATGACTCAAACCCCCTCCATCTACTGCATGTTTTCACCAAACCCTGGAGGCCTGGAACTGATAGTACTTCATTTTGACAGAAGTACATATAGTGTCTGATAATTATATCATGAAGCAGTGCACTCACGGGTCGACGGTGATCTTAATGGCTGTCATGTTCTTGTCCCTTTGTTTGTTGTCTGATGCATTGACTGGCAAGGGGAAGAAAACAGAAAAATATTTGAACATTCACAAGTAGCTTTCATTAAGCAACATGAACAAGGGCCTGAATGATTATTTTCATCGTTGATTATTCTTTCGATTGTTTTTGGATCTACTGCCTGTAAATATATCAGAAAATGGAATCTGAATTGCTGAGCCCAACGTGACGTCTTCAAATAGTCCAAGAATACATTTTTTTAATACCCTATGAAGTGGACTAGCTGCATTCCACCCAGTGCATTGTGAAAGTAGTGTACAACTGATGGTCATCATGGTAACCGCGCAATATTTACCATCATGCATTCTGCTTGTGCCATAGACAGGATTAAAAAAAAGGCAGAGACAAAAGAATAGAGGACAGCAAGTCTCAGCCTTCTACTCCCTCATATTCTTATTGTAAATATAAGAATTATCATGAGGATAAAGACGGATGTGTTTATATTTGCCAGTATTTTCACACACTGATTTTACAATAGTCAATTTTAGCAGCACAAATTGCAGCAATTAAGTTTATTTCTACATTCATACATGGTCAATCAACGTGCTTTTTACCTAAAAGTATAAATATTAAGCATAAAATAAACATTTTAAATTTATTATGGAATTTTCCAGCGGCCAACGTTGTTGTTTTTGTAGGTCGTAAATAATTTAATTACCGGGCCGGCGCAGAGAAAATGCACAGAGTGGTGTCTGGAAGCGCTTTTTTACATTTGCAGGGTGATATCAGACACAGCCACTGACAGTAACACCATATGACCAAACTCTGAGAGAGTCCATCTAAGGAGCAGAATAAACAATTAACACCTATTCCAATTATTTCTATGATGCTGACCTTCTGAAAATGGCCACAAAAATTTAACTGGCTCATCACTTGGAATTAGAAGTGGCCCTCATTTCACACGTCACATTTGATTTGATTATAATTCAATAGACCTTTATTTACATTTACAAATATGGTCGCATCTGTCCGCGTTTCCCTGCCCTGCAAATAATTCCGTCTGCAAACAGTTCAATCCCCCATCAGGTAAGATAAGTGTGTGGAACCCAACAGGGTGTTCCATTATATGAAATGTAATTGTCATACAGTAAACTGACTCTGTTTGGGTCTAGAACAGATGGCAGACAAGAAACTACATCTGAAAATATCACAGAGGGCTCTGGGTTGTTGTGATGGGTCTTTTTTTCAGTAGAACACCATTAAATTAAACAGACTTAACAGCAGATTGATGCCTCGCTCTGAAAATGTGAGAAATAATAACCATTTTGATAAGAGTAACTACAGTGTGGACATAACAACAACTGATCATAAATCATGTACGGCCCAACTTGGATACATTTAGTAAACGTACAAAGAAAGAAATTGTAATTTCACACAGGCTTAAGGTCACTGTACCTTTTATATTAGCTGAGAGGGATCCTGCCTTAAAAGTAACTACTCTGGCTCCAGGTCTCTTGTGTAATTACTTGGACAGTGATCATTTTCAGACAATGGAACGTGTCAAACACAGGCTGAGAGGGCCGAGTATGCAGATCCTTGACAACACTCCCACATGGCAAGAACCGGGGCACCTCAGCAGGGCAGCATTACGCCTACATTTTACTGAGTCATTAAAAGGAATATGTAACACAGACTGTACAACCGCTTTTTTAGCCTGTTTTCATCCAGTAAAAGCTGACTGTGCATGCTTGCATTTCCACAGTAAAAATAAATGAGACTGCAGCTCTGACCGTGAGCTGCCACAAACACTGAAATGATTTTTCACTCCTCTTTTTTCACAGAGATCTCTATTCATGCTGCAAACAGAGCCCACATAGACACGCTCACACAGGGAAACTAATCTCTCTGTACAGTCCTAGATCAGTGC
This sequence comes from Hippoglossus hippoglossus, assembly GCF_009819705.1. Taxonomy (NCBI): domain Eukaryota; kingdom Metazoa; phylum Chordata; class Actinopteri; order Pleuronectiformes; family Pleuronectidae; genus Hippoglossus; species Hippoglossus hippoglossus. Next base: position 19,827,761 of record NC_047161.1, read on the forward strand.
TGCTGAGCGCAGCCAACACCACAGTGTGAGCGATGCTGACATTTTTATAGACTTCAATATTCCAGTTAGAGAGGGACAATCTCAAATGACAAATGAACCATTATATTAACTGTGTAGATGAGTGTCAGAGGATGATGAGCAGTGTGTGTTCGCTTACCAAGAATTTCATCAAAGATTTTGTACAGCCCGGGAACGTAGGTGATTTCCCTCTGGTTCATGCCGATTTCTTCATCAAAAACCCACATTTGCTGAAAAGTAGAAAATAAAAACAGGATAAGAGACGTGAGACTCAGAGATCAAGTGTAAGCATATTTTTTTTATTCTGAACTATTGGTTGGACACCTCGTCACCCTAAACTCAGGGAAAATCGATTGTCATATTACTCAATAAGGAAATTAACTGTTAGTTGCTGTCCTAAAACCTGCAAACAATTATTTTCTGTCAAAACTTAATTGACTACTTGTTTCAACTGAATTTAAACAAAGCTGTTGTTACCACCCCCAAGGAGGTTACATTTTGACCCGGTCCGGTTATTTGTTTGTCAGTGGGATTACACACAAACTTTCCCGAAATTTGGTGGAAGGATGGGATAATGGCCAAGAAAGAACCCTTTAAAGCTCATGACTGAAACAAAAACATTTTCTGACAAGTACAGCGGAGGATTATCCTCAGAATTGCGTTCAGACTTTTTCCTGAGATTGCCTTGAACAACGCAGCGGGAGATTCTCTTCAACGTGTTCACAACAACACAGAAATCTCCAGAGCCTTCAGGTGAGTGCAGCATGCAGAGGCAGGACATAACTTACTAATGCAGTAGCGGAGATCACAAGTTTTTGTTTACAGCACATCGACAAGGGCGTCAGCATTTTTTAACCAAAAAATCCCTTAAAAGCCACTTCGAGATGTTTCTTTTTTATATATATACATACATACATACATATATACATACATACATACATATATATATATATATACACACACACATACATATATATATATACACACATATATATGTATATATATATATATATATATATATATATATATATATATATATATATATATATATATATATATATATATATATATATATACACACACACACACATATATATATACACACATTTGTTCACACATGAGGACTGTTACAAACAAAGCCATGATGCTCACACTATGTTCAGCTTGTGAAATTAGTCAACGCTGGAAGTATTACATTACAGAGAAGTTGTTGACTGCAACATGCTGCTTCACGGTCTTGTTAGTGTCAATCCAATATTCAAATGTCTTCACAATATTTGTGACTTCCAAATGATCTATGTGATAATGAGGCATCCCCTTGGTTACAGAGAACTGTGGCATCTCATGACTGGTTATATGCAGAAACACAACACATATGGATGAGGGAATATTTTGTCTGCCTTGTTTCTCTACTGGCTCTGCTGGTGTAATGCCACACTTCACAGTTCAGATAGCAGCTAATCCCAGATGACAATATATGCTTCTGGTGTAATCTTGGCCAACTGGTTAAAGATTGCTGTGGTCCATGATGAACCATCAGGAGGAACATCCAGAGCATGAGTTTGTCATGCACCTGAAAATTCTCAAAGCAGAGTGCTCTGTCCAACTTTAAGATGTTAAGTTGTGCAATGTTGCCACAGACGGACTGTGAGACTCAGGCTGCATCCACAATGATACGTTTTTGTTATAAAACACGCTACTAATATTCATCATTTACACTTGCAGTCCATGCATTGGAGTCAGGGCCCCTTTAATTTGTTAATAAAGTCACATTATCTGTTTCTTTTCAATGACACTATAGCTGCTTTCATACATGCACTGTATTTTGTCCAGAGGAGGTGCATGTCTGAATGCAAATGTCCGAGCGAGTTTCTATGGACTTTGGACTTTATCCGTCTGACCTCCTAGTGTCATGTCCGTAGAAATCCAGGAGCAGTTGATGTGTGAACACAACAGGGGATCACCCACTGGATTGACCGCGAGCAAGTGGGGGGTTAAAATGGGAAGGTTTTTTTTTTTGCCTGTTGTGACTCGGTCGAGGTCGAGGTCGAGGTCGAGAGAGGTCGAGAGACAGAGAGGTCAAGAGAGAGGTCGAGAGGTCGAGAGGTCGAGAGAGAGAGAGTACTGCCCATCATCTGAAGTTCTTTATGCTCACTACAAGCTTTCTGGTATAACGAACTTTTTTCCTTGTATACAACTAGTCCTAGGCATACATACCAGTACTATCCAGTATGAAGCTGTGCATTTTCCACTCTCTTCACAATAAAAACCTTTTACAAACAAATTAATGGATTCAGTCCACAGAAATGCTGGAGTTCTTTGATTTGGAAACAGGTAGGCTACAGGAAGTGCAAATATTGTAAATATATAAATTCGTAATAACTTCAAAAAATAAACATTGAAATTGTTCTGAAAGGTCATTTTCTGTCTATTCTGCTGTGAACAGCACTCTGAAAAATAAATCGGCAAGACCTCGAATCTCTAGAAGAGCAGTCCTGCTTCCACGGCTGAACCGCAGCCTGAATGTCAGAATGTCTACAGTGTACAGCAGTTCGCTCGGGACTCACCTGTGTGGTGGGCTCCACGGAGCCGATATACGTGTCTGGACGGAGAAGAATGTGCTCCAGCTGGGTCTTCTTCTGATACACTCGCTCCACAGACAACTTGGAGGCCGCCTTGTCTTTCTTGGTCCCTTCCATCTTGCTGGCATCCCCTCTGCCGTTCGCTGCCTCCTGTTTAACAGAATTGTTTTAGTTATTACTGGATGCATGACTCTGGTTAAGCTCCGAGCCCTGTGAGAAAACACTGTGCTGTTGACACCAGATTATCAGTGTTTACCACCACAGGGAGGAGGCCTTGTCCTCCCATTGGCTTCACAGTGATACTGGTGACAGATAGAAGAAGCAGACTACTGGACACTAGACTGTAAATGGACGGTGGAGGATTATCAGTTTCATAGTGAAGTGCACTTGCAATCTCTCCCTCGAACCTAAACCCCAGTTATATTTGAGCAAATGAAATATCTTCCCAGTCCTGGTGAATTTTACAAGCAAGATTTCCAAAATTTGTTTTAAATTATTGATGACAAGAAGAAGGATTTAATTGCAAGTGTTTTTTAATGTTTTACGCAGATAGCCAAAAAACCTGCAGGCCATGTGCATCACACAGTTTATCTTCATACATGATGATGCTCTTTGTACAACATCAGGCAAGTGCAATTTCTAAGATGTAAAAAAAAGTCCTTCAGACAAGATATAAGAGAACCACGTGAGCTTAAGGGTTCTTTTCCTCCACTAAACAATCCAAAATATAACCTGTGACAGTCTCACAACTACAATCCTGGAATGTGTTAAGATTTTTCTTCAGTTAAACAAGGATAAAACTGAAGTCATTGTTTCTGGAGACACGACAGGACGATTTCCAAATCAGTGCTCAGCTTCAGTCGGTAGAATCAAAACCACAAACCAAGACAGAAATCTTGATGTCGTCACAGACTCAAATATGAACTTCAATAGCCATGTTAACACAATTACAAAGTCAGCCTACTATCAACATGAGAACATATAGAGGATTAAATAACTTGGAAAACGTATCCATGTGTTTTTATATTTCCACTTGTCTACATTGATTGTGTTAATAGGCCTCAGACCCCTCAGGTCTGCTCCACATTTGAGGAAGAAACTCCCAGAGAGCTGCAGGTCTGCAACTCTTCGTTCTTTTAAATCAATGCTGAGGACTTCACTGTTTGCCACAGCCTTTTATTAAATCAAGTAATTACTATTTAATTACACTGCACTGTAACATTTGCCTTTGAATTTCTTATTTAATTTGCTAATTTCTTTTCCAAATTCACCTTCTTTCAGGATGTTTTTGTTTATTGCCTAATGCTTACACAGTTCCTCATGATGCCTTCTATATCTTATGTAAAGCACTTTGCCAATTTGCCTTGATGTTGAAATGTGCTGTACAAATTAATTTGCCACACTTTACAGCAGATAATCTACACACTATAAAAACAATCACTCATCATGTGTCCATACTCTTACTTTCCATATTAAAAAGTGCTGTAAGTGATATTAATATGAGCAAATACTGAGTAATCACTAACAGACAGATGGTTTTCACCGCCAGTCAACATAAGAGGGTCACAGTTTGACTGAGAATAATCATCTTCGTAGTATATTTGTGGTTGACATGAATCAGAGTAATTTACAAACTAACTCTGCGCTCCTGACGGCCGACGTGATGTCACCGGGGAACAATAAAAACACAGTAGCTGCATAGAGGTGTGTGGCTCCATTTATTGTGCGTTTACTACCATAAACAGTGTCCCTGACATTATCAGTAACAACGCAAGGTTCTTCCGTCTACGACTGTTTAATTACTACAGATCGCGGTACGTCTGTATCAGACGCAACATTTTTCTTCAAAACAAACTTTATTTTGAAGATGTAAACTACGGCTCCATGAAGCCGCGGCTGTGTCGAAGTGTGTTGTAGACACTTGAGGACACTGCACCGATCAGCTGTTCGTCTGTGGCCCTTTGTATCCCGGCCTGAATATCAATGGAGACCGCAGCTGTCTCCTCTTCACTGGACCGGACACACAGGGGGATTTAAATGCTAGCTCCAGCTCGAGCTACCCGCGGCACCGCGCTGACACGGACACAGCACTTGTGTACATGTACTGTATACAAACCCCTTGTGTTACACACCCTATATAAGTTAGTTAGGAAGTTGTGTATCACACCAACTCACCAGCCAAGCCAGAGCCCCGCTTCCTGCTGCGCCGTTGGACATCTTCCTTTGTGGTCCTCTCGTCTGTAGAGATGCTGCTCGCACTGTGTTCTCAATTCCACCGAAGTTAAAAGTCCATCCGCATAACAAACGTCTCAGTGGCTGGAAGCTGCACGAAGCTGCTCGTCTCCCATGTTCTTCCCGGGTCTGCGGCGAGGAGAGTCCCTTTAAATGTCTCAGAACAAGCGGAGGACGGGAGAGTGTCGCGGCTATTGTTAAAATCGACAAGCGGTGGCACAGCAGGCCCGAACTTCAACAAAGATGCTAACGCGGCTGCCAGCTGCTAAATAAATACTGTACAAAAAGCGCGCACGGGCGGGCTCGCGATTCACCGGGAGAGCTCCACGGAATTGAACATGAGTTTCACTGAAATGCTGCGGAAACGTCCGAGTTAAATAGTTTTCATATAGAAATGAAAACGACTGTGAGCTAGCAGCTACATCCGCCGTCCGGCTCCGCCATCTGCAAGACAGACAGCGAATCGTCTCGAGGATAAACTGACCAATCAGGCGGCTGCTTTTCAAAGACACCGGTACTTCGGCCAATGGGAGAAGTGGACCTTTAAAGACTCCCGTCTCTTTATTGTCACCGCAAGATGGCGGCAAAGCCCCAGTGAAGCCCAGACAGTGTGATGCGATGTAAACCGCGTCACAGCTTATTGTGGATTTAAACACCAGACTGCAAAAAATATCTTTATTATACCAGCAGAATCACAGTATTTCCATAACACCAATGCTAACATTAAACTGCTTCATTTATCATTACGCACACAATTATCCATACTAGTATTGTTCCTCCTTCCCCTTCCCAACTCCTGATGAGGTTAACGTGCTATACAAGCAAATCTGACTTGGTTCGACACACAAGATTGTAACTGTGGATGGTGAGATATAACAAAACCATGGCCCACTGTAAAGACAGTAACACATATATTGTGTCAATAGTAACACACTTAAGAATAATTGGAACTGGAGATACCTGAGCTGATGAGGGTTTCAACACATGGTTTGCTGTGTGACATCTGTCCCCAGATTACAAAGAAGTATAGGTTACAAAAACTCCATGGCTTCATGGTTAAAACTCTTTACAGGTCTATCTCAGACTCCATGTCTCATTAGCTGCTTTCAGACACGCACTGAACTCAGAAGAATCTCAGAACATTCTCCGGAGGGGCTGAGTGTGAGAACGCAAATGTCCAAGTATGAGCCTCTGGACTTTCCCCAGAGTTTTTTTCCTGGCTAGTAAAAGCTCAGTCTAAATGAAGCGATGTGAGAACACGGCAAGAGATGCTCCGCAGGATTCACCACCAGCGAGTGGGTGGGTTGATGACGCTTCTAACATGCAACAGACTCTGAACTGAAAAAAACAAAAAGCATACAAATTGTCTCAGGATGAAAAAGAGGTGCCATACATGTAGAAGACACCAACGGAGATATCAAGAGCGCTTTTGGTGATAGGGGACAATGCCTGTGCTGATGTCCTGTGTGCTGCTGTGTTCTTGTGTGTGGAAAACAAACTACAGAGATGGTCCAGACCCAATTGTGCGAACATTCTACAGAGTGCATGTCTGGAGACGGCTATAGAGTTTTAGGGTTATCAAAGATTAAAAGAAAAGATTGTGCAATATCTGTGATAGTACAAGCTGTTGCTGTCAATCATTAGATCGTGCATATTTCACCACCCTGTAGACTGACACTTATTGTACTGATTCGACAAAAAAAAGAATTTGATTTTAGAGCTCTAACTATAATTCAAACAGTTACCACTGAACTCATCAGAGCAGCAAAGAGTTAAAAAGTATTATGGATCCAGTTCTGTTGAGTGTAGCAACCGTTAGGCATCTTCTAGGTAGATGAGGATTTCAAATGAAGACTCCTCTGTCTCCTTCAGGCTCTCTCTGAACAGCTGGGAGTGCTGCCACGATGCCTCCCCTTCTCCCCCGCTGAGTTCTGCTGCAACCACGATGTCCGACGAGCCGGACAAACTGGGGAACGACTGCATATTCCCATCTGACGGTTCAAACACAGGAGAGGAAATCGAGAGGAGGTGATGTTGTCATACAGGCACATTGTGAGCACTATATCAGAGGATTTACTGCGTGACTGTACCTCCACAGAATTCTGTAGTAGTTAGTCCTGACTGCAAGGACCAGCAGACTTTCCCCGTGTGGAAGGTCTGGCTACTGGTCCTGATCGAGACAGACTTCATCTTCATCCCCACTGCAGCAAAATCAAACTTCCAGCTCATTCGTCCCATAGAGGAGCCTTCTGTTCGAGAGATGTACACCTTAACAAAGAAATACAATTAATTCACATACAACTGCATGAAGATACATCAGTCCACAGTTTATTCTCATCCTCAGTATTCCCTTAGAAGTTTACAGTAGTATGCTTATCTTATTTTAACTTGTTCCTAATCTTATTTATAGTCCAAATAAATTCTATTAATGTTTTAAAACAACAGCTGCCAGAGGCATCTTTCGTGAGTAAGTGCTTGTTTGATGCTGATGACTGGGAGGGAGTCCTTTGCTTTAAACTTTCCTGGTAATCAGACTAAATTGCTATTTTGTATAGTTTCTTTTATTTACTGTGTGTGTGTGTGTGTGTGTGTGTGTGTGTGTGTGTGTGTGTGTGTGTGTGTGTGTGTGTGTGTGTGTGTGAGAGAGGTGGGGGGTATAAAGAACCGTTAATCAACTCGTTGATCAATTACTGCTTCACAACAATAATCTGCAACTATTTTGATGATTGTTTTCAAGCAATTTGTTGTTTTCAACCTCCCAAATATGATTATATGCTGCTGCTCTTTTATTTTATTTTATTATATAGAAAGTAACTTTAGTATTATTTGGGTTTTGGACTTGAGCAATGATAAAACAAGCTAATCGTTTACTTTAGGCTCTGGGCAAAGTTGTTTTCCACTTTTTCACATTTCACTACCTAAATAAGTAGATGAATCCATAAAAACAATTATCATTATTTGTAGCCGGATTTTATTTTGGTTTTTTTTATGGCCGACATTTTAACAAGTCAAAGCAGGTAAAACAAAGGTGTGATTGACAGTACTGATTAAGGCTGTGCTCCATGATGCTGACCCAGATGATGCCATTTGGGTTGGAATGGGATCCAGTGTTTTTGCTGAACTGATTCTTAATTAGTGGAGTGCTCTTAAAGAGTAATAGATTAGCCTTGATGAGCTGAGTTACAGCTTTCAGGACTTGTTTTGTGACTATGTGTACTTAATGTAGAAATATCTCTTTTAACATAAAATAAACAAAGAAATATTAACACTTCAAAATTGAATTGCTCTTTAACTTAATTATACTGTATTTTTTCAATGTAGAAAAACAAACAAACTGTGACTGACATTTTTCCTAATATTCAAAATATTTAATTCAAACACAATTTGCATTTACAGTGGCTACATTTGAAGCTAGCACTGTTTTCAAATGGATACACCTTGAAATAATTAAGAATACTTTTATTATTACAAATCATAGAATATTGGAAATAAATATTATCTGAAATGAAAACTATTGCTTTGTTAATGCTCATACCATCTGCCAGTCCTTTTCCAACATTCTGAAGACCGACTCCTTCCTCCACACGCACTGATCCCAACCCTGAACTACCTCAGAGCTGTTGGACAGTCGACAGTACTGGTCTTTGGTGGCACTGTAGCACACGTGCAGTAACCGGTCACTCTTCTCTTTCTCAGTGGCAGTAAACACGTAACCTTCAGCCTGAGAAAAACACACACAGATGCACACACTGTCATCTGACATCAAGCAATTCAATCACCAACCTTGGACATATTACACTATTAAATAGAACAGTACATGTGGCTGGGTGATGCCCAACACAATCTGCTTGTATGTGGTGTTTCATAAAGTTGTTTGATTCCATATTATTTGGTTTTGTGTTTAGTTTGAGTTGAAACTCCTAAAATCACCACTAAAATCACATATATTGTGAATACATATTGAGATCCCAATAATGGTTCATGGTTCAAATATTGTTATATTTTTTGTTTATATGGCATGTTTATATTACAGTTGGGAGGAGGTCTATTGAAATTGATACATATAGCTGAGTAGTGTAAGATCCATAGCAACATAATTTGTACAATATACTAAACCTGTGTTGAAGACTCAGCCGCTCTGGTCTCCCCCCTTGCTATCCTCCAGGCCATAGAGCCTGAGTCGCGTCCCCCCAGCTCTCCTGGTTTCGGCTTCTTTGGGGAAAGAAACTCCACCAGCTCAACAAGCAGCCTCTCCGTCAGGTCCTTCTTCCTGCCTGGACTCACGACCTGTTGCCTCTAGCAGATGGAAGGTGGCTTACAGCAGAGTCACCACAGGATAGTATTATATACATGGTCAGGAGAGTTATGACTTACTGAGTCGTTGAGCCCACTAATGGTGTGAAGCAGCCAGGCCTCTTGAACACGGGTCCTTCTAGACAAAACCTCTGGATGTTTGCAGGAATATCTCCACGTCACATCCACCACCTGCATCGCAAACACACACATGTAAGTACATGACCCAATAAGAGAATTAATGTCTGAACAACAGTATACAGTGGTCAATCAATCGGACAAAAAATAAATAGAACATTTTAAATAAATGAATATTTAGTGATCAGTATCAACATATTCACAGTATTGTATGATAAGACTCCAATCCAATCCCTGACTAAAATACCTTCATACATAAATAAAAATACACAAAACATCTGTCATCTAACCCAGTGACCATTTTATAATGTTTTTAAGTGTGCTTCCTCGTTTCATTTACACTTGTGCACATGCATGAAGATGCACATGCAGACACAATTGCACATTCCTGCCAATGCTGTCACACACTGATCTACAAACCACATCAACATGTTAAGCAATGAACCAATAAAGGCAGCGAAGATGGCTGAGAGGAAGTAAATAAGGAGGTTCAATCAATTTATATATTGAGTTCCAGTCAGGGCAAGCTAGATGGTGTTGTAATAATGTAGTAATAGCAGTGTGCATCAATTTCTCTGACCTGGTCCTTGGAGAAAGCCAGGACATAGGCCAGTTTCTTCCCCCAGCCAACCTCATAAAGAAGAGGCTTGTCACAGACATTCTCACACGAGTCACAGTGCAGCCAACGACGCTGAGCAAGCGAGTAAATCTCTGTCCACACGTGGTCTGAAATAACACAGAACCTTTAGTTCATTTACATGCTACATACACAGTTCTGACATCAAACTAAGTGGGAATTTAATAGCTTTCAAAAGACAAGTCTGACATTCTGCGATGTTTAAAATGCAATGAAATGTTCCAAATGAGTCAAATGGCAAAATATTTGAAACTGGTTCAGTGTTTGGGATAGTTTCAATTACAGTACTAACAACACACACTCATCTTTGTGCTTCATAAAATATGTAAAGAGTAAAAATGTTGCAGGGAGGACTGGGAGGACTCTTAATCAACAAATTCTGTGAGGGTGACCAATTTCTCTGTATAAATAAACTTCGGGTTTAATCTAACAAGCGATACAAGAGCCACATCAGTCAGTCATGTACCTACCTGTACTATCCCAGATATACCTGGCTTCCAAGCCAAGGGCTCTGCAGCACAGGGTGAAACAGTTCGCCCACTCCCCACAGCGCCCCGTCCTGGTTTCCAGCAGCTTCTCCGGATTGTTGTACCTGGTAGAGAAAACATGCAAGCAATCCATTATATTCTGCGTTGTGTTCAAACCCATTGATACTCTATTCCTGTTTACAGGAAACATATCTACCGTGTTGCCATTTTAAAATGTGTTGACAGTGAATACTACAAAAAGAAATGTATAAGAAATGAAAAATAAGTCTTAACAGTACCAAAAGTCATTCTGCAACCTTATATTAATTTTTATCTTAAATATAACCTTAAAAAGTCATCTTAAACACCAGTGGCATATGAAATAACATACAAAAACACATGCACACACTTACCTTGGGAATCTTGTGGAGAGCCTACAGAGCTGACAGTAATGGTTCTCCACTCGCTGAGCTCCCCAGCGCACATCATCAGTGCTGGGACTGAGGGAGCTGGCGTTCTCTGTGGGACCTCCACAGCGGCTGCAGGGTAAACTGTTCACCCAGGAGAAGAAATCCTGCTTGAACCACCTGAGTAACTCCAGCACCAGGAAGTCTTCTATTCCAAGTTTACAATCTACAAACAGGAAAGCATGTCATTTGTGCCTCTTAGTCTCAATGTGTAGACAGTCAAATAAAGATGTAGAGTACAACTGATTGCTCTTAATAAGTGAATGAAGGGACTTTACCTGGGTCGGCATCTTTAGCCTCCTTCAGCTTGTGTTGAGCAGCAGATGACAGCTGCTGGTGAGGGATGTGACTCAGAGCTTTCTGCTGCAGCTCAGGGTTTTCATACATCATCACATGCTGGAAGTTTGACTGGAGAGTCACGAAGAAGCTCATACTGTTTTCCTGACACAAGACAAGGAAACATCATTCACCAACCAAGATGAATAATCAAAATCACTGAGGGACTTGCATGTATATTTACAGTAGCTGTTGTTGAGAGATGTAAGGGACTGCATGAAAGATATTTCAAGAAACAAGGCCATTCCAATATTATTAAGTTATAAATATTTACAATTAAAAGTGAAAAGCAACAAAGCACAAAGAATTAAAGCAGTAATTTAATTTATGGAATAATATTTAATCTTAATGATATGAGAACATTTCTAGAGTAATAAGCTAGTGTTAGATTTATGGCATATGAATGTCAAATATCCTAGTTACTATATACTTTGTTAAAAAAGAGCTACAAAATTAATGACTGGCAAACTGAAATATACTCTATCAGGATTTTCACATTTATACAGTCTGGTTTTTTAGCTGCTCTTTATAACACATTCATGTAACAATAGTGATTTATCCAAATACCAGACAATTAAATCTTTTTCATTTACTGATCCATTCACCAATGCATATGGATCAGGGCTTTGACATGCTGTAAGGTAATTTCACCGTATTTTCCTGCATGGCATTCACTGGAGCTTCTAACAAAATGTCCATCATAGACTTGTTTATTCTCATTTCTTATCAAAAATGGATCTATGAGAGTTAAGGTGTGTTTAGCCTCTGTTGTGATGATACTGCAGCTGAAAGCCACAAATATATGCAGTTACAGCCTCTGCTATTTAAAGGTTTCGGGAACATCATTACCAGGGATGATGGCTGTGATGGAGGTGGGGAAATTGGCTGACTGGGAGCAGTAGGAGCAGGAGCAGCAGGAGCAGCAGGAGCAGGAGCAAGGCTCTCTGGTGCTGAGGCTGCAGCAACCTGAGTTCTGGGTTGGACAGGCTGTAGCCTCTGATTCCTCTCTGCTGCTATGGATTCCCTGATGAGTTTCAGCTGTTCCACTGATGCAGAATTGGGGAACACCAGGTGGGTCTCCGCCTAAAAAGAGGTGCAAGTGGGTGTATTAGGCCCTGTCCAGACCTGTTAATAACATCCGTCCTGAGAACTGCCCTATTCACACCTGGCATTAAAATGTGTCCTGAATGTGTCTCCTGTGATCACTTGTGATTGGATCTCACTTCCCCACTCTATATGCAAATAATAACGACCGTCATTTATGCTTGCCAAGACAACCCAGTCTGAGAATACGGATGTGTCACAGTGTTTTTGATGGCATGTATGTGTCTGCAAAAGCAAGTGAGTGGGAGAGAGGTTGAGACAGAAATGAGTCATGAGGGGCTGACTGAATCTCGTGCAGCTAAGCTATTAAGAAAGATTTGATCAATTTAACAAAAGTATCAATCATTATGTGGTGGTCAGTGTTGATATTGTAGTGGTAACCACTGAATGCAACAGAGAAACATAAAAATACATTTGGTTCATTATGAAACTGTAGCGGATCAGAGGATGTCAGCTGAGTAGGCGGTCCTTCATATGTGACCCCGGACGCATTTGCATTCACACAGCGAAAAGAATGTGGCCACATGTGTCCCAGAACAAGTCCAACAGTGATCTGAGTAATTGGATCTTAGGACACATTCAGGACACATTAAGGTGTGTTCATATTTGCACTTAGCACTGACCACTTGTCAGTGGTTCAGTCAGGACGGATGCAATTCCAGGTCTGAACGGGGTCTAAGATATTCAGAGTTATGCCATGGGCGATCGATTAGACCCCTAGGAATCAAAGCAATACAACAGGAGATCTGTAATTTAACTTCTGTAGTAGCAACCTGTCAGGTTCTTACCTCCTCGAATCCCATCTCAAAGAGACATTCCACAGCTCCTTTGACGGGCAGCAGCTTGGTGGAGAAAGTAGGATTTCCTATGCGGATCGACCTGTACTTTTCCTCATTTGGATTCCTGTGAGGGAGGTGGCATCATTTGTTTTTAAGGCTTTTCAGGAAACACCTTTTGTTCCTCTGTGGCTTTAGAGACATTTCATATTTACAAACCAGCAAGTGATGCAATCCTTTAATAGACAATACGCGCACGCATTATAGCTACGAGTGTTTACATTAACACGTGCGTCTGTTATTGTCAGCAATATCCCGCTTCACCTATTTTAAAATCAGACATTTTGCTGAAAACATCGACTCTACTCAAAAAAGGAAGTGCGACAATTTTAACTTAAGACATTTACTTTTATATAAAAAGACTTAGGGTGCTGATTACTGACATGTTACCCATCTTAAATCTGCTTTATCGTGAGTTATCCCCCTGCCGAATTAACCAGAAAATATAAAGTTATGTGAGGAGGGATGACGAGTAAGGGCGTCTATCCATTAACAGTGTCAAAGCAAAAGGGACAAAGTACAAGTGCCCATTTGTTTCACAGAGTTTGGTTGCACAACAGGAACAACAGCACGCCGCAGGGCTCAGGTACATCTGGCCTTACACGGCATTTAGACTGACTGTCAGGGCAGGACGCGATCTGCCATTTAATATGTGTGAGATGTACAGAACCCCTCTATCACAACCTCAGCTTAGCATAACACATCTACCCCCCCCCGACCCGCTGGTAAGTTCACAACTTTACCTTAGAATGTTGTCCGCATATGTGAGTAACAACTTGGCCACGTCTAGGAAGACTTCGTTTGAGTTCTCACACAATGTGGTGACTGCTGGTGACACAGCCATGTTGCTATTTCCTCTTGAAAACGCCGGTTCTTCCAGTTTTGAGAGTGACAGCTAATGCTAACACTGCTGCTGCTGACTGGATGTTTTGGGTCCTGCGTGAAGCTGCCCCATCAGCGCCTGAATGCCTGTAGCTTTGAAACTATTGTTTATTATTGTTTGTTTTATAATGTATATCTATAATTGAGTTCAATTTCATCCTTTTGTATCTTATTTGATTTTATATTTAAAAAAAAGTACAAGTTAAAGAGACTTGCCGACGATTCAAAGTCACAGGCAAATGTAAGGCTGCCCTGGTTGTCCTGTCAAATGGATGTTTCCACAGTGGATGAAGCGGTGCACTTGTCGGGTCAGTAACAGACGTGAGTTGTGTTGACTCACATATTTCAGCTTTAGTTTTGTGAATGTGTTTCTCTCATATTAAAACCAGATCCAAAGACTAACTGTCCTGACAGAGATAACAACATGTCCGCTCTGACTCTGTCCTGCGGGACCGTACGACAGCTGAGAGCACACAACATGGGGGCACTTCTTCACAGGAGCTCCTCTGTTTGTCCAAACCAACTCTCCAGACCACACAGCTCGGGACAGCCGAGGAGGAGGAGGAGGGTTGTGATCACCGGTGTAGGGTTGGTGTGTCCCCTGGGCACAGGGACTGCTCTGCCCTGGGACCGTCTGATTAAAGCCCACAGTGGGATTGTTGCTCTGGATTCTGAGGAGTACAAGACAGTTCCCTGTAAAGTGGCCGCTCTGGTAACCAGGGGGACTGAAGAGGGTCAGTTTAACATGGAAAGGTTTGCCTCTCGTGGGGAGATCAACAGCATGTCACCAGCTACTGTGATGGCCCTGGGGGCTGCCCAGCTCGCTCTGGAGGACTCTGGCTGGTACCCCAAGTCCCCAGAGGAACAGCTCAGCACTGGGGTGGCTGTCGGCATGGGCATGGTGGCACTGGAGGAGATTGCTCGCACCTCGGCTGCCTTCCAGGAAAAGGGCTACAACAGAGTGAGCCCCTTCTTTGTGCCCCGCATCCTCGTCAACATGGCTGCTGGGCACATAAGTATCAAACACAGATTAAAGGGTCCCAATCATGCGGTGTCCACAGCATGCGCCACAGGTGCACATGCCATAGGTGATGCCGCCAGGTTCATTGCCCATGGGGACGCGGATGCTATGGTTACAGGAGGAACAGAATCCTGCATAGGGCCTCTGTCAGTAGCTGGGTTTGCCAGGGCACGTGCCCTCGCCACCAAATGGAATGACAACCCTGTGCTGGCATCGAGACCCTTCCACCCAGAGAGAGAGGGCTTTGTGATGGGTGAAGGAGCTGCTGTGCTCCTGCTGGAGGAGCTGGACCGTGCAATGAAGAGGGGAGCCAGGATCTACGCAGAGGTCCTGGGCTATGGACTCTCAGGGGACGCCAGCCACATCACTGCACCCACTGCAGACGGGGATGGGGCATTCAGGTGACTCACTTTAGGGTTTTCAGAAGCATTTACTTTTTATTTGTCTAATGTGAGAGCCAGCATGTCTTTTATTCTAAAAAAACTTAATTATCACACAAAAGTTAAGTTGTTCTAAAGTGGGGGTCAGCACCCCCTCACAAGAGGGGTAAATCTGAGGGGTCATGAAACGATTAACAGAATGGTGAGGGAAACACAGTGCATCTTCATTTGCTCAGGAACGGTAACACAGTGACATTGCAAAAAGAGGAATGGTAAAATAATTCCGTAGTAGTTCCCTGTCGTTTGTGAGCATCCATCACAGTTCACAGACTGACTTCCCACCTCAACTTTGATGACACCGCCTGTAGTAGGAACTTTATTTTCTCCTCCAAATAAAGATGAAGACATCTGGTCATGCAACCCCTCGGATTATTTGATCCTAATAGGCTTTTTTGGAGAATTTAGTTTGCTATTATTACTGATAAATGTAATAACAAAAAAAAGTCTAGAATTGTCCTCCTAACTGTCTGACCACTGTCTCCATAGGTGCATGTCTGCAGCACTCAGAGATGCTGGCGTCTCCCCGGCAGATGTGACATACGTGAATGCTCACGCCACGTCCACGCCGTTGGGTGACGCGGCTGAAAATGCAGCCATCAAAAGGCTCTTCCAGCAAAGCGCAGAGAGCCTGGCCGTCTCCTCCACCAAAGGGGCTACTGGACATCTGCTTGGGGCTGCGGGGGCCGTGGAGGCAGCCTTCACCGCTCTGGCCTGCTACCATGGGGTCCTGCCCCCGACTCTCAACCTGGATCGCACTGAGCCAGAGTTTGACCTGAATTATGTTCCCTGCACAGCGCAGTCATGGCAGACTCAGGGCCGACGGGTTGCACTTACAAACTCATTTGGATTTGGTGGCACCAACGCTTCACTGTGTCTCGCCAGCATCTGAGGACACACTGAGACTTTTTTTTAATAGGAAATGAAATGTGTTCCTTTTTTTAAGCTCTGGTATTATGGAGTGTCAGTGACTGAATAATAATATAATAATAACTTTATTTGTATAGACCTTATCTAAACAATGTTACAAAGTGTTTCACACAACAAAATGGCAAAATAAGAATGATCTAAAATAAAAGGTATTCAGTTCAATTTCAGGGCCATAATAAGGTCAAGCCCTTAAAAGTTATAGAGAAACCCAACAGTTCCCAGTCCTGTTACATTATTCATTAGTCCTGCTACTGGTAGTTTGTGGAAAGCTCGTGCTAACTGATGATGTGAATAATGTGAATTTAGAGAAAATTCAATTAAGTTCAGATACTTTTTCCCCCTGAAAATTCGATGAAAAGCTTTAAATTGCAATGATGACAAATTCTGGGCAAAGCTTTAAAACAATGTCATGTTTGTATATTTGCGGTTCGTAACTTATATGTAGTGAACATGATTAAAACCTCATGTGGTAGAAGAAGTATGGTCTCTGTCTGGAGAAGCTGTTTTTCAGTTGTGCATTAAAACCGAAAAATGTGGTTTGTTGTTGCTCTGCTCGCCATTTTCTACAGTTTGTGACTGGATGAATAAATCTGTCTGGATTGGGAAAATAACTCACTCATTACTGCTGATCAAAACTTAAACAAGGTTGTCTCTACAAATATGGCCCTGTGTAGGAATGGATAAATCTTAAATGATCGTAAACGGTCCAGTTACTATACATCATTATTTGATCAATAAAAAAAAACATTAAACCATCAGTGTGATAAGTTTGTGCTTGGTACCAGCAGATGGTGCTGGCTCACAACAAGTCACTTATTTTGTTTCTAATTTCACTTCCATCAACATTAGCCATTTAGTGGATAATAGTGTTCATTTTATCGTTGTCAGACAATCATGAAATGTCAGGGTGCTCTAAGGAGACACCCGAGGCTTTTTATATCCATTAGAGTAAATGGAGAGGAAATGAGTTATAGAAAAAGGTTGATAATTGTATTAACAAGATAGTTAATTAGTTAATTGCATGCTGTTGGCTTCCCATATCCAACCTACACTATCCCAAAAAATATAGGGAATACTTAAATCACACATCAGATCTTGATGAGCGAATTATTCAAGTTGAAAATCTGTACTGATGTACATTGCATAATTTGTTGAGAGCAAAATGACACAACAACGGTCAATGGAAACAGCTCATCATCAACCAATTGAGGCCTGGATTCAAAACCACACCGAAGAATTAAAATCACAGGCTGATCCAACCAGCGTGAATTTCATCACAGCATCTCATGATGTGACTCAGTAGTGTGTATGGCCTCCTCGTGCCTGTATGCACTCCAGAGAACGTCTAGGCCTGCTCCTGTTGAATTGGCGGATGGTGTCCTGGGGGATCTCCTCCCAGACCTGGCATCAGTGAGCTCCTGCACAGTCTGTGGCGGTACTTGGCAGCGTCAGATACACCGGCACCTATATCCTATAGGTGCGCAATTGGATTTAGGTCAGGGGAACGGGAGGGCCAGTCAATGGCATCAATGCCTTCGTCATCACACTCTTGCCACACGAGGCCGGGAATTATCCTGCACCAGGAGGAACCCAGCGCCCACTGCACCAGCCTAAGGTCTGACAATTTCCTCCCGGTACCTAACGGCAGTCACGAAACCATTGGCTATGACATGGAGGTCTGTGCGACCCTCCAAGGATATGCCTCCCCAGACCATCACTGACCCACTGCCAAACCGGTCATGCTGGATGATGTTACAGGCAGCATAAAGTTCACCACAGTGTCTCCAGACTCTTTCATGCCTCTCACGTGTGCTCAGTGTGAACCTGCTCTCATCTGTAAAGAGAACGGGGCCCCAGTGACAGGCCTTCCAATTCTGGTGTTCTTAGGGGAAGGCCAATCGAGCTGCACGGTGCTTGGCTCTGAGAGCAGCTCCCACTAGAGGATGTCAGGCCCCATGCCACCCTCATGGAGTCTGTTTGTGACAGTTTGGACAGAAACATGCACGCCAGTAGCCTGTTGGAGGTAATTTTGTAGGGCTCTGGCAGTGCTCCTCCTGTTCCTCCTCGCGCAAAGGAGCAGATACCCATCCAGCTCTCCTCATGTAATGGCCGGTCTCCTGGTATCTCCTACTGTATATGCTCTTGAGACTGTGCTGGGAGACACAGCAATCTTAGACACCTTTCAGTCTGCGTTTGCTCTCCCTTGGATCCAGCCTGTTGAGGCTTTTTTTGTCAGCAGTGAGAACACATCAAGGGATCATCGAAGCAGATGAGTAAGAGAGGTTAACTGGGGACAAAGTGCCATTATGTCAGGGTTGAAACAGAAGTAACGGGGTAAACAGTCCCTTCAGGGAGAAGACAGTTTTCTAGACTATTATCTCTGTGCAAAGTTTCAATGACAATTATTCTGCCGCTTTATATGGAAGAAGAGACACATAGTTCTTTTCTGGCTTCCTGGGGGAGACGTGTAATGAATATTAGGGGACATCAAGTACCAATTTGCTGACTTATTTTCCCTGCAGGTATGATGGTTGAGAATATGCGATATTTAAATCGCCACATGAAGATTTTTAGAGGCTGTGAGTAAAACAAATCTCACATTCTACAGTATATCATATTTGTATATATGCAGCTGCCTTCATAACTATTGGTGAAACTTTGTTGTCAAAGACTACATTTAGGTTTAAGATCAAAAGATGAAAAAGAGATGAGTTCAGAGATTTGGCTTTTATTTCCTGGTATTTACATTGAGATATGTTCCTAACCCTACAAATGAGGACACAGCCCCTTTTATTTGAACCCACTGTTTTTACAAGTGTGCAAAAATATTGGTCTTGGTTTTAGCTTTGGGTTTTACCTGTGAATACTGTGTTGTTGTTTCAAAGGATAAACCATCATGAGGTGCAGATAGATGACTATGAGAGAAAAACGCAGAGAAAAGAGAGAAAATCGATCAGAGCCATTGCACAAACAACAGGCATAGCCAGTACAACAAAAAGAGATCAATTAGTGGTGTTCTGAGCAACAGACACACAAACAGGTTCAGCAGCAGCTGATAACAGAGACATTGTGAGAGCTGTGAAGAAAAAGCCAAATTCAAAAGAGACTTTGAGAGCAGCAATATAATGAAGAGGGCCGACCACAAACCACTCATCAGCAGAAAGGACAGGGGTAGAATTCATTAAAAAGTACAGAGCTGAACCACATAAGCTCCTGTTCTGGACTTTATAATAATCTACCAGATGGATTGAAAGAAAAGTGTGGACAAGTAAACGATTTGCTCATGATCCAAAACATACAATTGTATCTATGAAGCTCGGTGGAGGTGGTGCCATGGCTGCTTCAGGTGATGTGCTTTCATCCTACCTCAACAACCGCACTTACCGGGTAACTTGGAGAGGATCTGTGTCTTAACCTTGTCCTCTTAATACTGGGGTCCCTCAAGGTTCCGTCCTGGGCCCCCTCCTCTTCTCTCTGTACACCAACTCTTTCGGCTCTGTCATTCACTCACATGGCTTTTCCTACCATAGCTATGCTGATGACATCCAACTAATCCTCTCTTTTCCCCAATCTGAAACACAGGTAGCAGCACGAATCTCTGCCTGTCTGACTGACATCTCTCAGTGGATGTCCGCACACCACCTGAAAATTAACCTTGATAAGACTGAACTACTTCTCCTTCCAGGGAAAGGCTCTCCCACCCACGACCTGACTATTACCTTTGACAACTCCGTGTTAGCCCCCACCCAGACTGCTAGGAACCTGGGTGTGACACTGGACAGTCAACTCTCCCTTACTGCCAACATTACTGCAACAACATGTTCCTGTAGATACATGCTGCACAACATCAGGAGAATACGTCCCCTTCTCACTCAGAAGGAGGTGCAGGTTCTGGTCCAGGCTCTGGTCATCTCATGCCTAGACTATTGCAACTCCCTCCTGGCAGGTCTACCTGCTAGTGCCACCCGACCTCTGCAGCTCATCCGGAATGCAGCAGCTCGACTGGTCTTTAACCTAAGTTCACTCACACTACTCCGCTCCTCCGCTCCCTTTACTGGTTACCAGTGGCTGCCTGCATCCGTTTCAAAGCATTAGCACTTTGTAGTTTGGCTTTCTTGAAGAAAATGTTACTTTCTTGATTCTTGTTGTTCTGGGTTTGTACCCTCATGGTTGAATGCACTTATTGTAAGTCGCTGTGGATAAAAGCGTCAGCTAAATGAAATGTAATGTAATGTTATGATGTAACTCAAGATGGGAGCAGCAGAGAGAATTCAGACATCGACAGAAACATTTTATCTGTCAGTTTACAAAGAAATGATCCAAACTTCATCATGCAGTGAGACAATCATCCACAATGCACAGCAAGGGACTTCATCTGGGAGGAAAAGTGGAAGGCTATGAAGATGACACATCTCCACGTCCTCTCACGATACAAAAATGAAGCCAAAATATCCTGGTGCTGTCATCTTGCTCTGATGAAATCATTCGGAACTAGAGTCTAAGCAGCAGTGAATGTGGAGTGGAGCCATGGTATGGATGTCTCATCTGTCAGTTATAACATTTTACCCCATTTTTATAGCAACAAATAACAAATTAAAACCAAACTTATCAGAAACACGGACACTTGAACATACATCAGTGCGATAAGGTACCACCCTAAAATGACAGAAACCATCTTTGGGAGAAACAATTCAATGTCCACGTCCAGGTCCCAGCATCTACTAATATGGAGGCGTGGTTTATTTGGTTTTATTTATTTATTCATTTTTTGTATCACAATGTCAAGATTACCTCTGGATAAAATCGAGTTGCAGAAAAACATGACGGGACAACTTTATTAACATGTTTGTTCAAGGTGAGGTTGCCATAAAAGAGTATGTCGAGGTTTTGGCAGTTTTGATTGATAATTTAAGACAGAGAGCCCAGATGTTTAGCTGTACAGGTGTTAACTGAGTCAGGGCCAATAATCATTGCTTCAGCATTTGAGGTCATGGATGCAGAGTACTGAGTTGACAGTGTTCGTTGGGATTAAAAGAGAGTTACAAGTGAGTGTCATCGGCTTAAGGATGGAAGCAAAAAGGACTTTGTCTACTTATGAGATGTCCAAGGGGTTACATGTAACATAGTGCGAGAACAAGTATGGTTCAAGAACAAACCCTTGAGGCACCCCGCAGATCATCTTTACAGTGGATCTGCCAATGGCTACACTAAGAGATCTGTCTTGCAGATAGGAATCAAATCACTTAAAAAAACTGGAAGCAAGATATTTTTCCCAACGTTTTGCATAATTGAGTCTCCGCTAATAAGTGTGGATGAGGGTGGAATGGACGACGATAAAGTGTAGTTTGGAGTGGTGGGCTACAGTGCATGCAGGTTGCAGGGAGTCAGAGGACTCGGGGGCGTGAGCTGTGGGACACGCAGGACGGCAGGGGAGGATTAGAGGGAGGCCGGGAATATGCAGCCAGAGGAGGGACGTCAAGCAGATCGAGGAAGTCATATGTATTTTCGAGTTGACATTTAAGTGAGGAGGTGACTGAGAAGAGAGTCTCCCTCTCCCATTAGAATCAATCTGCCTCCAGGGCTGGTGGTGGGATGGAGTGGAGCTGACCAGCACTTTAGGCTTAACCTAGAGCCGTAAAATATCTAATGGCCCCAACAACAGTCCCTACAGTGACAAAGGGGTGCAGGGGTGGAGGAGGTCAAAGAAAAGCACTTAACATTAAAAAGCACTTTTTATGCACACATACAGTCTTAGAACATGTGCAAGGGTTTGGACAGTATGGACTTTGAGGGCAAATTCATTTTATACAAAAAAATGTTGATGTCTTTTATATAAAATCCCTCTGAAACTACTTAATTGATACTTAAATTCAGAATTTTGATTTAATATGTCACATACACCAACCATACACAGTACAGTGTGCAGTGAAATGCTTTCTACGACTCTCCTTGACATAAAGATAAGATAACAGAATAAGCATGTACTGTACTTTCTTTACAAAGAAAAATATAGTGTGAGGAAGGAAGGAAGAAATATATATATCTATAAATGATATATATCAGATACAGATAAGACCCAATAGTTTATCTGTCTCATTAATGTAAGATATATATTTTCAGATTGTGTTTATGTTTCTGATGTGTGTCTATTTCTATGTATTTGACTGTTTTTTTGTATTATGTCCACAGTTTGATTGCATCCTTTGTCCAATGGGTTTATCTAATTGTTTTATATGTTTGTCTAACGTGTTTTGTATTACATGTTCAGAGTTGATTGAATTACTACTGTGTAATGGTGTCACATCTATGTGTTTTCTTACTCTTCTGTGGGCCTCTATGCTATTTCAATTACTTTTATTCATTTATAATTGCATGTTTTGTCTTGAGTTTATTGCAAAAAAATTTGCTGCATGTTGCGACTGAAAACAATAAAACATAGGAACAAGATCAATGAGTTGTGGTGATGGAAGAATATCTCCTTCCATGCAGCCAGAGGGCAAAATAATATGTAATAACATGCATGAATATAATTTGGTACATTGTGATCAGAATATAAAATAGGATAAGATAAGATAATCCTTTATTCGTCCTACAGTGGGGAAATTTGCAACATTACAGCAGCAAGAGTGCAGTCAAAATCTGACATTTATACTATCTCTACAAATGCTTATGATACCTTTTTGCTTTGAGACCTTGAAGCAGTGCACAAAGCCAAATTGGGCTAAACACACAATAAAACTTATTTTCTGTACTATACAAGGCTACCTCAGATCTCTTGCTCTCTCTTTCACTTGATGAATATCGTACCGTTGAGACTGAATTTAATAACATGATGTAAAGCTGGAACCAGATGATGAATTGCTGTACCGGGGAACATCTTCCCAGACCCATTTTTAGAGATTACGTTTTATTAACTCTTCTGGATGTCACATCCAGCTAATGAATTAATCAATTATTCATCCATTTTTTAATATGAAATAACCCGACACAGATAAATGAGGGAGCACAAGCTTTTTTCCTCCCTGAGTTAGAAAGGAAAACCCAGCATCTTCATGGGGAATATTTTGTCCTCGGGACTTACTGTATGTACGTCACTCTCTGTCCTGCTCGAGTTTCTTACAGCAATTCGCAGTTATGTGTGAGCTGGAGTTTTTCAGCTGTTTCTTCCTTTCTCTTGTGTGTCTCTGCAGGAAGAGTCGTTGTGCACCTCTGTTTTGTTGTTCATCAGGTTCGAAATCAAAACCTGGCAATGAGATATGGTCAGGATTCCCTAACTTTAGGAGAATTCACATATGCTGTATGCTAGAAAAACATTAAAACAACATTCAGATTTGTAAAGACTTGAGGATGAGGACTGTTTAGAAGGAGCGCTGCATTGTAATTCTGCCCTCTACACTCAAGAGCTGAGTATACCCATTCCACAACTCCATATAAATAGTGTCTCAGCTGGGTAGGAGCTATTGATCCCTATTGCTGTAATGATGATGACTTCAGTTCATGTTACTCTTTTTTCTATTCCTCTTCTTTTACATCCCTGCCATCTAATTAGGCAATATCCAAGCTGATTTATGATCGCCATGGCAACAGAGTCAGCATGCATTCCTTTGATATCACCCTGTCCCACAGGGAACACCACTTATCACCACGTTCTAAAATTAGATCTCTCTCTCTCTCTCTCTCTCTCTCTCTCTCTCTCTCTCTCTCTCTCTCTCTCTCTCTCTCTCTCTCTCTCTCTCCGTGGCACTTTATGGACGTCCATCATTCCTCAGTTATGACCATTATTCAGGTTCAGTGTTGGCCTTTGGTTCATTTATGGAATTCTGGGATTTCCGACTATATTAGATCAATCAAACTGGCTCAGGATGTTCCAGATAGATTCGACCTATTGAATCATGACTTCACCAGTGTCGTCTGGTCATGACTTTATACAGGTAGCTTTTACAACAAAAATAATATTGTGTGAATTGATGTGCCAAGTCCTCTTTGACTTTGACATAATAGGCCACAAATCTATTTAGTACACTGAACTACAGTAGCTGCCAATACCAAAACATTGGCAATACAATGCAAAGCCAAATATTTTTGGCTTTGCATTGTATTGCGAGAGGAATTGACGGGTTATACATTGGCTTGCTGTTTAACGCTGTGTTAAAATACATGATGAAATAAATCAATAAATCCCTTGATAAATATATAAACAAGTCAGTACTTACATTTTGAAATAATCTGTGAGCTGTCAGTCAAAACAAATGACTGTGGCAGTGAATATAATAATAATATAATAATAACTTTATTTGTATAGCACTTATCTAAACAAGGTTACAAAGTGCTTCACACAAAAAAAGAACATGGCAAAAGATGAATGAACTAAAATAAAGGTATTCAATTCAGTTCAGTTTGGAGAGAGAGGGGGAGAGAGAGAGCCCAGGAACAGTTGTGTAACCATTCCATTTAAGCTCTGTCAGTTCTCTGCTCTGGTTGTTATAATGAAAATAATAATAATACTCTTCAGTTGCACTTTGGAGTCATCAGGTGTTTCAGTCTTTTAATCCCAATATCGTTAAAAGCCGAACCTGAGGGTTTGCTGAGGCTAAAGGTAAATCAGACTGGCTTCTGGCTTGTATGGCAGTGCTATGAAAGCCATGTGGCCCGCTCAGTAGATCAGACGTCATTACCTCTATGCCTTTTTTTGAACTAAACTAAATACTCATAGGCAGCAGAGTCATCATATTTAAGAAAATGTTTCAAAAAAGTAAGATAAAGGGAATAAATTAGTTAAAACAACCAGAATTACAAATCGATTATCAAATTCAGATGATAATCAAATGTGAAACCTAGATTTATCACCTTTTGAGCAAAGGTAGTTGTCTGTGAAGTAAATCTGTTCAAGTATTGTCAGTAAACGATTTAAGCATCCAAGTACTGGACCTGAGTGCCAACAGCAAAGCAAGCTTTTTCTTTTCGGCTGTGGAGTATTTTTAACTCGGTGCCTGGTGAAATTACATGATATATAGCAAACTGGGTGTTCCCCACATTAGCATCCTCCTGCAACAACATGGCCCCTGCACACTGGCAGTTAGAATGGTCTGGAGAGATCAGGGGCAGCAAACACATGTGTGGCTTAGGAGGGACTTCACACCTAAACTTAACAGCATGCTGGCATTCAGGAGACTACACATAATTTACAGTTGGACAGAGCAGAATGGTCAATGGATGAACAGAAGTGGAAAAGTGGCAGCAACAGCCTGCCATGCTTAATAAACTGCAAAGGGCTCTCAGAGTAGATGGAATTCCGGGCACTCCATATTGCTGTGGCCTCTATGAGGAGTACTTCCCCTCGACCTCCCCAAACTCACACCCAAATTTAATGTGAGTGACACATGATCAATGAATTGTCAATGCTCTGCACAAGTGAGGTCGTCTAAATATATGTCCCAGTTGCCCAAGCTTAGCTATCTCAAACATAGCCAGAGCGTTGCACATGCCAGAAGCCTTCACAGGGTTCTCCAAGAAATGATCTGACATTATATAGACAGTTACTGATACCTGCCAGTACTTACTCCCTTTCACTCTGGCCAAAAGAAATGCAGAAGAATGAGCTGATACATTTTTACTACACTTAATTGTCCTGAGTATTGACTTTTGTGTACTACAAACAAACATGCTGATAGTACACAACACTCAAATCCTAATCAGATAACACTCCCCACAATGTCTTTGTCAAGGATACAGGCTAGTTTTTTTACCACTTGCTTTGTCAGCACTCACCACATTAAAGAAGCACTCCTTCAGTGTCAGATGAGTCCATTGAGTAGCACTCAAGCTCGAGCCCGAGAGCTTGAATGATGCTGTATGGCTGTAGAGAGCCTGAGCTGTTGGAGTGGACCTGCTGGGCACCGCTGTCAGGAGGAGAAGCAGAAGTCATCTCCATCGTATTCTCTACCTCAGCTTCCTCTGAAAAAACTAGTACAAGCACAGGATCAGAAGAAATGCCGCCAGTTTTACCCAAACAGTAAACAATTTTAAGTCTGCTAGGGAAACAGATTTGAATGTGAATGGTCTATATTATTTTACAACTGGCAATATAACTTGCCAAGAGAGCAATGCCTCCAATTGTTAACACAAAGCAAACCACAATGGAAAAGAAACTAGCTATTAACTTTGATCGTACATGTACACAATGTACTAACCTAACTGATCTTAATGCCACCCAACATGGATCCATATCCACAAGCAGACTGCTCTGAAAATTGTAAAAGATTTATGACAGTAAAACACTCTATTTCATCTTTCTTTTGAAAACTAACTTCGACTCATTATCTATTTTCATTGTACGTTAGACCTTGAGGAGATTTCTCAAAAAATCAACAGTGAGTCAGTACATACTCATCAGCCTTTCTTTTCATTTACAGATGAATCACACTACAATCTGGTGAGCATTTATGAAATTCATCTAATAAAACTAACTCTTAGTCAGTGGCTTTACATGTGTTACTCCTTTTGTCAAAAAGGTTCCCTTTCTTGTTAACTCAACATAAAATCTAATTTGGCGCTTTTTTGTGATTTCTAAATTTTTGCCAGCTTCAGGGACCAGTCAAAGAGTCAAAGTTTAAACTGCCCTTACATGTACAAAACTTAGTATTGTCTTTGAGAATACTAATGTTTGCTAGTACTGAATACAAAGTCCAGCTGAGTATTGTAAATTAGCAGGTGTTTTTTCATAAACCAAAGCACTACAGGCCAACTGAAATATAGACCAGATGATGATAATATTTCATGCTAAGGGGAACATGAAGGTGTTCACCAAACGTCACGGTACACCATCCAACAGTTATTAAAACACTTCACTTAAAATGAGAAATGTAAATCTCATGGTGGCACCTGACGAAAAGTAAAAGGTTTAAAGTCAACTAGGATACATGCTCTTGAAATCATGTATATTTGTACAAGCTGTGTGCTAATACATTTTATAGATGTGTCCTCTTAGGTCCATAGTCCATTCTGTTTGATCCCACGAATGTAGAGGCTCCATAGAACTTACTGTGTGCATCTACACAACGCAAACATTAATGTCACAGTGCCATGTGACTTGTGCATAAAAGGGAGGGACATTCTCCAAAGTGCAGACACTCTGCATTTTAATGAAGGTGCAGTTACAAAGACTCGAGAAGTCAGTTTTACAGTCAGGTGCTCGAACAATAAATCACATATCAGTGCAGTCATACAAGGTCAAGGATGCTGCAAACTGCCACACATGCCACAAGTGCATCACATTTCCCTCGAGATGGACACAGTTGACAGACTCGCTCTTCTACAATGAAATCAGTCCTCTTTATATCCACTATTCAGCTCTTTTGAATTTAATTTCAGGAGGAGTGAAGACGTGATCTGATAGAACCACACAAACCACACAGCCTGGGTGTGGAGTTGAAAAATGGACCGAGTTTGGTCTGCAAACAGAAATAACATCACTGGCTCTAAAAGGAAAATATTACTGTAGGTAACACATGCGCTTACCCACTGGGGGCCTATGTTGGGTTTCTCTGGGTTTGCCCCTTCCCACAGTTAACCCAGACCCGCCTACTGTGGCCCTTCACAGCCACAGCTTGCTTTGGAAAGCCATGGAACTATATACTATTTTTAATTGGAGGACTGCATGCACTAACCATTGAATACAAATATATAATAATACTACTCAATGCTGTGCTCGGCATGTAGCATATGATTTGAAATGGTGATAAATCTCACCATTTATTACTATGGTCAGGAATAAATACTTAAAGGGGACATAGCATGCAAATTCCACTTTGTTAGTGCTTCTACAGGTTAATGTGGGTATCTGGCATGTCTACCAACCCCAAAACTCTGGGAAAAAAACACTCGCGCGTTTTGTTATGGTTCCTCTAAGTCAGAAACGTCATGCTTGAGCGACTCGATTGAGCTTCCTGGGTTTTGTGTCGTAACAAGGAACTGGAAGTCTCCCTACATGGTCTTGGCCCACCCCCCACCTCTCTTTCTCTGTCTGTCTGTCTGCTTGTGTGCTTGTAGTGGATGGGCAGAGGGGGACATTTAATTATGTGATTGGGAAAATTAAAACTCCAGGACAACAGAAGGGGAATACAAAGTATGGGATGCATATTTGATAATTTATATCATATAAAATATGTAATTTATATCGTTTAAAATCATGGGGGGAGAGGGGGGAGGGGGGAGCTGGCTCATTCGCATTTAAAGGAACAGGCACTCAAAACAGGTCACTCTGTGGAGGGCTGTTTTATACAGGGTAAAAAGGGTGCTGTTTGAAATGATCCTTGTGGTATTTTGACCAAAGTATGTTACAGACATTTCATTAAGACCCCAAGGAACCATATCAACTTGTGGTAAAATGGGCATGCTATGTCCCCTTTAACTGTTGCTTAATGTTAAATGATGTGTTGTGAAATTTGAGACTTAATTTAATCTGTACATGAGAATAAGAAAAGAATGGTGACTTTAGTTTGGATTTGTGAGATTAAATATTGCTAATGAAAATATATTATTGACTATTTAGTTTTTTATCAAATGTTACATATTGGCACATTTGATTTAGCATAAACACACAGTGTGAGCTTACTTGCCGAAAAATTTGCATTTTCTTTCTCAGCAGTTTCTGTACAAAACCATCCAGCCCCTTCCAGTACTATGCACCATATTGTGTAAAACCCACAGCTCTGATTAGATCACTGCAGCAAGTGGACATTTTCCGCCCATTATGTTTGTGTTAATGCAGTTTAAAGCAGAAAATATCAGTTCTCTCTGTATAAATCCAAACCTACATTGGCTGACCGTGTCCCTGTTGCTAAAACTTGTTTCACCTCATCCTCTCCATCAAGGAGGTTATGTTTTCATCTGCATTTCTTTGTCCGTCCGTCCGTCCACTGTCTGTTTGTTAGCATGATTATGCTAAAACTACTGGATGGATTTCTATAAACTTGGTGGAAGGATGCGGGATGGGTCAGGATAGAACGCAATACATTTTTTGTGCAGATGCGGATCAGGGCACAGATCCAGGATTTTTTTTCAACTTTCTTTAACATTTGCAAGATGTTTTTCATTGACGTAGAGACTATGTAAGAATAATTCATGGATCTTGAGGAAAAATATCTGCCTGTTTAGAGAAAATGTGTGAAATTTGTTGCAGTTTCAAATAAAATGTTTGACTTTACTCAGTGCTTCTCATTCATTCTTTCCTTACATAGTTTATCTTTACAACACAATCTGTTAACCAGCTCTTACATATCAGTAAAATGTCCATTACAATCCTAATGGTATTCACCTGAGCTGTTTTAAAGCTGTAATTAAATTCTGTGATTACCAGTCATTATGAAGCACTATGTGTACTGTAATGTAATAGACCGGCTGAAAAGTATTTAGCACTGTACTGCATTCTGCTGTAGTCCTTACCCAGAGGGAATATTTTGCTGTGTGCAATTACAGTCAAGGACTGCAGCATCACTTTGCATAATGTGATGACTCTCCAGTAAAGAAAATCTGAAGTCATCAGACAAACACTGAGTTGCTCTCCACATTTATCACCATTTCAAATCATATGCTACATGTCGAGCACAGCATTGAGTAGTATTATTATATATTTTTATTCAATGGTTAGTGCATGCAGGTATAGAAAGTTACAATACAACTCTAATGGCAAATCTTACCCTCCAGCAATGTAGTGATAGATAAATAACACGAACCCTAATACTGAATGTATTAAATATATACAGACAAAATAACTGTACAAATTTACCTACTAATTCTGTCTCTATGTGGAACGCATACTCAAGAACCGTTCAACTAATTGACCTCACACTTGGCATGTGTATTTGGCACAATTTGAAAATGCAATTCGCTCAATTTAAAGAAAATAATTAATAAACAGGCAACCAGTGGTCTGTAGCAATCAGTGGGGGTGGGGCAGCATCCTATCAGTCAGTCTGAGGACCGAGTTGGACATGTCTTCGTCTACGTCCTCAGATAAACTACAGCAATGGCCTCCAAGTGGGTGAAACTGCAGGTCAATATCATCAAATAGTCAAAATCTCTGACATGGCCACAACATTCATAGAATCACTTCCTCAATAGCAAGTCTTCAAAATCAAAGCTCAACGTTTGTTTTGTTGCTGCAATGCTGCATATCAAGCTGAATCAGATTTGCTGTATTTTTAAGTTGTGAACTCGGGTCTGAGGATTGCATTGATTGCTTAACAGAGATCTTAAATAGCAGATGTGTAATGTGTGAAAAAATAAATAAGCCACACGTGAACAGAATTAAAGCAAATTCAGTTTCATTTCCTGACAAACATTGACAATATAGTCTTCACTGCAGATAAACCAGGTAGGATGAATGCAAACTTTTCTATCTTCACTCTGTTTATAAAAAACACTGCACAAAACATCCAGCACACAAACAATAAAAAAGTGACAGTATATTGTTGAACTGTTTGATGAGGACTCTCTAATCACAAGATATAATTCTGAAGTAGCTGCAGAGCATTAACACAGGCCAAGAAAACCGAACAGGCACTGCCCTCGCAAACGGAAAAGTTTGCTTTGATTCAAAGTGAGACCCCAGAAGCTGCCAGAGATTCTAGTTTTTTTTCCGTTCATCCAACAATGTTGAATTTGATCTTTCTCCAATTTCATGAATTAAATTAAGTCCCGCAGTCAAGACGTGGTTGAGGAGGGGGAGCAGTTTTTCCACAGAAGAAGAATTCTTTAGTTTGTTTATGAGTCATTGTTAGACTCTCCTCAGGGACGCAGCAGATCACAATCTGAGCTGATCGTTCCCCAGTCAGTCCCAGTGTCTCCTGTCATTGTGCAGCATTTCTGATAACTTTATATAATTAACAAGCAATGAAGAAAGAGTTAGTGAGTCATCCATCCATTCAATAATTCATAAATTTCCATACACTGTAAATAATTGACTGTAGAATTAACAGTAAATACCTGGCAAAAAAGTTGCCAATAAAGTACTGTAAAATTACTGTAAAAAGAATTACAGTATATTACAGTATACGTTTTACAGTTTTTTGTTGTAAATAAATTACAGCAATTTCTTGTTTGTTTTTTTTACAGAAAACCGCAATTACTTGTAATCTAGTTTACAACATTACCTTGTATTCTATTCAGATTACAGAAGTTTCCTGGTAACTAAAGTTGCCAATAAATAGCTGTTAATACTTCACAATACAATATGATGTTGTACAATTGTTTTAGTTATTTTTTTACATTAGCAGTTTTGCAAATTATGCATACTGTGAGGTATTTTGAATGAGACCAGGCATACTGTTTATCCAAAATTCATCTACACTGCACTAAAGTCTTTTCACCTGTTAAATAAAAACGGAGCCAGAGCTGCAACAACATAAAACTTTTATTGACACTCAATACAGTTTCACAACATTTTAAGAACATGGTGTCCTTTTTTTCAGAAAAGCTCTTAAACGTAAATTATACATCTTTGGACACCGGCCACCCAGTGGAATTCACATTGACCAGAGTTTCAACATAGTCAAACATTATTAAAACTGACAACATACTCGGCTTAAAGGCCCAATCTGAAACCAGGACCTGAGGTAGAAATGTATTAAGAAGAAGGTCACATAATTTTTTGTATAATTTAACTTTTAGCTAACTAGCTAAAAAAGATGACCTTTTTTCAGTGTGTTTGGAAATCTTAATATATCAGCAAAATATGTAAATACTAATAAAATGTTAAGAGAAGAACAATGTCCAGTCACATAGTGAGGAGGAGAACAGTCCTCGTTCTTTATGTTTGACTTACACTCAAAACCATTCAAAGTCCATTAATCTCTTGAGGAGAGAAGAGACGTGAGGACTGACAGAGTTGTTCTTGTTTTCATGCACCTTCCCACCTCTTTGGCCGACCAGCTTTGCCGTCTTGGTGCCTTTGGTTGGATTGATTCCAACGAAACATCTGAAATCACAAAATCACACGAAAAGAAACTTCATGAAAAATCTGCGCCGGCAGCTCCTTTAAAAGAGGGAGCCGAATCCATCAGGTTGTTCAAGACAAGATAATCATTTGCCCATTTAATATGAAAAGCAAAACTTCACAAGATTGCATGAGCTGACCAGCAGTGATATAGTTGCATCAACATAACCTCAGGCAGCAGGTCCTCTGGTTGGAGATTTCCTGATTTCCTGAAAAGTTATACCTGCTAAAACAAAACAAAAAAACGGTATTGCAGTGTATCAGCCGATTTGGCTCACAGATGATCAGTGATCTGCGGGAAAAAACAGCAGGTCATCCCTACTACAAAAAATGAAAACCAAAACCTTCAGTAAAATAATTTGTTGTGCATTCATTAGCCTACATAAATTAGCAAATTAACATGCATAGTGGATCACAATATACAACTTTTAATTTTATGAAATGAGCTTTTCTGTTTTAAGTGCTTTATAAACATTAATCTAAGACATACCTTCGGTTTGCCAAGCGCTGAGAAGCCTTGACACTGGATAGGTGTGATGTTGGCAGGGAGATCCTCTTCTTTGATGAACTGCAGGTCAGATCTGGATGCCACTCCAATGCTTGGGACTGTAGTTTGTCCTCTGGTAGGCTGGGTAATACCACCAACACAGCTTGTCTGATGTCCTCCCCCAGTACTGACATGTCAGTATATATCTGGGAGGGAGTGGTGAAATATAATCACTGATGTGCCATTCAGCTTGTACACATTAATGGACAATAATCAAGGAGATCTTCTTGCTTAACACACATGTAGTTTGAGCCCTGGACTACCTCTGTTAGACTGTGAATACCCAAATCAGCAAGTTCCACAGCCAACTGCCCCCCCCCCCGCAATAAAGTAGACAAGATGAATGCCAAATGTCTCTATGTTCAAAACACGACTTAGCTACAATAATGGGAAACTGCAGTCACTGACTGTTCAATTTAGGCCCAATCCCATTTCCTCCCCGCTAGCGCACTAGCATGCTAGCTTTAGCGCGCTAGCGTTAGCATGCTAGTTTTAGCGCGATGTTACTGAGCTTAACTGCTCCTCTCATAACAAAGCATCCTGGTAGGGTTGCATACTAGCTTTTCAATTTCAAATGCCATTGATTCACTTTAAGTCATTCACTTTAGTAAGTTGTCACTTTAGTAACTGAAAACAATAGCATTGGTTCAATTAAGATCTCAACAATGTTATTACAATGACATCCCAACAAAGTTGAAGCCCATATTAATTTTGTAGGGAATTAACATTGAACTTACGTATTACGTAGTGGCTGGACACGGCTGTTGCTCCTCTGGTCCTCTGCTCCCGTGCTCTCATGTCAAGGTCGTCTTTCAAACCGCCTCGTGCAACGCCATCCATATCAACAGTATTTAACTGTAACATGCATCATCTACAGTCAGAATACAACTTGCCTGTAATATGTGTTACTGTGGAAAAATGCTGTTACCTACTGTAATTATATTTGTCCCATGATGCATTGCGATATACAGGTAAACATCGTAAAACGACAGAACAAGAAGTTACTGTAAAATTTTACTGTAGAAACTACAGAAATTTGTTACAGTGTACTGTTAAAACTTTATTCAGAGTTTTTCACTTTTTCTCTCGCTGCACCATCTGCTCCTGCCAGACATTTTGAAAGCTGCATATCTGTGCTGTGATGTACTAGTGCAACAGATTCTAAAGGGATGTACGTGGGCTGTATAACAGTTTGATACACTACTAACAAACGTGATCAGTTTGGACTTAAATATATAGAATTTTGGAGAAACGTGTATTTGCTTACTTTTCAAGAGTGAGACAAGAGGATTGATCTATGTGTGAAGTTAAGCTGAGTTCACTGAACTTTATTATGTAAGGAAGCGCAAGGGGGCAAAATGAGGAGCAGCACTAGTTCAGGATGAAAGTTTCAGAAGAAAACTCTTCTTCCTTGCACTGTGCAAATAGATCAATTTATGTACACAAACACACACGCACACAATCAACTCTGTATTTAACATAAATACACACATGTGACTAATATCAGTCATCTCATCCTCAGACAACACAAAATAGCATAGTTCTCGAAAATGTTCAAACTGTTCCTCTTATTTCTTCTGCTCTCTCTTCCGATAACACTGTCCACCACTTTCTCATGGCACTACAGTCAATGGATTCATTAGTAACCACCAAACGTTACTGTTTATAAACAAGGAGGACATGACAGGTCCTAAAAGTGAAGCCAAAACATCTTGATCACCCCCTGGTGGCTGGCTGCAGCGTAGGTTACAAACCCCACCTCCTTTAGTTGGCAGATGGGACACATGCCAAACTAAAAAAACAATTGGCAGGACCTCCATACAGCAGCTCCATTTCTGCACAGATTCTGGCTCCAAAAGACATCACCAGCGCCCGTATCATATAGAGACCTGGTATGTAACACCAAAAAGGCAAATGAGTGAGCCAGAAAAAAGTGCACAGTTTGTCTGCATTAAAGGTGGAGCTGCTGCTGAAACGTTGAAGCTCCCAGCTTTAAGGTTTTGAAAAGTAACATCACTGAGAACTTCTCCTGGATGTCATTGATGTGAAAGGCACCATGATGCCTTTACTCCCCAGAAGAAACTAACAGAATAAACAATCACCCAGAGGACATGCTGGTGAAATTTCACAGACACACTTTCATGGTGATGTATCACATTACTGCTTGACATGCTGGTCACACCAGGGCTGATCAAAAAGCTGAAGAGGACATTGTTGGCACACAGTTGCCAACAATCCTTCCAGTCTGGGAGGTGTTACAGAGCCGTCATCTCACACACAAACAGACTGGAAAACACCTTGTTCTTTAAAGCTGTTGCATATTGGAAGTCAACCTGACTTACATACTAAATCTAACAATGTTTACATATGTGTGTATGTGGCCCTAAATTTGTTTTACACTGTCAAATTATGGGGACAAAAAGCAAGGTTTTAGGTTTAGGCTAAGGTTGGGGTTAAGGTCATGGTCAGGGTTAAGATTGGGTCTAGGTAAATATTAAGATTAAGGTTTAAATTTAAAGGGGACATAGCATGCCCATTTTACCACAAGTTGATATGGTTCCTTGGGGTCTTAATGAAATGTCTGTAACATACTTTGGTCAAAATACCACAAGGATCATTTAAAACAGCACCCTTTTTACCCTGTATAAAACAGCCCTCCACAGAGTGACCTGTTTTGAGTGCCTGTTCCTTTAAATGCTAATGAGCCAGCTCCCCCCTCCCCCCTCTCCCCCCATGATTTTAAACGATATAAATTACATATTTTATATGATATAAATTATCAAATATGCATCCCATACTTTGTATTCCCCTTCTGTTGTCCTGGAGTTTTAATTTTCCCAATCACATAATTAAATGTCCCCCTCTGCCCATCCACTACAAGCACACAAGCAGACAGACAGAGAGAGAAAGAGAGGGGTGGGGGGGGGGGCTATGAAGACCATCATCATTTACCCCCGAACCCCGACATTCAACGGGTACAACAACAAGCGGAGAAAGCAGAATCGCGGGCTGACCTTATATATACAGTCTATGGGGCTGACCAGCGGAGAAATGCTCGTCCCGTGTGAACAGCCAGGCGGCTGCGCGCTGGAGAACGGCGCTGCGCTTCCGCGTCCGGTGTACCCCGGCGTAACTACTGTACCCCGGCGTAACTACTGTAACCCGGCGTAACTACTGTAACCCGGCGTACAGTAGAGCTGAACACTGCGGAAGTCTTCCACGGCAGGGCCTATAAGTCTCTAGGAAATCATAACAAGGAGACAGGACTGTGTGTGTGTGTGCGTGTGTGTGTGTGTGTGTGTGTGTGTGTGTGTGTGTGTGTGTGTGTGCACCGATCAGCCACAACATTAAGTAGCGGGTGGCTCGTTTCAATGTTGAGGTTGATTGGTGAATGTCGTTGGTGAATGTGAGATAATTATAGTTAATTTTGCTTGTTCATTGCTTTTTCCATCATCATGCTCTTTTGAAATCATACTTAATTTTTTTTTTTGTTTATCAAAGAAACACATTTTGCTCCTGTGTTGTTCATCATTTCGGGTTTTTTGTGATACAGGTCTTGGAAGTGCTCCATCTGTGAGTAAACTAAAGGACTTCAACTCCTGGAACCATGGGGGTCTGAGTCATTGGGGACTAAAAGTCAGGATATCTCATCCTCCACTGCTTTGATTGTGATCGTTCTCTTTGAAATCTCTCTTCTGTGAGTCCTCACTACAGCAGCAGAGTCTGTAAACACATTCTAATTAACCCAAATCAGCTTCACTCTGGCAGATTATGAAAGCCTGTATTTGCTAATAGCTTTTCTGTGGTACACTACTTCTGGGGCATTGGCAAGAAACATCTTCCTCGTTTTCTCTATGAATAACAGATTGCAGCAATCAGAAGGAAGGATTAGGAGCCTCGTCCATCTGCTCCTCTTCATATATGGGAGAACAAGGTCTCAGGAGATGATGCAGAACAGTCAAATGCTGGCCGTCTGGCTGCGACACATGTCTTATTCATTACATTTCTGTAAAATTTCTTCGGAATCAAGTTTTTGTCATGTATAGCCAGCCAAGGCAAAAAATGTACTCATGAGAATAACAATGGTCTTTTCACAGTCTGTTGATATTCACGAGGGAGTTCTGAAGCCGTTGGAGCAGCACCATTGTAATGCCACTGACAGCCTCAACAGACGCTTCTCACCTCGCAGATGGAAATATTTCACAAAACACTTTTCCAAGACAATATCCCCGAGAAAAAGAATCTCATTCTTCACTCGAGACATTTCAGTAACCCTGCCACGATCCACACCGTCTATTGCAGATGATCATAACACCTATTAATATTGAATATCCTAAAGACAGATATAAGCTAGGTTATTTTATCTATGTGGGGTTGAGACTGTTTTTCTGGGTTATTCATTGGGAGTTGAGTAGCTTTGTGTAACCATAGACTCTATTTATAAAGTGTGTGTCCCAGCTGCGGGTTTAGATGTTGACACAACAAAGAGAGGTTCACCCATCCTTCAAACTCCTAAATCTACCCAGCCGCTGTGTCTACCCCGTGGTGTGCTCTTCTACATAGCTTAGAGACTTTGTGAAAAACAAAACTTCCAACATTTTCTAAACCGCATTGTTTATTGCATTTATGATTTGCATTACCACATATTTGGCCAGTCTCCTAGTAAAATGTCTGCAGATTAGAGTCACGATCAGATGCCACCATAATCCACAATCCATCGTCATGATCCACTGACACTATTTAGATCCACTATCAGCTGCCACCTCGATTATAGTTCACCACCACTCTCCACAATGAGCTGGCAACATGATACAGGATCGCCAACATGATCACGATCAGTTGAGGTTGAGGATCCAGATGAGGTGATGATGACTCTGCTGAAGACTGGAGGAGATTGGGGCAGAGGTGGTTTATGTGCGTGACTGAATGACGGCTGACTGCGGAAGAGAGGAGAAGGAGAAGGAAGTGGAGGGACAGTGAGGTTTTAGACCTCATAAGTACTTGGGGTGACACGTCTGTACAAGCAAAACTTGAGGGGTCGTACCATAACCGGTCTGTGTTTTAAAGCATATCAAGAGAAAAAATAAAAATGCTCACATCTTTGGCTTCCATGTTTATTACTGACTTCGTTTATTACTGACTTGTTTACCTCCGTACACAGAGTGCTTCATGTGACGTCTTGTTCTTTGGTGCATGCGGGTCACATCAGGGCCGTTCACATTGGAGTCTGATAATGAACACATCTTAAAAGATAATGTAAACAGCTACATAAAAAAATCAGATCTAGAAAAAAAAATCTGAATTGAGAACTAAGTCTTGTAGCTTATTTTCGTCCTGTGATTGAGCAGTGAATGGGCCTGAGGAGGAGGGATTGATGTGGTGGAAAACAAATGTTTCTCATAGCTGCTGTAGAATGGTGGTGTGGGACCAGAGGAAAAAAAGAGGAGGCCCACATTCACTGCAATTAGCTCCATATTTCCTCACTATGGCCTGGAGTTGAATTGATATACTTCATTACTGTCGACCCTAATGAGAAATTTTGAAAGGTCAAAATTGTTTTTTTTTGTTCTGTTGTCTGTCTGTTGTTTCAGAAACACCTCATCACTACAGTGAGCACAGGTACCAATACGATTATTATCATCCTTAATTATCCTATATTGGCTTTTGGTCGCTAAAGAAATCATACCTTTAGATCTGCACCAATATATTTCGTATTGACTAAATAACTATGTCTAATGTGAAATAAATGACTTGTAGTAATGAACCTAAAAAGAATAATAATCCCAATATGCAATTTCCCGCAGCTCTGCTGTGATTGTGCCTCTTCTAGCTGATCAGCAGGGGGTCACTGTCATAAAGCCTCAACACACCACCCGCACAGCGTCAAGTGATAAAGTTATCACTGAGCTGAGGAAGAAAATGCTTCAGTGGCAGAAAGTGGCAGATATTGTACTGAGGATTTGCTTTAGTATTAAAAGACCAAAAAGAAAAAAAATATTCTTTCAATGAACTCCAAAATTACTGAAACACAACTTCAAATGAATACTAGAGTTATTCATTTCATTTCATTTACCGATTATACAGGAAAGGATTAAAAGAAACATTTCAGTTACAGTTAAACGCACCTGACTCAGTTAGAACTGGTTTACAGCAGGTTCCTGTTCTGCTGTGCATAAAAGACAAACATTACCTTGTCCCATTAATCACCAATCAAATTGTGAGCATTGTACACACCAATCCTTTCCATATCTCATCTATATCAAGCCATGCACCTGATTCCCTCCTCCTTTAAATCATAGATTGGATATGAAGATGGACGGCATGACGCCTCCACAAATACAAAGACAAAGCGTCTCGATAAGCCCCTGGTGGCTGGCTACAGTAAAGGTCAGATATCCTGACTCCTCTATGTTAATGGAGGGGACATGGATCAAACTAAAAAGTCACACAAAATATTTTTTTCTTAAAGATGGTGTCTGTCATTTTAGGTATCTCTTTGTACACTGATGTTTGTTCAAGTGTCAAATTTTCAGGTAAGATTGGTTTTAATTACTTTTGTGATGCTATAAAAAAGAGGTAAAACGTCATGATTGACAGCTGAGATGATTGGTCAAAGGACTCCATCCCAAATGACGTCATCCGCACAAGAAGGCAGTGTTCGTATCCAGGGTATTTTGACTTAATTTCTAACAGTGGGAGCACTGTTATCCATCTTTATATACAGTTTATGCTCCACATGGAGATGGGAACAACACTGTATTACCTGCATTTAGACTTATTAAGCACTGAATGTAAAGTCTGAACTCTCACTTCCTGTTT
Source organism: Hippoglossus hippoglossus (assembly GCF_009819705.1). Taxonomy (NCBI): domain Eukaryota; kingdom Metazoa; phylum Chordata; class Actinopteri; order Pleuronectiformes; family Pleuronectidae; genus Hippoglossus; species Hippoglossus hippoglossus. The sequence continues at coordinate 19,867,501 of NC_047161.1, forward strand.
AATTCCATTTTAAGTGTTAAGTCATATTATTTTAATGCAGAGAGAAGTAAAAGTTCCATTAAACAAGTACAAGTTGTATTTATTGCACAGTGTCACATGAAAGTCTATCTCCACATTATTCAGCCACTCCATAGACGAGACCCACTTCCAGCTCAGTAACGGCCATCACACCTTTTTTACTGCTGCTATTCACCAATGCAAATTTAATGATTGTCATGGGATTTTATTTTATATATTTCTGATTTGTATTTTTGTATTTTTCAAATGTATTCGCCCTGATTCAGCCCTGACTTAGATTTAACCAAAACCACAATCTTTCACTGACATGAATAAAACTGCTCTTTTTTCGTAATTCAAACCACAGGTGGGATTGAAAAAAACAAACTTCGGTGTCATGTGTGACACTTGTGTGCTTTGTTCACGCGCCATGCAGCTCAACCACCTGGTGACTCTGTTGCTGTTAACTTCATGCATTATAAATTGTACCTCTGACTGTAATCCATTCTGGTAATTTCACTGTCATCACAACATAACTGAGAAAACGGTTTGGAAGAGTATTAAGGAGTATATGAAGGTTCTATTAAGAGACCGGGAGGCAAATGTGTTTTCTTGCTGCCCTCCAGTAAGAAAGACCTATTTAAACTGTTAAATTAAATATATGTTATATATACTTTTTGTTATCTGTAGAAGTAGTTCTTTGCATTACATGAAGTGAAAGATCTTTACAGGATCACAAGTCCTTGCATTGCTTGGCACTTGACAGAACCCTCTGTGGGGTTTTATCAGACGAAGCCGCTGCGGTGTGCGAGCACGTCAAGTGTTATTAATATCTGACTGGGGGAGGGGGAGAAGGAAGCCCACAGCTGCAAGTGTCAGTGCAGGCAATGAAGAGGTAATTACCCCAAACATCAGGGGAGAGGGCAGCCTGCCCTGCTCGCCACGAGGAATCCGTCAGTCCTGACCCAGCCGAGAGGATCCACACGCCTGCTCGAGTCAATACTCAGCTCAGGGTACTGAAGGATCCTGGGAGCAACTGGCTCTTCCTCTCCAATCTAATTCAGTCTGTTTTCACATAAGTGGAACCAAATTGTTAATTAGGTTTGCTTCCAAACCGCAGAGGTTATGTGTGGTCACTGCCTTCTGTTTGTTTGTATTGACCTCGAACTTGCTGTGCACATTCATACTCCCGTAGGAAAACTAGTTGTTTAACTTTGGTGACCTTGTGACCTCCTCCTTTATTTTACCTCAATGGAGACATTCACTTGATTTAATTGATATTATGGGTATTTTTTTTTTGGGGCAACTTAACAGTATCTGAAAACTTTGGTTTCACTTATTACCATGCTGCAGTGATGGCGGGGTGCACTTCGGAGTTTGTCAGTTCACTGTGACGTCCCAGTTATGTTTATTTCTATCTCTGCTTAGGAGGTTATGTTTTCAACCCTGTCTGTCTGTCTGTCTGTCTGTCTGTCTGTCTGTCTGTTTGTTGTTTTATGTTTTTTTAGTGTTTGTTCGTAAAATTGTGCAAAACCTACAGGACAGATTACTACGGAATGTGTTGGAATGATGCAATGTGTCAGGGAGAGCCATTGAAATTTGGTGCAAATGCAAATCAGGGGGCAGATCCAGAAATATATTTTTTCCCTTTCTTTATCATCGCAAGATTTTTCCGAATTTATGGATCTTGATGAAAAAAATCTGGTATATTTAGAGGACTGAAATTTATGAGTGTGTAGAATTTGTGGCCAATCCACATAAAAATCGAGATTTAGTCAATTTAAATATTGTTTTGTGAGCCGACTGTTTGGCCTTCGCTCTACTGAGTGCCACTATCTGTTTTATTTATCAAGGATCCTGTACATATACTCATTTCAACAGAAGAGTTGTGGTGCACTTGATTAAGCTGCAGTCGCTTTGGTGTTGTTATGGAGCGCACTTCTGAAACCCACTGTTAAAAACTACTTTTGAATCTTGTGTTGAGTTATAATTAATGGAATGGTTCTATATTTGGGGAAATATGTTAAATATTGTTTTCCAAGGCTGAGAAGATGGAATCAATTTTAATATCGTTACTTTAACAGGCTTTAAACCGTCAAGGGATGTGACATGTACCAAACACGAGAGTAGAGAACAACAATGCAACAATTTATTTACAATAAAGACAGTATGTGCAAATAATGTAATGTATTGACTAAGCAAAGGGTCAATAGTGCACGGTGGAATCCAGGAGACTCAGAGTGACTGACTGAACCAGGTTATCCTGAGGCAGGGTAACACAAGGCAGCGTTGGGGCAAGAGCAGGCAGGTACAACAATAAAACCTGAAAGAGCAAACAAAAACACTGGCAAGAGAGTTCAGGCTAAAGCAACATCACTACAAGGTACGGCAAGGTTCTGGTGAGGAAGAGGTGGTCGGAACAAAGCTAACTGCAACCAGATCTAGGTGATGATCTAGATGATGATTGGATGCGTGGACTATAGTTTGCAGGGAGGAGCAGGAACCAGAGGTCACGGTCAGCCACCATCACACACTGTCAGAGGAGGACGGGAAACACACACAAACCATCCTGACAGCAGAATGAGAACCAGAAAATCAGCCAGAAATTCCACAATCCCAAAAGACTAGTGTGTTAAGCACAGAGCTGGTGTCATGGACATGGTTAGCGTACCTTAGCATATATATTTTTTGAAAAGGTTTCATTAAATGTGATCTCTGTCTTCTCTCTCCTGCACGGGCAATTATAATGTACATGTGCTCTCCAAAGATAAGAGTTAACGCTGACACCTTTATAGAGCAAGTCTATCTTTTATATATATATTTTTTTTTTTGCATATTCAAATGTCACCCAGAGATTCAGCTGCATGTCTCTGAAGTGTTAATGAACTATAAATAATACAGAAGGTGTTCCTCATTCATTCATATTGGAAGGATGAACACGAGAGACTCACCAGAGGGACGAGATGAGAGGGTCAGAGGCTGAAATGGTTGGATTATCACGCCCTCCTCATATTTAATTGCGGTGCGAACGCGAGCCATCTTTCACACTTCATCAGTGGTGCAGGTTTCACTCTGGTGCAGCATGTACAGCATGTGTGTGCCTTCGCTCCAGGTGGGTTTCAGGGTTGCATCCTATTAGATGCCACCATTCCATTACTCTTATCCTTGGTGTATATCTGGTATGAGGCGTTTTTACAGCAAATCACAGATGTTTTATCTGCAACTGCCTCAGCGTTACTGTTACTATCTATCTAGATTATTTACAGGGATTTCTCGGCTGGAATAGCAGAGAGGAAATGCTAGTAATGTTCAAAATAAAAGAGATCCTGGATTTGGCAGAAACTTAACAGGAAGTTGCAGTCTCAGGAATCAGTGTCTTCGGTCCACTTTGACAACTTATGGCGTGACATGATCTGCATCATTTTCGGTGTGGCCAATGACACTGCAGCCGGCTTGTGGACCAGAAGATAAATGGGAGGAGTGAAAGAGAGAAAAAGGAAATGAGATGTGAAGTAGGTGAAAGACGTGAAGAAGACGTGAAGAAATGAGGAGGAAAAGGGATGGCAGGCAAAAGCATATGTGCAGACAAGCAAACAAATAGGAACGAGGCAAAACAAAGCTTGGCAATGAGCACAAAGACCATCTGAGGACAGGTGAGTGGAACAGGGAGGTGTCTAGAGGGGGACATTAGATACGTGGGAAGCATGTGCGAGAGCAGGGTGGCCGAGAGCAGCAGGGAGTTGGTGACCATTCGTTTCCCACCTCGACTGACTTGCCGTCAGGTCAACATGAACAGCATGTGAGTATAAGACGTTTCCATCTTGTTGTGTCAGTGAGCTCACAACGATGGCTGATCTTGTGGCTTTTATCACTATTCTGTATTTCTTTTTTGTTAAAAAAAAAGATTGTTACCCTTAATTTATCTGACTTTGTTTGAGTTATTACTTGCACTAAAATATGTTGTTCAGGCCAGACACAAGTTTAGATCAGTGTTTTGACCGACATGAAATTAAATGTAGGAAATGTTTTATGAAAACATGGAGGACGATGGGTGTATAGGGATTAAGTCTGACATATAATATCTGCTAGAGCAACAGAGAGACATCACAGTTTTAATTTCTTTGTTTTATTGAGGACCATAGACCTGAGAATAAAAACAAGGGGTCATCATATTGCAAGCAAGGCAAAAGGAAATGAAACCTGAAATTAAAAACATGATCTATAAGGCTGTTAAACCATAACATACTCCTCAACTGAACTGTTCTTTCAGCTTTTTTGCTGGAAATTCAAGCTACAGTGTTGGTGCCCATTTGTAGTAAATGAGCTTCCAGAAGAAGGAGGTCACCTCTGGGAGACTTAACCGTGGGAGATAATGGATCAAAAGTTCTTGGAAATAAAATGTGTGAATGAAGCCTTCAGGCAATGAGCACAAAGTTCTGATGTCACAGAGGTGGTTACTAGTCGATGCAGCTGGAGAGCAACTGCAGCGCCTGACTCGCTCCTGTGAGGTTCTAATGTCATGTTCCAAGGTGATGTTCTACAGCGCCGCTTAACCCCTTAACTACCGGCACAACCATTTGGTATAAAAGGTTTTTAGTGACAACATATTGAGAGTAGAGTTTAACTTAACTCAACCTGATGGAGCCATCTCTACTACTCGACTGAGCTAAGCTATGCAGGTTTGTTGAAATTTTAAATCGTCAGCATATTTTTCAACATATCATACTGTCAGAGGCTTTACTGCACAGAATTATGTAACCTAATGCAACAAAAAAAAGTCTAATAAAGGTTGGATAATTTTTTATTAACTTGGTCTACCAACTTGTTGATTTGTCACTTCATGGTAAAGGTAGCGAAATCAAACTCTAATCAAAAGCCAGACACAATTTCTAACCAAGATACTGTTTTAAAGTAAGAGCCGTGCATAGCTGCATTTACTGCACCTAATGGGAACTGGAAAAAACTCAAGATGGAATGAGGAACACTCATTATCTCTGCAAGGGTTATATGTGCTCAGCTCATTTCTGATAGGTCATGAAGTGGCCATACTGCAGTGCTTCCTCCAGGAGTAAATCGAGTAAGTGGAATAAAATGTGCACGTTACATTTTTACAGCAGTGGAGTATTAGGGCCAAATGAAGAAAAACACTTCTGAGATTTGGAGAATGATGTCATAATATTACGAGAATAAATATCATACTGACACAAAATAGGACCCAAAAAGCACGACTCGACAGGCTCACAGGTGAGTACAAAAAAAGTTAGGTTCGCTACACAAAAGACAGTAGTCAGGCAGAGGTATCCACAATCCGCTAGGCAAAAACAGGTCAAACGTACAGAAGGCAGTTCGTAACACGGGGGCGTACACGGGGAGAATAATGCTGGAACGCTGACGCAAAGAGAACAGACGATATCAGCGTTTAAATACACAAGGGAGGGGAGACATGGGGCACGGGTGCAACACATTAGGGAGAAGCAGGTAATCACAGAAGTGGGAAACACAGGAGGGCAGGACGGAGGGGGGTACCTGAAACGAGGAGAGTACGACTAAATAAATCAGGAAGACAGAATACAAGAAACATGAGGGAGAAAAGAAAACATGACCTCAGCTATCGTGGAGACATGACAATAAAGTCACAATATTAGAAAAAAACATGTTCAGGAAATAAGCAGCAAGGAGAACCTGTGTTTGCAGTTTTGCTCCCCTCCTGAATCCAAAATCTAAAACCAATCTGATTGATTCTTGAGAAACTACAAAACCCTTTAGCATATAACACAGATGTAACCCACGAAACCTCACGGCCGATCACAACCAAACATTTCCTAAATGACACATACCCTAAAATCATGACCTCGTGATATAATATTTTCCGTAATGTTATGACTTTATTATCGAAAATGACCGTTTCTTTCTCCCTTGAGTGGCAGTAATACCCCATCATACATACAAGTTCAATGAAACCTTGGCTTTGGTTTGTGAAACAGAGCTGGTGAGGAACCAAAGGGTTGGTGGGGCTAAACAAAAGGTCAGGTGCTTCAAAACATTTGGAACCATCCTCCAGGGAGCCTCAATATCCCTTTAAATCGAGATGGATATCTGGCAATGAACAGTGATGATATCGTGCTCTGGACCAAAGAATTCGACAGGGAGATGAATGGACCTACTGAACTGATGGACCAATAGATAGATAGATACTGTCGATGGTAATTGGGCTGGTCTCAGCAAAGCTCAATGAAGATAAACTCATTAATAGGTTTCTGCTGTTTTTATTTTCTTTGAACAAAGAAATGAACTCCAGGCTCCATCTGCGTTCCACTGTCAGACACTCCACCATTCCTCTGCATATATTGACCACAGAGTATCTCCTGACCAGCTGCATCGGAGGCTGACCTTTCCATGAAAGCCTCACAGATCAATCAAGCTTTACTTGATTTTTATTCTCAAAGCAGCAGCGGGGGGGGGATGGTCCATAATGATTCATGAATGATTCATGAGTGGCTGATGTTCTGTGTGTCGGGATAAAAAAAATCCACCAAAGAGTTGCTCCTGTCAGGTTCCTGTGTGTGTAACTATTTGTAAGATTGTATTTGGCCTGAAATTGTTAATGACTGTGACTTCTGCACAGGAAGCGTTGTTTATCGTCCTCACTAGGTGAATGGTATAATGAGCTGTGTATTGAGCAGATAAAAGCCTCCTATGCATTTATTATCCTTTTCCTTCCTCTAACTCCATATACAGCGTATAATTATCTCCACGATATACGGGAAGGCTCGCCACTTGGCAAAGACTGGAATAAATCACCGTCTTGTTTCCTGTAACTTACACTTACACTGTCCCTAAACATGTCAGAGGAAAGACTTTAAGAGGCTTATTGGGAGTGTAGTGGATACGGGTGTTGGCCCTCACACTCCAGGATAATGACTCATCTTGTGCTAATGAACCTTCTGGACGCGAACTGTCATAATAAATGAGCAGTTCAAGCTGAGCCGAGTCTGTTTCTCGTGACAGTGGAGTTGCCAGGGAATTTCAAAGACAAGCAAGCATCATCATAACCAGTCTGTATTGTCTCTCCTTTCCTCTTTCTGGAGAAATCACAGCCACAGTGATCATCATGACATCAGGATCTCAGCTGCAATCACAATGAGAACAAGTGCTATAATTATCAGCTGCAACAACATAGGTTTTCATTGTGTGTGTGTGTGTGTGTGTGTGTGTGTGTGTGTGTGTGTGTGTGTGTGTGTGTGTGTGTCTGTGTGTGTCTGTGTGTGTCTGTGATGTCTGTAGAAAGATAATGTTACATTGGTGTCACAACCACAAAGCAAACTCAAGACCTACCTTTGTATTCTGGTTGTCAATTTGATTTTACTTATATTTTATTTTTACTATTTGGCATGTTCTTTTAAAACTTATTTTATTATTTTCTGTAAAACGCATTATATGTTATTCTTGATTCTAGTCACTGATCTATTGTCTTTTAAGATTTTATTATTTTATCCTTTTTTTTATATCTCTTTCTATTGATCTATTGATCTATTGATCTTCTCTATTCTGTTCAATTTTATTTCTTATTTTGCTATTTTGAATTTAAGTCTTTTCTTTTTATTTAATTATTATTCCAGTGTTTCGACATTGCAAATTGGTGTGTATTGTGTGAGTCTGACTGATTGAACCATGCAAGATGCAGTCACCAAACTTTACAGCTGTTTGTTTCAGATCAAATTGGAGTTTGAATATGTGTGTGTCATACAACCCATTACCGCTGACACGTGTACTCATGAAATAATATAGTTATGACTATTAACTACTCATGTAATAATACGATAATAACTTATATGATAGTATAGTATTAACTAACACGTTGATGGCTATCAATGTTTGATCACATTACAAAAGGACCACAGAGTATCACTATAAGTAAGAAAGTTAAGGGCTGAATATCCCAACAAATTGAGCACCTGCTTCGGGGCCCACAAGCCTTTAGGGGCCCCAGGCTTCTCTGATCAATAAACTTGTGTTGCATAATTTGATTAGCCAGGATAATTTGTATGTCATGACGGCCACAGCTACACAGGCTGATACGGGAGCTGAGCAATTCAATTCAATTTAATTTAATTTGTACAGCACTAAATCACAACATGCATTATCTTAAGGCACTTTAAGACCCAAGATGTTACAATAATATATAGAAACAGTTCCCACAATAAACAAGCACCTTTTAACCTTTTAAAGAAAATGTCACGTACATGTTCAATTGTTTGTGTTGCTGATAAGTTTAATTACAACCTCAAGTCAGAAAAAGATGGGACGGTATGTGACATTAAAAATTAAAACTGAAAACAGTGATTTGTAAATGATCTCTGACCTGTGTTACAATGAAAACGATACAAAACCACATTATATGATGTTTGACCTCATGAATTTTATTGTTTATTTCCATTTTGATTCTTGCAACATATTAAAAAAAAAACATTGGAAATTAAAGCATTTACCTCTTTGTAATGTTGCCATTACTTTTCACAACACAGACGTTTAGGGACTCAAGACAGCAAGTGATGAAGCATTTCAGGTGTCATTTTGTCCCATTGTTCCTACAAACAAGTCTTAAGGTGTGCAACAGTATGAGGACTCCGTTGTCGCATTTTGCGTTTCCAAATCCGGAGCACACAGCGTCCATTTTTTTCCAACATAGACCTTAAATACTGACTCGTCTGACCACAAATGGTTATGGTCCATCCCAGATGCCTTCGAGCCCAGAGAAGTCAACGTCACTTCTGGACACGGTTAACATAAGGCCTCGTTTTGGCACAGTAAAGTTTTAACTGGCATTTGTGGATGTAACTACGTATTGTAGTGCTTGACAAAGGTTTGCCAAAGTAATCCTGAGCCCATGTGGCTATATCTCTAATAGATGAATGACGGTTCTTGATGCAGTGTCGTCTGAGGGATCGGAGAGCACGGTTAGTCAGCTTTGGCTTGTGCCCTTCCTCATTGCGCATTGAAATTCCTCCAGATTCCTTGAATCTTTTAGTTAGTTCTGCACCATACAGGGGGACATTTCCAAATCCCTTCCTATCTTTCTTTGAGCAACACTGTTTTTAAACATTTCGATAATCTTCTACTACATTTGTTGGCAAACTGGGGATCCTCTGCCCATTTTGCCCCTAAAGGACTAGGCCTGTCCTGGATGCTGCTTTTGTTCCAAATTATGGTGACAATGACTTGTTAGCATCAAGTGATTCAAATCATATCATTATTAATCATTCTACCTCATTACTAGCCTTAATTGCCCCCGTCCCAACTCTGGCTCCAAATCACAACACCAGCACGAGATGGCAGCGCCTGTCCATCTTTACATACACTCACTGGTTGTTTACAGGTTCTTCAAATGAAATCTGAATTTTTCTGTACAGTCCAGACTAGGTTTTCCTCGATGATCTCGTGATCTCAACATGGTGATCGGCAGTATTGCCTGAGTTCAGGTTTGCCTTGTTAGCTGCTAACATTAGCATTCATTAGCTACAATCAAATCACTGTTTCTGCTCATTCAGACGTCTGACAGGTGTGACACCAGAAAAAAATAATAAAATAAGAGCAGCAATAAGAGGAAGTGATTAATGTGTTGATTTGATTTCTGATGCAAAGACCAACATGAAAACAGATTGAACCATTCCTGAAGATGCTTGCCTCGCCCTGCTTGGTCTGACGGAGTGTGAGGAATGATTGGCTGCCAGGCCGAGGATTGGTTGGAATATGTGCTGCTGTGAACTGGTTCTCTCTGGGTTGACGTGACCTGCTGAAAGACCAAGACAATGTCATGAGCACACCCTCACAGACCACTTAACACTAATATAACAGCATGGTTTCACATTGACCTGTAAGAATAAAGGTAAGATGTTGCATTGTGTTGCAGTAGATACAATGTAGCTACACTGATTCTACATGTGCCTCAAATATTGCCTCCCCCCTTCCGCCTCAAAAACAATAATTATAATGCTTATATAATTTAACAATTCTCATAAAAATAATGATAAATGAGTCCTTTGGAAATGAATTTGCATTAACACTCAAACACATACACCCACACAGACACACAGACACACAGACACACACAGACCTATTACCTGTCTGCCAAATCATGAAATCCCATTCATTTCATCTGCTGTCTGCATGGGGAACAACATAGCTGCATCAAGCTACTGTATTAGGCCACAACAGTACCAGGAAAGCAGGTGAGTCGGCCTTCAAATTAAAAGCAGGCAATTTTATGGACCATAGCTCCTGAGAGGCTGCAGTGAGGTGAAAGAACTGGATAAGTGGTTAAATAATAAACAAATAAACAGCAGTAATTGTTGTGGGATGTGGTGCCCAGGCAGGTGCAGTGAAGAATATTTCATTTGAATAAACTGACTTAGACTGTGGTCTCCCAGGAAGGAACACAAAAGAAAAACCACAGGAACAACAGAGGAGCACAAAACAAGGCCGAGGAAGACAAACAGAGGAACAGACAAAGCCGACTGGGGAGCACAGAGACTAAACACAGCAATGGAGGCAGGGATGATTGGATGGAGGTGAAACACATTGGGGCGGGACAGACAATCACAAAGGAGGGACACCTGACAAAGACAGAAAGTAGAATACATGGGCACACAAGGTAAGAAAGCGCTTGCTCTTTGTGCAAACTTTTGGGTTTCTGTATAATTTTTAAGGTCTCAACCTTAATGTGTAAAGTGCCTTGAGACGATGTATTTAATGATTTGGCGCAACAAAATAAATAAAATAAAATTTGATTGGATTAAAATATAAAAATCAAACAGGAAATAACTATTTCAAACAGTTCAAATTGTGTCTGTAAGTCACTTATGGACAGATCGTGAGATAGTATAAGATAAGAGTAGAGGATAATGTTAATAGATGATGGATAAACAACTGGCAGCTACAAGTATGAATGGTAAAACAATTGTTTATAGTGAAATGGGCAGCGAAAATCCAAGGAAATATATTTGAAATCTTAAGCTAAAAGTAACAGATAAATTGTTGAAATTGACTACTAAGTTATTGTATTATATTAAAACTAATTTGTCTCATTTTATGAAAAACCTTGACTGTAAAATACTCATTGCAGATAAACCAGGTAGGATGAAAGTTTTCTAAATTCACTCTGCACCACAGACTGTTTATAAAAACCTCTGTATCTCAACATCCTCCTACTATTGAGATACTAAGCTAAAATATCCCAGATGTGAACTCTGCCATCGTGAGCATTTAAAGCCAGATCCTGTTGATACATGTGCTCAGCACTCTCAGCAGTCAACCATGACGTTTCCCCCTGTTAATTGAAACAAAACTCACTTAAACATATAGCAGTATGATACGAACAAGAAATCCAAAGCAGAGTGCACGTAACAGGTAGGATCTCTAATGGCAATGTGTGCACGTACTCACACACACACACACACACACACACACACACACACACACACACACACACACACACACACACATACACCTATAATCAATTGATTTGAAATAACCTTTGCAGAAAACATCCAACAATGAGGGTATCAGAGGGGTGGTGCATACCCTGTGTACCCCAATCAGGCTATTATTATGATTATGATTATGATTATGATAGAAATTGTAGAGGGAGGAAGTAGTACAATAGGTAAGAAGAGGAGGGGAAGTAGAGGGGATTTTCCATATGATTATGAATGATTGGTTAATCTAAATAAACTGAACAGTGTGTCTCTAATCCAATTGGTTATGAAAGTTTATAAACGTTACTAAACTACGTGACAAAATTTACGGATTCCTCTTTAACTTCTTCATAACGTCACTGATCATGTTGTATTTCTGATCAGTATCAGCTTCAGATTGTCTTTTTATTAAATTGCAGAAACATCATGAGAAATGTGTTTTTTCAGACCATATTTTGGTTGACTGATTATTTTGGAGATGTATCATAGTTCCTTGGCCAGTGTGTCACATAATGGATTTGAACTATTTTCTCCTTGGGGAAAGAGGAAGAGGAGGTGAAGACAGAGCGGAGACGGATGGAGGGACGTTAAGGCAACATGAACTCACTGGTTTTGTTAATCAGCTGTTTGTGACTCAGGAATGTGTCCCCTAAATGCCACAGCTTTGCCGACATGTGGAATAAATGATCCTCACACAGGTTGTCGTTCAGGGAGCAGACAGACCAGCGACAACTAATGGAGGAGAAAGAATCGTGTTCAAGAGAAATGACAGAGCCACAGCTCAGGAGCTCGTTAACTCAACAATGAACTAATGAACTGAATGTAATATGCTGCTCCTCTCCTCGCTGTGTCCTACATTTCGCCTAGTTTCATCACTTACAGTTTTCAGTGTGTCAGTGCTTCTCTCTTCTCTGCTACAGTCTTTCTTCCTCTTAAAAATGCCTGTCTATTATTTAAACCCACCCACACAGAGGTAACAGAAGCTGTCACGGTTGGAACAGAAGCCATTTTAAAAAAATTCAAGGACGTTGAGAAGTTCCTTTATTTTGTGCACTTCTCAGTATGTGTGAAACTGTCACTTATGCTGTGTGTGTGTGTGTGTGTGTGTGTGTGTGTGTGTGTGTGTGTGTGTGTGTGTGTGTGTGTGTGTGTGTGTGTGTGTGTGTGTGTGTGTGTGTCCACGAGCAAAATAACTCAACAAGTATGGACAGATTTCACCAAACTAGTCCTGAATATTACTACATGATTATCTTTTGGAGCTGATCAGTCAGGGGTAGGGGTGTGGGGGATGATATCCCTGCAGTAGAGAACTGTATGCTTGTTGCCTGAACTCACACAGCAAAAAGCTGCATCTATTTTATGCTGAATCCTGCCTGCCTGTTGAAGACAGTAAAATCCTTATGTTTTAATGGCCACCAACCGCTGGCTACCTATGCGAGGAGGATTTCTACAGGCGTTGCTGATGGTCAGTCTGACTAGGGCAGACGGTCAGTGCATTTGTGTGGGTGGGAGAAGGAGAGCATATCAGAAATATGGTCAATATAGAAATGAAAGGACCAGGGTATAGGATTTTTGGCATCTAGCATGTGGGGTTGTAGATTACACGTCCTCCCTGCATGTCCAATTGTGCTAAATCTCTGGTGGCTCTCTAGAGCCAATGTGTCATCTGTCTTTTCCCACGCCTGCAAAAAACGGAAGCATTACAATATGTATCTCTGTCTTTGAATAAGCTTTTATTTATTTACAGCATGTTGCATGAACTAAGATATCACCAAGAAGGAGGCTTATATTTGTCTGCATTGATTGTGCTACTTTACACTAAATGTCACACAAATCAATGTACCTCTGTAATTCCAAGCAACACAAAGTTGTTTTCTAAATTAAAATAATAAAGACAGAGAAAAACTTGGGCCTTTTATTTAGCATAAGAGCACTGGTGGGTTTCTGGATGCAATGCATATTGACATCATGAGAACTGTACTATACACAATGAGATGGGTCCAATAGTGCCTCAGCATTTAATATTTACTCTCAGGCCTCCTAACAGGTTAATCTGGCTGTGCATGTGGGCGCGAATTGAACAATGCACATATAAAGTCCTATCCTTGAACCAGTTGTTTACTCGGTGTGTCCAGTTGGTTTCATGGCCTCACCATATCCATCCAGATGGTTTTATGACCATTTCAGGAAAAAGAGGAGGAGGAGAAACATTATCGTGCATGGCCTGGCCCCTGCTTGTATAACGGAACAGTTGAACCCCTCCTCTGGGGGTCGGCCGCTCCGATCATCTGATCAAGGCCTTTTATCTGTTCCCTGTACTTGTTTAAAATCCAGAGGTGAGCGGTCGTTTGCAGTTGTAGCTCCCAGACTTTGGAACAGCCTTCCCCAATCCATCAGACCTACTGAATCTGTGGTTAGCTTTAAGCAGCTGCTGAAAACTCACATATAGGTTAGGCTTTTTATGAATGATCTCTTTTGTATCCTCCCCTTTATGTAGATCTGTCATATAAAATGAAGGAGGAGCAGTCAGGCACAGTCAGGAAAAAACTGACTGTGCCTGACTGTCAGGCACGGAATTTGAGGAATTTAATGGATGGAATGTGAATTGCAAATTCATGTTCCAAAAAAGGATTTATTTAAAATTGAAATCATACACACAGGAAAGTGAAGTGAAGTGGTCTGAATACTTTATGAAGCCACAGAATATCCACTTAACCTGTCTGGGGGAAATATGTTAATGTCTCTTTAAAGCTGCATTAATATTTTTTGTCTTGGCCTCTTGAGGATGAGCAGTCCCACAACATTTGCAGTATCACTTTATAAAGTTGTTACTGCTAATGCCTTCGACAAACAGTTGACAATTGTGTTTATCCATCTGACTGACACAGAGCAACATGAGCATTCAGACTCAGCTCAGTGTCCAATTTTCATTCACTTGGGTCCTGTGGTGGGGTCTCATTAGGGAAATATCAATCAATCAATCAAACTTTATTTGTATAGCCCATATTCACAAATCACAATTTGTCTCATAGGGCTTTAACAGGGTGTGACATCCTCTGCCCTTAACCCTCAACAAGAGTAAGGAAAAACTACTAAAAAACCCTTTTAACAGGGTAAATATCTGGCTCCTTAGCAGCTAAATGCTCCACTGTAATCACCAGCTCATCATAGACTTTGGTGTTTGGTGGTGGGGAGGTGTTGTCAGGAAAAAGGGATTTGAGGAATTGTCTCATGGCTCTGCTTTAAATGTGCGAGAGGATGAAGTCGGCCGACCTGCTCTAGTAACAGGAGTGAACCACCTAAGTGCCATCCTTCCCTGTGGGATGTGGGATGTGTGGGATGTAGGGCCAAATCTGTTTAGCTATGTGGGACATTTGTTAACAACACTGCCACATCTGTTGCTGTGGCGCCGGCCTCCATTTTACTCTGAAAGCTGGCACCGGAAATGGTGCCGCTCCGGTTTCCCGGTGACTTCACTCCGCGAACCCCTCCCTTCCTCCCCATTCACTCCTGTGCGGTGTTTTACACCGGGAGCCAAAGATGCGAGTTCACACTGCGACGGGTGCGTCAGTGAGCGGCTCCAGGAGCAGACAGGCTGGGTCCACTCCTCCGTGTGACATGAGCCGTGCGGCTGCAGCTCTTCACTCTGACCGCTGGTGAGCTCACTGTGTGTCGCCTGTTGCTCCTGTGTGTGTGTGTGTGTCTTTGTGTGTCTGTGTGTGTCTGTCTCTCTGTGTGTTTGTCTGTCCTCTGCTGTCATTCTTTCTGTTTGCACGAAGGAATTATTGTAGCCATCTGTGATGTATGATTCACACCCGAGAGGATCGTGCGTGTGGACTTTGCTAAGTCGCTGTGCATTTGATGGTTTCTGAGCATCGCACAGCACAAAGCTGTGGTTTGGTGTTGGCACCTCAGGTAGGCTGGTGCGTGATGTTTTCACAGGCGACGTTCTGCCAGACGCCATTATAAAATATTCCATTTCACGATTCTTTTGGTAATAATCGAAATTGGACAGTATGAAAAATATATACAAATCTGCATTTTAACAGTCAAAAGCCATACATTAATTCGGCCCGCAATTAACGCGTAATTAATTGATATTTTTTTTGCAATTTCCAACTTTATTCGTGCTTCGACTGCAGTTTCTTCCGATCTTTTCCACATTAAATGCACCGCGGAGGGCGGCAGCAAGCAGTGCGGTTCATTTATCAAAGTTCAGATATCGAAGTAATATCTCAACCTGGCTTTGTTAATTTGGTGCCGAATTACAACATCACTCCTCTAGAATAGGCACGTGTGTCTAAGTGTGCAATCGGCCTGACTGCTGTGTGCCAGTAAAGATGGATTTATAAAATTGTGAAATAATTGAATTTAGATTTGCATGACGTTGACGTTCTCGCCATTCATAACGTGTAACGAAGCCACAGTTCAGATAGCGTTAGGTTTATTCGGATTGAGAAGCTGGTGACGTTACGTCTGTTTGTGGAGCTCATCGTTCGTTTGCTCCGGTCATAGACAGACCGCGTTAACGGAGCCGCGTCTTTAAATAGATCGAAAGCATTCGGCAGTTTAACAGTTGTTTTTCACGATGATCCAGCTGTTGCCGGTTGTGAGGCAACAGCTGGATCATCCAGAGATTCAGGGTGTCCCCCCCCATCCCCCGCTGTGCTCAGGTTGGGATGAACCGTGTTGATTCAGATCGTCTCATGCAGCCTTTCACAATCACAGCAACCAGACTCCTGACAGACGAGGGGAAGCCCCAACCAGTGATGGAGTCCAGGCTCATTTGCATGGAGATGGTGGGGAGACCACCTCTATTGGAAACAGTCTATTTAATGCAGTGTTGATAGGCAGGGTGTCTACACAGACCCAGACGCTCAATAACTTTTAGAAATACCTGACTTGTTGGAACACAGTTGGAATAACATACCAATTCTGAAAGCCCAAATCAAATTGCAGAGTCGGTGACATTACTTCAGTTCTTAGTATAAGCCAAACTGAATTAAGATTAAACCTCATTAAATATTACAAAGCACATTTACCGGTTAGTAAGGTACTTCACATCTCTGACACAGTTTGTTTAATCACATTTTCACAGTAAATAACACAACTAATAGTGTCACTGTCATTTTCTTCTTTGTTTTACCAATCATTCATTTAATTTATACAATGGGGGGGGGGGGGGGATAGAGGAAAATGCGCAAATCAGTTCCCAGTGCAAAAGGGACTAATTTGTATTTTCTAATAAAAGGTTCACAGGAATGAAAAGCAATTATTGTTCACAGTCAAGCTGGAACTTGTGAATGATGATCACGAAAAAGGTGATTGATTGACTTCATCCGTTATCAACATTGCTTTATAAGTGGCTGCAGGCGAGGAGACTTGCAACAGCACAGGGATCTATATAAATCTCTCCAGTAATCTTGTTGATTATTACCTCTGCCAAGGAGCTTGGTCTTTTCACCCCTGTCTGTTCATTTGTTTGTTGGTTTCTATGTTTGTTTGTTTACAAGTAAGATTACAGAAAAAACTACTGAGTAGATTTCCACAAAATTTGGTGGAAGGATGAGATATGGGTCAGGAAAGAACCAATTTTTTTTACTTTATTGTGAGATAGGACTTTTTGGGGGACATTTTCATTTATTTCCAAAGAAATAATTAATGTATCTTGATAAAAAGAATCAGGCAGATTTTGGGAACTTAAACCTGAGCATGTGAAGTTTGGTGCTGCTTGGTTGAATTTGAGGGAATTGTTGGACCTTGGTGGATGCATATGCGCTCTACTGAAGGCCATTTTAGTCAAGGCCAGGTTTCAAGAAGATGTTTCATAATATATTATATTATATTATATTATATTATATTATAGAGCTATGTGTCAGACCTCAACACAAAAAGTTTTTGTAGCATTGGTTATTGAGTATTGTTATAAGGCTCAGAAGTTTGGTCAGATTTTGAGCCTTTTTCCTCTTGATGTGCTGTTTCTGTGTTGGAATCTTAAGACTGTGATTCATTTAGGAGAAGCCTCTCATTTAACACTAATGCACTGAGTAATTTGATGTACTTTTAAATTACAAAAATGGTCTAAACATGTTTATGTTCCTTCATGAGGCATTGTATTGGGGAGGATATTGACGCCCAGCTCAGCTATGTTTTTAACCAACCCACTGTCCTCAGTAACCTTGTCTCAGCAGCAGGGACGTAGAGACATGGTCAGAATTGAGGGAACAATGAATGGAGCCAAATATAGCGAGGTCCCTGAAGTAAACCTGCTCCACAGTGCTTGTGACCTGACACGGGAGTGACAGTTCACCTTTCAGCACACCACTGTCAGGAAGCATACAGCCCAGACAACGCTTGGGGGGGCTTCAGGAGAAGTTGCTGTCCGTCCTTGTGGCATATGTCTTTTTCCCGACCCAGTTTATAAGAAACTACGCCCACTTCTGTACGACCAAGGCCCTAACACTAACCAACACAGAAGTCTCGTAGAACATCTGACAGACCTGAAGATGAGTTCAGACGTTTCCCATTAAGTCTAATGGAGTTTGAGAGGTTCTGCCAGGAGGAACGAGATAATGCTTCTAGAGACTTACTCAACAAGACTGGAAGCTGTGATTGCTTCAAAAGGGTCTAAGTGTCTACATTTTATTTTATTTTACAGAATTTGCAAAAATTCCTAAAACACATTTTTATGTTCTCATTATGGATGGAATGTAAATTCATGTTCAAAAATGGATAATATTTATTTAAAATGAAATCTAACACACAGTGAAGTGAAGTGGTCTGAATACTTTATGAAGCCACAAAATATCCACTTAACCTGTCTGGGGGAAATATGTTAATGTGTTTTATAACCTGCATTAATTGATTTTTTTCTTGGCCTCTTGAGGATGAGCAGTCTCACAACATTTGCACTCTCACTTTATAAAGTTGTTACTGCTAATGCCTTCGACAAACAGTTGACAGTCATGTTTATCCATCGGACTGACACAGAGCAACATGAGCATTCAGTCTCATCTCAGTGTCCAATTTTCATTCACTTGCGTCCTGTGGTGGGGTCTCATTAGGGAAATATCTGGCTCCTTAGCAGCTAAACGCTCCACTGTGTTCACCAGCTCATCATAGACTTAGGTGTTTGATGGTGGGGGGGTGTTGTACACTGAGTGAATCAGTGCTTTTAGTGCCGCAAACCGCCTCCTGCTGTGACTGGAAGTGACAGTGATGATGAGCAGTGAGACTGAACCAAAACGGTACAACAGCAATAAGCCCAAAGATGCTTAAACCACTGCAGACATGTTTTCAGTGGATTCAGCACTGTGAGCAACCCCTTTCACATTATACATGGTCACTGATAATATACATAATATACAATAATCATTAGTGTAGCTTTAAAGAAGAAATGAACCTCGAATTACAAACTTAAGAGCTAAGCAGTAAAGCTAGTCATTCTTAGTACGTGCTTTTTAGCCACACAAACGCATTGGCAACTGCGTCGTGACTGTTCTTCTACTTACTGTTACTGGAGGAATCCAGCAGAGGGCACACCACAGAACTCACACTAACGATGGTAGAACGCTCGGCTCTATAATCTTTAACTCAAATAGATTCGATTTTTTGCCATTTTCTAGATTCATAAACAAAGAGTTCATGTTAATAATAATAATAATAATAATAATTCTAGATGTGGCCACACCACCACTACTGCCCCGACCTCTATGTGAGTATTGCATCTTGCATATGCGTGGTGTTCATTTCACCGGATGTGCACAACCTACACGACCAAAGGACGCAGGATACGCGAAGCAGCCGCCTTGCGTATGTGTAGTGAACAGCAGGCGTAAACCGATCTTTAGTCTCAAAACAAGACTAATTGTGCAGTTGTGATCTTTTTATTTGACCACAGTATTTGGCTTAACTCTAATCTCATCAGTCTTTCCCCCAGTGTCTATATGCATCCCCTGTTCTGCATAGAAGCAGTGTTGCCGATTGATATTTTAGCCTTTTATCTGATGGACAACGTGTAATCCCTCCTTCTTCCAGACCAGGTGATCAGACGTTTCAAGATCCAACCGGTAACACAAGTGAAGCAGCTTTGCTGTGAGGTTTCGCAGGTTGCAGTGTATCACAGCTGCTAGTCCTGCCTTGTAATCCATTTTGCCTTGTGAAAGAAAAACAGTGGCGAGCAGAGGGACAGTAATGCCTCTCGCCGGCCGGCTAATGATTCTGATTGCGAGCTCTTCCCTTCACAGGAAAAGCACACACATAGTGATTGCAGGCAATTAAGATGCAGGTAGAAGCAACACTATTTTCCTTTAAATGTAAAGTGATGCTTGTCAACAACTACACAGTGGCAGATTGTGTTTATTTAAATGTATGAATATGTTCAACCAATCTTTATATTCCTGTCAGGTTTGTTTTGGGCAAATTTCATATTGACAATTCAATGTTGTAATCGTACTTCCGATGAGCCCTGTTTACTGCTCAAATTTAATTTAGTTTGTATTATGTTTACAACAAATTAGAATAATGTGGAGCTTTATTCCTTAGAGCTAAATTAAAAGTAATTTTTCTCTACAGCAGCAGAACAAGCTGTAAACACTTAATTTTATCACCATATCAAGCTTTTTAGGCTAATGCATTTTATGTGGAGGACCACAAGTGCCACTGAAATAGCAATAAAGCATTTCATTAATTATTAACTCATTCTACTTTGAAAACACTCACAAATAAATGTGTTTACAAATTAATTTATGGATATTGAAATGGATGGTAAAAAGTGGAAGTATGAAAACAATTTCCAATTTCCAATTGAAATATGAAATCAATAAATCATTCAAATCAAAAAAGGATGTACATAAACATAATGAATCAAAAAGTCAATAAGTACACATTTAAAATACATGAATAAATTAATTAATTAATAGAATACATGCATTTTTTAAATACAGAGAAATGTATAAGATTACAGATTTTAATCAGGAATTTAAAAGGACAGTTAATAACTATATTTCCAGGTGTAGTTAAGACCTGCTTCATACTGAATCATAAGATATGTGTCAATTCAGGGGCCACATCCTTTTGAGGCAGCAATTAACGATCAAATGCATCATAGCAGCGAGGCCAGGCTCTCTTTCCATTCCTGAGAAACGAAGGCTCCAACGGGGAGATCCTTCCTGGCTCAACCTATCCCAGGATCAACTCAACCTAACGGGTAACGGGTAACTGTTCTATTAACAGTTCATACGTTCAAAAAACCAAGGGGCATTCAAACTTTCTTGGTGTGAACAACTTCAGCTCTGTTGCTAGGCAACAGCAATATGGACAGGACGAGCTTGTGACGCAGATCACAGAAATACTCTGTAGACCAGACCATCTCATTTTGGTTCAGCCATCGTAGACCACGTCCTCCGAAGGATTCAGCCCCTGAATTGTTGAAACAACGGCCAAGGCCTCAGTGTGGTACAACAATCACTCCACCTTACACAGTG
Organism: Hippoglossus hippoglossus; assembly: GCF_009819705.1. NCBI lineage: Eukaryota > Metazoa > Chordata > Actinopteri > Pleuronectiformes > Pleuronectidae > Hippoglossus > Hippoglossus hippoglossus. Next base: position 19,888,457 of record NC_047161.1, read on the forward strand.
GTTGGTCGGGAAGGCAGTACGATGCTGTCAGAAGTCTGTCCAGAACAGATATAAACATTTCTAATTTTGAATTAAGGTGTATTTTTTGTACTTTTGTACACATGTCACGCACATATGACCAAACCAGGGTTTACTGATTAGGATCATACGTCGATGTAATACTTTTCTATGGCTATGGATTTGCTGCCAAAAACCCATCAATTTAAGTAATTTCCCAGAATGCATGTATTGGAGTCCCAGTTAATGTTTCAAACCTCAAACAATCTGTAGCATCTTTAAGTCAGGTCTATCTGGTATTGAGAGAATCTAGTAAAACCTTTTGTTTTTTCCAGTTTTAAATTGAGTGAATCTAATTCTGACGTCCCTCGGCAGCTTTCCTGACTACTCTCTTTCACCTTTATTGACTGGTGCGTAATCAATAAATAAGTGGGAGGTGTTGCTTGAGTACCTCTGACTTGACACGCGAGTTCTCTTAGTTGCACACAGTGATAGAAAAATCTCTGGAGAACAACTTTCCTACCTTCTAAAAGTCTGAGTTGGTAGGGTATTATACAAAGCCCCAAGTGTAAGGGAATCCATTGGTGACCCTCCTGTGTTCAATTTGGGGCTTAACAATGCTACACAGGGGATTTCAGATACTGAACTATGGATTAGTTTCAAATACAGCTGAGGTTTAAGCCTGTAGATCAGATAGAGTGGGGTCTGTGGTTCAGAAGATTATTTGCAAAGGTGCCTCATTGGAAGAAAAACAAGAGAATAGACCATTCTGTGTGTGAAATCAAGAAGGGCCTCACTTAACCAGCACAGCACAGTGCAGCATCAACTGCACAGTGCTAGAACAGAGGCAACAGGTTGTGGAGCTCACACCCTCTCGCAATGGGCAGAGGTTTGAGGTTTTCCCAGCTGTGTACGTCCTGTTCCACAGCAAGTTGACAGGAGATTTTGTTATGCACATACATTTTATATCATGAATTCTGAAGGAAAAAGGCCATAATATAAGTAACTTGAAGATGTCAGAAAATGATAAAGCTGACATAGATCGAAAAATAACTTATGTCATAGTCTCGTGACGCAGTAACTTTAGTAACCAATAAGATGCATGATCTACAGCTTATTTAGACCAACCCATTATCTGTCATCATATGCTGTAAATGAAGTGATGACATCATTATGAAATGGCACTATTGCAGTAGAATTAAGTTAACATTGAGTTATTGGGGTATAAACAGCGCACACAGGGTTTGTCTCAACCCCTCAACTTTAGATTGCATTATTTGCCAGGGTCAGAAAATGAACCTTAATGCCCTTTTAAAAATAATTTTGTTCGTATTTAATAATTTGTGCGGTATTAAAGGGGTGAAAGAGAAAAAAATGGGGGGGGGGGGGTAGCATTTAAGAGGATTTGGTTTCAAGATTTCTGATTTATTTATCATTTATGAAAAAAATGACACTCTGAAGTTCCCCTCTAATGGATTTCAGATCTGAGGTTAACAGAATTATAAAGTTGGCACTATTTATTGTCATCTCATCTCATTTCTTTTTATTTTCTTTTTATCCATTACATATAGTTCATATAGCCAGTGGATCTTAGTAATGCCCCTGCACACCATCTATAACATGACTGAACCGACCTAAATAAGAATCTGTTATTTGTGATGAAGTTTAATTTTCAATAAAGCCATAAGTATTTTCTTCAACTATTGGTGATCCAGCATCTATCAGGTTCATCCATCTACAACAAAGTTCCAGATCAGTTATTAATAAGGATTGTGACTTTATTCTACATTTTTCTACTTAGAATAACATCCCATGAAAAATTAAGGATTGCAATGTGTTTGTGTCTTTTTATACCTAACCTCTTTCCAACCCTGTGGTTTGCAGCTTCTAACCATTCGATTCCCACTGACGCCATAAATCTTTTAAAAAGTGGCTCACAAATATGTAATTACAGTTTGATCTTCAGAGATCACACAATGTGTAACTGAGTCAAAACAGAGTGCATCTGGTCATAATGAACAGCCTGTGTGGTGTCTTTCAGTGGTTTCTGGACAATTGCACTGAGGACTAAGATTAGGCTTTGGAAACCCAATACTCTTTACTAAGATACATTAGTTGTTGCTTCTATATGCATCAGGGGGGCACAATGTAGCTTATGTGACTTTAAGGCTTAAGGTCTTCAAACTTAAATATAGATCTACATGCCTAGAGCGTTTGGGACCTTATTCTAAGACATGGCCTTTGGTGAAAGCGATATAAACACTTCACACAGCAGCATATTCATGTCATCCTAAAGGCCCTTCACGCTAAAGGCTCCGAAATCCATTTGACAGCTCTATTTTTTGGGTTAGTCATGGTGGCTGTGAGGCTCCAAGGGACGGCAGTGTCAGTCAGTGCATCACTTTGGTTCAGACTGGAATGTTTCAGACCACAGGACAGACAGCCAACAGCCAGGGTAAGGACATCAGAAGTCTGTCCAGAACATATAGACACTTGTTTAATGTCGGATGTAGTTTGAGTGTTTGTTCTTTCATACACACATCATGCAAATATTACCAAACCAGGGCTTCCTGATGACAAGTCTTTATTAAGACCATACGCCTACGTAATCTCTTTCTATGGCCATGTATTGGAGTCCATGTTGATTTGTCAATTTTCCAAAAAGCAGGCATCTTTAAGTCAGGTCTATCCAGTATTGAGAGAATCAAGTAAAAACAGGTTATCTCTTCAGTTTTAAATTGAGTGAGTCTAGTTCAAATGTCCCTTGGCAGATTTCCTGATTACTCTCCTCCACTTTAATTGACTGGTACATAATCAATACATAAGTGGCAGGCGTTGCTGAACTACCTCTGACTTGAGGCATGTTTGGCTCGAAGGGATGGCAGCGTCAGTCAGTGCAACACTTTGGTTCTGGCTGAAACTGCTGGATGGAATGCCAAGTGCCCTAATAAAAAAGGTCACTGTGCCAAGAACATAGTTTAACCAGCCTCTAAATTGATTATGGGTGTGTTTTGGGGGCGTAATGTACAATTAACCATCAGAATCCCATCTTCATTTTGTGTCCTATTTTTTTATAATTTCTATATTTATACTGGCACAAACACACCACAGCTAATTCCTTGTATGTGTAAACCTACTTGGCAATAAACCCTGATTCTGATCTTGGTGGGTTGTTATTAGAATGGTGGATTTGCAAGGTACTAAGATAAACTGTTTGTATTCATGCTCAGGCAGACCACCTGTGTATACACATGCAGTGTGCATATGAACTCTCTTCATAATAAGCCTGAGAATTAAAAAAATGTTTTTATCAAAGCCCAATAGCTTTTCAATGCCTCAATAGAAATGCACTAACAATGCATCTGACCACACCTCATTGTAATACCACCATGATATCGATGGGAATGTGCTATTTAAACAATGTTGGCTATTTTGGTTGTTAAAATAGCAAAGACACTTGAGTTGTGCTTGGCACTGCTTTGTACCAGGAGTAAGAAAGGACCCGTAATGGTCCTTTGGATAATTGTTCACTTGCCTTCACTTTTCATCTACTGCCATGTTTTGGTTGCTATATAAATACAGACCATTTATTTACCATTTCTTGTTTTTTGCTTATACAGTTTAAACATAGATGGTGAACATAAATTGTACTCTAAACATTATCTATATTATTATTATTATCGAGGCATTTTACCATGCTGAAATTAACATTTAGCTCATTTATAATCCTTATGATGTCATGTTTGATTTGGCTGTGTCAATCGAGGCTGCACAGAGAGCCCATGTTTTTTAATTCATAGTCATGGAGTCTGTAGCAACAGAAACAAACATCTTAGCCCCACACCTAAAGAGAGCTGTAATCATGAGGGACATCAGAGCAAAGAGGAGGCTACTCCCCACATCCACCCATTCAGTCTAAGCATGTAGAATCTAGCTTTTTAAATAGACAGGACTTAGGTAGGAAAATCATATTTATTCTAAAGCCCAACCTTGGTTTTAAAGTGTGGATCTGCTTATCGAGTCAACCCCTCCGAACTTCAGTTTTGTGTGCATTCTAATCCATCAGAAAGAAGGTGAAGTTGCCATCCTTTCCCCTCCATTGCAAGAATACATCTTATGGAAATGTTGCTTCTTTTAATATGGGGCTCTTCGGATTTATGCACTTTTGCTAAAAGAAATGCACTTGACTGATTGAACTTGACTGCACCCGACCATGAAGAGGATTTTATCTTTATCTTTTGATCTCAGAATTGCCCTGCGGGGACGAATAAAGTTGTTTTTAATTTGAATTTAAGCGCATCAGGTGAACAAAATATACTTCTATACTTAAAACTAAAATCAAACCATGGGTAAAACTCAAACAACACGGTAGATAGGCTGTGCAGGTGTTAAAGGATGTCATAAAATGTGTCCGGCTTAAGTTTATCTTTCAGCCATATTGCATTATTGAATTTATCTTATCTTACGAATACATTTCAATCTGTTTCAAAGGTTTATGCATTACTGTAGTATACTTATACTTTATAGTATACATATTTCTTAACATTGTAACCATTTCTCCATTTTGCAATCATGCTGCTGCTACTTCAGTCAACGTTTTGTGTGTGTGTTTCATTGTCTAAAGATGAGAAAGGGCATGTAGTGAAAGTTTTGAGTTAATTGTGTCAAGTTTGTGAATTCTATGAATTACAGATAAATAAACTAGATAAAGAATACACTGACACAGGATGATCAATAGTTGTAACCATTATACAAATACATTTACAGTATATTAAGCTATTACAAGAATACTTAGAGAAATATGCTTATTCATCTTCCCTCCGAAGGTGAGATGAAAGGATTGATAACAATGACACGTCTGTGTGTGGAGCTGGAGACACTATGTGATCAGATTAGCTAACTTAAAAACTGAAAACAGCAAGCTTTGCTTCATTCAAAAATTCAAAATACAGCCACAAAAAAAACATCATCATCAGCATTTATTTATGACCTGTGTGAGCGTAGCCTACAAACGGCACAAGCCTACACTGCAGTGACTGTATACTTTGACAAAGCTAATAAGCAGAAGAATAATTTACAGAAGATGGCTGTACTGCAAACCAAATCTCACTGGTTTGACGTGTACATGGAGGTAAATGGACTGTGTTGTAATAACAACAATTTACCATGTCCAGCATACTGACACTGGAATTATCTAACACTGCTAATTAGCACCAACAAGACTGCAATGATTGGGGGGGGGGGGGGTAAAGCAGGTCCTCCTCTTTAACCAGAAGGCTGGCGGTTCAATCCTAGTCTTCCCCATTCACCAGGCCGAAGTGCCCTTGGACAAGATACTTAACCCCAAATTGCCCCTGGAAGCTATGCCGTTCTCATAGAAAAAGTGATGCCCATTGATGCACCGTAATAATGTGTGTGTGAATGGGTGAATGGCAATAACCTGTACTGTAAAGTGCTTTTAGTGGTCATCCAGACTAGAAAAGGGCTTTATAAACCATTTACCTGGACTATGGGAGCACAAGTAACAGGAAGAACCCAAGGCCATTAGATTTGTAATGCAACAGACTGACCTGCCTTATCATCCTCCTCAACTCCTGTGCAGATTAGGACACAGCTATGGGCAGCTGCGAAAAAGGAGAATTTGTACCAAACCTCACAAACAACTAAGTGAGCATCTAGAGAAAATAAATTGCACCACTGCTGCAGGACCCTGGATCCCCATCTGAGGACCCGTATAACCTCTGGTTCTCATAGAGGACTTAGAGTAAATCAGAAAGAAAACATCTATAGTGCATGGGTGCTGTAAAAGAGTTGCAGTAAAAACACCACAAACTGTAAGGTCTCTGCATCCTGTGGCTCTACCTTCAACTGTTCAAAACATCATATTGCACACAGTACAAATGCTGGGGTGTTTTTGGCACTGAGTATGTGTTTTTCAACTACATGTTCCCCCTATTCAGTGTCCCTTATTCACAATTTGCACAGTTATTGTTATTTTCCCTTTCAGCATCACCCATATGTTCCCTCTGTCAAGGACAACAGAAATAAAAACAGGGAGACATAACACAACAGAAACACCTAAGGTCAACCGTCTCAGCCCCGCCTAGGAACATTTTTTTTATTATCTTTTATTATCAAGCACAACTTTGATTTTACAGTGCAGCTCTTCTTATCGAGTCAGCCCCTCCCGACTCCAGTTTCATGTGTGCATTCTAATCCATAAGAAAGAGGGTTGAGTTGCCATCTTTGTTAATGATTATATCCCCGGCAAGAAGACATCTTATGGAAATGTTACTTCTCTTGAATATGTAGCTCTTCAGTTGAATGCCTCTATTTGAGCTTTGCTCCTAAATATCTGCAGGCTTCATAGATTCTGAACATTTTCTGATGTCCTTACTGAAGCATAGTCTCTAAGGGTCAGGTTGACTGTAGTTATTGTTGGTAAATTCAACATTCATGTTAAGCTGAGGATTTTTCTGTTTGTGACTGCATTAATCCATCTCTTGGGTCTTAGCCAATGAGCTTGTAGATCATTCAAGTTTGAAAATTAGATGTTATTGATGCCATTGCCCCAACAAAGGTGATGTTGGTCTTTGGTAAGAAAATATTTCCATGGAGAAAAGCCACAGGCGTCGGATAGAAAAACAAAGAGGTGAAAAACAGCATAAACCGATCTCTCCATGTTTTTATGACATTTATTAAGACATAAATTTATCATTTGGAACTGAGAAATACAATTGGTCTTTTTCTCTGACATTATTCCCCAAAAAACGATACCTCTCAGATCACAAAGTCAAAATTAAACATGCTAAAGTAACATTCAGTTTTAATGCTCCACATACATGGATACAAAAAGTTGGAACATATCAAGCAAACTGCAGGTCTACACTTTGATATGATTGTTGTTGAAATGTGTACGACAAATTCATTTGCCTTGTCTAGAGATGGGGAAGTGTCCATTTTTCGTGTCATCGGACAACTTCAGATGGTTTCTGTTGGTCATGTTCTCCGAAACAATACTGTGAATAAACAATACTACTACTTGAATCGGGTCATTTTCTCAATAATTTCTAACAATAACCATTCTATGTTATTCTGAAAATCTCTCATCAATTTGTCAACAATCAATTCAAGTTAATGTACTTATAGATAGTTTTACTGAGGAATAGAACACTAAATAAAATGTCACACAAGAATAAGAGCAGGTTACAAGCATCCCATAACCTCAATGGCTCAACTTGTCTTTCTCTTTGATCTTGTTTCAGGCCTGAAACCAGCATGATCATATCAGTTCACACTCCAGTATCTCCAGTGGGCAGACAGTGAGGACCAGTAGCCACCATGCAATGTGTGTAAGGGACCAGTGGTGGTGTTGTGGGCCCAGGCGGGATGCTGCTGACGGCCAGTCAGTATGACCTTGCTGGACTTGTGGCTGTCGCGCTCCATCCCCATGTGCCTGCTCCTTCAGAGCCTTGTCCTCATGGCCCTGTGCTTCCCCTCGGCCAGCATGTGCCCAAAGGGCTGCATCTGCCAACGCGACCCCCACCTCCATGGCCTCAACGTTACCTGCAGTCAGTCCCGCCTCAAAGAGATCCCCCCCAGCCTCCCGGTTGATACAGTCCTGCTGAGGCTGGACCACAACCAAATTGGAGCGGTGCCTGATCAAACCTTCCATGGACTTAGGCTTTTGAGGGAGCTCAATCTTTCATACAACGCAGTGGAGACTTTAGGCGAAGCAGCCTTCAGTGGCATAGAGGCGACCTTACAGGTGCTGGACCTCTCCCACAACCGTATTACTAGCGTACACAAGGATGCCTTTGCTCGGCTCAAGGCCCGCGTCATTGTGGACGATAACCCCTGGCATTGTGACTGCGCCCTCCAGCAGGCCATCAGTGGAATGGCCCACAACCACGAGGCTGCTGCTAGGGTTCTCTGCAGGAGCTCGGAGCTTCTCGACCAGGAGGGAAGACCTTTCATGGCAGTGGATACTGACCTCTGTAACCTGGCCAAAAGGACCACAGACTATGCTATGCTGGTGACCATGTTTGGTTGGTTTGCCATGGTCATTTCATATGTGGTGTATTATGTTCGACAGAACCAGGAGGACGCCCGACGCCACCTGGAGTACCTCAAGTCTCTTCCTAGCAAACCCAAGAAACCTGACGAGGCTGACGACATTAGCACTGTTGTTTGATAGCTGTCACAGTGACTGAGTCCATCACAAACCTAATGACCACCAACATGTTTATGTGACAGGACCCCCTTTTAAAGTGTGTTTACTATTTGTAATACTAGTGATGTGAGCATCAAATTGCTGATAAATCTTTGTATTTTGGAAATTTTGTTGTATGTCCTTAACCAGGGTTTGCTCATGACTGATGTGAGATACGATGAGAAGGGAGGCCACAGACTAACACTCTAATACCAACATTATCTTTTCTACAGAAATTAATTATGGAGTTTTGAATATTTGAATCTCAGGTTTAAATATTGATATGAAAATGGCTCTTTTTAAATGAAATTTGGAATATATGATAAATAAGAAATATATTTTTAAGATAAAACATCCTATTGTCTATTTCCCAGAGCCCTGATTTTGGTATCTCAGTCCACAGTAAGATGTATTTTGAGTTTTTTAAACACTTGCTAAACCAAGTGCATCTTCAATTCCCAGATAAATCAAACGTAAATTACAATATTTACAAATTGTAGTTACTACAAATTATTTCAGCACTTGAACCCCTATGTATTTCAAGGGAGACTAATTGTCTTTACATTGTGTTTATTTAAGACTATCAAAGCTTTGAATATGGGGTGTGTTAATATTGGGTATAAAGTATTCCAGCTTTCCTTGAGCTGTTATGACATCCTTTTGATTTAGAGAAATCAAACTTAACACAATAGAGTGAGGCATGGTGGATTTCACTGAAACATTCAGTGAATGATCTCACTAAGTGGCTACAGACAATTCTGTGGAAGCCACATTTTGCCAAGAAAGAAACAAATAAGAAATTCTGACTTAAAATCATTTGATACAAAGTTAAACTTTTTACTCTTTGGATGAAACTTATGAAATATTTAAAGCGAGTTTCACAACCATCCCAACTTTAAAATAATCAATTATTATATTTTGAAATGGTATTTGGACCATGGTGGTGCCAGTGGACCAAGGGCCAGTTGTGACAGCGTACCATAGAGCTTAGAGTGAACAAACCAGACCAGGGAAAGTATAGAACATTCAACTTTTAGAATCACAAGAAACAGGTTCAGATCCATAGTGTATAATTCATGGTGTTTATTGATATATTTAGATAGCAGCATTTTATACACGATAGGTTTTTGAATGGAATGATTTAGTATGTAATCGTGAAGGAAAAACGTTAATGAAATTATCAAATCATAATATGAAAGGGTTTGCATTCAAATGTGAATTTCCGTCATAATGACAAACTGCCCTTTTTTCTCATGGTGACATCAAGAAAATTACCATACCATAAGACACCATAGTAACAGATAGTGAGTCCTTGTAATTGACACCCGTATTATCACCCACAAGAACAGTAATTTGCTTAAGACTATAAATACCCTTAAACTTTAGAAAGTTGATCCTGGCAAACAGCATCTAGCAAATGTAACATTTACAAGTCAGAAGTATTTTTGTGGAAATAATTATGTACATTATGCCCAAGAAAAGGTCAGATGTGTATTTAGATTGGTTCTGAATGTGAATTTTTACTGAAACTTTTGTATTTGCTGGGTAATTGGACTTAAGCTGATGGAGACTCTGAATGTTAAGAGATGTGAGACAGCATCAATAGCATTTTAAGGGGTTCCAAAAATCTGTTCCTGGATGAAATAGGAAGAAAAATGTTATAATAGTGAAAATAGTGTAAAAAAAAAAAAACAATAACAATAACTCAAGGCCCAATCACAAACTTTTTCCAAGCTTTTGACTGCATCCTACAGTCTGTATCAGTGGTTGTCAAGTTGTCATCACATGAGTGTATGTAAGTTTGAAAGGGTGACAAAATTAGTCATATACCATTTCTAGTCAGAAAGGATTGGATAATAACACACCCACACCAGCTGAAAAGGCACAACAGATGCATTCTAATGAGACTCTTACATGGCTCAGCTATCTGAACCAGCATTTAGCACCTTAAGATCTCTGCTGCTCCTTAAAGACACAACTGCCTAGACTGGGCATCCTGTGCAGCAGCTATGGGGAATGTCACTTTGGTGAAGGACCCTCGACACAAGTCCAAATGAATGCAGGAATCATCATTAAACCCATTTTTGTGTACACTTAATTCAAAATGGTCTCAGCATTGACTGGGAATGGGTCAACGTCATCATCCAATTACCAGTAGATGGCTGGAGAAGTATCAAGGAGGCCATTTGCATCCAACATGAGAGAACATATTTGAACATTCCCAGTGCCCTAGCAATCCCATTCAAATTGGTTGATTCTGCACCTCACACTTTGTCTAATGCCAATGTTCAGGGCCAGTACAGGAAGTAGTATACCCTTTATGATGACATTCCATGACAATAGAGCAAACACAATCTGCAGATTAAGACTGAGATGCAACTGAATGCTCTGAAATAGGCTCGTAATGCTACACAGTTCCTGCAAAGATTTGCCCGTCCCACACAAATGTTGTCTGTCCTGAAGGGTCCTGTAGTCTGAAAGGTTCCATTCTGACCACGACATGAGTTTTCCGAGATAACACATCAGTTTCCAATCATGTTTGATTTCACTATAGCCAAGATCAAGATGTGGTTCTTGTTGTGCACCTTGGAGACAAGTCTCAAATGGGAGGAGGGATACAAGGATATAAGGGTTCTATGAAAAGGCAAATGGGCAATCAAAAACAAAACATCATGGTTTCGACGAGGGTGAAATTGGGGGCATTCTGCGAATTGTTTGCACACAAGTGTTGAAGGCGAGGGCTAAACTCTGGTCCTTGTCTAGCTCCATCACTCGTGTGTTCTTGTCAGCTATTTTGTCTACTTTCACAGATCTTTTAAGCTATAGTAATCTTGTAATCAGCACATCTTGTCTGAGATCAGATGTTTTGTTCGTGGAACCTTGCAGCTACATGAACACAGTCAGGGACAAGAAACACTTTGTGGTCGGAGCAGCACAGCCACTGTGAGATTTTCAAAAGCCCGTAGTGTGCACTTTCCCGAAGTCGGCCTTGAGTTGAGATTATTTAGTCAAAAAACAAAGAGTGTCTTATATGGTGTATGTAAGGGTTTTGGTAATGGTGAAACAATACCTTTAGAGAGGCTGTGTTGTACTGAACCGTTCCTCCTACAGTTTGTGAAGTCTATGTTGTTGTCAGTGTCTATTGTTACATGTGTGTCTGCACTGATCAGAAGAAAGCACTAAATGTCAGATTCCCTGGACTCTTCTTGTTGGTGTTTTGTGTTTGAGTCGGTCCTTGAGAGTCACAGCTGGACATTGTTACCGTTTGCTTTCCCATGACCCCATTTATTTCTTACCAGACCCGTTTCAAGGGGAGGACAGATTTGTCAAATATGGAGATTGCAGACCACACTATGCAATCATCTCAGTCATCACATTCCTATTGCAAGTCAAGCTGCCAATTCATGCATCATTTCCCTTTAATAACACTGTGGATAGTGATGTTCTCGGCAGCGCAGGAAGAGAAAACTCATTACTGTCACTGAAGCGCACTAAAGCATATACTGTAGGATCAGGGAAAGACAATAAAAGTCATGTGACAGATAAAACTTACATGTAAAAGTACAAGAGATTAGATTTTCACCAAAAACTTAAATAGTATAGTATTCATAACTACTACCCACTTTCAATAACAACCTAAAGAAATCCTGCACGACATGTTGGATAATGGGTGTCGGTGGTATCTTGTGAAATTTCTTTTCAGTTAATGTTTTAATTGTTTGTCACAGATTTGTACAGTAATGGTTGTTAAAATGACGTCTTAGAGGGTATGCAATGAGAATATGTGGTAAGAGAACGCTAGGATCACATGTAAATAGGAACGTTCGTGTTGTGTAAAATACTTGAAATCCCTTTAATTAGTTGTTCTTGAGTGTGCTACACCCCTTAGCGTGGTCTTGTAGAGGCAACTTCATACTCCTCAAGACAAGAACCGAGTAGTCTATAAAATGCATGTACAATGTAATGAAGCACAGTGTAGCCAAGGATCCGAAAGTATTTCTAAGTGCCTGAATACTTATCTTACCATTTTATTTTTTTATTTTGATATTTTATTATTTTTCCACCTCCTGGTTTTTGTTCTCAACACTCGTACTTAAGGATTCTCACTGTTTCATGTATCTTTTAAGTTTGGTTTATTTTGCAAGTTATAAAAAAAGAAACTATCACCTGTGTTGATGCAACATGTTTTAACTGAATTCTAATGTACCATGTTGCAGTTTTCTGTGCACAGACAGAGCGGTGTGTACGATAGCCTAATTCACAGTTGACCCTGACTGTAATGGATCTGTTGTAATGACATGGCATATAGAAGATGAAATAAAGACATTGGTTCGTGGTATGTTTGGTTCTTCTTTTGCTGTAAAAATACACAGCTGGATTTAGCCGATTTTCACAGAAATAACACAGACGTGTCAGTGTCTACACAGGCTGCGTTTTGTATCCTGAGAGCCTCCAAATGTTGCCTTTATTGTGTTCCTTGAAAAAAATGACAGGAAAATATAGAAGATAAAATATTCTTGGTAATAGTGTTGCTAAAATTAGTTTAGTGATATTTGAAGGTTTTAAATTGTTTTCATTATTTCTCGGGAGACATGGTAGCATCACAGCAAAAAGCTTCTTGGTTCAAATCTCAGGGCCGTTCTGTGTGGAGTTTGCATGTTCTCTCTGTGTCTGTGTGTTTTTCGGGGGTACTCCGCCTGCCACGGTCCAAAGACACGCAGACTAGTGTGTGGGAGACTCCAACTTGACCTAGGTGTGACTGTGAGTGGGAATGGTTGTTTGTGTCTGTATTCCGAGTTCGGTACATGTCTGAAAGCAGCCCTTTGTGTCAGCACTAGCGACCAGTCCAGGTTGTTCCCTGCCTCTCACCCCAATGTCTACTGGAACAGGCTTCCTGGCCCCTGCGACCCTTGAAGGATGAGCGGTGTTGATAATGAATGGGTTATATCCAATCATTGGACATGTGCAGAGAACAGGTGGATGGAAATGCACTTATGGAGAGTTATGTTTATAGCTGATATTCATTTCGCAGAGTAACAGATTGATCTATTAAATGTTGACAGGTATTTTTTTAATTACAGCTGCTATCATCTATCATTTAAATGGCAAAGCCCATAAAACGATTCATAAAAGATATTTGACTAATGAACTTTGATTGTGTTCAGTTCCTCTATCCACCACTAGACCTTTCTATAATTCACTGAGATGATTCATTCATGACTGAAAGCTACAATCTTCCCCTCTCGCAGGAAGTATTTACAGTGTAAAGCACAAGTGTAACTATTAACTTCAACGACGGCTACCTTTTAAACTTTGAGCACCACTTCTTGAATTCTAATTTGTTAATTGTTTACCCTTCTGTGAAGCAAATATCAATGAGAAGTCATTTTCTTGTGAGCTGAAATGACTTATTATTTATCTCTGAAAGCATGTCTGTTGACACAGTCAAATTGTTACATAATGAACATTACACTCCACAGAAATATTTGAGCTGTATACCTCGTACAGTTTATATAACAGCCTGCCTTATAATTGAAATGTCTGTCACACGGGAGGAAGCCGAGGATTTTCATACAATGTCTCATTTCTCATCGTCTGGAATTCAATTAAAAACAGTGTTTCCCTTTCGCCTTTTACAGAGACACTGCATCCGAATTAAATTAAATGGAAATGAATGTGCTCTCAAATTCTCTCCATCGCAGATTCACTCAAAGTGAACAAAAGGTGTCCAGTCTGCAGGCGCTGTGACCGTGAGAAGGTAGAAAGCATGACCTTCAGAGCCATGAAAATGCAGGAGCTTTACTTTCTGTACCATTAGGAGGTTTACAATTAGGTAAATGCTCTATTCCTTGTTCCCAGTCTTTACTCCATAGTTCACCTCTAATTTCCTCCTAAATGAAGCACATACCAGTCCCTCCACAGCCAACAAGATAAGGGCCTGCTTTCACCTCTCAGGAGAAATTTCCCTCCTGTGTTTTAATTTTCTTTTGCCTCATCACAGGAAACACAATTTTCTCTGTATCATTTCATAATTGCACTTTAAAATACTAGTTCATATGAAGCCTGGGCAGTAACGTCCACTGGGACCTGTTTACCTTTGTGTCAACCCTAACCTGGACTTTGAATGTTTAAAAGTCTAGTGGGAAACTGCGTGCAAACACAAATCAGTTTCCGGAGGTGGATGAGAAATTGACTCTACTTTTCACTTTATTTACAACGTCAGTAAACATTTTGGTAAGGAGTGTATGGTCTCCATAGTTTCAAGTGTTCTTCAATCTTGCATGATGTTCATTTGGTACATTATTGTCCCATTTAGTGTCAAAAGGATGATAAATCCCAGTATGCATTTGGGCATGGATATCGTGTCAGCCATGGGTGCAGGTGGCAGGTGGGTGTGCAGTGTCCTCGAGCTCTCAGTCAGGCTCCACCCTGCACTCCCCCAAATATGGTTACTTCTGGTGTTAAGATAAGATAATCCTTTATTCGTCGAGCAGTGGGGAAAATCTGCAGCTTTACAGCAGCAAGAGGGCAGAAAATAGACCTCAGTAAAGCAGTAACAAGTAGCATGCAATGCTTCTAAATGTAAAGAATTAAAAATATATAACTGGATTCAAACTAATATATACAATTGTACAGTACAGAATATGTACCGTGGGAACATATGTAGAGTGAAAATGTATTGCACATTTAGCCATTGAGTTTCACAGACAGAAATGTATATTGCACTGTTAAAAAGTGGAAAAAAAACACCACTTCACAAACCAAAGGGTGGCATCGTGGTGGGTTGCCACTTGATTTAACCAGCCCTACGGGGCCAAGGGGAGCGATGTCACATTTATTCCCTCTGGTAAATAAGGAAAAGTAATGGGAAGGTGAGTGTTTCGACTCCGCAGAGTTTATGAGAGAATGCACTGTTGGTGGTTTGTCACCACAAGCAACAGCTTTCACAATACAGTACTCCTCTAATCCCTGGTTGCTACAAAAACTTCAGCTTCACTTCAATGTGGTTGTATATCAGTGCAGCTTTCATTTTGTTGAGCTTTTAATCAAATGAATGGATTCAACAGTGATCTGAATGGCATGATCCTAAACATGTAGAATCCTAACATCGAGGCTATACAGGCTTTTCTCACACATTTGTCACAGTGGGGGGTCTGATTAGTGTTGGCAATCATGTAATTCCAGAATTTGTCATGCTGGAAGAATCACACCAGACTCCAGTGTGATTCAGTACACCGAGAGTGCTTTGTATTCCCTACACAAAGTATGGTACACGTTTCAAGCTGTTCTTTTACAGTTGGTGTCCACATTAGACAGCGGGTGTTGTTTGCCCTGTGGAAACATCTGTGTTGAGTCCAAGACACCGAGGCCACAGCAACTCCCACGATGCTCCTGTTTTTACCTCTGCTGCTACTGTAGTTGTTTTTAACACTACTAACAGCTCCCTCCCGCGTATGAGGTCACAGCTCCTGTTCTTGCATGCTGTACAGTATGTGGGTTGACCTGGAGGAGCCTGCGCGCAGCACGCTTGTGAAACGCAATCTGTTTTTAGTCACTTTTCACACCTCATGACTGTCGACGCTTACTTTTTTCTCTCACTCCTTTAACAGTCATTTCCTCAAATGTTCAGCCGTAGCCCCCCGGGCTCCCCGGAACAGGGAGGTGCGAAACCTCATTAAGTAAATAAAAAAATGAACAAGTGAATAAATAAACAGGAAGACAGACTGGCTGTTGGATTAACTCGCTGTACTTTGCAAAGGAAAACATGACATTTTGAGTAAATGCACAATGGCATGTAGCAGAAGGCGCCAAGGGGTTTCCATTGTTTTTCTAATTGACTGTATTACTGTATTAATGATGATGTGCAGTCATGAAGGTCACCAATCTGGGAATGATTAACCTCCTGAATCTTGAGGAATCAAACTTGTGTGCGTGTGTGTCCTTGTGTGTGTGCAGTCTGCAGAGATGAGTCAGAAGAATAAACACACACTCGCTCCTTTTATGTTTCCACAAAAGCAATCCAGCACTGAAATCCGATCACACTTGTCCCACTTCCAGTTCAGAGAAACACAGCTCATGGAGGCATGAAAAGAATGGAAATGTTCAAGTTGCCCCAATATTTCAAAATCTGGATGAAGACCTGTAAGATGAGGTTCTCCCTCAATAAATATCCTGCAGATTTTTGGAGGGAAAACTAAATCTTATTTCCACTTGAAGCCACTTTGTTTACCCTGTGTTTTTCCTCATAATATTAATATGAAAGTTTCTCTTTCCACTCTTTAAAGGAAAAAAGAAACTAACATGCAGCCTCTTCTTGTGTAGGACTGAGTAGGTGGTTTCAAAGACATCTCGCTCCTCAGTCCTGAGCTCAGGTTGTTATTCTATAGTTTTGAGAGTTCGAGGAGTGCAGGGAGTCATGGGAAAAATGCCAATGTTTCTGAAAATCTGATAAAATGTATAAAAACAAGCAGGGTTCAGTGAGCGACCAGGTTTTTGACTGTTGCTCTGACTGTTGCTGAGTAGAAGTTTTACTGTGTTAGTCATCAGCTGCACCACATACATTAGACCGTAGAGGAACACAGAGAGTTCCTTGTGCTGCTACGCGGCAACATTCACTCACTTATATCATTAATTCTCTGTCTGCTTTGAATGTTCACTCAGCGACCTGGCCACTGCCACCTGCCCTGCACTAACCCCAGCCCTACCCGCCTTTCCAGGCATCCGATTCCCCCGGTGCTCATTTATAGTTCTGTCCCTCATTAGCTCCCTTCTATATATACCAGTCCATTTCCACTTTGGCTATTATGCAATCCCAGCTGTGGTGTTGAAACTAGCCTTTGCCACTGTCTTTCACCATTTTGCTTTGTTGCTGCCTTCAAATGGAACTTGTGAGCTCATTATGTTGTGGTAAGTCATGTACACGATGTGCAAAGCGTTCAAGGCGTGAGAACACCAACATGGACACAAATATTTATATTACTGTCGCGACGAGAGGCCACAGAAGCTAACAATTTAGCGAGATAGCAGTCGGGTAATGTTTATGAAGAAAATGCGAAGGCATAATGACAGAGGGAAAAGATGACGCTATGGGGAGTGTCAACAGTTTCTTCAGACCTATTATAAGATGACAATCTTACATTGACATCTCCTTAGCCTTTATTTCTGAAACAATTAGCAAACATATCCCAACTCGTGAAACCTGAGCTTTCAGAATATTCAGAGGTTGTGGATATGAACTCCTCTTGTGAACATGGTAAATACAACCTCATTTGAAGGCAGCATGCATTCTTGAACTGCCCTTGTTTGTATAACCTTTAAATCAGGGCTGGGGAATCTTTTTCAAGGTCACTTTCATTTTTTTTTATGTCATCCTTTGAGGGTCACCTTAAAGTACTGAATACACATATTACACTAACCTCTCGGATGCGATGGCTAATTGCTTCTCTTTGGCGAGGCATCTGATGTCAGATGGCAGTGGTGATGATGATGCAGCTTGTTTTATATGTTCTGGTCAGTCTTGATGCACCGTGCTGCTCACAGCAGTAAGTTGTCCTAAGCAGAAATGAAAATGTCATCTCACAATTGGAAAATCCTCAGGACAAACATCGGCTTATAGACCTTCAGCAGAGGGAGGATGTTGTTCCGAGCTTTGAGCTTGTTATTGCTTTGCAGTTCAATGATTTCTTGCTGTTGGTTGTCAGGTACATCAGCTGGTTCCACATTAAAAGGCTTAAAGAATATCTTCAGCTCCTTTTGTTAACTTTCCATTCCCTGAAACCACTCACCAAGTGCCTGAAACCGTTTTGAAAAAACTCAATACTGCATTTGGGTCCACCTGCTCAATGTATTCTTGGTCCAGTAGTATAATGTTTAATAACAAACTATTAGATTCAAAAACCAGTACATACGGTATCTTTTAATTGAATAATGATGACTTATCTGATATATGTAGATATGTACTGTGTAGGCTCCATGTGCTTGGCTGAATTCTGCCCACATTACTGTGGGGACCAACACCACGTGGCAACAGATGGGGTAATTCTGAGCTCTGTTTATCACATATGAACAAATAAGAGAAAAGACTGTACACACACTCACACACACATACAGACCACATCACGACGTACCTCCCATCTGTTCTACTCTTTGTTCATATGTGTCTCTCCAGCTGATAAATGAAGACGTCGCTCTTTTGCTCTTGTCTTGAGAGTAATGTTTGGAGAGAAAACTCTAATTCCAACCTCGGGCTGAACATTTTCACTTTTCAGTAATTGGCCTGCCCACACTGACGCACATCAGCCTAGAGATAAAGGTAAAGAGGAAGAAAAGACTCTAAATCTCCCCTAAGAATGGATGTGTTCAATTATTTTAAAAGAAATCTGGAATAGGCCCATAGTTATTCAGGGAAGACTGTGTGTGTGTGTGTGTGTGTGTGTGTGTGTGTGTGTGTGTGTGTGTGTGTGTGTGTGTGTGTGTGTGTGTGTGTGTGTGTGTGTGTGTGTGTGTGTGTGTGTGTTTTTGATATATGCTTTTCTGTGGAGGTTTTGACGTGAACTGAATCTCCAGTTGATTGAAAAAGGTTGTATCTGTAATGGCAGCACAGCTTATGGATTTGTACTGTTGCGGAGGGAAGATGAAACAGAAACACCCTTTGAGACGGAAATAAATGATGAGAATGTCTTCAATGTCAATGTCTCTGGAACATCAGAGAGTGTCCTGCTAATGGAATGTGCAACCAAGGACCAAGCTGTGCTAACAAATGCATCCACACATATATGTGTGGAAAAAAATATGGAACTTCTATACTATGTATCATTACATAACATATATAAATAGCCTCTATAGTGGCTAAAAGTCACAGTTAGGCAGATGAATGGAAAATGGTCACCTAACAGTCCACTATGCACATCTATGTTTCCTGTGTAATTTTGTTGTGTGTGCTTGTTGTTCCAGTTCCTCTACATTGTATGTTCTTAATAGTTTGTTTATCATCAGACAAAATACTTAATAAAATGTCTACTTATTTACAGTACATTATTTCAAATGGTTCTTTTCATCATTTGCATTGTGCATCCCTTAACATCAGGTATCATTGACAATTACATACACTTTGTTGGATGTCACTATTGGGCGTTGCTACAAGATACATCAAGATGTGTTACGCAGGTATCAGCATTTCTTCTCATATCATATCAAGTGTTTTATTCATGGTTCTGATGCTGTCATCTGTAATAACGACTCTGCCCCTTCCACATGAACACACTCGTAGGTGGAAAACACTGAGTTAATTGAACCTAATTATATCCTGGTTATGTTCAACTTGCCACAGGCCCCTGCTCTGTGCCTATGCCCTGCCTGGATCTGTTTGCTTGTTTTGGATTGACTACATGTGTACAACCCTGCCTGGTACCCTCAGTGTAAATAACTAGAGGTACCAGAGATTGGAGCCTGGATGATTACAATGCAAATTGGTGTGTATTTCTCTTATTTGGCATGAAGACAGAATTCTGCATCGGAGCTGGGTCACAAACTGAGATTAGTGGGTAATCCAGCTATCGTTGGGTTTTACTCAGGTGGCTTTCTGGTAACATGAAGCTGGTTCAGCTGGATTTCCATGGTAACAGATATTGCTCTGGATCAGATTGAAACTGCCCACAGCTTCACTACTGACCAATCGCATCACTGTAAAAAAAAATCTGTTGTGATTCCTACAGGACATGAGGTTGCAATAAATAGACAAGTAATAAATAGAGTATAGTGTAGACTAAATTGTTTAGTAAGGAGCAGAAGAACCACTGTTCTCCCAAAAATATATGAAAGACCTCCTATAGTCCCCATGTTTGCATCATTTATCACTGGTGTTGATTGGTGGGGAAACACTGAATTGCTTTGATGTACTGCGCTGCAGTATTCGGTCTCTTTAATGCAGTAGTAATGCTTCTGACAAGACAGATGAGACACAAATCAAAAAACCATCAGCTTTCTATGCTGCACATTTCATTTGATGTTTTCTAAATATTTTATAGTGATTTCCCCTTGATTAGTGCTTTCCATTATTTAACGTCCTTGACTTTTGTTTCCATCAAAGTAAACAAAAGGAATCAAATTAATTCCATCAAAGACCCACAATACAGGCTCCTCATCAAAAGCCTTTCTCTAGCGTGATAAAAAAAAAAACCTGCCCTTAGTCTGTGTGGCCCCTTAAAAAAAAGAAAAAAAGAAATGTAGAATATGAATGTCCTCTTGGCTCTCTCTCGAGGTGTAAAATGTTAAATGTTGGGCTCCAACAGGCCTCATCTTCCCTTGGTCTGCTCTGGGAGGAGGAGCCCGCTCTTTTCTCCTTCTCAATGAGCTGCTGCAGGAGATGACAGGCAGCTCCGCCACACAGCTCCAATCATTATTCTCACATACGCCCCGATTACACTGCAAGCCCATGTAGCTAATGCGTGAGTGCAAATGTGCACCTGATCCCCTGGCACCCTGCAGCAAAGGTACGGTAAATAGATACAGTGCATGAAATGCAAACACACTCTGAATTGGCAAAGAGACAATTGCTTGCTGCCGAGCAGAGACAACACAGTGTTGATGAAAAACAGAGAGATGCTGCTATTTGTTCCAACAGCTTTTTCACTGCAGAATATTAGACCAAGAGACATTTGCATATATTGGGTCATCTGCCAATATATTAGCATATCAGGAAGGTACTGTGTGTGATGCCTTCCCATCTCCTACAATGAGATCCTTAACATCTGAGAAGGGAAATTACTTCCCTGATGATCAAAATAGAATTGTGTGATAATTTCACCTCCTCACACAATCCATTCAGGAAAACACTCTTTGGATCCCAGATGGCTTCTTTACGTGCCATCATTTCATCTGGGTGCAGCTATTAAATCTCACACTGCTTCATCGTGGCTGTTCAGCTGCCCTGAACATCTCCATCCATCGTTACAATCAGAATTATGGAGTATGAAGTCAGTGTTTTCATATGCAACTACGTCATTATTCACAAAGTAAATCAGGCCTGTGGGCTTGGTGTATTATATTACCCACACTGACACCTTGTGTGTGCTTTGTGCTATAACTTAGGCAGGGGCTGAGCAGCAGGGCAGCAGGGATCTGTCTCTGTGCAGAGCCACAGAGACACATGTTGTTTCACCAGCACCACAAACAACATGGTGTGTTTTTAGGACTGTTATTAGAGATGAGAATTCTCCACTGCTACTGACCCTGATTTGTTGTTTACCTCTGATGTGATGGATGGATGAATTCTGAATACACTCAGATGCATACGGACAGGGATACAATACTAGCATCAATCCATCCATTAGATGTGATTACAGAACATTGAATATGAAGACTGCAAGGGGGTTATAGAGACAGGCAACCATTCAAATTCACATTCTCACCTTTTGAGTAATTTCAGGTTACAAGTTACCTCAGACTACATAACCTTCATAAGAGGAAAGTTGAGCACATAGAGGAAATCCATGCAGAGACTGGGAGAACATGTAGATAACAATCCACAAACTAACTGCTAACTCTTATTACATGAACTTAGAAACTGAAAGAAATTAACACAATTCTTGAATGTGTTGAGTTGGTATTTGAGGTTAGCTAGGATCCTGTCTGATTTTGGAAATGTTCTTACTTGCCAACTACTTCACTTCAAGATATTTTTAGGCTGCACACACAGCGTGTGTAAGATCTTCCCACAGTTTTTGAGGGATGATCCATTCAGAGAGCTGTGAGCTTGTGTTTCAAGCAGTCCAGTGTGGATTTGGAGTTCTGTTTTGGATCATTGTGCAGTCGTAGAAGTCAACCTCTTTTCAGTTTCACTCTCTTGACTGAGTGCAGGACATTCACATCCAGAATCTTTCAGTGCAATGTTCTTTCTGTGCAGAGTGTGAGGTATCTATCTATCTATCTATCTATCTATCTATCTATCTATCTATCTATCTATCTATCTATCTATTTTGCACAATTCCTCACGCTTATAGTTTTTTTATTTGCTTATATTATTTTGTATTTTGCTGATAGTAATTGTTTTTATATATTACATTTTTGCACAAACACACCACAGCAAATTCATCCATCCATCCTTTTTTTCTTTCTCTTTCTCTTTGTCTTTCTTTCTTTCTTTCTTCCCTCCTCCTGTGTAATGATTCAGGTTCTAAAGAGAAACTGCTGATGAAATATCCATATGAAAACATCTCAATAATTATTTGATGGATTGATTCCAAACTTCAGACAGGACAGCAGACACCTGGAGGTCAGAAGAAGGCATCTAACGACACCATCAGTGAGGTTACCCTCAATAAAGTTCTACTTTGATACCAGCAATTGAGATAACACTGCTCAAAACAGACCAGCATCAAGGGGCCAGGAGCCGCTTCATGAGGAGTATCTCCAACATCGGCCAATACACTGTAAAGTTTGTGGTGTTTATGGGACTCCTCATCCATGTCAAGAGCCACATATAGGAGACCTCAGGAGGACCATCTTATACAACTACGTTTAAATGAGGATAATTATCTGTAGGTAACATTGTCACTGTCAATAACAACTTTCAACAACTTTTGTTTGCTACAACTTTTATAAATTGTATATTTTGAATGTTATTCTATATTGTATATATATGGTACAAGATCCAAGATTGTATTGTGTGTTTTCATTGTACCCCCTTCCAGTCCATGTAAAATGCTTCTGTGGGTACCCACCTTCAAAGAGAGCAGCCCATACAGACTGTTTTCATTTCCAGAACTTCACCATAATCAGCTTTCAAACTGTCTGCCATCACTTATCCTAAAGCCATATTAAGTACACACCCCGGTTTGACTTCCCAAATCCCCTTTAATACATTTAGCCTGCTTAGTCACTCGGAAGGCAGAGTTTTTTCCCTTAGGAGATCTGTCCTAGAGAGGAAGAAAAGGAAAAGAAAGAGGAAAAAGTTAAATATCCAAATCACATAAAACAAGAAGCAATATTACATTTTGTTTATGAAACTAATATTAACCAAAAGGTGTTCAAAGTCGAAGTCACTTCTTTGAGTATGAAACGCATAAAGCCAGAGTGGAGACTCAGGCCTTCAGTGAAACTTGGGGGAAATGTATTCTTAGTTGTATCCAAATGCAGATGACCTCTAGATGGCAATGTTGACTGTCTCATTTCAAACTGGTTGGGCGGTCTGAGCACATCACTTACATTCCTGTTTTTGTAAAGCATTTCTCAGACTGATTCTAAGAGGAGACTACAGAGAGACCGTGGACACTGTGCAGAGGGATGACCTCAGGATGACCTGATGTTTCCCAGCCACAACATGTGAAGTTAGCTGTTGGTTCCAGTTCCAGTTATATAACATCAGTGGTATAAGAAGACTAGATCTTGAAAGATGTCCATACTAAGGTCCAGTGTACCCGGAATTTGTGTAATTAAGAACACTAAATAGCATTTAAATTATTATTATCAGGACTGTAAAGTATTTTGAAATGTTTGTATTTGTCATAGATTCGTCTAATAACATTTCCTCACGGCCTGATTGGTGACTAAAAGCCATTGTGATATTGGACTGCTCGCCTATACCTGCTGAGATCAGAAATGCTACATGCGTTACTGCTGTAAAAATCATGTCTTAAAACGTTCTGTTAAAAGAAAGAAGAAGAAAAATGCTTTCATCTCTGGGTGAATTTCTGTTGATTTTTATGTATTGTTAATTTCACTGTTGTTTTATCTTGTAAAGCACTTTGTAACTTTGGCAAGAAATGTGCCGTACAAATAAAGCGTATTATTATAGATATTACTATTACATCTGTTACTGCTTTTAAATTGCTTCTTAAAATGTTCCTTTTTCTTTCTTTTAATTTTTTGTTGATTTTATTGCTGATTTATCCTCTTGTCAAGCACTTTAAAAAAAACTTGGGATACAAAATAATAGAATAGAATAGAATAGAATAATATAATATTTAAACCAAGTCAGTGGAATTCTTATTTGGTAAAAGTTAAACGCTTGTTTATTATTATTCTAATTTAAATTTTTTATTATAATCATTATTATTAAGCCCCCCTCAGAAATTCAGCTTACACATCATGTAGTTTGTCATTTGTCGTTGTGTGTAGTGCATCAATGCCCAGTTGTAAGTCCCTCATTAGTTATTAGATTACTGTTTTCACAGCAGTTGAGTTTAGTCGGTATCATCCTGATAAAGTGAAGTATTAATATCTGCATTAAGTGCTTGTAGGTTGTAATTGAAAGTGTCTGTTGGTTCCAAACAAATCTCGCGATACGTCGTGGCCGGTATTCTTAAAGGGGTACGTACGCACTTCGCCGCTGCGTTGAATAATGTGCGTATCCCTGTGCTCCCGCTCCACAGAGTGAGAGCTGAGTGTGAGAGGATGTCAGGCGGAGGTGAGACAGACACGAACGGAGCCATAATGGGTGAGTGGATTCACTGTTTAATGGAAACGCGTCTCCTTCTGTTCGGGCTGTACCGTTCACCCGAGGGTCGCCCGTCGACTCTCCGCTCAGCCGGGCGTTGTTTGACGAGCAGTTTCCCTCGTAGGCGAAACTAAACAAAGTGGGATCCCCGCTCGGTATTCGTGGTGTCGGAGCGCTAGCTTAGCCCCGGGTAACAAAAACACATCAGGTCCAATGGCTCGCTGCTGTTTCTGTTCGCGGAGCTACACGCGCCTCGTTAACGGGCGTGCTTCCGGTAAAGTTTGTCGTTTAACCTCAGCAACTTCTACCCAGAACTGAAGTTAACCCAGTTCGCTCGGGCTGCTGCCGCCCACCATGCCGTGTTATGGTGGTAAGTTACCCTGAGCTTGTCGTTAACTTAATGGAGATTGGAAAAGTTGCAACTCCTGCTTTAGTTGTTTCTCCGCGTTTGTGACACTCTCCGAATGGAAACGTGGCTTTTAGTGAGTGCAGCAGTGACTTTTATTACCCAGGGGACGTGTGGCAGTCAACATAAAAGCTAGAATGCAGTGTCTGTTGTTAGTTTTGTGAATGGGGTTCGGCTTGGAGGTCTCCAATAACACCGCGTATTTTGGTGATTGGTTCGTACGTCCGCCTGGCATTTCCTGTGTTTGTGTTGAGTGAGTAGCAGTGAAGTCTGCTCACCGCAGGCGGGGAGCAGGGCCGTGTGTCGCTGCTCGCTGGGAGAAGAGTGAGCCACATACCTCGGGTCACCCTGCTGCCAGGTGGCGAAACAGGTCAGCCAGCAACACCTGAAAGCTCAGGAGCTGTCAGCCTCCTGCACGCTTCACCCGGGGCGCCACCCATCGCCCACACACACACACACACACACACACACACCAGCCTCCTGTTGTGTGGCACGGGTGAAGTCCCACTGTACAGCTGCAGGAAGAGAAGAACAACTCTGTGAGGTCATCTGTGGGGATACGTACTGATTTGCCTCCACACAATGGAGGAATCGTCAATCTGTGTCGTGCAGCCCGGAGCCAAGTGACATATTGTCTGTGCTGTTTGCATAGTGGCAGTGACACAGCACAGATGGGCAGGTCAGGCATTCAGCCAGGCTGACCCACAGTGTCAGATGGCACGGCAGTCAAAATACCAAGACTGGGATGACCACAGCGTGTGTGAGTGTGCTCCCAGTTTGTTCAGGTGTTGCGCTCTAGTAGAGCTAAGGGTGGCCACTCTTCATATTGTCCTTCTTCGGGGAGACACATTTTTGTCCTCTGTCTACATGCACTAAAAGACTTGTGCTCTGCCCTAGCACAGCCTATCTTCGGCTTGTAAGTCTGCAATCACACCACAGGCCTAAATTAAACTATTGCTATCTTGACAGTGATGTTATAAAGGCACGTACAGAGCAGCAAAGACAAAGTGTTCACATCTATTTTGGGCTTTCATTTGAATGCTTCTGGTGTAGACCTGAGTGGAGTTTGGCATCTTTCTGTGAAGAAAGATCAATTCAGCTCAAATGCATTAGACTGAAAAGTGTTGAATTAGACAGATCGTTGAACACTTTATCTATTTGAGTGGATTGACCTGTATTTTATAAATAATACTATCCATTTACTATGTAATTCAAATAATAAGAATACATTTATATTGGTATGTTTTTTTTATAACATGCTATCTTATTTAGTATGCACCAAGAGTTTGCCATATCAGTAAATACAAAATTCAGATAGAAACATGGATCAACTTACATTGCACCTGAATGGGCTCCAGTGTGGAACTCTGTGTGGCAGTGGTGTCGTGTGGGTTTAGCAGCTCTGTGCTATGTGAGATCCTGAGTGTTAATGTTACAAGGGCAATGCACATGTGGGGGAAGAATCATTACTTAATGCTTAGTAAGCGTGAGGCCTATGCCAGTATGACACCTTGACTAATTGTATGTCACAGTTGTTTTGACATTAAAGCAGGCACACTAACACAGTATGTCACTGTGTTTCCACTGACTGATACTGATTCTCACTATTTATCTCGACGTGTTATGTATCTTTTTTTTCAGCACAGTAACTTTATGACCACACATTACATTTTTTTAGTTTGACATACTATCATGAACACTGAAAATATATTATTATATCCCAAATCACACAAGATTATCACGTCACATGATTTGATTATGCTGGCTGACTAAAGAGGGTTAAACAAATACAGACAACATTGGGCTGTCATGTCGCCGCAGCTGGACCCAATAGCATAGCTACCAGAAAAGCAACGGTTATTACATCAGGAACAGCTGCCTACAAGTAGTGGTTATATTCTACTGTATGGCTTAAAGGGATTGTTCTCCCAAACATTTTAATTCACTCTTTATCTACTAACCACTATACCGATGAAGGGGCGGGTGAAGTATTTAAGTCCACAGAACACTTTTGGAGTTTCAGGGGTAAACAAAGTTGCAGCCAAATCCAATACAATTGAAGTAAATGGTGACCACTTCTTCAAATGTAAAAAACAACAGAATAAAAGCATAAACAGAAAATGCCTCTATGCTCCTTTCGTGTCATCCGAGTGTCGGTAAGCCCCGACATTCAAATTTGACTCGAAACAACATTATTTACACCATATTTTTAGCCTAAATATCCTCCTCCTCTAAAACATGGTGTAAATTACCTCTTTTTGAGTCGAATTTGATTGTCTGGGCTTACAGACATTTTTGGGTGACCTATCCCTTTAAGCTAATCTTTTTACACAGTACCCGCCAGTGGCACCTGTCAAGTAAAATGTGTCTTTAAATGATGCACAGCAACAACATACCCTATTGGCAATATGTCAGTAAGACTCATCATATGGAGAGTGGTATCTGCCCAAAAAACATCAGCAAGCTACAACTTTAATGTGCAAGCAACTGAGCCAGCAGCATCATACCACTCTTACATATGTCACCAGTATATGCCAGTGAAAAGTGATATCTAGCAGTGAAGCAGGAGTGAACTGATGATAATCATTACTAGTCTATCAGAAGGTTTGTCTCAGAAGTTGCTTGATTTTTCTGCTGGTGCTTAAAAAAAGTGGCTGATGGGGTCTCAGGAGTTGGAAACTATAGCGACTTGCTATTGGCAAGTACTGTTTTTAGACCAGTGAAGAAGAAATCATTTCAGTAGCGTCAGCCAGAGCTAGTTAAAAATTTTGCAATATGTTTGGCATATTTCATGCTGGAAAATCCCTGAAGTAAAACGGTTTACAGAATGCAGTGGTTTTGTTTGTCTTATTTAGACTTCAGTTTAAAATAAACAAGCTGTTTTGAACATTATCCCCGAAAATAAATCTGTCTCTGCAGCTGTCCACCTTTCTGTCTTTGTCCAAGATGACTTATATCTTGTATTTGTATCAAATGAAACAAGATATATGAAAAATAATCCTAAAATACTAGCAATACCCAAGTCTAATAACATTTTTCATGTATTGACAGTTGGTACAGTGTATAAATGGCAACGCTTAAACTTTCCATGGAAATTTAATAGGAATTCTCTGCAATCTCTCCATCTATTCGAAGCCATCTGTTCCTATGTGAGGGGGGAAAATGTACTTTGGGACATTTTTCGGTGCAGTGCGAAAGGAGCCAAGTCCTATCAGCAAAGAAGTCTGGAAGAATAACAGTGTGGGATGATGCATGAAATGTCTGCGCTGTCCTAAGGTCGTGGGAAGGAATTTGTCACACAGCACTGGTATCCTCGCTCTTGTAAAAGTCATACTCTGTGCTCAGGGCCGGGCCTCTGGGCTGGTCGGATCTCCCTGTAACCCCAGCTTCCTGGAGGCTCCCCACAGTGTTTCCTGTAGTTCAAGAAACAGCAAAGAGAGCTTTGCATTTTTATGCCTGCAACTGTTGCATTGCTTTGCTGCAGTGATTTCATTTGTCAACTGACACTGTCTTGGAGCTTGAGCTGATGTGGGCTCGTGTTCAGCCTTTGACAGTGGTATCTTAACTATTTAATGAGTGCTTCTTTAAATCAATGCCATACTTTTGTTAACATGTCTCGATGCATCATGAAGTTGTAAACCATCTCTTCTGCTTACGCTTCACACTGACTTAGTGAAGTACAACTGTAATTACGACAATGAAGTTGTCTCAGTCATTGATTCTGCGATGACAGACAAATGTAGTGACAGGAAGTCTCAAGAGTAAGACTTCTCAGCTGCGTGTAACTGAAATTTGATGCACAATTGCACCCGGACTCAGCAAGTAGTTTTCTGAGGCACTTTGTTTGCATGTGTGGTGACAGATGGCTGAGAAGTTGCTGCCTAAATTGGGTCTGCGTACGTGACACCAGTTTACCCACAAAGCATCAGAATATCGGAGCAGATTTCCTGTTGATGCTTTTTATGAAATGACATCATTTTCAACGCAGCCATGGCCGACCTATTTACTTGAAAAACCTGTAATTCGTCTTTGTGTATTATGTGTGTTACTTCATATTAGACATGAAGTTGTGTTTTCAGTATTTTTGCTACATAGTCAGTGTTGCCAGGTGTTACCATGGTTTTCAGGCTCACACAATTACATTATTTGCCCACCAGCCCCATATACTGTCTCATTTCAATTCCAAATGATTGATTACCAGTTATCAATAGCTCATTGCACTTTGGCTAACTGAGAGCTTGTGCCCCGTGCAGAGCACAGTCACATCACAGAGTAGCAGTCTGAACATGTCACGAAAGGAGAGTCGTCCAACAAGGTGGAGGATTTGGTGTCAAAGCGAAAAAGTAAACTTTGCCACTTTGGCAACTTTTTAGATTTAACCTGAACATCAGTTCCCCAAGTTTGGGGAAGCAGCTTTCTGTTGCTATGCACCAAAGGTCTGGAACAAACTCTCAACACACATCAGTCAAGCTACTTCTGTTGATAGTTTTAAGAAACAACTCACGACCATCTATGATCTTGCTTTAAATAAATGTTATCTTCTTTTTTTTAACACCATTGTCTTTTTTCTATTTTTTATTTATTTTTATACCTTTTGCTAGTTATGTTTTAAAAAAAAATCCTAAGTCTTCGTTTTATTGCTAACTTGTTCTTATTGATCTATCTTATTTCATGTCTTTGATTTTATTATAAAGCACTTTGAGCTGCATTTTAAGTATAAAAGGTGCTATATAAATATAATGTATTATTATATATTATATATACCTGATAACCTGATAACATAAATATGACATTCTGCTAACTCTGTCTGCTGAAGGTGGTAACACTTTTAATCACACATCTTCACCAAGAGCACCACAAGAGTAACAGAGCACTCACATACATGCATTAAATATTTGTTGTGCTGTGTGTGGTAGAAAAGCTGAGAAAACTCAACTTTTCAAACAGCAGAACAGGCACCAGTCAATTAAAAACAATTTGAAATACTCTAATGCAGATGGTATCCACTAGCCTCACGATAATACAAATTGAGATGCTGTCTCACATCTAATGTCAGAATGAGCCTGGAAAGAGGAGGCAGAGGCAGCTGGCAAATGTTGTATGTGTTCATCTGGTTTTTGAGAGTTTATTTCCGTAGGTCATGTCACTTCCTCTACTGGAAATCTATTCAGATTTTGAGTAACCTCGCTGATAAACAGACAGCAATGAAAACCGCCTTGGTGGAGTATGCCTGCTACAGATACAGAGCTGACACGGGTCTTGTAAAATGTCTGCTGTCATCGCTATGGCTGGAGTCACAAGTTAATTACCCAGTGAAAAAACTTCCACACTTTGGCATTACTAGTTTTCAGCTGTTTGCAAATTGATTTAGACGGAATGTGTAACTGCTCTGCTGTTTGTCAACTGTCTCAAGCACAGGAAGCAGTGAGGAGCGCACCCACGGGTGTAGGCCAGTAGGCTGATAGTCTACTGGAAATATGTGTGTGTAGTTACTATGAGGACAATGTGATGAGTGGAGGATGCACCCTGATCAGCGCTCAGATTAACTGATGACAGCTCTTATAAACAGACAGGAAATAGCTGCTCGGTGATACTGTGTGGTTACTCTACTGTAGGTCTGACTATGTTGGTGCTTAGTGTTGTAGTAACATTTTGTGTAACAAAGAAGACTGTTTACTGAAGTTTCACACAATTCACACTCTAGTCAAATACAGTATGACATCGACAAAAACTAAATGAATTTGTAGAAACTAGAAAAACCCAGATTGGAGGTGTGTGTTAAGCTGCTTTGAGACATGCACTGAACTCTGGATGATCTCCTGACATTATCTGGAGGCGCTGTATGTGAGAACACGTTGTCCAAGTGAGAGCCTCGACTTTCTCTGGAGTTTCTCAGGCCAGCACCCGCGTGAAAACTCTGGATAATGTCCAAATGAGATGATGTGGGAACACAGCAGGAGATCCTCCTGAGGAGTCACCGTGAGCAAGTTGATGATGTTTCTTGATAACACTCGACAGGCACAAAAATGGGGAAAACAAAAAGAGTGAATATATATCTGGATGGAAATGCGGTGCCACGCATGTAGAAGATTCACACAAAGTTATCGAGAGCTTTTGGTAATAAGGACTGACGTCTGTGTTGTTGTAAACTTGTCTTAGCAGAGAAACTTCCGCTGGGTTTGTGCATGTGTGAAAGGCAAACTCCGGAGAAAGTCCAGACTCAATTCTCCGGACATCCCCCGGAGCTCATGTGTGAAAACGGCATAGTAGTCAGGATTTAGAAAACACTGATTGGATGTGTGTGATACAGCTTCCTTTTCACAAGCAGCATCTGCTGATTTGCATGCCTCATATCAACTGACGTAGAATCAAGAATTGTCTATTTACATAAAGCTGGACAGAGTTACAAAGGGTCAAGATTTTCTTTAGACCACAGTTCAATAAAATATAAAGTAATGGTTCATCTTGAAGCTACTATTCCTGTACTTACTGTACAGCACTACCTGTTTGTTAATGTTCGTTCTGCATCTCCCATGCACATGAACAAAGCCATGAGCCAGATTATGTGTCACTAGTAGGGTTGTCATGATACTAGAATTTCCAACTCGATACAATCAGGGAGGAGTTCATCAGTCAGATGCACCAGCGCTTCTTAGATGGCAAAGACAAGGATTTCAACTTCAGGGGACTTCAACATACACGGGAAACCCTAACCATTTTCGATACCACAGGGAAAAATGACAAAAAATGTATCTTTATTAGAACAATACAGACAATAACATGAACATCACTCTTTATGTCCAGTTGCTGGTCAACTTTTCTCAGCTTCAATCTGGGAGTATAATAATTGTGTGTCTGTTAACTGCCAAACAGACATGTAAAAGCAGCTGCTCACCAAAGGATAATCGGGTTGATTTTAGACCCGATTCGCCTCTTCCGACAATTGCTGGGGCGTTACCGACTGGAGGTCACTCTGTGCCGTTAACTGCCCAAAATGTGAGGGGTTTACAAAATAATCTTAATGCTACAGATTGAGTCGGAGCCTCCCCGATTTTGAATGGTAATGATCACCCGCAATAGCGAGAGACAAAATGTACATGCCTTCTCGGCCATGACTTCATTATAGTTTTTTTTCCGCTGCCAAACCGAACCCTCGATGGTGTCCTCCATTTTTTTGTTTTTCTTCTGAAGTCATGTTCATCACACAACTGTTCCAGGCTCCAGTTCAGAAGTTAGTAGTAATGCAAACGGGCCAAATCGTCCAGTGTGTGCATTCTGAAGATTAAAAGATAAAAAATCGGTTACATTTGTCATTATGTCTGTGGTCACTCATGTTTTTAATATCGGTCAAGAGTTGAAAATCCTCCAGTGTGCATCAGCCCTTAAAGTCTAAAACCCGTCCTCCAGATTCATAGTAGGTCTGTAATGTCTGCTGTTATGTGAAAAAGGATATTGCACTCTTTTTTTAGCTGTTTCCATTGTGCCGTACAGTAACTCAATGAGCTACATCGATACTCTTTGTCTCTATGTGCAGTATATTGGTCGAGCCAATAGAATTGTGTTTCTTTTGCTCATTTCTTTCTCTGCTTTTTTCCTCCCTGGCTTTGTTCCTGCCTCCTTGACCTGCCTGTTTTGACTGCTGCGTTCCTGTGTCACCTTTTCATCATCCTGACAACCTGTCTGCTCCAATCCAGCTGTAAGTACTCTTCTTTCTATTCTCATCAACCTGCAAGGCCTCTGAATATAGACTGTAAAGTGACTCATGCTCAAATTGCTAAAATGCTCATTAATTGATTATTTTTGTCAATTGTACATATTTTTTGTCTTTGTGACACTGTATCTGTATCAAAAGACAGTTCTGAGCTAGTTAATAGTACAATGTGCCACAATCTTTCATGCACTATTGTCTTTTTTTCTAATGGAGAAATTGTATTAACCATGTTTATTTATGGTCCACAGCAACAGAAGAACCTGGAGGGCTATGTGGGATTTGCAAATCTTCCCAATCAAGTTTATAGAAAATCTGTGAAGAGGGGATTTGAGTTCACACTCATGGTTGTAGGTGAGTTAATTCTTTGACAGAACCTTTTGGGTTTGACTGACCACAGTCCGATGCTACATCCCTGAATGTCCATAACCAAGTGATTATACAGTATTTGTGACATTTTGGAAACCATAGGTACTTTCTGTACAAGACAGACTTTTGCCCTGTCCCAGTTTGTCTCCCCTGGCCCTACCCCTAGATATGAAGTGCCCTTCACTGGGAGTGTCCCCCTCCAAACAGAGCTACAGGGGAGAGGGCTACAAAATCTTCCCCTAGGAATAAGGACACCACTCACTATATCATCAGCAGCCGACCAACGTTATTACAGTGACAAACAATATCAACCAACATAATAATACTGACACAACTGCAGGACAGATGTGAGCGATTGATCTATTGATCAATACACAGTTAATCAGTGGGTTTACATCAGTTATTTCAATGTAACATTAGTCCTGTCCATAGAAACTTCTGCCCCGTATTAAAAACATTATCACATGAGCGGGGAGGTTTTTTTGAAGTGAGAGAATCTTTATTGTGAAATCAGCTTTATTAAATCAGCATATATGTGTGCACAGAGAGCACGAGAGAGGGGAACAGACAAAGAGCTGAAACAGAAATTCAAATACAACACAAGCATAGCTTTTGCTGTCCGAAGAAATTCTTTGACACTGAGTGGCTGACAGTGTAAGCAGTTGGCTGTCCAACACTTTAGAGGCCATTTAGTTTAGGAGGCTATGCTGCGTATAAAAAAAACAACACATATTTAAACTAAATGTTTGCAAGCCAGCAGCGTGTGCGTGCGTGTGTGCGCGTGCGTGCGTGCGTGTCTTTGATTGTGTGGTGGGAGGAGGTTTCCTGTCCATTCCATTAATGCAGCCAAAGTCAAAGCATGAGCAGCTGATCTGGAGGGAGGCACACCCAAAGAGCCCTTCCTCTGTCTGCTGCATGCTGTCCAGGGATACCTGGGCAGGAAGCCACACTGAATGCTTGCACGATGTCACATCCTGTCCACTGCGTTGGTGGCTCTCAGTGTTTACCTGTCTCCAGGGCTAAGAGCATGTCCCTCTGGTAGCCGGAGCACCCTCCTCCCTTCTGGCTGCGTTCATGTAGTCACGCCCTGGAGTTTCCCCCCTCTCTGTGTGCTATCAGGAAAGAGGCTGTTATGTGGCAATTTTGTGTGCAGCATGTAATTAGAATAGCTGGCTAATTGGCTGAAGTCATTTTCATGTCATGCTGGAGTAGACAAAGTATCAGATTGTGTGTGTACTTTTCTTTATGTTTCAGGAGTTGGTGGGGGTGATATAAAACACATTTAACCACTTGAGAGGGGGGCCTCTGCTAGTGGAATTTATTGGATATTCAAAAGTGATATTTGAAGAGAAACGTACTCCTACAACTTGATGAATAGTGAAGAGTAACGTCACAAAAAGCATGAGGCCTGTATATCTTGATAATGTGAAAATAATGATAATAGAAATATTTCTTCATCAGTAACCCTAAATACATTATTGAATTTGGATTTTATACTACAACAATGCTTTTAACTAAGTAGCAGTCAAAGGTCTCCTGAATGAGGTAGAGGGGGGTGGGTGGCTGCTATTGTTTGTGTACTAGTGAAAGTGGGCCAGAGCTATTTGTTGGTCAAAGTCAATATTTGTCAGTGATTTACACATTGGCAGGAAGTGACCTTGATGTTAGCCAGTGCAGCTGGAGCTCATTGTGTCTGGCCACGTTTTAGTTGAATGCTCGCGGTTTGTGTCTCTTTTTTGGAAAGAATGCAAGGGGCTTTCAGGAGGAAAATGGATGACTCTGCCAACAGATATGTGTGTAAAACGTCTTCATGCCAGAGACTAGTTAAACGTTAACTGTCTCCTGCCTCATTTCAGAGGAAAGTCCCATTCATAAATACAGAGAGGTGGAGGGAAGATGATGACTTTTACAAGGCTGTGTTAAACGCACAGAATTTCCCTTTCATTTTCTAAAAGACCACTTTTCACTTCACCTGCATATTATTAGCCCAGTGTCTTGAGAGCCCTGTCAAATATATTAACCTAACGGGGGCTCCCCCCTCACAAGTCAGTCTTTACCTGCTTCCCCTCTGCCAGCCTCTTCCATACAGAGGGAAGTGCCTTTGAATAAACCCCTGTGGTTTACACAGCTGCTGGAAATTTCCTTTAAAGGAAGTGAGTTGGCTGCAGACCGAGCTGTGTGGCGAGCCAGCGGGCCGTGACTCGATGGGCCAGCCCTGTGAAGAGTGGCCTCCTCCGGTGCTGTGACGAGATGCTTGGCTGTAATGACACTGAATGGCTTCTTTATATAGCCTGGTTCAATCATCTCACGTGAAGGTTTTAATGAAGCTCTTTTATTTTTCTAAGTGGATTACACTGTATCCCTGTATTTATCAGGGTGCCATGCGGCTTGGTAAATTCAGGTTTCCAGACCTAGAAATCCCAGGAGAAATAGCACAAAGCCTTGAAAAACATTGTGTCATCCTGGAAAATGATTTTGTCATTCCTGTCTTTTCATTTTGCTGACAGCAGACTGTCCGATATCTTCAACAGCTGGCAGCTTAAATGAGGGTTCAGGGTTTGGATGAAGTAGGGCTGCCTGTGGTCATATTTTGAAACATTCTGAGTTTTTGACTCACCATGAACTCATCCAGAACTAAACAACGTCATGTATAAAAATTGTATAAAGTCACTTAGTTTGGTCAGATGCTCGCTCACATATTTTGCTTGCAGATGGGATTTAAAGTTTCTGTGGCTCTGTGTTGTTATTGCGAGTTGGAGCCTTGTGAGTCTGCATATATGTGCATCTTTTTCTAATTTTATGTAAGATGTAGTTGTTTATTAGTTGTGGCTTTCCCTCTGAACCCTTATGTGTAAATGGAACAGTGGCCCTGTTCAGACCTGGTATTAACATCTGTCCTGATAGATCTGATCACAAGTGGACAGAATTAAGATCATCTGTGCACACCTGGCATTGAAATGTATCCTGGGGGTGTTTCTGTGTCCAGGTTTGTGATTGAATCTCCCCTCCCCGCTCAGTAAATAATCAGGTAAATGATTTGTGTTTGCGAAGACCAAATCATGTTGTTTTCACCCAGTCTGTGTTTACAAACGTGTCCAATGACTGAATGATTGAACAGTGTAGGTGTAGTGAGTTTTGATGTCGATCTAATCTGATGCAGTAGAGTTTGTATCCTTACAAGTAGAATAAAGGTGTTTTTAAATTGAACTGATGTCTGCATTATTTTTAGAAATGGGGTTATGATATGATGCTGTATTGAAACTGAAACAGCAGGCTCGGGCACCTATTCCTCTACTGCCGTCAAGCAGTGTGATTGTGTGATTGTGCTTTAACTCTGGAGCCCTGAGTGTGTGAGTGATGTGTCATAGAATGTGTGCATGAATGGCGCAAACTGTACTGTCAAGTGCTCTGAGTGGTCATCAAGACTAGAAAAGTGCAATATAAATACAAACCATTTACCATTTATCTATCACTCTGTACAGAAAGTAAACCCTATTGGTCCTATAATGTAAGACTTTTTTATTTATTTCATAACTAAACAATTATGTCTTCAGTCATTGCATCACATTCTTTTTGGAGTGAGTGCCAGTGTAACAACAGCCTTTAACAGAGCGTTGTATTATGGGTCATTTGTAGCCTTATTATGTTGTGTGTTGCAAGGCTTTAATCCATCTATAGTGAGCCTGTCAGTGGTAATCAGACTCAAAAGTGTTTCATTAATTCAGTTTAAGTGGGAGGAGTTTCTTAAGGGCTGTGTAGCATGTTCAGCTGCCACAGAGTTAATGAACATCACAATGAGTGAAAACAGTTCTTAGCTTCTCCTGATGTCTTTACTTCAGAAATAACCCAGTGAGAAAATCTGCTAAACAGCCATGCATTATGCTTGTCACAGATGATGAGCTCAAAAAGACTGAAGTGTGAAGAACACTATCTGTCAGAGAGGGATGAGTGAGCAGGGAGTCCACTCGCTATAGGGACTCAGTCTACTGACGAGTGACCACAGGGACAGTGAGCTGTCTACAGACGACAAACCAGACAAAGATGTCGGTAAACGCTGTTACTGTCTCATTTGGAGTTGCTTTAGTTCTTGCTTTTGTTCTTGCTATTGTCTGAGTGTACTCCGTGACAAACAACAACCTGTTTGTTTTAAAAAATGAAAATTATGTGAAAATGCACCACGCCCAAATGGAACACTCCCTCCAACTTCCCTCTCTCTCTCTCTCTCTCGACCATATGGTTCAAGCGTCTTAGCTCACAGTTTGGTTCAGTGGCTGCTATTTGCATTTTGGTGGGTTCTTTTGAGTTTGCAGTTCATTCAGCTGGATGTCATCATATCAGTGTTTTGTTGTGGGGAAGGGGCCAGGCTTCATATATTGGGTGAGCGTGACTCACAGAGCAGCAGGGGTGGAGAATATTTTCAGTCAGTCAAAGCCACTTATCATCAGCTCAGATCTCGACAGCTGATGCCTGTTGGATTGTATAATGGTTGGAGTCCTGTGGCAGATTCACAATCCGCCTCCCTTCTAAACAAGCAACCACAGCTCTGACCAGCCACGATCAGCATCTTCGCTCAACCCACCACCACCATCATCACCATAACTCAGTTTGATGAATTTGGTTCTTGTGTAACCAGAGCCTCCTCGTTTTCCCTCTGCTCACACCGGGCCCCGACGTGGCCCTGGATCAGTATCAGCCCTGCTGTTCTTGTCAGCTCTTGGCTCCCTTAATTCAAGCTG
Source organism: Hippoglossus hippoglossus (assembly GCF_009819705.1). Classification (NCBI taxonomy): domain Eukaryota; kingdom Metazoa; phylum Chordata; class Actinopteri; order Pleuronectiformes; family Pleuronectidae; genus Hippoglossus; species Hippoglossus hippoglossus. The sequence goes on from NC_047161.1 coordinate 19,926,320, forward strand.
GCATTTTTATCATATGCATTTCACCCAGAGTTTGCACAGAACCACAGCCTCACACTATTAGCTACCAACCTTAAGTTCTCTCTGGCCTTTTCAGCCTTCAAGATATGTTTACTGTTGTCTTGCATGTTTCATCACTGACTTGTTATAATTGCTGAATTGTGTCTGTTGAGATTGCTAGATGAATAGGGCTCTACCCTCTTAGGAAAATATTTGTGACTCTGAGTATGCATTGATTGAAGGATCCTTTTGTGTGATGATCTCTTCGTCTTGCCACCCTCTTCTAATGTTGCATTGAATTGCTGAGTAGTTGGCAGTGGTGGCCCAGTTTGGCCCTGGCCACTTGTAAAGGTCAGGAGCGGCTCTTTGGCTGCAGTGCCAGACCAGCGTATGACCGCCTCTTCCCTCACACTGAAGCTTTTGTTCAGCAGCTCCTTGTTTTCCTCTACTCGGCCCACTCCTCACAGGCACACTTCGGATAGTTTTGGATTACCACAGCCAGCCCCTCCTGATTTTTTTCAGAGTTTTTGTTGTTCGTTTAGCTCCCAGAAGAACCAGCAACTTTCTCCATAAATGACTTAACTGATTCATTTACTATCAAAATTGTACAAGATCAATTATTTTATCAGATTCAAGGTTTAACTGCCCAAATTGTGGATGGATTGACTGGCAGCATTGTGCATTATGAAAATATTTTCTATTTATTTTCACATCACATTGGACCATTAATATTACAATATTTGATTGTTCACCAACACTTTAGACACCAGCCTTCAGAAACTCCTGCAGGTTAAACTGAACTAATGAAACACCCTCCAAAAAACTAACTATACGCAGTAGACCTGTAAACCTAGCAACATAATAAAGCTCCAAACAACCCATAATACAACACTGTGTAAAAGGCCGTAATTTGTTATGTTCTGAACTCATAATTGTTTAGTACTGAAGTATTCGACCACCCTGAACTTTAAACCTGAGTTTCAGAACATAGCTTTTGTCTTTTATGAAAGCCAATATGGTTTTGTCTTTCTCTCAATAGTGGTCGTGTACATCAGAAGGCATTATTACAAGTTTATGAAATAAATTCAGCTTCAAGGGAGACCAACAGTAAGGCTACATCACACAGCAAAGGCCATGTAAATTAGGAGTGAGCCAGCTGTTAGTGGATTGAGTACCAATACTATAAATATTTGTGATTCGTTTTAGATAAAAATAAAGACGATATATTAGCTATTAGTCATTTTTAATTATATTGTAGAGTATGTTTTTATAAGTCTAACTGTAAAGCTGGAAATCTTATGAATTCTACTAGTGCGATATAATACCTAAACAGTGCTTTATTCAGTACCTTATTCTGAGGAATACAAACATGTTTTTAGGTCTATTTAACATCTCAAAAATAGCCTGTTAACCGACCAAGAACACTGTCGGAAACTGTCAAATTAATGATCTGAATCAGATGCTATCTAATCAAATTATAAGCAAATAACGAGGTGAATCTGCACAGATGTTTGCTTTTGAATCTAGATGTCGTATGTTATTGTTAAAATAACCACTGTATATAAAGATGGATCTCTCCCTGGTGGCTGTTGCAGTGTAGCACATAAACCATGCCTCCTCCATGTAAGTAGATTGGACATGGACCAAATGATTGACAGCTGACTTGAAATTGATCATGTATATGTATTGATGTGATCATGACACTGTGGCTCCACCGCATGATAACTACTGCGCAGATTGGCTTGAAATGACGTTAAAGCACAAGATGGCAGAACCCATATCCAGATATTTAAAATTTAGTTTGGGAAGAAGTGGAGACACGTCATCCATCTTTATAAACAGTCACTGGTTTCCCTAAATAAAATTACTGCACAGTTGTGTAGCTGATGTAACTGAGAGGGATAAGGAAACCTCAAGGCAGTAAGTGATGTTATACATCCTTTAATCCCAAATTAAATGTAGCTCCATCTGTCAACATCTGTATTATAATCAAAATTGGATCTGCATAAAAAGATCAAGACCGGAGTCTGTGTTTTGTCTTTGTTTCTGTTTTCCCTCCTTAGTTACAGTGAGATTTCAGGATGACTGGTGGTTTTAAATCTACCCTCCCCTCCTCAATTCCCATGATTCTCTGATTAGATTCTTGAAATGCAGACAGGAAAGAATTTGGGAGGATAGAACTTCCCCCTTTCTATGTCTCCCTTTGTCTCATGTTAATGCTTACTTTTTGAAAAAAAATAGGGTTAAAGGGACCCTTTTCCTGCTCTGAGAAAAAGTTTTGGATCTCAAACATGTAAAGAATGTCAGAAAGCAAAAGACTGTGTTAGTAATGTAGTTGATTAACATATATGCACTGTGTTATGCTGGGCCTCAGTCTGGCATGGAAAAAAGGATTTAAAAAAAACAAGTATAGCATTAAATGCATCTCTGGTGTTCACCCTGACTCTTTTTCTTTCAGGGGAATCTGGACTTGGGAAGTCGACGCTGATCAACTCGCTCTTTCTGACAGACCTGTACTCCACTGAATACCCAGGTCCTTCGCATAGAATAAAAAAAACAGTCGCGGTAATGCCTTTTTTCTTCTTCAGCAGAAGCCAAAAACTTTTTTGTCTTTAGGTGTCACCAATGTTGTAATTTCATTATTTACCCTTTCTGGTGGATTGACTCAACCAATCTTTTTTTAATCTCGTAAAGAGTCAAAGTCGTTTCGTTTAATTGAAACATGATAGGTCGACTACCGCCTGACAATGGCCAGTTTAGGTGTCAGAGCCTGGGGCTGCTACAAACAGGTGTGCCCAGACCATATTTCTCTCTTTGCATCACAGCTCTCGGTTGAATAGTTGCAGAGTGAGATGTTGTTTTGTGAAGCTGCTCCTCCTAGCTGTCGCCACCCGGGGAAACTGGTTCATCTGCTTTAACAAAGAGAGCGTTTGTTTGCTTCAGGCAAAATGTGTAAGAAATTCAAATTAGGCAATGTAACTGGATTGCTGTCAAGGTTCAACAGGATTATCTGATATAAAGGATAGATTGGATAAAATAAAAACAAAGAACCTTGATTAAAGAGCAGAATGAAATGAAATGTGTTCAAAACATTTCACAATTTATTGGCCATGTCATGAGTTTATTTGTGCACTCTGAAATGGTGTTGGCCAAAAACCATTTGTCTATTCTTCACATTATTATTTTTTAGAGTGTTAATAACGTTATCTTTGACAAAATAGTGTCATTACATGAAGAATGATCATGATGATTGCTCAAAAATGACTCGATTCAAATTAAATCATCTTCAAACATAGGTTTGGGCTTTTATATCATTTTTAATATGAATACAGTTTGAAATCTAAACATATTAAGCTGGATGAAAAGGCATAAATAAGAATTTATAGCGCACCTATTACATTAATAAAAATAAACATAAATTTCACTATCTGTACATCTAACCATGATTGGTTATACATTTTAGGTAGTGTTTCCCATTAATCACAGTGTGTTTTTACAGTTCTCATAGTAAAATAAAAGATGCCATTGTAGTATTTTTCTCTGTTGCTTCAGAGCTGCTCCCCTCCAGTCTAATTTAGCCTTAGGGACCTACATCGGTGGTCCAGTAGACTGTCAACAAAAGCAAATGAAAATTTTTTTGTATCGTCTTCACCAGGCAGACTGAACTCGGTGTAAAATTGGAAGTCTCTGCTTTAGCCACATGCCTTCCAGTTCTGTCAGGGAGAAGTCATCTCAACACACAACCTCTCTGCACACTCATTGTGCTGTTCAGGGTGTGTTTTGCGTTTATGTATCTGAATTGCATGAGAGCGAGCTGCATGTGTGTGTCAGGACTGAGGTCACAAATCAATCCCGGTCTTAAACTGTCCAGTGTTGGTGAGTCTTTTTCTCTGAAGCCTCAGATTTCTGCTCTTGGCTGACAGGAGCAGAACCTGATGTGATATTTGCTGTGAAAGACCATCTACCTCAAAGTTGGACATTTTGTCTTCTTCTGAGATGCTTTTCTTCTCACCACAGTGGTAAAAAGTGGTTATCAGCTCCACTACAGGCTGGCCATTCTCCTGTGACCTCTCATCAACACAACCTTTCCATCCATAAAACAACTGGATGTGTTTTAATGTTATATACGTTTTTGTTATTGTTGTTTTAATCCTAAAATTCCACTGAGGTAGGAGTTAGTTTCTGGTGTAACATATTCTAGGCATGTCTGTGCATTGGCAAGACATGACAGAGCTCTGTGCACATGGGGGTTTGCTGGCTAATCAACAAGTCCCTGTCCTCGTATGCTCTCCAGCCAAAACAAGCCTTATGAACAACAAAGACATGTGCCCTGGCCTATCACCTCCAACACTTAACAACCGCTCTGTCAGCCAGCCTGGTCATCTTCCCCTGGTTTTCATAATAAACAGGATTCTATTGCACACAGCATTCCCCTGGGTGTCATCACATTCTTTGGTATTACTAGGAAAAATTGGCTGCAGTTATTTGAGATGTAATTAGTTTGTGGGTTCTGGAGAGAGAAAAAAGAAGAGGAAGAATAAATAAGAAACACATTCCCATACACACAAAATATGCAAGCTCAAGCATCAGTTTCAGCACACAAGAATACAATGAAAAGCTTTATAAATCTTCACTCAGTCTGAGAGCCAACAAACAGTCTAAATCTCATTTAAACTTTTAAGAAGATCTGAGGAGGTGTAATGGGAAGGTTAACAAATTGGAAACAGCAGTAGGGCGAGGGCAGACGGAGTCCCTTAGTGTGTTGCTGGGGATTAGAGGAGATTTAGAGCAAAGTAGTAGATCACAAGGAACAGGTGAAGGGAAGATGCTAAACTTGCAGCTGATCTAATGTACATTTACCCAACTGAACACTTGTTGTTCCTTGCTAAAGGCACAGGACCGGCGAGAGGGAGAAACAGAGAAGCCTGTTGGTGCTCCTTAACACCAACAGTATCGGCTTTCACTCTTCAAAAGACATTTTCAGGAAAACTATGCAGCTGTGTGCGCTCTGTTTGAGGAAACTGCCAAACTCTATCCTCTGCACCGTCACTGCAAATGATATCAAAGACTGAGGACTGGGGGCATAAACCTGAGGCCTGACACTGTCATCACTCTTGCTGGCAATGCCATTCTTGGCAGAATTAAACTTGCAGCTTCAGTGCCTGTTATGACTTAAAGCTACAGTATAACCATGTTTTGACCAAAGGTACCTGGAACTTTTAACCCAAGGAACGTTTTCAAAGGAGGTGAAAATGTAAAAAGGTTCCTGCAGATCAGATTCTGCAGTCAACAGCATGAATCCATGAACCAACCTGCCTTGTGTCCACAGTCCAGGCTGCTGGTAGTGGTGTAATGGTGTGGGGGATGTCTTCTTGACACACTCTGGTCCCCTTAATACGAATCAATCATGGTTTAAATGCAGTAATGAGCTGATTGTTTGTTTTTCCACTCCACATTTACAGTATATAACAAGTCAATTAAGCTTGTACACGTGTGATCCAGTCAAACACTGTTAGGGACATTGGCGCTGAAGTTTTCCCATGAGCTCACTGTCTGGGGGCAGCATGTCGAGGCAATAGACATTTCTGTGACTTGACTCACACTGATTTGCTGTAGAGAAGAGACACACTGCAGGATTCTTCACTGTTTTCCACTCAGCAGTAGGGCTGCAACTAATGATTATTTTGATAATCGAATAATAATATCTATAATTACAAATCACACACACATGCAAACAAAAGTAGTTTGAATCTTACTATGGCACAAGGCACAGGATTGGCTGGTTTACTGCCCCCACCTCAGGAAATGCTGCCACAGTGTGTGCCGTGTTATATAAAAGACCCAACTAATCGATTACTAAATTGGTTGCCAACTATTTTTACCATCGATTACAATCGATTAGTTGTTGCAGCCCTACTCAGCAGTCCCACATGTTTAACTTTGTTGTAAAGTAGCATTTCGGATGATCTCAAGCGCAGAGCATTTTACCCACTAAGTTGCATATAACTGTGATTTGTTTTTATCTGTCTGCTTGTTAAATCTGTATCTCCAGAGATTTATAATGTCAGCGTTTCTCTGGTAACTGCTGTGTGATCCAGGATCTGTGTGGACCTCACTCACTCTGTGAAATCTCTCATACGACATAGTGGTCTGGTTCAGATCCGTTGATTAAATCAAAGTTCATCTGCCGATCATGAGTTCTGTCTCAGCGCCATGCTAATCTAAGAATGGGCCATTCAGACCTTTCTAATGTCCATCCTCGGTCTGTCTGAAGATGGTTTGCCTGGTGGAAGGAAAACACTGTGGTCTGGGCTGGCTGGGATTCATTGGTTTGCAGAGCTGTTTTACTTCTGGTCTGTCAGTGTATTTTCTTAAAGTACAATGAGCATGTAGAGGAGCAACCAGCTTAGGTCACTGGTCATGTTAGCTCAGGAAACACTTAGGATAATTCATGCCCTTTCATGTTGGTATCATGAGTCCCTTCAAAATCTATTCAAATTCTTTTTCAATTATTGATTGAGTCAATTGTTCAATCATCAGAAGCATGAGATTTATTTTTATATAAAAATGTGAACATGTGCAACTCAAACACTGTGGGAACATGGTGCTGAGAACAAAATCAGTCTTCATGTAACCTCATATTTATTATATACGTCACATCTCCAAATAATGTCTTTGCAATTACAAAGCATATTGATTTCATTAGTTTCCAAAAGGTGACATGTAGCCACAAGCTTGAAAACAATATATCTAAAATAATAATCGTAAGTAATAATTTCCAAATGTCTCGACTGATTTTCTTCTACATTCATGGTCCTTGCAGGTGGAACAATCAAAGGTTCTGGTAAAGGAAGGAGGAGTCCACCTTCTGCTCACCATCGTCGACACCCCCGGCTTCGGTGACGCTGTTGACAACAGTAACTGGTGAGCTCACGTCATTGGTTAATGTTAGTTACTGCAACGCTGTCCGTGAAACTGATGTGAACAATGTGCCGTTCTCAGCTGGCAGCCGGTTATCGACCACATTGACAGCAAATTTGAGGATTACCTCAATGCAGAATCCAGGGTCAACAGACGGCAGATGCCTGACAACAGAGTGCACTGTTGCCTGTACTTCATTGCTCCCTCTGGACACGGGTATGTATTTTTATTTCTGAAAAAGTCCTTAAGTGTTTGTACATAGCATTTTAAATAAGGAATGTTAATTTAGCACTTTAATTTATAACAATGTATGTTTAGGCTTGATTCACATTGGCATAGCATTAGCGGTGTTCATAGTTTAGAGTGGAGGCCTTGCAATGTAGGATTTTTTTTATTTTTTTATTGTTGAGTCAATGAATCCCTGAGCCAAAAGGTTTTACAATCAACAGGAGGAACCCAAACACCGCACACAGACTCAGAGATGGAATAAAAAAGAAAGGGCTAATTGTCTGCTCTCAGGGGGTGAAGGTGGATGGAGGTTAGGATTATAGCAGGCGAAGGTTTGGAGGGAAGCTGGTGATTAGTGAAGCAGGACTGTGAGCGTAGCTGGATGACTGATCGGCAGGCAGGGAGAACAGCAGGAGAACGGGCAGGCATGCAGAGATCCTGTAGCACAGGGTGGCAAGGATTAGTTCAGTGATCCAAACAACATGAGAGTCAAAACTAAGAATGCACAGCTCTGTGTGGCCTGACAACGTGATCCACCACCACTGGCTGAAACATCAATGTGGACATGAGCGGATGAAGGTCGATGGATTGCAGGTGTGTAGGCTAATCAGCCAATGGGATCCTGGAGAGTGAGAGGAGCTACATGTTGACAACACAGACACACACACACACACCCAGAGATGCACACACAGGTGGAAGAGGGGAAATGCAAGGAATAAACAGGAGGCTCAACCATGACTATGACAAAAAGGTTAATCTGCCGGATGCTGCTTTTGTCCAAAGAATTGTAGGATGACATAACCATTAAATTTAACTATATCATTTCCAGAATTCAGTCAGTGCCATTAATTAAACTCATCAATAACCAGACCACAGAGTCAAGTCAGGTCCCTTCTCTTATTAAGGACTTTTCAACACCATTTGCAGCTTTCCAGGCTGTTTAATTGACACAGATGTAGACCACACATGCTGGGATGAACAGTTATGCTGGTTCAAATGCCAAAGAAGCAAGTTCCACATGCATCTGGCTATTTTACACTGTTGCAGGAAATAGTAGTAGAATAACTGAACCGTTTGCTTCTCAAGACTGAGAGCAAAATGAAAATGAGGGCGTGTTTAACATACTTAGCTGAAGTTCCTGACAGAGCAAAGACAATGATGAGTGAGCCATCTCAATTCCTGAGTGAGTGACAGCTTCTTGAGTGACAGCTGTTTGTTTTGCCTCATCTGATCGGCATTAATGGAGATCGCCGATCAAACTAACTAGAGGGAATATCGGCCGATACCAATCGGTGGCCGTCCAATCGGAGCACCCTTCTTTGCAACTGGCTCTCACACAGAGAGCTTATGCATGATAATAAGACATGCTGCAATCACTGTGTCATCGAGGGCGGGTCACATACCAGACACACCAAGGATCAGCCTGGGCCCTGTCAAGGATCAACCAGCAATTTTAGTTGGCTGCTACCTTAAGAGGTTTTCCCCTCACCGCATCATGGACTCACATGAGAAGTTTCCAACAGAGCCGTTGATTTCTCTGCTGCCGCATTCTCAGGAGGCAAGTAGACCAAAGCCCTCTCTGCCTGTGGCCTCCAGCTGACCAGGCTAGAAAAACACTGGCGTAATCTGTCCTGAGTTCACTGACCTAAAGACCCCTGTGTCTTGGCTCTGGCCGCTGCCAAACACACACGATGTGTTTACACACTATGCCACACTATGCTGCCTACAACATAAGGTGGTTTTGCAGTCCTGTGCTGTAGAGCCTGTTGGTCCACACTGAGCCATTGTTGGGGAACTGGCCGCAGCCTTGTTGGCAAATCAAACACACCGTTTGTTTCCATTCATTCTCAACATCTGTTCTGGAGCTGTGTGTGTGTATGAAACACAACAGAATATTGAGCTAGCATTGGCATTCTAACAAGAGGAGCAACAGATGGATTAGGTTTGTTAAAATGGAAGGATCAGTTTATTAGTGACCGGTCAATGAAACTGTTCTGTGGCTCAGGAGGAGCTTCACTGAGTCAACTTTGTAACAACATCCCTGTGTGACAGAGTGACTGGGTTGAGTTTGAAGATGTTAGTATTGACCAGACGGAGAGATACTTTAAACTTGCAGGTTAAAGCAAGAAGCAGAACATTGTCCTCTACACAAACAGGTGCATCTGAGAAGATTGCAGTCTATCATGATTGTGTATTTTAAGCTACATATAATATGATTTAATATGAACTATTTATATTGTCGGCCTATGGCACCGGGATGTACAATTGCGTCTTGACTGAATTAGTGATGTCAGTCCATATTGAAACTTCATTTGTTCACATTGGTTGACCAGCCACCTATTTAAGATCGTGTCTCCTTGTAATCTGTAAATTAACCGTGTTTCATTATTGTAAATGCGACATCTGATGTTTATGAAGTGTCACCCAGATTAGGGAGAAGTTAGCCAAACAATACATTTTTGATTCTACGGGAAGGGAGCACCATTTATTACTTAAGCAGATTTTTTTATTAACCCTGATTAATACTGTCCAGCCAGCTTTATTGCAGTAAAAAGTGGCAGCTGAACTGTTTATCCAGTGAGGAGCTGTAAATGCCTTCTCAAACTTTCCATGAGATGTTGTGGCAGAGCTGCTCAGCTTGTCTCCAGTCCCGTGTCTGTAGACATCTACAGACTGTGCATATAAGGATGTGTGTTCACTGACTACATATAAACCAGACAGTTGCAGAGGAAATGTTTACATCACATTGCTAGCAACAAGCCTCCTGTGAGATAACTGGCATGAGCAGTCCCAGGTATTTCTGTGGCACTGGCAGGTGAATGCGACTCAGGCACACACTGCAGACTAAGGTATAGGTAAAACTCACAAGCTTTGTGGCTATATACAAAAGGTCAATCTAAGTAATGTAATTAAAAACAGAGGAGGAACAGGCAGACATTTTAAATAGGATAAAAACTTTATGGGATTATTGAGTAGGCTGTATGTGTGCATGATTTGTAAAGCAGTAACACAATCCATGGGCTCTTGGTTTGCTCTCATCGCACCGTTAATTGCACACACATGCTCTTACACAAGAAAGAGACTACGCCTGCATAATGAGAGTTGGACCAAGGAACATAGTTGACTATATTTACGACAGCAATATTCAGACAATTTTCTTATTCAGAATAAGACATTATTTTGATTATGATGTTTATATGAGTTGGTAAAACAATATTATATTCATAGTTCCATTAACATGTTACAGAGCTTAGTCTGATGATGACTCCTATCATTAAGTCCATTATGCCATTACATCCAACTTTATTCCGCCCAATTTAAAACCCCAACCTGAAATGGTTTAATGTACAATGCTATCTTTGTGAAGACCAGTTTGACTGTTCAACCTCATTGACATTGTCGGAAAGTTTTTTCTGACACACCTCACCTTCCCTGCCCATGAAAAATTTAACTAATGACAAAGTAAGAAGTGTCATTATCTTAATACCTCATGTGATTTACTGGAGGACAGTTAATAAAAGAAATGTTTTCCACTCAGTGCCCTTTATGAGAAATGCATTATAATGCATAAATCAACTATCATGAATATGGAAACAGCCACGGACAAACTTTTTCACACATGCTTAGGGATTGAATAGACATTTTTCACTGAAGCCTCCCAATGTCAGTATAATGTATTTATATATAGTGTATATCATAGGCCTGGTAATCCAAACAATGCTCATTCCAAGAAGCAGCCAACCTAAACACAAAACGTAAATCATATTACAGAAATATATTACAGAAAATAGGAATGATGAGGAATCTTCATTCAAAGCATTTAAGAGCCCAGACAATGGAGGAGCGAAGAAATTCTTAGTGTTTTTGATTTTCTTGGAATTTTAGTGACTGGAATGAATCCAGCTTTTTACAGTATGATTTATGCAATATGGTTTATGTAAAGTGAGGTTCAGAGTGTTGTTTGGATTAGTTGCCTCCCTCCTGTTGGCCTCACAGTTGTGCTAACTTATGTTACATTAAGCTGGACAGTTTTTCTTCTGATGTGTATGCTGCCGGGAGACACAACATCACTGCCGGTAATTTGTTTCCATGTGGCATTTGTTTCTTTATGTCCCTTGTTAAAGACACAATGTAGAGAACTGGCATTTGGAGACTGGCATCAGCAGCAGCGTTTGATTTAGTTATGAATTGATATAGTGGTACGTAGTAATATTTTTCTTCCCACTAGATTAAAGCCGTCATAATTGGCTGTCACCTTGCTGTCCTCACACTGTGTACTCTCAACTTTCCTCTTTAGCATGGGTGGGCGCAGGCCTCAAAAGCCAGGTTACATTTACAATGACTAACAGTCCTCGCTGTCCTAGCTTTTTGAGTCGAGGCCTTCACCCACACTCTAACCTTTTAGCTCTGTCTTCTCTTCCTGTTTTTCCCTCCAGACTAAAGCCCCTCGATATTGAATTCATGAAACGGCTACATGAAAAAGTAAACATCATCCCCCTCATCGCCAAAGCCGACACAATGACTCCTGAGGAGTGTCAACAGTTCAAGAAACAGGTGTGTATTATTTCTGACTGGCTTTGTTTTTCTGCTTTACATATTTTTTATTAAGAGCAGTATGCAATTGTTTTAATATTACCAAAGTGATATTGTGTGCGATTGCACACGTGTGCTTGCAAATAACTCAACAATGCATGGATGGATGTTCGTCAAACTTTGTGTGAATATTACTTGGGAGGGCAATATTAACTTTTGGAGCTGAATCCCTCCTGCCTGCCAAAGACTGTAAAATCTTTATGGATGTTTTAACAGCCACCCACATGGGTAAGATTTCTCTCTATGCTGCTTATGGTCAATGTGTGTGTGTGGTAGAGAGAGGGAGGCAAAGATAGCTGATCTCCTGTTTTATTCTATATCATTCAGTTTAAACTTTTATAAATGAGCTGTGGATCCCACAATGTAGTTATCAGCACTAACTATAGGACGCTCACCTTTACACACAAATTCTCTTATCTGGACATGCAGCCCACTCTCATAGGGGATGGGGGAAGTTGCAGAAATGACAGGCTATCAAAGGGGATGAATTTTGATCATTTGTTATTGATCATTTTGGTTTAAAGGGAATGGACCCCGCCCCCCCAAAACAGTGACATTCTGCCATCAGGCATTACTGAGTCATAACCACAGCTGCAAAATCAGTCTCCCATTCCTCTGTTTGTGGTGCTCAGTCAATGTCGGGGCCTCGCTATCAGGCGATGGGGTAAAGTTGTGTCGGCTGTTGCCTTCCATCCTTCCCTTTCAGCACGTCTCTGTTGTATTTGCCCGTCTGAATCCATCACACCTGGTAACTTTGTCTCATGTGTCAGACATATAATCATATACTTGCAATAATGAGCTGACTCTTTACCAGACACTAATTTCTCATAGGACTTTGGTCAAAAGTCAGCAGGTATATGAAGCACAACAAGCTAGTGAAGCAGCGGCCTTTGTATATATAAATGGATGAGATGACCACTCCGCTAAGTAGAGCCAAAATATCTGGATCACCCCCTCTTTGCTGGCTGCAGAACAGTATATGTCATAAACCCCGCTCCCTCCATATTAGCAGATGGGACATGGACTTTCTGTCATTGTAGGTAGTTCTTATCACACTTTTAAGTGTTAATATCTCACGAGATTTCATGACTGACAGCTGAGACTGACTGTTGTTGTTTGGGCACATGTATTGTTGGGACAATGTTATTGCAGCTCCACAATCTCTACTGCACAGGCTCTCCAAATGACCAGTGCAAGATGGCAGCACCTGTACCCGTGTACAACTCCTCCCATTGTTTTAAATTTTAATTTTAATCAATAAAGACAATTTATTTGAGAAAATATTCAAATTTCTTTAAGAAAAAAATAACTTAGAAGAAAAACACTAAGAAACTCAGGTGTGTATTAGCAGCGTCAAAAAAATGTCACGTTACCCAACCCTAATCAACAATAATATGATCTACAGTCACTGTAGACAACACAGCTTTGTGTATGTTATTTATAATTATTTGTTTGGATAATAGATTGATAATAATTTATAAATTTTCTATCTAGGAAAAGCCCAAACAGTGTTTTACAGTCTTGAAGATTTCTCTTTAAGTTGTTTACTTGTTTGTTTGTTTATTTACAATGCTTCTTTTCTGGGACCAGTATAAATATAGCATCAGTAAAGTACTCATTTTTGTAGGGGTGTGTGTTAGTGTGTTTGTGAGAGTGTGTCAACTAACCTCCAGTACAACTATTGATGTTTACAGACCTGTTTGTTCCCCATTCCGCTCACTCCACTACCCATGAGGATTTTCCATTTCACGCCGCTTCTCCCTTTTTTTCTTTCTGCTGTGTGTAGATCATGAAAGAAATCCAGGAGCACAAAATCAAAATCTACGAGTTCCTAGAGACGGATGATGAGGAGGAGATGAAGATGATCAGGAAAATCAAGGTTTCTTCTTCTAACACAACCTTCCATCAAACTTTAAATCAAAACAATATCATTCTTAGTTTGACCATTGTTGGACAAAATATGGATCTACTTTTGGTACTTCACTGAGACTCAAAATCTCTTAAAGGTTCAGTGTGTAGAATTTAGTGACATCTAGTGGTAAAGGGGCATGTTGCAGCTGAATACCCCTCACCCCACCCTCCCCTTCCCAACAAGAGAACCTGTGGTAGCCTTCACTTGTCATAAAAACTCAAAAGGTGTTTAGTTTGTCCGGTCTGGGCTACTGTGAAAAACAAGGCGGCCTCCGTAGAGAGGACCCACTCCCGATGTAAATAAGTATTTAAATATAAAGGGCCCATTCTAGGGTAGAGAAACAAATAATTCGCACAATTTAGAGGAATAACACTAGTGAAAACATCACTAGGATTGTTTTTATATAAAATTTCAGCCACTAGATCCCTTTCACCTAAATCTTACACACTGGACCTTTAAGATCACGTGCTGTGCTGTTATGTACAGCGTCTTTGGATTAATGTCATGTAAGCACGCAGCCATAGCCAACAGTGTATTTTTAGCCTTTATGTGTGAGCTATGCAACAGTTGTGTCCCCTCCCGTCTCCCTGCAGGATCGTTTACCCCTGGCTGTGGTCGGTAGTAACACCATCATTGAGGTCAATGGAAAGCCAGTGCGCGGGAGGCAGTACCCATGGGGTGTGGCTGAAGGTGAGAGACTGAAGGTCAACGGATCTAAGCCGAACTAAGAGGAATCTGTCACATGCACACACATGCAAACGCACCAGTGTCTGCAGTTTTATGGGATTATTGAGTAGGCTGTATGTGTGGATGATTTGTAAAGCAGTAACACAATCCATGTGCTCTTGGTTTGCTCTCATCGCACCGTTGACTGCACACACATGCTCTTACACAAGAAAGAGACTACGCCTGCATAATGAGAGTTGGACCAAATAATTGAAAGAATTGCTTTCTCCATTTCTTATTATTTATTTTATGTACAGAGTTGATTCAATGCACTTTCTTTCCCTATAGGGACATTTTTCATTGATTTAAGTGCTGCACTCTGTAATAAAATGTAATGTAATGTAGAAAACTACAAACTGTATCAAATCTCAACCGTAAATTACACATACTACACATTATAAGATCATTTAAAGAACTCCATGAAGCTTTTGCCAAACCCCTGCAGCTTCAAGCAACATTATTTAAGATTTAAATTGAGGCAGGCACAAATTTAGAAGTTTAAAAGTTCTTAAAGTGGCGTAGAAGATTGTCTACAGTCACATGAAAATAGCGGTGGAATATAAATATAACCCTGGTAGCAGCAGACCTGATCAATTAACATTCCAACAAAAACAGATTTGCAAATGTGTGGTGGGCCTCAATGATATACACAGTATGTACAGAATTTAAACAACAACCGTTTGACCACAAGGAGATAATGAGATTACTCCACAGGGGATCTTTAATACTTGTGTATCTGCCGGTTTAGGTCCCACATGTCTGATAAAAATAAACCACTTAATGTAGACAAATCATTTATGTCGTGGCTCAAACACTGTTGCCTTCTATTTTTTATTTTTACTGCCAATTGAACTAATCCTCATGACCAAACTGAGAAAAACTAATCCTGTATGAAAAAAAAGTAAGCATGACTTATAATATGAAGAAAAATCAGCACTGTGAACATTTTTTCTCTTCAGCAGCACAGGATATGAGAGTCGTGTTTGACCTTACACAGGAAGCGGCTGTCACATTGTGGCAGCGTATGAAACATGACAAAACTCCCAGCTTAGAGTGATGGGGACTCTGTTGCAGTATGAGTGTGGCTGGATGTGCATGTTTGTGCTGTAGCAGATTATTTAGAACCAGTGGAGGGAACATTCCACATCATATGGATTCTTGTCCTCTTCAGCAGCTGAGCGCCTCACGGCCTGGTGGGGGCTGCTCTGAGACTGGTTTACCACCAGCGTTTGACTTGTTTGGGGGAGTAAGTTTTGGAATGCCAAAAATGTTTTTGCCTCCCGGTCGGCATAAATATAGAGAGAGGGTGAGGGCAAGGTTCCTGAGAAGATATGCAAGTCAGTTTACCACAGAGAAACCTCAGTGGCCTGCAGAGGGGGGGAAAGGCAGAAGATAATGCCACCTGCCGATGGTTTCTGGTACTACAACCACAAAAAGTCAGACAAATAAGATGACTTTAATGGATTGAATAATCAAAATCTCACACACGAGGAAAGTTGGAAATGTGGTTAGAAGAATAAGAAATACTGCATAGGAAGAAAAGGGGATAGATGACCCCTTAAATGTATCTTAGACCAAGAGAGATTTGAAAAATAGAATGTGTTAGTCAAAGATAGTCTTGATTTATTTTATTAATTAATAGATACAAACTTGAAATAAAATGAAAATAAAACTTTAGGATCCATTTGAATTATTCAACCTTCAGTTGTTTTTCTGACTGCATTCATACACAATACAGGAATATATATATTCCTGTGTGAATGTAGCTGTACTGTGATACTGTTGGTGTGAGCACACAGTTCTCCAGCATAATGTCTTTTTAAGATTTACCCCTAAATAAGCAAAGTAAACTTCATTTGCTCACTTGCTGCAACACTTAACATCACAAAAGAATAGATTAGAGTGTAATGTAAACATATAGCCTATATATAATGCTATATAAATATATCATATATGTGACTTTCTGATCATCTCACTGCATATATACACTGTTCTATTTTTTAGCATGTTCAGTAATCTCAGCAGTTCAGTTGATGAATACAGCAAAATGATATCCTGTAAAACCCAACACAAGAGCTTTGAATACAAATTAACTACAGTAGAGCACATACCTCCACCAAGGCCCAACAGTTCCCTTTTGAAGCCAAATTTAAATAAAAGATTCCATCAAGATCCATGAATAATTCCCTGGGAAATCAACAGAAATGTTGAAAAACTCCCTATCTTGCAATGTCACATAAGTGAAAACAAAATTCCTAGTGCATTCTTTCCCGCCCATACCACATTCTTCCATCCGTCCATGTTGTTCGTGGTAATCCGTCCAGTATTTTCTTTCTCATAATTCTGCTGCTAACAAACAAATGCTGATGAACACATAATCTCCTTGGCGGTAATAAGTATTTATGAACTATAACTGTTTGTCATTTTAATACGTATGCCTCCACACTGGCAACAGCTGTAGCTGGAGGCATTTTATTTTCAGGTTGTCTGTCATGAAGAATTTTCTTAAATTGGTACAAAGGTTCACTATAAGACTCAAAGATGAACGGACTAGAATCTGGAGTTTTAACGTCAAAGGTCACTGTGACACAACACTCATTTTAATTATAATTCAGTATTTCATACACATAATATATTATGGTAAGATACAGTTAACACCTTTTATTTAATTCCTATTTCTAGTTCTTTGGTATGTTGATTTGAAATTTTCTGCTGCATTGTGAATCACAACTTGCTTATTTGTCCTCCTTCTGCTGTATTCATAATCAATTCATGGGTCCATGATGGTTGAATGTCACTCCATGCTTTCATATGTAAACTCTGCTCTGTGTGTCTCCTCCCGCAGTGGAAAATGGAGAACACTGTGATTTTACAATCCTCCGGAACATGCTCATCAGGTGAGCAAAAACACAAACATACATGGTATTGAAGTTCATTCATTTTTACAGTTTTTATTTTTTTTAATTTGTTTATATGGTATTTGCGGAATTTTAATTAATATTGTATGTTATTATTGTTATATATAATTAGGTATTTATGTCATTTGCATGCATATGTAAATCTCATCCACAAGGAATGAGGATGAGATTTACAAACATGGTTGTTTGCAAACACATAAAATATAGTAGTTCTGTTTCATGTTTGGAAGGAGAGGGTGAGGTGAGGGTTATTCAGTTACAATATGAAACTTCACCACTAGATGTCACTAAATTCTACACACTGAAACTTTTAGATGAAAGGACGATAGCAGAAAACCTTCGGTGAATACATTTACAAGTAAAGTTACGTAAATGTACCTTAGCTAGTGCAGGTTTGATTCAAATGTAATTTAAGCTAAGTAGTTTAGAAGTTGGGGAAAAACCATTAAAATATCTTTGTTGTAGAAAATGTATAATAAAATGATGATACTGAAGTCAAAACCTAATCAAGCAGAAAAGCACACAAACACTTCATGAGTCCTTCAGCAAAGAGCAAATGTGCTTATTTATCACCCCGCTCATTTCATTTTGTTTTCCAGGACCCACATGCAGGACCTGAAGGATGTGACAAACAACGTTCACTATGAAAACTACCGCAGCAAGAAGCTCGCAGCCGTCACCTACAACGGCATGGACAACAACAAGAACAAGGGACAGCTTACCAAGTGAGTGGATCCGAGCACTGTACACAGCACCGTTGTGTTCATGCTGTTTGAAATGCACACTCGTAGTGTGAACTGATGGGATTATGTTGTTGTCAGAGGGATCCTGGTTTTATCAGGAGCACTTGATTCACTGTGTATCCGTGGAGGAACCTGCAGTTCAGAGGTCAACGGTCGCTGGGAGTGACCTACTGATTAAAATTGGCAAGCTGTCACTAAGTCAGCTCAAATCTTTAAAGCCAAACCCAGCAACACTAACACCCCCCCCCCGACTCCCCCAGTATCAATTGTGCCTAATCTGACAGCACTAATTTAGGCACCATCTGACTCCTAATCCACCGGCTGCAGCCGTCATTAATCACCAACTAATGCATGGTTTATGGCTGCATGTTAAGTGTCTGTGCATTTGTTTGTTTTTAGACCTGAGACGGATGACGGCATGTAAGTGTTGTATGACTTCTTCATAACCTCACTCCTCTCTCTGGCCGCTTTCATTTTCCCTGCCTCATACGATTTTCCTTATTTTTCTTTTTCACCCTGCAACACTTTGAAATTGATATATTTGTTTGAGACAAATTATAAGGAAATTTTGTTTGACCATGAATTACATGATTTTATACGAGAAACAGTCATACATAAAAAATTTGAAATCTATTTTAAGCTTTTGCATCGCGCAAGTAATATATCTAATCAATGTCATTCTCAAAAGCAATTGACACTCAGCTTGCTTGGCTTCAGGCTTCGCTGTTTCATGACACATCTTTTATGAACCACTGAAGAATCTCCTGTGCAGCTACAGTGCAGCTAATAGCTACATACTACACAAGCTAAGTCACCCTCCAGTTAGGACAAACATAGGAAGCCTGCAGTCAGACCTATGGCTCTGTCAGGTTGGTTTACAATATTCTACAATAGTTCTTACTTGGCTAATGGCTCAATAGACAAATCAACAAACTGGTTACAGCAAAACCACCATTACTCCCACAGCTATTACCCCCGGGGAGGTTTTTCACTATTTTGGTTGGTTGTTTGGTTTGTCTGCAGCATTATGCAAAAAAAGCACAAAACCGATTTTTACCAAACTGCACATAACATTTTGGTGTGGATCTGGTGAAAGGGGCAGCTCCAATATTTTATTTAAATACAAAATATTTGCGTTTAACATTGCACGAAAGGGCAGTTTATCAACAGCTTGTCAAATAATGTTTGGAGCTTCATGTAAGAAATATGTAGTGTTGATCTATGAGTTAATGCAGTTTGGTGCAGTTTATCATATTGCTTCATTTAAATGTTTCCATTATAAACACTGGACGGGCTGTATGAGTTCTACGAGTACCATTCTACTATCAAACCACAATCTACTAATATATTCAATTCATCTTATTATGACAGATGTAACCAGCTAACTTGTCGACAGGCTAATTTATAATTAATAACAATGAGAGGGTTGAAAATCTCCAATATGGTCACACAAAGGTGTGGTTTTTTTTCAGCTGGAAAATTAGGAAGCAGGTCAACATGACATTGTAGTAAAGCATGGTTGGTATCAGAGATAGGGTTTATTCTCCCATAATGCCTGTTCTCCTGACAAGCCCTTATCACCTTTCCGCTACAACCCTTGCTGGAAGCCTTCTATTACAAAGGGCTTCCAGGGAAGGTGAGCAAGCTGGAGCTTTCCCCCTCTGGTTCTGCGTCTTCTCGCTGTCATCTCTCTGCAGTCACAAAGACCTTTATAAGTGGGAGGGGGAGGCTGTTCACCTGGGATGTCACATACAGTATGGGTGGCCACCCACATACATGCCCCTTCGTGCTGGTTCTATGAACATGGTTTGTGTCCTCAGGAGTCCTCTAGCCCAGATGGAGGAGGAGCGACGGGATCATGTGGCCAAGATGAAGAAGATGGAACAAGAAATGGAACAAGTGTTTGAGATGAAGGTCAAAGAGAAGCTCCAGAAGCTGAGAGACTCCGAGGCAGAGGTACTATTAAGGCTGCATGGCTGATTTAAAATGCATATGTTTATTCGTTTTTGTTCCTTTGTACATTCTGTGCTTGTATTCCTCTTTAGCTCCAGAGGCGTCACGAGCAAATGAAAAAGAACCTAGAGGCTCAGCACAGGGAGCTGGAAGAAAAACGTCGCCAGCTCGAGGAGGAGAAGGCCGGCTGGGAGGCCCAGCAGAGAATTCTGGAGCAGCAGAAGCTGGACGCTTCCAGGTAAACGCAGCAACACACTTGTTCTGATTTCTGATATGAAACTTCTGATGATGATCATGCTTCTCAGGACTGACAGCAGTCACACAGGAAGTGTGTTCAGAACTCGTGCACAAAGAAATGAAAGCCGTCTTAAAATCCGTTTTTTTAATAATTCAGGGATTTTGTATCCAGTCCTGTGAGTGAGTGATTGAGTCAGAATCAAATATGGTAACAAATCAATTTGAATTATTGATTGATCCCCAATACCATAGACATATGGTATATAAATAACTATATAAACATGACGGCTCCCCAAAAGTCAAGACAAACCCTCTCGATCGCCACCTGCTGGCTGGCTATATTATATGTTATAAATCCTGCCTCCTCCATGTTAGTGGTCTAAGTGCAAACACATTTTTCTTAAAGATGATTTCTCATATTTTTGCCACTTCTTATAACACTGATGCATGTTCAAGTGTTCATGTTTCTGTTAGATTTGGTTTTAATAAGTGATTTGATGCTATAAAAATGGGGTGTAATGTCATGATTACACGCAGCATCTATTGCACTTCTGTCCGTCCTGGGAGAGGGATCCCTCACACGTGGCTCTCTCTGAGGTTTCTACCTTCTTTTTACCCTGTTAAAGTTTTTTTTTTTTTTAGTTTTCCCTTACTCTTGTTGAGGGTTAAGGGCAGAGGATGTCACACCTTGTTAAAGCCCTATGAGACAAACTGTGATTTGTGAATATGGGCTATACAAATAGAATTTTATTGATTGATGATTGACAGCTGAGACTGACTCGTGATTGGTTAAATATGTGTATTGGTGGAACCTCGATACTGCAGCTCCATCCCCTGATCACTGCTGTTCAGACTCTGGCTCCAAATGCGCAAGATGGCAGCATTCGTGTCAGGGTTAGCTTGGTTTCTTTTCTGGAGAGTGGGAGGAAGGGGAAATGTGTCGTCCATCTTTTTATACATTCTATGCCAGTTACAGACCTCATCAACACAATGAGCTACAACAGACCACACAGACTGTGTTGGGAATGATTAAATTCTGATAAATTCCTGACTCTTCTCTCCTGTTGTTTTTGCAGAACCTTGGAAAAGAACAAAAAGAAGAAGATATTTTAATAACGCTGCAGGACCTACCCAATATTACAGTCTATTGTTTGTTTGTTTGTTTGTTTTTCGCCAGAACTTGAATTTGACCAATCGCTCTGTCATACTGTCCTATTTTTGATCATGGCTTCGACTGTATAAACAAATACTTTCACATTTCACAAAAAAACACAACTGTTGTTGAAAGAGTTAAGTCGTTCTTTCCTCGTTTCCTCCTCCTACCTGTGCTGTATCCTTTTTAATGCCAAAAAACCCAAAGAGGTCAGTCGTTCCTTGGGAGGCTACAGCTCACCTCAGGCACTGTTCATATATATATTTCCATACATACATGCATATGTTTGTATAGGTATCACATTTAATTTCCCCCAGAGATGGTATGCTCCTCCACCTCCTCTAATGTAAAGCGTATAACCTTGAATCTGCAGTGTTTAACTTCAATCATTTGTAACATTTTCTTACTTTGTATTCATTTTATTTTCTTTTGTATTGGCCCTGGTATAGAAATAATTTTCATTGTGTTTCCAATGTCACAGCCAGAGTTCTCTGTCCCTGCTCTTGGAAAACAAACTTGTATACCTGACTGCACTCATGCTGAGTGTAACGAACTAAAGAAACTGCTCATCAAGTGCTTCTATGTGAATTCATTGGAGCTTCTTGTGCAGATTCTATATCAAAATCTTTTCACAAACAAATTTTTATGGGGACAGCTTGTGAAAAGTCTCTTAGATGTTGGTGGATGAGAAAGCTGAAGCTGAGATTCCTCACTCCAACAGGTGTCACTTTGGTAACTGTACCAAGCCGGCTTTCTTTATATCACATTTAGCACTGTTTGTGTACTGCATCTATATTTTGTAATGTCTTGTTTCTGTTTTTATTGTACAAAGTCACATAATAAAATTGTGATGGGGAAAAATAATAGGTGGTCTCGGTGCAGTATGAAGAAGTAAGAAATACACACAACAGTTTCCTCATGTCATGTTTCAGATGTCGGAACCTGGATACAGAGATTTTCCTATATTGAGTCACAGGAGGTTCAGTGAGGTCCAGCACTGATGTTGGGTGTTAGGCCCTGCCACACGCTCGTAGTTCCAGTTCATCCCAAAGTCCGAGATCAGGGCTCAGGTCAGTCAAGCTCTTATACCGAACTGAAGAAACCATTTGTGTTGAAACGGAAGAGACCCTTCCCCAAACTGCTGCCACAAGGTTAGAAGCACAGTAATGTTTAGAAGGATTTATTGAAACTAACAATCCAAACAATAGCTGTGTCTCAAGTCCATACAACACACTAATTCTAACCAGGTTGTGAGCATGTAGCGTAACACTTGAAAAGTGACAAAATAAAGTAGCCCAAAAGTGACAGTATGCACACAACAAAAAAAAGCCTTTTATTGCACACAGTCTCCCACAATGCAGTGAACAAAGGAATTAAAATTGCTCATACATAGGAAGAATAAAACTTGATTAAAAAAAAAAAATGTGCCAACTCTACTGCAAACAGATATATTTGTTTTGTTTTGTTTAAAGAACTATTTGATTTACTTTTTTTGTAAAAATATATTCTATGGCTGCATATATAGTATGAAGTATAGAATTTGGACACCAGGAGAGAAACAAAAGCTTAGATATGTGCTTTGTATCTTCATATACTTTTATTTGTATAGTGTAGTATGGGAGAAATCAATAGATAAGATTTACTGAATCTTTCTTTGAAGTGTTCAGAAACCAGATGAAAAGATAGATAGCCATAAATATTTAGTTTGGCATATTAGGTGTTCAAAATGTAGAATGTTATAGTTAACATGTAGGCCTTGATTTGTGCTACCAGCAGGTGGCAGCCCATTACTGCACTAAACTGCTGACAGACTCAGGGTCTTAAACCAGCCTCGTCAGTGCCTTAATCATTAACTGCCTGTTCTTGTTCTTGTTCCTGACGTATTTAAAACTGTAACTGTGCTGAGGACTAAACAATTTGTTTTGTCAAAGCATTTAACCCTTTGAAAAGATCTTCCCTCCTAAAGATCTATTCTGCAATCTTCATTTAAAAATTTCTTTGGTTCTTGTAAGGGTCTTAATTCAAATTTTGAATTATTGACGGAGTTTATTGAACTCTTGTGGGAGTTTGGGGAGCTTGTGAGGGTGTTAGGCACCATTGAAAAGATCCCTTTATTCTAAGGGAGCTTGAAGTGGTTGTCTGGGTTATTTTAGGGGGGGGTCGAGGATTCTTCTTCGCAAGGATTATTTTGGAGGTTACGGCGGGTGACTCAGAGGATTCTAGGTATCCTGTATTGTAGTCTCGGGAGTTTCACATGTTGATCATGAAAGACAACAGGGTCCCAAGGGTTCTTGGCAGGGATACTTGGGCTGGTTCTTACCCTGGACTTAGATACAACATGTGCTCTAAAAAAATATTAACCTTATATTTGCAAATATGCCTGCTGACCTAATAGTTTGTCACAAAGAGGAAGCCACAAGTTTCAGACTTTCTAAACCAAAATAAAATTGTAATATCCTAAAAGACACATGGCAAAGTGGAATTAAAAGGTGTTCATATAGGAATGTTCTAGTCTTATCGACCACTCAAAGCGCTTTACAGTTCAAGTCACATTCATGCACACATTCAGAAAGCGTTTCTATTCACACCGCTTTTTCTATCACACACCATTCCTACACTATCGCTACAGCCGTCAGGGGTGATTTGGGGTTCGGTATCTTGCCCAAAGAGATACAGACTGGAGGAGCCAGGGATCTAACCAACAACCCTTTGGTTAGTGGGCGATCCTCTCTACCTCCTGAGCCACAGCCACCACTTTAGAATAAGTCTTTTCCCTAGTATGTTGTTCTTGTTAACTACATTTAGACCATTCTGAGACACTCACTGCTAAAATCCCCTTCAGAGGAATGATGTTGCTAAGAAACAAGCTTGGGTTTACTCCCTGTCTACAGTTGAACAGGAGATGAATGTTTGACTGTTACGGATGTTTATTATTCCAAGTGTTACATATGAATTAGATTAGTGCCGAGTGCCCAAAGACAGTTCCAGGAAAGTATTGTATCAAACAGCATTTGTAATTTACAAAAGAAACAGTATTGATGTAACCTTAGATTTCTTTCCCTCAGGCTTATTCAAACAAAAGCTGAGCCCTTTGGACTCACAGTTGCTCTGTGGAGTATAAACACACACACTGCTGCACCACAGCATCACGCCACAGTCTTCCCAACCAGACAGCTCGTCAGCTTCGGCCTCTACTCTTGCCGATTGGTCTGCTGTGCCCTCGGGTCACACAGGGGAACACACTCAGCCAATTGCAGGGATGTACACTAAAACCTAATTTGTCAACCCACATGACGATACAAGACGTGGCCACAAACGTAATTCTTCTTGGGCCCCCAATCACAAAGGACCCTGCTGTGACTGCCTTAAGGGGGTTTGCCCTCGTATAATAAATGGTCTGTATTTATATAGCACCTTTTCTAGTCTTGATGACCCCTCCAAGCGCTTTACAGTACAGTTTATTGCCATTCACATACATTCATACAGTGCATGTCATCTATGGGCAGCACTTTTTCTATGAGGTGCAATTCAGGGTTCAGTGTCTTGCCATAGGACCCTTCGGCATGCAGATGGGGAAACTGGGATCGAACCACCGACCTTCTGGTTACGACCTCTCTGCCCCCTCAGCCACAGCCACCCCACTCTTCTCCATAACCCAACATACGTCTTCCCTCCACTGGGGCAAGTGGGGCAAAAGCTCATACTGTCGAGACCTCCAGGATTAGTATTGTTAGACAACAGGCAGAAGGAGGTACCATGAGAGAACAGGAATCTTAAGCACCACTCTACTCTTCAAATTCACATCACTGTGAAATTGAAATCCTCTTAACCTATTTGGATGGGGATCAAACTCCAGAATTCCCTTCCTCTTTTCCTTTTGTACTTTTTTGGGATGTTAATTACTTTGGTTTTGAGTCTTTTTTGTCAGTTGGATGCTGCCTCTGTGCCTGATCTTTGTCCATGTTGCATAAGCAGTGAGGTCAGGCAGAGGTGACAATGTCCAGTGTTCAACCCATGGGGCATCCAGGCTGCAAATAGAGCTGTGATGTGAAGAGTGGCTTAGCCTCGCACTATCATGTGAGGATCATGTTACACAACTGACTGACTGCATCAAATAATGTATATCTGTCAGGACCAGGGATCCATGTCATTAGTTGCTAATTGAAAATTACATCCATTTGACAAGGTTAACAGAGTGCATACATTACATAACAGTCCGGAGTGAGACAACATCATTAAAACCACCTTTAATAAATAATGAGCCTAGACTCTTCCATTATGCTAAATATAATTCCAGATGGCCACTTACAGAAACCTTCAAACAACCTTTGTATATTTATTCGATTTTCTATACAACTCATAAAAATCCATCAGAAATTCCCGTAAGCCTGCAGGACCAGCTCAAGGACCTTTGTGATAAAACCTGTTATAAATCTGTAATCCCCCTACTGATATTTAACATCCTAATTTAAGATCATTGTGACCTCTCATAAAGTTGCCCAGAGTTTCTTCACCAATCGCCTCAGTAACCCAAATTGGGGTTAACAAGAACTTCTGGAAACCCCTTAAGAACCCTTGGAACAGCTGGAACCATTAAACTCTGAAATCTCATGCAACCCCATTTGAATTGTACCCAGAACCACTTTTGACCTATTAAATTAAAAACCTACCACATGGCTAAAACCCACACAAGAACCCATAGAACCATCAAGAACCGCAGGAGCTAGCATGATTTCAAAGCTCCTTGAGCTCCAAAAGACCCCAGAGTTCCCTTAGGAACTCCTGTGACCTCCCGGAATTCCTTCAAACTAATTTTAATCTTCCAGAACCCGAAACCCTTAAAGTAACCATTGGAACCTCTAGCTGGAGATATTTAAGAACATCTGGAATCCTCCGAATATTCTTAAGAAGTAACAAAAATGATCTCAAAAATATGCATTCAAAAGAACTTAACTAGTCCTTGTTGTGGTTGGAAATCCATCAATCTCTCTCAAGAATATGTGCAACCATCTCAAGAAGCCACCAAGTGCCACTAGTAGAAACCATCCAAAAGAGTCCATGAAACCTCTTCAGGACCTCCACCTTTACACGTGCTACAGGAACCCTCTGCAATCTTCTTAAAGGATATATTTAAAGAAGTGGGATTTATGATGTTTATGACTGAGACGTTTTTAACACCATTACAGAAGAGAAACGGCATTAGGTTAAAGGATAATCACTGGCTTTGCTGATAAAGACTGAAATCAAAGCATGTGTCTTGTCTGTAATACAAAGTATAATGCTACGCTGATTCAATCAGACAGGATCAGGGCGGAAGAAGTCAGAGTGGTAATTACATTCCTGCAACAATTGAGGCCACAGTGAAGCAGTGAATGCTTTCACCACTTGCATCACATCTATATTTTATATCTATGGTGACAAATAACAATTGATTACCTTACCTGGAGCAACAGGAGGACGTTGTCTAATTTCAAAATAAAAAACAGGTTGACAAGAGACCATTTCATTTTCTTTCAGGCAAATAAATAAATAAATGCAAGGTACATTTATCAAAGCATATCTGCGTGAAAAATACACACATTGTTTTCATTCACATATGATTGTTAAAGAGTTTTTAATTACTTTATTATGTGAATTGATTAACATTAGACTCATTGTCTTCTATGGAGGCGTGTGTGTGTGTGTGTGTGTGTGTGTGTGTGTGTGTGTGTGTGTGTGTGTGTGTGTGTGTGTGTGTGTGTGTGTGTGTGTGTGTGTGTGTGTGTGCGCTAAATAAATAAATGAATTTATTTTTAATATTCATTTTTTATGTTGTATTAAATTTCCAGTAGCAGATGTGGCAATATATGTAGAATCTAATGCGATTAGAATGTAGCAAAAGAAAGAACGGATAAATGTACTAAGAAATGTTAAATAAATAATGAAATAAAACCGTCCAAAATGTAATATGAATTATGTATTCTCCATTTATTATTTTTGGGCAACCTTTAAATGTATTAATTTATTTTCAATTCAGACACATTTTGCACAGCCAAGGAATTTTTTTTGTTTATTTATTCCCTACAACATTTCTAACTTCCACAGGACTAAACCTACAGATGTATGCAATATAAGACAAGATAAGACAGCCTTTATTAAGACTTTAAGATGTAAATTATTGTGCCAACTTGATCCAAGATTACAGTAACAGTGCAATATGCAATACATTTAAACAATGGAGTATTACAATAAAAAATATATGTGAAAATAAAAATGTTTACAGAGTAAATGCAGAACCAATACCGAGTACAAATAGCAATAGAAACGAAAATAAAAAAGTTACTTTAGACACTAAACTAATACTAAACTAAAGTGGCAATAGAAGTAGTAATGCAATGATAATAGGAGTAAGTGGAGTAAATAGGAGCAAGTAATATTGAACATAAACACAATATGCTAAGCATTGTTTATATTGCACATGAATAGTAATGTTGCACATGAATAGAATATTGCAAATGAAAAAAAATTCTAATACTTTTGTTTGCACATGAATAGTAATAATTAAAGGACTTCTTAATATTGCACATGACAAAATTGTAATATTGCACATTAATAGTAATATTGTCCATGAATAGTAATATTGTACACGAAAAACAATAATATTGCACATAAATAGTAATATCGCACATGATAAACTGTAATACTGTATTGCACATGAAAAGCAATATTGTACATGAAACTAATTTAATACTGTAAAGCACATGAACAGTATTATCGCACATGAATCGTAATATTGTACATGAAAAACAATATTGCACATGAATAGTAATATTTCACATAAATAACATTAATATTGATCATGAATAGTAATATTGAACATGAAAAACTATAATATTGAAAATGAAAAGTAATATTGTACATGAAACATAATAAAAAACTGTAATACTGTATTACACATGAATAGTTATATTGCACATGAACAGCAATATTGCTCATGAAAAACCATTATATTGGCCATGAATAGCAATATTGCACTTGAAAAAACTGTAATACCGTATTGCACATGAATAGTAACATTTCACATGAAAAGTAATATTGCACATAGTGTTGGTATTATTAAATGCTCATGGTAATTGACACAAATGTCCAAATGTAATCGCCCGGTGATTTATTCAACGTGACGTGTCACATTGCTTTTACTTTGAAAAATAATGTAATGATTTCCGGGATTTGCCTCTGAACCCGTGTAACTTGGAGGAGATGGTTGTAAAGTGTGTGCGTGTCTGTGTGCGTGTGTGCGTGTCGACCTGTGGCCAGTAACGCAGCAGTGTACTGGAGGGCAAAGTCTCACGGATCGTGTGTATCTGATTTGCTCCGAGGACACACAGGCTTCAGCTGCAGGCGGAGCAGCGAGCAGCTGAGCCGGGGAGTGTGTGTGTGTGTGTGTGTGTGGACACATGCAGCATGTAGCCGGGGGCCGGAGGATCACTGATGTTTGGTGCGTATTTACCAGCTTTAACCCATTGGAGAGCGATGCTGTCAGAACCTGTGTGTGAACCCGTGTGACTCTCACTCCTGTCTGCGTCATGGTTGTTTCAGCCCGTCCTGTCTCTGTCTCTGCCGTGGCCCAGCGTCTCCTCCCGACCGCCGCACTCATCCAGCCCCGGTGACCCGCTCCAGCCATGGGTGGGAGTCTGGGCTGCCACCGCTCCATTCCCAAGGACCCCACGGACTTCAGCTGCGGGAAGCGCAAATTCAGCGCGGCGTGCAACTTCGGCCACATCCTGGTGAACCAGGAGCGACTCAACATCAACACTGCCACCGAGGAGGAACTCATGACTCTGCCGGGAGTCAACCGCACTGTTGCGCAGAACATCGTGGAGTACCGGGACTGTATCGGCGGGTTTAAGAAGGTGGAGGACCTGGCACTGGTCAGCGGCATCGGAGCCACCAAGCTGGAGGTGATCAAACTGGAAATATGCGTCTCCAGCAGGACCAGCTCGTCCCAGCACTCCCCGTCCTCCCTGCGCAAAGACCTGGATCACCAGCCCTGCACCGGGATTAACATCAACACCGCCACCCCGGCGCAGCTCATGAGCATCCGCGGCATCACGGAGAAGATAGCCAAGAACATCGTGGGGTACCGGGTGGAGAACGGCCCGTTCAAAAACATCGAGGACCTGGTGAGGGTCACCCACATCAACAGCTCCCTGCTGGACAGGATCCGCTTCCAGGTGTACGTGGAGCGCTCCAGGGCGCCATCCACCAACACCAACGGGGGGCTGACCTGCACGAAGTCCCACCCGAGCCCGACTTCACTGAGCTTCAGGAGCGACGACCTGGACCTCCCGCCCGGAGGACCGACCCAGATCCTGTCTGTGCGGCCCAACGTGGAGCGCCCGCCGGCGCTGCGGGACGGGAAGCCCGTGGTGCGTCTGGGCACCTGGAGCCTGCAGGACTGCTCCTGTGACAAGGCCAACAACCCGGGGGTCAAAGAGGTGGTGTGCATGACCCTGCTGGAGAACGAGTGAGTAGCTTTCTCCTAACTTACACAACTCTTGAACTTCAGGTGATAGGTGGATGGATGTGGCACAGCATGTAGCCCCCAACAGCGAGGCCACAGTTTACTGCCAGAACAGCTTTCAAAGCTCTTAGAAAACCATGAATTCAAATGTTTTTGTTAAGTGAATTAACTGAAGAACTTTATTACTAGAATAAATATGCTCATGAAGTATTAATAACTAAAATAAAGCTTTTCATGTTATTGAAAGAGCCCAGGAAACATTAAAGTGTACAGTTTGCTGAGGAAAACCATATAAAATGTAAATGCCTATAAAATATTAGTATCAGTTTTCATTGTCAATATTAGCCACTGAACCAACCAATTATTTAATGGATCAATAAGTATCTATATGAGATGAGCTGAAGTAGGTTAATAGATACAGATCTTTGGAGGTTTGCTTATTCGGATTAGGACTTTTTATCTAAAAGTATAATTTAGATTTTGCCATAACAGTGGCCCAAAGCCTGGGTTTGGTGTTGTGGGCCAGCAGCCAGCAGCCAGCAGCCCATCTTGCTCGTTCCACCTTTGACACAGTTCCATCAGAGCCACATCGATTAATGTCTGGC
The DNA here is from genome assembly GCF_009819705.1 of Hippoglossus hippoglossus. Classification (NCBI taxonomy): domain Eukaryota; kingdom Metazoa; phylum Chordata; class Actinopteri; order Pleuronectiformes; family Pleuronectidae; genus Hippoglossus; species Hippoglossus hippoglossus. The sequence continues at coordinate 19,956,809 of NC_047161.1, forward strand.
TCAGGTGGCCTTTGCCGGTCCCGACTCTGTGCCACTGCCAGCTGTGCCAAACAGATCAGTCTGCTGCTGCTGCTGCTGCATTGGGATGTTTTAACACAAACACTCTAGAACATTCCGGATTAGTGCTGTGGACTGATCACGTGGGGGCCGACAACAGCTAATTGTTCACACAGACTAATGCAAGCCATTTATTGCCAGAAGAAAAAGCAGGTGAGAGGCTTTCTGTGGCAGATGGTGCTGAGTTTTGGCTTCAGTTTACATGCAGCTCCAGCCCCCGAAACCTTTATGTGGCAGAATAACCCTCAGAAACCTCGCAGAGGCTCTCTGTGTCACAATTAGAAATTGTGTTGTGTGGCTGTGGCTGAGGGGTAGGGCGGTCTTCCTCCAATCAGAATTATTCTCATAGAACAAAAAGGTAGGGCTAACAGATGCACTGTATGAATGTGCGTGTGAATGGGTGAATGTCGAACTGTACTGTAGAGCGCTTTGAGTGATCATCAAGGCTAGAAAAGCGTTTATAAATACTTGCCATTTACTATTTATATTGGTGTTGTTTGCTTTTGTAAATATATAAATATTCCAAAGAGACTTCAAAGTCTTAGTCTTAAAATTGACTTAAAGGTCCAGTGTGTAAGATTTAGGTGAAAGGGATCTATTGGCAGAAATTTAATATAAAATAATTCTACTGGTGTTTTCACTAGTGTGTTTCCTCTAAATTGTACGAATGGGCCCTTTTATATTTAAATAATTTATATTTACATCGGGAGTGGGTCCTCTTTATGGAGGCCGCCATATTTTTTACAGTGGCCCAAACTGGACATATTAAACACCTTTTGAGCTTTAATACAAACAAAGTCTTCCACAGGTTCTCTCACGTTTGAAATGGGAGGGTGAGGTGAGGGGTATTCAGCTGCAACATAAAACTTCACCGCTAAATTCTACACACGGAACCTTTAATACAATTAACCTTTTTAACATAATAAGCTAGACTAAACTCTATTTTCTTTATTTTGCCCAAGGTTTATTGATCCAGGTCTGAGAATTGGTAGTTCCAGTGAAACCTGGTCATGAAACCATCCTGAACCTGCATCAGTGTTTGAAGCCATTACACTTTAGCCCAGGACACACAAAGAGCAAGAGAAGCAGCAGGTTTCTGGGGGTAAACCTGTTTTACTCTTACTGGGACGAGCTGAGAGTGTGACGCAACATCGGACTCTTTGATTCACGATACTGGTGTTTGACAAGTTTTAACTTGAACAAGAAAATTAAAGAGCAGCGGAGAAAGAGCGCCACAGTCTGTAGTCGGGCCAATTAAAAGCGATGGGGGTCTTTTCCCCTGAGTGTCTCTGTGCAGGTAGCAGCTCTGTTAATTCACGTTCATCAGATACACCTTGAGATCAGAGTTTCAGTGTGTGGTTGCACAGTCAATGAATAATGAGATTATATCTCGGCTGTGGCTCAGTTGTTAGAGCGGTCGTCCTCAGAAGGTCAGCAGTTTGATCCCGATCTTCCCTAGTCCGCAATCTCTGCATGCCGAAGTGTCCTTGGGCAAGATACTGAACCCCAAATTGCACACAGATGCACTGTATGAATGTGTGAGAGTGAAACTGTACTGTAAATCGCTTTGAGTGGTCATCAGGACTATATAAAATACAGACCGTTTACCACAACAGGATATTTGCTTGACAACAAGCTGTGCGACAACCTTCCCAGCTCACCCTGTCCTCTGGCCTACGATGGCTTTGCATGCAGTGCTACACAAGATGTTTACTTTGTGTGTTTGCGTGACTTATGGTCTCCGTGTCTTCAGTTTATTCTTTGTACATAATACACACTTCTTGTGCTGGGTGTGACTGGAGTTTATTAGTGTCTGTTGGCACCAGGTTTGCCTGTTCCTGCACCTGAGCTGTGCTCTATCCTGCTTGTGCGGTGAGGCCTGACCGGCTTGGTAGGGTGGAGGAGGAGGGTGGGGTCATGAGGGGGCACTTGTTGCAGTACATGTTGTTACATCTGAAACTCTGCCTGCCAGAAACATTAGCATCCTCTTCTATGCAGCACATCACATGATCCCAAAGCACCTAATCCTGTTTATTCAAATGGTGACCCTGCAAAACCTGACTGCATTTTAGAATTTAGAGTGAAATAAATAATAAACCCGTCCTTGAACATGATTCTATCCCTTTGCTCTGTGTGCCTTAGAGTTGCCCTGCAGGGACAAATACAGTTGATTTGAATATGTTGAGTCATCTGCCTCTGGTCATGAATGAATAAGGGGAACTAAAAATTCAGATGATATTGAAGTATTTGGTTGTGTGTTTATCATCACAGTTTATATGAAGGTTTCATTGGCCATGTATTACAATGTGTCAGAGCTGTCTCCGGCCTTTCTGGCACTCTGAGCAGAATTTGACTCCTGCAACACGCATCCCTTTTCTACCAACACAACCAAAATAGACAAACACGCGGCAAGTAACAACAACTTCAAGCGTTTCTAGGGGACACAAAAAAGTGATGAACCCAAATTGATGATATTTTATGTATAAGTTGCATGTGTTTTTTTGAGTTGCAATGTGTTGACCTTTCAGGGCCACTGTACTATGGTAAGTATTTGCTGAGTTCACCCATAGTTAGCCCTTATCAGAGGCCCTTCTGCTGATTCATGTGGAATCTGTCAGAGTAACATATCTGAGTGAAGGTTCAGTCTTGTGAAGTGCTGATTTGACCATCTGTTCTGTTTCTCTCTCCCTCTGTACTACTGGCTCACAGCACCACTCCAAACCAAAGGAGGGCTGCAGCTAACAATTATTTTTCGATTCTCGATTAATTTGAAGATTTCTTCTCGACGAATCATTTTGTCTACAAAATGTCATAAAACAGTAAAAGATGTAAAAGATCCCAGTCTTCAAATGTCTTCTTTTGTTTGACCAAGAGACATAAACCCAAAGATAGGAATTTGTCTGTGGCATATGACAGAACAGCAGTTGCGCTGCTGTGACACAATCAGTCTTCGGCCTCAGAAGGATGTAACCCCTGAATTGAGACACAGCTAATGCAGCCGTAGAGTGTGACTGCCCGGAGCAGCTACAACACTCTGCTTTTTCAGATAGGATGACAGTTTGTATTACATTGTTGAACAGAGTCTGAGGCTTTAAGGTGATGCAGCTGCAGCTCGCAATCCATCAATCAATCACATAAGTCATGCAGCTTCTTCTTGAAGGCAATACCTCCAGATAACTGTAGTGCTACAAGTTATTCCACCTTTTCTTAACCTTGTAAAATGGGGCCATGTCTTTTCTTGATTAAAGCGGCTGTAAATGCCTTCCATCTTCATGATTCTTTTGTTGTGGGTAAATGCATCTTGAGTTTGGTCTTTGTTTAGAGCTCTCCACTGCACTTTCATGGCTCTCAGACTCTCTCTAATACGGTTTGACATAAATAGGTGGTTAAAGGTTAGTGGTGTCAGTTGTGTGGACTGCTCTGTGGTATAAATTGCAAAGTACAGTGTTCTGACAGGAGGTTTTATACCCAAACCACCTCCATGCAACACATGTAGCGCCTTTTCGGGGTATGAGCTCCTCATTTTGTCTTTAAAATGCAGGTGGCTTGGAGTCCTTCTCCTGTTCTGTCAGGTTCACTCTCCTCCATGTTTGTTTGTGTTGCCTCCATGTTGCTTTCCTACCTGCATCCATAGGAGAACGCAAAGCGCCAACCAAACAATGACAAATATTTCTGGAAAATGTGGACATTGTTGTTTTCAAATGAATGTCCCTTGTCCTTTAGATTTAGGTGGACTGCTGAGTCCTGACCTGAGGAGCTGGCTCTCCTGTGCTGTGTCATGCGTTTGTGAAGGGAAATAACTTATAACGAAATAATTACAGATTTTGGCACAATCTGAATATTTTCACACCGGAAATCACCACATGAAGGAAGTTAAATTGTTGGAAATGATCGGATACAGCTCTGGCTAGTCATCAGGGAGTCATTGTGAGTTCGAGCACATTTTGATGAAGCAGTTTGTTTGAAGTTTAATTAGGCCTGTGTTCAGTTTACGGAAAGGAGTTACTGTCATAAATTTTGTATTAAGCCACCAAGCCCCGCTTGAACAAGGAGTGACTTCCAGGTGTGTTTTGATAAGAAATGTCAGATTACATTTGGCGCCAGGTCAGATTTTCTCCCATTTCTGTCTCCCCTTCCATCTCCTTCCAAACCCACCCACCTTTAAATAAATCTCCACCACTTCCCCTACTCATGCCTCCCACTTCCTGTGTTCCCAGCTATTGGTAGCTACATTAACACCCGTGATAGTGCTGGGATTGTTATGGAGAAGGATGCTCTGGAGGAGATACGGTGTGTTTGCACAGCTTGGCGTCGGCTGTGTGAGCAATCACAAGATCCAGGCTGAGTTTACACACTTCCTGGCTTTCCTCCAGGCACAAGCAGAGAGCTTCGAGAGTTCATTGAACTCCTGCTTACCGAAGGTTACACAGCAATCTGCGATCAGCCTCTTCAGACTCCCGAGCCTGCTGATGTTAGCCGGCCTGTCGTCAGCCTCACACACTATGCAGGGGGGAAGTGAAAGAGCTGCCACTAGGCTCCACAGACGGGGTTAACAAGGATCAAGGAGGGGATGCGAGCTGACAGCACCTCACTTGCCTCAGAGAAGATGTGGCTTCAGTAGTGAACAGCTATGTTACTGTCAAATCCGCTCAGGAATGTCTGAATGACAGTTTCTACGACTTTTCTGTTTTGCCTATCTGCTTCTTTTCTTGCCTCACACAGTGGAATTCAGCTGTCCCACTGACCGGGTCGTGCTTTTAACATCTCAGGCTTGCATTGAAGTGCTGGATGATTGCATAAACTCTTAATTCATGAAGAAAACTTTGCACCACATATCCACATGATTCCCCTTGGCACTGTGACCTGTTGCTTTTACATTTTGCTTAATAAACGCATGAGACATAACATGTTAAACACTGAGCTTTACTCAGGTGATGTCAGGTGATTCTTAAAGGCGCTGACATCAGTGCAAACAGTGGAAAGAGGAGAGACTGGAGGTAAATAACAGAGAGAACTGAAGAGTTGTGGGTGAGCTGAGTTTAGTCAGAGGCTGTTGGGCAACTCGAACAGAGGGTGTGAGAAGAACAACAACAACCGATGCTGAAAAGTCATTGTGCTTTATAAGACAACTTGGCCTTGGCACAGCTGTCACAGAGAGAGAGGAGGGGAGCAGTATCGTTTCAAAATGAAGATAAAGATATTCAGACAGTCTCCACTGGAAGGGATTCATAGTGTTGAGCCTAGTCGTTAACATGAAAATGGAGGAAATATTTATGAAAATGGAGAAATAGATAAGTTCAAATCATGGCTCCTGGCAAGTGCAATATTCACATGATTCACAGTCCAAATTGTTACTATTCTGACAGACCAGCTCTGAAAATATTATACTTTCCTTTAAGGCATGATCACAACAATTTCAGTACCAGTCAGTGAACAATAATAATAATTGCTCTCACACCTATGTTGATCAATTGTAATACCTTACCCTCCTACAACTTTCAAGGATTCTTGAGTTTTCACCTTCTCTGTTCCTCCTAATCACTGTGTCATGTACTGTGAGCACAGATCATTTTCTTTATTGAAACAAGAATCAAGAGGAATTAGCCTCATGTGGATTATTTAGATGGAACATCAGTTCCAGTTTCATGGCATGAACAAGCTAAACCCTACAGCTGCAAGGTTACTCGAGGTTGCTTTCATTTCCCCTTTATCGTCACCATATCAAGTCGCCAGGGTTTGTCTTCAGCGGTGTGGTGTCTGTAGTTGACCTCTGACCTTACTGACAGGGCTGCTGATAGTAGGCGACGGTCGGCTGACTTTGCGGGCAGTGTGGAGAGTTCCTACGAAAAGCCAAACTGTATTTCATTAAAAAGGGACAGAGTGAAAGGAAGGAGACACAATACAAACAGATCTTAATCCTCAGCTCGTGTATTTAGCCAAAGCTGTCACTCATCCTGGATTGCGTCTTTTGTGGGGTTTTATTTGCTTAGAATGACGTCCAGGTGAAACGAGGAGGAGAAAACGTTTAAAACCCACTCACTGTTCAGCCTGTCTCATTTCATATCCCTACCACTCCTTCATGTTGTTACCAGTCGGCTAACAGATGATGGTCCAGCCTGCTGTGTTTACTGTGCAGCCAGTAAAGCCTCTTATATGATAATGATATTCCTGGTCTTTGAGGGGCAGACATCCTGCTTATCATAGCACCGTCTAATCAGATCTGCGTCTGCTCCTTGTTTAGCTTATCATTCATTACTTTGCAGAGACTTCAAGCTTATAAAGCCATGAGACTGGCTGCATTCACACAGAGCATTGATTCTATTCATATTCAGAATGATTTCTTATGTAATTCTCCCTTGCAGTTGCTGTCTGTTCTCAGAATCTGTATTTCCCCTTGTGCACATAGTCTCACAGATTGAAGGTAAAGTTCAGATGAAATATCTGTGAATTAATCAGCTTGAGCGCCGCCGGCTCTCATCTACAGAGATGAAGAACCTCCGAACTAACACCCAATCACTTTCATTCTAAACATATTTGCATACAACACTTAATGTCAGCACTGTATCATATAGAAATGTTCACACTGATTAACAGCCAGACATAACACCAAGATTAGCTTCTCTGATAAGGTCTCCTTCTTCTTATCCACTGTCTAGACACATCAGGTCTTGTGGGTGAAAGGTTATTGGTAAATTTACCATTTGCTATAAAGCTTTTCTTGTCTCGTCGACCACTCAAAGTGCTTTACAGTACAAGCCACAGTCACCTTTCCACACAGCACTACCATATGCTGGGCTTTCTTCTATCACGCACCTTTCATACTCTGTCAGCACAGCCATCTGGGGCAAGTTGGGGCTCAGTATCTTGCCCAAGAACACTTTGTAATGCAGGCTGGAGGAGCCAGGCATCGAACCACCAACTTTTTACTATCTCTTAAGCCACAGCTGCCCAGTACACCCAGTTTTCAGGCTATGTAGCTATACTTGGCTTGTAAGTATAGCACTCTACCTGCCGACCTCTCAGCTCAGAGGTCTTTTATTCTTTATTAATACCCACAGTGAATATCATTGAATTTGATGTGGCTGGACTAGAAGTGACCTGAACTGGCTTCTTGGAGATTCATGATACTAATAATAATAACTTTATTTGTATAGCACTTATCTAAACGAGGTTACAAAGTGCTTCGCACAAAAATCCATGGCAAAATTAAGATTCGATTCTAATAAAATATATTCTGTTCAGAATCACAAAGCTGTAATGGAATAATCAGTTGAACCCTCAGCATTAGGTCACGTTCCTTTTTTTCTAACACGGACAGCATTTGGCTTTTGACTGCACCATGAAGCCATAAAGGATGGAGTCTAGGAGTGGCTGCAGAAAGGAAACATGCCCCGGACATAATATACACAGTACAAACACACACACACACACACACACACACACACACACACACACACACACACACACACACACACACACACTGTTCTAAGATCTATACTCTGTCTGCACAAATGCACATTTCATTGTTTGCAACTTCCTCGTCCTGCACTCTAATCGATTTCTTCCCTTGAACAATGAATTATGTCTCAACAGCATTTTTATGAATTGTTGGCCATTTCTGTTTGGATTAAACAAATAAGCTTCAGAGACAGGGAAGCTGTTTCCTCCTGTTTATGGCCTTTATGCCAAGCTAGGCTGACTCTACATTTAACACATGATTTGGTATTGATCTTCTTACGTCACTGTGGGTTTATCTCCTTAACTTTAACAATAACAAGCTCTGACGAAGTTTGCTGGCACTGCGTCAATACCTGCTATTCATTAACCTTGTTCTCATTTGTTTACAGTAATCACACTAAGGGAGCAGCTCATTTTAAGATAGCACAGTGCAAACAGCTCTACACAGAGCACCTTTCAGTCTTTGATAACATGATACGAAAAGAGCGGTGTCCCTCCTCGGTTCTGTAAGTGAGACTGTAACACTGTGACCATCTATGCCTACAAATCTGCCTGTTGACTGTAGCCCAGTCCAGCTGTAGAGAGGATGTACCCAACAGCTGTGGGTCTGCACAGCAGGCCCTGGATTATTAGACACATAATCCAGGCGCAGAGATGGCCTTTAATCCCTTCACACTCTGACATAACAACACTATCGGCAACACACGCAGAAGCCGGCTGAATATTTATACTTGCATCCTGATGTGAGTGAACTGGACCTGTCTGTTGCAGTCCAGGGACACATAAAGAGGTTGAGACCGGCGGGGGTGCTGAGGTCACGAGGACGGGAGGACGGGAGGTCTGTGCTGAGTTGACGCAGGGTGTTGGGTGCTCATGTGGAAATTTCCACTGACACAGCACATTACAGTGGGTAAGTTAGGGTGCTGCACAGCGACCCGGCCTCTTGAGCCAATACAGTGTTCCCAGTTTCTTCAGCCCGACAAAGCTGATGTGCGCTTGTTTGTCTCCTGCAGCAGCACTTTAACAGCGAGCAGCAAATCAAAGTGACTTATTGCTTCACCACGTTGAATAGTGCAACTCCCTCTTAATCAAAGGGATGAAACAAAAGATACATTACTTAAGAAGCATCGAATGAGGGGAATTACGGATTGATATAATAATTTTAAAGTACAGCGATAGCCAAATGGAGGACTTCATTTGAGGAGTAAATCTTAAAAACATGTTTTGAGTATAAAACAAGGCTCTAAATATATTCTAGCCAGCTGCTTTGGATTTTCACAGTCATCAGTCCGTCTCTGTGGTGATGAGGTTGTATCCAAATGTCCATAAGATCTACATTCCTGTATACTCAGTAAGTTCCAAACACTCATAAAACATGGCTAAATAAACTGATTATGTTTGGTGTTAGCATTAATTATGGATGCAATTTAAAGGTGCAACTACTCTGTGGAGATAAATCCCTGACAGCATTCTGTACCTCTTCCTGATTGTTGTTTGACTTGCGAACAATTTTAGTAGTAAAACACAAGTGTGATTCAACTTGCCCTCATCGTGTTTTTAAATATAATATTATTCTTTAAATTATAAGCACAATTCTCGCTTTGTTGCTCCAATACTTAATATCAAGCTGAATTACAGAGCTTTTATTTTGAAAAGTTTCTTTCTGCTGAAAAAATAACAGCAGGTCAGTAAATCATTCAAATATTTTTATGAACCACACACTTGATAAAGCAAATTCTGTTGTATTTAATGAAAAACATTGACTATGAAATCAGTTTTGCTGATAAACCAGGTAGGATGAAGAAAACGTTTTCTAACTTCACTCTGCACCATAGACTGTCTCTGCACAATGTCCAGCACATAAAAATAAATATATCAAAAATTCAAATTGACAGTATATGTTGGGTCTGTTTAAGGAGGCCTCACTAATGACAAGGTATAACCCTAAAGTAACTCTGCCAGACAGTCCATTCCAAACAGGCATCTGTACATGTGGGAAAACATCCTCCTGTAAACTCTGCTAAAGTTATCATCAAATATATTTTATTACATGTTTGCAAATTGTGTTTGAGTTTAAAAAATGTGAAATTAACAGCCTCACAAAACGTATTTACATTTTAAATAATTACCTGTTGGTGATTCATCAGAGGAACTGGGAAGTAGAGGCCAATAGCAGAAGCTGAAGTTCAAACATGAAAAAGTGGATGTACAGTGATCTGAAGTGAAACCCCCTCAAAACAGAAACTCATTTATCATCACTGTCAGCACCCCTGTCACACAGTGTGCCGTTTAAATGTGTGATGCAGTGGTGAACTGCCGCCTCGGGCCCTTTCCTCGTTCAGTGGCAGAAAATCCTCAGAGCTGTTCTTCATGTTCAAGGTCACCTCTCTGCTGCTGCTGCTGCTTGTTACGCAACCTGGTGTTCTGCTCTTAGATTTCCCCCAGCCCGACAAACGTTGAATCAGTCACTCGTGGTTTAGCCTCATCACACCGCGTTTCTGTTTGCATAGCGACAGTTTGTGTTGTCACGGTGACACTCACAGATTAGGCTGGATGTCATGAAGTCTCTCTTTAATCTTTGTTAGTGTTTGTGTGTGTCTGTCTTATTTTCATTTCCTCTAAGAATTACTTGGGTCTGGATTATCTCCTGCAGACACAGCACTCTCTGACCTCCTGAAGGGATGAAAGTTACAATCAAAGCACACGCTGCATCACTGTCTCAGCATTATCCACCGTGTCCTGAGGATGTGGCTGAACCTCTGGTCTTCTCAATGTGAGCTGGGATTGAATCCCTGCCAGTGGAAACAGGAGGATGGGGATTTTAGCAGTTTCTTTCACTGTGCAGAGTGATCACACCTACAGGAGAGGGCTGTTGTCTCTGTGAGTGTAGGCCTGTGTGTTCTGATAACAGGATCTGAGTGAGTTGCTGATCACAAAGGCGACAGTGTTGTGATCTCACCAGCTCAGTGTTAAGTACAGAAAGTCAGGCTCTTCAGCTGAATGGGGTAGGAAAAGATGGATTTGCAGGAAAACTGCGGTAAGGATTAATGATTGGCTTGCTCCATTTGTGTCTAAGAGTCTCTGTGGTATTGTTATGTAAAGAGTTTCTGATCCATTTTCAGGCTTCTTGTTTTAGCCTGGATTAGTCTTTGCTGTGTCTGTAGATAATACTGTGGAAAATCTAGTCTTAACATACACTGCTGAGTCAAAACATTGTGATCATGACCACCCCCTCTATAATAACCTGTTGGTCTTTCACCTGCCACCAGTAGGGGCAGGTGAAAGAGTGATGGACTCTACAAGACGTCTGAAAGTGCCTTGTGCAATCAAGAACAAGATGTTATCAGCAGATCCTTTAAATCCTGGAAGTCGCAATGTGAAACTGCCGCAGGCGACACTTGTTCCAGCGTGTCCCCCAACGCCCTGTCTCTGATTCCTGGTTTCTCCCTCGTCTGACCACGTGCAGGAACACACCTCTGCTAACAGGAGCGTCACATACGCTCTGACCCTGGCACATGAGCTCCCAACACACTGGTCAAAGTTGCCTCGGTCTCGTACGTGGGAGTCAGTGACAGTATACAGTACTTGTGGCCAGAGAGGCTCAAATCTGCCCATAATGTTAAGGTAATTTTTAACAAAAATAAAACTCACACTTACACACAGTTAAAGTTTACGAGATTCAAGACTTTATTTATCATGTGCACAACAATTACATCCAGCAAATATATAAAATAAAATATACACCTAAATATACATTTTTAAACTATAATAAAGTATATTACTACTGAGTAGACTGACTGAATGAATTAAATAAGTGATACTGATGTGAAATAAGTAATACTGATGAGTTAGCTAACACTGACTAATGAAATAAAGCTGCCTTGTTAAGTTCACATACATAATTGTGTTGCCACCACTAACAGTCCGTCAGTGGAGCAGCATAAAGCTGACAGCAGGAATGTGTAGAAACCATCACTCACATGCTCACGTGCACATACGTCACCAGGTACCTTTAATCATCTAATTTCCCTGAAGCAAGACTTAAAGTTGTTGTTTGTTTCTCATTCATTGTTGGTCATAGTCAATCGATCAGTTGTGTCCTAAAAGTAGATGCCAAAAATCGTATATCTCAAGATCCTCACTAGTGATTTCTATCAAACACTTGTTGTGTGTTTGACTGGAAAATATAGACAGAAAAGTAGTTTACAAAGCACATCTGTTCTGAATAAGAACCAACATCTCTAACAAATGCAAACTCATTGGAATCTATGACTACTTCAAAGTTGTTGCTTTTAAAACTACATTTGCACATGACTTTAAGCATTAGGAGCATATCTCTAGCATATCTCCACACATCTAGATCTACTTTCAGGTCTTCATCTATCACCTGCTGTGCTGGTGGCGGTGTGTTGAATATGCATCAGCAGCTGCTCTGATTCTAATTCCAGTCACAGTGTTCGGGGGACTGTTTTGTTTCAAGGACTCAGATTTACAAACCTGGCACTAGTCAAAAATGTGGCTGTAGAAAGCTCACTTCTTTCTTAACTACACCAAGCAATCCTTACTAGTTGTTGTGAACATACACTAACAATACATCAGCTGAAGAAGAGGGTATTAGTACACATCACTGTTTGCATCAGTGTGGTTGAATATCAGGTGTATGACCCTCTCCTCCTTGAGGGAGACTGTGGATCAGGCGATAGAGAGTCGTCCACTAACCAAAAGGTCAGTGGTTCGATCCCCTGCTCCTCCAGTCGGATTTCTGAGGTGTCCTTGGGCAACATACTGAAAAATGCTGAAACCCAAAAAAGTGATGTGTACAGAAGCCCCATGTGAATGTGTGAATGTGACTTGTACTGTAAAGAGCTATGAGTTGCTGTTAAGACTGCTAAAAGATATATAAATATATATAAAAACTGTCCATTTGCACATAACATTAACTTGGTCATTCAAACAGATGGGTTTTCGCTCTAAAACTGTCAATCAAGCTCTGATGTGAGCCACCCACACTGGGCCTTGCTACAGACATCTAAAGGGCAACACATCCTGGTGGGTGTTGCATATGCATCAAAACACTGACACCTACAGTCTTCTGTTGCATCTTATTACACAATCCCTGTTGTAACCAGTTGATCCGTGTTGACACATCTAATGTCCTGTTTCCGAGTTTCATGATTTACATGATCACTTTGTTTAGTTGCAGTTTAGTTTTTAGGCTGTGGTGAAGCCACACACAGATAAAGTCTGAAACACCACAACCACGAGTCAAAACAATTACTCTTGTATTCGCTTCATTGATTGACACTCTTCAGCTGTGGTTTGTCTACTCACGCCATCTGTATTTGCGTCCTGTCCTGAGTTGCCACAGGCGACGTGACACCATGTTGTGCATTGCGTATGTTGCAAGTTGTGGTCTATTGGCGTAAAAACTGAAATATGAAGGTGAATTATATTCAATATCTATCTAGACAAGCGTTTTATATGTGTATCAGGAATAATGCCAGATAAAGCATATCAGATGACCATTGACATACACTGGACCTACACATTCCCAAGGATTTGTCGCAGATAACTTGAATATTAGAATTTAACAGCACAACAGATGCTAGCAAAGACCAGCAACGCTTGTAATTCTTTGCCTATGTTGCATTCACCATTCAGGTAATCAAAGCTGGTGCAGTAAGTTTTCTCACGGTAAAGGTTGACCTGAGGAGTCTGAGGGTACATTGGGACTGATAACATCGACAAAGGAAGTGAACATGAGGGTCTACATCAGCGTCTCCGTTTCTGTTTATCCAGAACAAAATTCAACCTAAACTAACCGATTCAAACTAAAACTGGGCCAGCAGCGTTTTCAAAAGTCTGTGTTTTAGGGCCTTGAAAACTCCAGTGTAGTGTGGACATCAAGCATAAGTGTTAACTCTAGATGTTATATTAGATCTGAGTTTTCAAGGCCAACATTAACAAGTTGACAAAACCCAATTTTTCCACTTTAGAAACAAAGCAAAAGTTCGGCCATTAATAAATCCAGCAGATGCTGAAAAGCTGATTCATGCTTTCATTTCTAGCCGACTGGATTACTGTAATGCAGTGGTCGCCAACCCGTCGATCGCGATCTACCGGTCGATCTCGATCTACCGGTCGATCTCGATCTACTGGTCGATCTCCCAGTCTTCACGGTCGATCCCCCAACTCTCTGGACTAACTGGCTGTCGTCGCGCCGCAGATCAGCTGTGTGTCGGTTGTCTGTTTTTCACACGCGCTGTGTGTCTGCTACTGGCGGTGGAGCTGCAGGTTTATCTCCTGCATTTCCTTCAAGAACAAGTTGGTTTATGTACTAAAGTAAATGTCAGGACCCTGAGGTATGAATATTCACATCTTTCGGTCTGTCGATAACAAACAAAGCCCCGTTGGAACAAATGAGTGGATTCAGAAGGTGAAACGCTGGAGTGCTTTTACTTTGAAACGGGTTCGGAAAGTGTTCTAAATACATTTGTGTCATAAACAGATAAACATTTTGGTTCACAGCAGAATAAACAGAGAAAATGATCTTTCACCTGAGTTTTAATGTTTGCAACATTTTCTGTATGCCTTTTCAAAATAAAAGCGCTCCAGCGTTTCTGTTGATGGAATCCATTCCCTTGTTTAAAAATGATTTTTTAATGTGAAATATTTGCAAGAGCAGAAGATGCACGGCTTCATACTGTGTAGTACTGGTATTTATTTTAGTACAAGGGACTTCTTTCATACAGGGTAATAATCATATTTGTGGCCATATTCAAATCAAAGCCTATATGTAAAAACATTGTGCCGCAGTAGCAGCTCCTCTGCAGAACATGTTGTGGAACTGAGAAGCTACATATTGTGCATTGTAAATATGAATTGATATTAATTTGAATATTGTGCATTGAATAGAAAAAGTTGCACAACTGCCCTTCTTTGTGTATATTTATTTCTTGTACATTCAGCCTTTAACAGAAATTGCAAAAAATAAGTGGGTTTTTTTTGGAAGATATCAGGGTGATAGATCTCGGCTTATGTTTGGAATTAAAAAGTGATTTTGGGCTCGAAAAGGTTGGTGACCAAGAGGAGAGAACACATAAGTCCAGTTCTAGCTGCTCTGCACTGGTTACTAGTAAAACTCAGGATTGACTTTAAGGTTCTCCTCCTTAGATACAAGGCTCTGAATGGGCCGAGTTACATAGCTGACTCTAGTTTACTTTGTTCCCTCTAGAACACTGAGATCATCTGCATCAAGTCTATTAGAGGTTCCCAACACCAGCTGAAAGAAAATCTGAGATGCAGCTTTTTTAAATGACGCTCCAAAGTTGTGGAACAGACTGCCGCTAGATATCAGAGAAGCTAGTTCAGTAAACAGACTCCTGCGCTCATGCATTTTTTTATTTTGAAATAAATTTTTCTTCTTTTTTTTTTTATTTCCTTTTCTTTTAAATGTCATTCTAAATGTCATGTTCTTATGTTCCTTAAAATCTGTTCTCTGCTTATTTTAAATTACATTTTAGATTGTTTTTTTAATCTATATTGTATGTAAAGCACTTTGAGCTGCATTTCTTGCATGAAAAGTGCTATACAAATAAAGTTTATTATTATTATTAAATATACTAATATGTTATAAATGTAGCAAAAGTTATGCGTTTTAAAACTAAAACATATTAGTGTGGACGTAGCCTGTCTGTCCTTTCCTATAAGACCTGAATGCTACATATAGCTCAGTCACAAGTGCAGAAAAAAGTCTCCTCATGATTGAATTTGCCCTTTGCAGCTCCGCAGCCTTCACAGTGTGATGTGTGCAGCCATGTAGAGGATTTGTGTTGTAACTCGCCCGCATTCTCCTTCACAAGTGCTGACTGATTACATTGCACATGATGCTGGTGCTGTCACTGAGCCGCAGTGGAGCTCCTGCACTCAGCTCGGTGAATGCGAGTCCTGTAATACCCGGCGGCAGCAGCAGCAGCAGCAGCACTTCACGAACAGAAAAGACTGTTATGCAATGTGATTTTCTGTGTGGCTGATTTGGGATTAGTAGGTTAGAGGTGAATGAGGCCAAAGCATCGCCAGAAACTTGATTTCACTGTGTTGCACCACAGTGAATCAGTTTATCATATGCCTCTGCAGCCTGAACTGAGGGGGTGCTTTGTGTTTTTCTGTGTAACAGCTCAGATCGAGCTCTGGATGAAATTTTATTTTAGCTTTTGATTATTTGACTCTTCTTAGGGCATTTGTAAAAGACAAAATAAATACTGAGTAACTCTTTCCTCACTTGTGTCACAAATCACATTGCGAGCCGGTTCCTCTTCAGAGCCAACTGGCAGCAGGAAAGGCGCCGGTGCCTCTGAGAAATTCATTGGTTTTTATTGTGCTGACTGTTGGTCTGGAAAATCATTTGAAAACTAAACAGATAAATGTTTATTGGGCTGTAAATCCGCCTCCTTCACGTTGCAGTACAGGACAGCAGTCCAAACTCCCTCGGTCAGAGTAAGTCAGATTTCCTCTGCTCTCTGCCAGTTGGAAACACACTGAATTTGTCCTGCGGTGCTGTTTATGGCGTTGAGGATGTAGTTTGGGCAGTACCACTCAATATCTGGTGTATTTTCACTGTGCGCAAAACATGATGATCAAATAAAACCCATGTAAGATTATGTTGAACACAGTTTCCAGCATTTCCAGCCTGTTTACTGTCAGGAGGCCAAATGTGTCCTACATAAAAACCTTCAGGTTACTTGTACAAAGGAGCTGCCAGTGACCTTGACCATTTCCCTAAAGGGGCATTTGACTGAAAGTAGTTCCTGTGAAAACTGTTCTCTGTTAAGTCTGTACAGGCTGTTTCTGGGAAGTTCCTGTACAATGTGTAAACCTCCATTGCTGTGACCACCACTGAGTAAATTCTATTCGCCGCCATTGCACAGGCAGAACTCTCCGTCACAGCAATCTCCAAATCAAATAATAACAAAGTAGCCAGATCTGCATGGCTGAGTACCAGGAGAAGTAGGAGAGGAGTGTTTCTCGCCTCCATCTTTGGTGCTAAAGCAGTGGTTACCTCTGCATTTCCTGAAAACCACATGTGACTCAAACAGCATGGGTGGTTCTGAGACATTCTGAGTTCAGTTCTATGAGTTCATTTTGGTGATGTGATTCTTTTTCTGCTATCATCTCTTGGTTTAAAGGTATCAGGTAAACATTTAATGAATTTAGCAATATTTATTCTTTCTTCTTTAAAAGTTGAATTCACAAGCAACAAAACAACCTTGTGTCAGGTGAAGCCTGAACATATGCAGCCCCGCACCAGGAGAAGAGAATCAGGGATCAAAATCTGGAGCGGATCAAAATGCCCTATTCTCACAATGTTAAAGAAAGTGAAAAGAAATTCCCTAATCTGCCCCCAAATGTATTGTGTTCTTTGCTGATCCATATCACATCCTTTCACCAAATGTCATGATAATCCATCGAGTAGATTTTGTGTCATTTTACTACCTGACAGACTGAACCAAACAAAACCAAAATATAACCTCCTTGGCAGAGGTTTATCAAAAAACTAGTTTTTCACAATAGCTTTGATATTTACACTCAGCACAGTTTATCTTTTTATGTCTCTAAAGGCGGAGATATACTCCGTGGTGTGCCCGCTATTGGTATCCTCCGGTACACATGTAGTACGTCGGCAAGTATGTTGTCTACGCAAACGCGTGTTTAAACAGCAAGTATATCTCCGGCTTTAGAAGATATTTGGGAGAACAGCTATGCACACAATTATTCCACAACATTTTTTTTTTTTTTTACAAACAATAAATGTATAATGTAATATACAGTCATCAATTAAAATACTGAATGTGAATGTTAAAGCCGTCCTCTCTCTCTCTGCTTCCAGCATCAAGTTACTGGCCGTGCAGGACCTTCTGGAGCGGGAGGCTCTTGATAAGGTAAAGCAGAACTGTGCACCCCACTGTTCTCTGACTGGGTCACACTGGGAGGGCTGTTACTGTAGATGCTGGTGCCAGTTTTGATTTGCATCATTGTAAACGAGATGACTCACCGCTCAGGGAAACATCCTGACAAACGCTCGCTCAGTGTTTCCCATTTGTTTAATATGTCGCTGTTATGCAAATGTTCCCTCTCTCCTTCCACCCGCTCTGTGTGTGTGTCTCCGTCTCCCGAGCGTTAACTATTTCTGGACCCATATTTGGGTTTGACCTGTGTTGGTGCTCTCCTGTGCTTTCATTACTATAAATATGACGGTGGTTGCTATGGGTGGAGGGTATCAGTTTCAGCAGTGTTAGGAATCAGGATACACTGGATTCTTCTGTGATTCTGGATGTTTTTTCTACATAAAGGGGAGTAAGCCAACGTAAAAAAAGATGCCGGCACATTTTGGCTGACAGCTGGGAGCTTTAACAGCCAGATTTGCAGGAAGACAATTAAACAGTAAATCTTGACGGAAGTGAAAGCTTTTTACGACTTTTTCCGCAGCAGAGAACCTTTGTGCCCGACTGTCTTCTAGTTCACCGCATTAAAGCTCATCACTCAGTTATTTGCACCAATGTAATGACAAGAAGACACAGCTAGTCTGACATCTTCCCCCACATCTATACATCACTCATTGATGTATGTTATTTCATTTGTTTAACTGGTTCTCAAACAAAAACGATAAAGCCGAGAAAAGATGTGGTTTCGCTTTCAGCACAGCTTCTTGTCTATATACTCTATGGGTATTAAGACCAGCACGTAATCCCCCTTTGAACCACAAATTGTTATTCTTAAAGCTATGCTAACAGTTTGTATGGGTTTAACAAAAAACACATTAGCTGCTTTCAGACAGGCACTGAACTCGAGATCCTCAGCAGTTTCTCCTGAGGAGGTGCATGTGTGAACACTAATGTCCGATTGAGAGCCTCCAGAGCTCAAGGAGACTTTCTCTGGATGAAAAAGCTGTGCCACACGTACAAGACACAGACGAAGATGTGAAGAGAGTTTGCTGTGATGAGAGATACCTTAGATCCTGCCTCTTTTTCATGAGCTGAATATACTGTGACCCAGGATCTTGGAGTCGAAGTTAATAATAACTAGAATGTGCATTTTGGGTAGATAATGGATGCAGATAGTGCCTGGGGATTAAATGCGCTGAACAATTTAAGAAGAGAAAGCATTTAATAGCTTTTTATATGTAGAATTAGAAAAGTGTGGAAAAGTTACACAACTCTAGTCTTGCAGCTGATCACACAAAAAAAAAAGAATGAGTTACTGGCAAAAACACAAAGGTTTTACAAGCTGCTAATCAGTGCTCTTATTGTGAACATATGTCACTATGTTGAGCATGTGCTATAAGGAGCAAGGTGTGTAAGTTCTTCATCAGACAAACACCATATATTCCAAAACATGAATACAAGAAATCATTTCCTAAATGTTGTGTACATATGAGAATTGGGCCCATGTTTAGCTTAAAGTATCTGGGAGAAGAAATGTGTGCAAACTGTACAAAGTAAAAGCTTGAACCATTATTGTTGGTTCGGTGGTAAAAGAGGTTGATGATATTTTGAGTCAAGTAATTTTTTTAGGGACAGTTTTTTGGCTCGTGTCAGATTTTTCAAACCCAAACCTCGTCAATATGACAGAAGGAGCTCCTCTTTTTGTCTCAGCTTGTTGGAATCCATCCCCTGTACTGTGTCTCGTTCCCTCTCCTCCATGTTTGTTTGTTTGTTTGTGGTCCCTTCATGCACATTTCATGTCTGCATTTGTGTTGTGAGGGAAAAAAGCAGGAGCATAGAATGAAATGTATGTCACACAGTATGTGTGCTGCACTGTCAGACCTCGCTCTGTCCTACTGAGCATTAACGCACAGAGGTTGGTGCATAAAATGTCAGAGTTCGACATGCCGCTCTGAGCAGCATGACGAGGGGCCGCTCAGCCCACACACACACACACACACACACACACACACACACACACACACACACACACACACACACACACACACACACACACACACACACACACACACACGTTTTCACATTCGTAATGTCACTTTTGGTTTTGGATACCAGGGGGATCCTTGGCGAAGAAACCAGAGCTCCATGGAAAGAGAAGTAGGTCAGCAGCAGAGAATCTTGGACAGAGAGAGGGAGGTGGTGGGAGGACAAGTTACCTCTGGACGTGGAAGTGGTAGCCCACATTGCAGTGTATTCCCTCAGCCAGCCTCCCACACTGATTTACTGGCAGTTTTCTCATGTCCTCTAGTCGTACTTCTCATTTCATCTACACTCCTACCGCAGTGTTTTCCTACAGAGGGAATGTTTGGTTTCTCTCTGAGTTCTTTCACTCTTTCCAAAATATATATATTTTTTGCTTTTGTTTCCCCATGTTCAAAACTCAGAAGATTCATTGTTGGCCCAGGGGACCTAAAACGACAAAGCTCAAATAAAACTCCTAAAACAGCTTTCATTGCTGTAGTGTTAGTGTTATAGCTTCCTCCTTCACATCTTCATTTTACAGAAGTGTCACAGGCGCTCTGTACCATCACAAAGCATGCTGGGTAACCCGGAGCTATAAACAGTATCTGTAAATCTGGGTAACAGACTTTATTGACACATAATGATCTAAATTGTATTTCATGTGATTTCACACTGTGCAAGAAATATCTCTAGAAATAAAGCATTTGCTGGCACTGAAATGTAATATCCTGAGATTAGTATGATATCACTTCCAGTATGAATGTATATCCAGGACTGGTCCGAGGGCCTGTCCCCCAGAGGAAACACTCCTCTGTCCCATTTCAGGTCTCAGTTCCGATTGACATTACACTGAAAAGAGGATGTGTTAAATCGGTATCCAAGCTAATAAACAGTTCAGCGTTTTACTGTAAATGTGGAAGCCGTGTCTTGCTATGGACATGTGTCATGATTAGTCACACACAGAGTGTGTGACGGGTTTAGACTGTTGTGTTGTCCTCTGTGCTCTGTCACTTAGGAACCCTCTGTCTGTGGTTAGGTTTCAACACCATCATCGGTCATACTGTCAGACGTCTAACAGGGAACTGTCAATAAGACTTTGTGAAAATAAAATGTAATAACACACAAGCATGAAGGCCCACACATGCAGCCACAGTTTTCTGTCCCTCCTCAGTTCAGTGAGGTCAGCTCCGATTCCCCATAAATGTCTTTATTCGTCCATCATGCTCTGAAAAGGCTGTTCAGTTTTTTCTTTTTTGTATTGTTTGTTTTGCTAATGTTTCAGACAAAGTGACTGTGGCTGGTTTTTACCTGCAGGAAGTGAAAGAGACCTCACTGACACCACTGGATTTTTTTTGTCCTATCAGCCTTTTGAGATTCACATTTATTTTCAATAGAGATATGACAAAAACAAACATATAACCTTATACAGAATAATCCAAAAATATAGATATGCAAAACAGCATCCAACATCCACAGGCGTACTGTACTTCACAACCTGCAGTATTGTCAGGTATCATATTCAGCAAGTCCTGCGACTGGTTCCTACAGTATTACAGAATACTGTTCAGAGCAGATTTTATTCTATTAGAGCAAATAAAACAACTAAAAAGTTAATTTTAAAGTGGTGCAATTTTTTTACATGAAGATTGTATCAAAATAAATAATGTAGCTTGTAGTGACAAACAGTGAATCGTGATGTGACTTTGTTTCATTCAGCTCATTGTGCTCCAGCCCACAACTTCCCCCCCGTGCTGTTCCCAGCAGCAGCAGGCAGCTGTTGCCAGTGAAACGAGCTCAAGTGGGCCGACCAACTAGCTAGTGAAGCCAGATGTTTTTTTCCCAGGAGGTGGTGGAGACCAAACCAGAGCTAAAAGAGGGTGACGTTGGTCTGTAATTCAACAGGTGGATTGAAACACAACTCAAAATGAATGGTAGTGATGCTGTGTGCTTACTAGATTTTGTAATGCTAATTTAGTTTAGATCTTGAATTGAGGTATCTGATATCCTTAAGCAAACCTGTTGTAGGGTCCGCAGAGAGAGGATTGAGTCTGCTATAACAACTTGTAAACCAAGGCTATAGAAATAGATTTAATTTGACTGAATGTAATGTTACACAGTTAAATTCAAGAGCAGCTCATTTTGTCAGTCAGTTTGTTTGAGGCAATTCTATTGAGAATCTAAAAATAACTAAGTAAAAAAAGTAATATGTTAGAACTAGTTTGACTCAGGGCCCCTCTGTAAGACAGGATCACAAGATCAGGCGATAATGCAGGACCTGAGTTAACTGTAAAATGTGCCAATTTGCCCTATAGGAGAAAAAAACCTTTCCTGCAACAGCATTTTATTAAATGATAACTTTAGTTTTTAAAACCCTGAAACACACACCTATAACACTTTAATAAGAGCAACACAAATCTCGATAACACTCATTATCAGTGAAGTGCTACAATATAAAAATGTCATCTGAGGTTATAGTGAGATATATGGCACTAAAACCAGGGTGACCTGTATTCTGCTTTCACTGTCCCTTCGCTGAGTAAGTAATAATGTTCATAATGAAGCAATTTCACACTGCCAGGATACACCCCAACATGATATACTTTCAGTCACAGTCCCCAGATGACATAGGGCCATTCACATAAAAGGATGAATTATCATTTGACCTAAACACAAAAGGGACTCATACTTCAACCTGTGACGACCAAAGTGCAGGTACATCATGTAGTTAAGGTCCTGGCAGTGAGCCCAGACCTGGAGGAGTCACCTGGTCGAGTCCCACTGTGGCACCGGGGCCAGACCAGGGACAGGAAAAGCCGCAACAATACAGTTTGAAGTCCTCACTGCCAAGTATTTAATTAGCTGATTACTAGAATGAATGGTAATCAGCAGTCAGAGGATGTCAAACCTCCTCACCATTGTTCTGCTATGTAGAAGGCCGTAAACACTTAAAGGAGACAACACTTTTTTTCATACAAAACCTGTGTTACGAACTGTCGGTGTGGAGTTTGACAGTAAGCTGTTTACTAGGCAGGGTCTGACCATATATGCTATTGAGTTGCATGATGGGTCACAATTTTTGAAACCTGATTCAACAAAAGACTGAAAGTTACGTTATCTCAACTCGCTGCATCAGGTGGAATAATTCTTATTTTTTTGGCCTGGCAGCAAAAGTGAGTCCAGCCTTAGAAACTCTACTGTCTGTGACTTACTGGCCATTGGTCGCTGGTCCTTTAACAATGCTTTTACGCCAATAGTTTCTATTTCGTCATCAGTGCTGCCAACTTTGTCACTAGATTTTCTGACTTTTCTGACCTTTGCTACTTTCCACAAAAGAGAGCAGCCAGTACTGCCAATGAGCACAAGGTTGGGCAGGACTTAGCTACTCTCCATAGAGAGTAGTCAGAGTTAGAAAACTGTTTTTAACAATGTCCTCAACTTCACACATGGACCGAACGCAGTTCAGCCAAACCTAGTCTTGTTAACTGTATAATACAAAATCACAGGTATTGTTCACAAACCTGCTGTATCTTTAAAATCCATTAATCTTCACATTAGTTAACTGCTTTGTGCTGTTAAAAAATGGCTAACACAACATTTAACTATTCCATAGAATTGTCTGGACGAAGGCCGGCCAAAGGAAGATAAAAAAACTAAGAGCGAGTTAAGGGAGAAAGTCATTGTAAAATGATATCAAATACAAATAAGGTAACATTGTTTGATCAGGTAAACAAGCCAACGTATGTTAACAGATGTTGTTAACAGTTGATTGAGAAATGTTTTCTCGATTTATTTTGTTTCACATTGATGCAAGGCTACATATTATTTACAGCATGTGCAGATAACTCACCCCAGCCAAAGTTAACCAGCATTGCTGAAATGATGTCAAATATAATATTACAACGGGATAAAAACAACTGTCTAACCAACTCATGTGGCCACAACGACCCAGCTTCAGTTCCTACTTAAAGTTAACATTGATACAGTGTGATATCTACAGTGACAGTGTGATGTGATTGAGCTGCTATGATTCATTTGAAAATTTGATTATGCAGGTATTCTTCAGTTACACTTATTCCCCTGATGAATAACTTGTGTAGTTTCACATTCCTTTGTCAGCAGCATGGTTAAATGGAATGTATGGTTTATTCTTTTTCACAATTTAAGGCCGTGAAAAAAAATAATTTAATGGGGAAAATAATTATTTGTTCACACTGATTTAGTTATTTAGTTGAAAACATTCCTAAATTCCTAATTTGGGGTGGTGTTTTTTTCTTATGTTCTCACGTTGACATTTGCCAGACTTTTTTTTTTTTGAGTGTCTGGAAAAATAATAAAGTTACTATTTATAGTTTGCCCTGTACACAATGCTTGATGGGAACTCGAGGCAACTTGGTATTTTTGTCCTGGGGGCCCCTCCTGCCATTCACAACTTACATCCACATAGCACTTAATTAAAAAACAATACTAATACTGGAATTAGTATTCCTGCCTTTGCTCTTAAAACAACCTCAGTTCTTCATGTTATTGATATCACGAGAAGATGGAAACTTTCCTCTGTTGACATGACTGCATCACATCATTTCTACAGATTTATCAGCTGCATATTCATGCTGCCAATTACACATCACAAAGGTTCCACTGAATTGACTGAGGAGGTCACTGAAGTTCTCTGAACTCACTCTCATGTTTCCGAACCAGTTTGAGACTTTTACTATGTGACATGGGGCATTATCCTGCTGGACGTACCCAGTAGAGCAGCCTTTTTGGTCACCAGCCTTTTCGAGCCCAAGATCACTTTTTAATTCCAAATGTAAGCCGAGATCTATCACCCTGATATCTTCCAAAAAACCCCACTTAGGAGGGTCATATTTATAATTTTTTGCAATTTCTGTTAAAGGCTGAATGTAAAAGAAATAATTATACACAAAGAAGGGCAGTTGTGCGACTTTTTCTATTCAATTCACAATATTCAAATTAATATCATTCATATTTACAATGCACAATATGAAGCTTCTCAGTTCCACAACATGTTCTGCAGAGGAGCTGCTACTGCAGCACAATGTTTGTACATATAGGCTTTGATTTGAATATGGCCACAAATATGATTATTGCCCTGTATGAAAGAAGTCCCTTGTACTCAAATAAATACCAGTACTACACAGCAGGAGCATCTTCCGCTCCTGCAAATATTTCACATTAAAAAACCCTTTTTAAACAAGGGAATGGATCAACAGAAACGCTGGAGTGCTTTTATTTTTGAAAAGGCATACAGAAAGTGTTGCAACCATTTGTTTGTGACATAAATTCATCAGATAAACATTAAAACTCAGGTGAAAGATTATTTTCTCTGTTTATTCTGCTGTGAACCACAATATTTATCTCTCTATGACACAAATGTATTTACAACACTTTCTGAACCCGTTTCAAAGTAAAAGCACTCCAGTGTTTCACCTTCTGAATCCACTCATTTGTTCCAACAGGGCTTTGATTGTTATCGACAGAAAGATGCGCATATTCATACCTCAGAGTCCTGACATTTACTTTAGTACATGAACCAACTTGTTCTTGAAGGAAATGCAGGAGATAAACCTGCAACTCCACCGCCAGTAGCAGACACACAGCGCGTGTGAAAAACAGACAACCGACACACAGCTGATCTGCGGCGCGACGACAGCCAGTGAGTCCAGAGAGTTGGGGGATCGACAGTGAAGACTGGGAGATCGACCAGTAGATCGCAAACGGCGGGTTGGCGACCACTGCAGTAGAGGGTGACAAAGTGTGGCCATAACGCAGGATTTTGAGGAATAGCTTCTAAGACCAAATAAATCAAGGAGTCCTGACTCTCACAGAGTTTCCTCCATGATCAGCTGTCCTTAACAGCACTAAACATTTAAGGGGTTACTGTTCTGTTACATCACAAGAATCTCTTTGGAGCCTTGTCAGACCATTCTGGGATAACATGGGTCATTAGGTTTTGCCAAAAGAACTAGAATGGCACTCAGTAGAGCGCATACCTCCACTAAGGCCCAACAGCCCCCTATGATTCAATCAAGCTACACCTCATTACACACACTCATAGAGACCAACTCCCTAAATATGCATTGTTTTCATCAAGATCTCTGTATTATTTCTTTAGAAAGTGACAAAAATGTTGAAAAACGTCATCTCTCACAAGGTTCAAGAAAGTGAAAAAAGTTCCTTTATCTGGTTCGTGGTGATCCCTATAGACGCAAAACTTGACCGCCTTGGCGGGGGTAAGAGTCAGTCCCATCATGTTTATGTAGTAAACTTAATAAGACTTGTGCTTTACAGCAGAAGATATTATTTAAATGTTGCATATTTTCACTTTAAATATTAATTGGGGTCCTTTTAGACTGGTGTGTGTGTGTGTGTGTGTGTGTGTGTGTGTGTGTGTGTGTGTGTGTGTGTGTGTGTGTGTGTGTGTGTGTGTGTGTGTGTGTGTGTGTGTGTGTGTGTGTGTGTGTGTGTGTGTGTGTGTGTGTGTGTGTGTGTGTGTGTGTGTGCGCGCGCGCGTGCTCATAGGTGTGGTTCCTCTCACTCTCCCAGCGTCCCACAGGGAGCCTCTCAGTTTAAATTTAGAGCCACTTGCTGCATGAACAGCAACTTGAGCCTTTATGAGAATCTTCTTCAGTGGAAAAACAGAGTCATATTTACCTGCTGATTTTACAATATCATTCCTCTGTTGGTTTAGAGATCCCTCTGTGATGTTGACATAAGAGGCTTCCTCTTGCTCCTTGTATTTCCTCTTAGACAGGAGGCTATTTGAGTTCATTGAACTCTGTATTGTTTTTCAGTGGCAGTTAGACTGTTGAGCCAAACATGTTTTTGCTGCGGTTAATCTGCCCCAAAGTGTTAAAATTAAAAACACTACTCCCTATTTACTTCACTGTGTCATGTATTTCACACTGATTATGAATGGAGGCAGAGATAAAACAGTGTTGACATTTAACCATCAGATCAATTTGACTTTGCCGTGTCCTCACTATTCAGGCTTCTCTTTCTTTCTTCTTTAGCTGTTTATCGTGCACTGATTCTCATATCATCTCACAATTTTCTTGGCACCAACAGGACCATATGGTGTTGCATCAGTTTTTAGCCAGGAAGTTCTTAAATTCCGATGTGTGCAATAGACAGATAGGATTTAGCTAATAATTTAATTAATTAATTAATTAATTTAATAAACACGAATGAAAGACCACATGTCAGGTGTGACTACAGCTCTATAAACATATGTTAGAAGGGCTAGCTTTATTTGGAAGATCTACATTATACTTCCCATAGGCCTGTAATCACAGTATTCCTTTTTTTTTATGTTTTTTATTTCAAAGTTGTAGTTGCTATGTACAACTGAATTATTTTACTTAAAGGTTTAACCTGACTTACAAGTGATCTTTTGCAGGTGCCTCACTTGTATTACAGAGTATTATGGCCATGTTGAAGAAAAGAAAATTCTTAGATTAAAGCTGTATAGGATCAGAGGAAAATAAATCATAATTTATGTCGTTGTATAACAAGAAAAGTAGTAATTTAACAAAAAACAAAGTCGTAGTATAACGAGAAAAAAGTCGTAGTATTGTGAAAAATATTACAAAATATTATCAAAATAAAGTTGTAATTGAGAAGACACTTTTAATATTACAAGGATAAAGTTGTAATTTAACAAAACATCGTAGAATTTTATTTTCAAAGTGGCCATGATACTCGTGGTACTTAAGAAAACACTGTGGTTCGACTGAGAAGGTTTTGCAGGTTTTTTTAGATGATGACGTGTAGTGCTGACAGTAATTTCTCTCTTTATGTTCTCATGCAGTTCTGTGTGGAATTAAACCAAGGTACACTGGCCAGCATACGGAAGTGGAAGTGGCCACGAGGGCTGTGGAAAAGTGTCGTGTCTGAAAAACCCACGGGACACTCCAGTAAGGTGAGTCAACAAATGTTATGGATCAATCATCAAAGCAGGTTTATTTCTTTAGAAAGAAAATTTTAAATGTCCTTTTGTTGAAAAGTGCTCTATAAATAAAGTTATAACTAATCTTAATATAGCATATAATCTACACTTCAGATTAATCATACCGATTGTTTCATTAAAAGTTGACTCGCTAACTGCAGCTAGCAGCGGTAGTCCTTGTTTTTCTCTGCATCCTTGTTGTGCTTGGTGTGATGGCACATGTACCAGTTCCCAGTCCCCTCAACTGAGCAGGACTAGAACTATCGTCCACAGCTGACGTTCTGAACAGTTGAGTTTCAGTCCTTTCACAGGACACAAAACGAAACAGAACAAGTTGAACCTTTAGCTTTGAGTTGAAGTGAGTGGCTTTGCATCCAGGCAGCCATACATGCACAAATAGTCCTATGATCATATGAGTTTAGTGAAATCTGTGGAGAGATTCGTGATTCAGATTGTGATTCTACCCAAAGAGCTTGTGATTTGTTATTTTGGACAGATGGCCGAGGCATAGTTAAGGACATCTATCTGTGGTAGGCGCTAATCTGTGATGTAAAGGGAAAACTGAAATGAGGTGAATCACTCACTTCCATTTTGGTGATATAGTTGAGCGAGGTGAGCTTTATACTACGAAGTGCTTTCATCT
Source organism: Hippoglossus hippoglossus (assembly GCF_009819705.1). Classification (NCBI taxonomy): domain Eukaryota; kingdom Metazoa; phylum Chordata; class Actinopteri; order Pleuronectiformes; family Pleuronectidae; genus Hippoglossus; species Hippoglossus hippoglossus. The sequence continues at coordinate 19,984,899 of NC_047161.1, forward strand.
GCATTTTTCTTTTTTTTGGTTTGTTTTTAACAAAAATGAACAAATAGGAAAAGTAACTGATTGATTTGTCAAATGCACATTAGGTTGCTTCCTAAACTTTTTTATGGTCACTAAAACTGGCCGAACAAAAAACGTCATATTCATTAATGTATCTACTTTTTCTAGATTAACTTTGTTAGTAATGGTATAGAGACTGGTTGTTTCATAAGTCATCAAAAATACCTAAACACATATATAACTGACTCCAGTTCCCATGATCCTCTGTTCCCAGGGAGTGAGCTACTCTGGTTTTCTGTGGGACAGCTCGTCCGGTATTGACCTGAAGGACGCTTCTGTCTTGGACGCTCCTGTTGTCAATGGCAATGGGCATCACACCTACCCTCTCCTCTACCTGGCTCACTTTATTGTGAGTAATGATTTCATGACTTACAAACATACTGGAATGTTGAGATTAACTATTTCTGCCAACATACGAAGCCGATATGGGCTTTAGCAAGCAATAATACTTTTTTTCTTTTACAGTGTTTTACTAAAAGATGGGTTGCACATACACACACTGTATACAATGTTAAACAATATGCAAGAGAGGTTAGGGTGGACGCTGAGGGCTCAGACCTCAACATACAGCATGAGGAACACTAAACTATAATACATAATATATAAATAATAATTATATAATTAATTTAAATAATTGCAGGATTAACAGAAATGAAAGGAAAAAAGGAATCAAAAATATTTCCTGGTAAAACCTCCGAACACGATAATCTTTTTAAAGGGAACAGATGAAGAATGGTTTGATGATAGAACTGTTCCACATTCCATTTCATATCTAAATGAGAATTTGAGCACATTTTTGGAATGTAATAAAAGAAGATGTTCAGACTGTCTGGTGGTTGAATATCTGAATCTGCTCCATGGGGACTTTCTGAAAAGCTGCACATGAGAAGTTCATTCCTGATTAAAGCATCTTGACTCTGTAACTTAGCAGCTTTTCCCTGGAATTGTAACCATATTTCACAGTCTTCAACCCCAGCTTTTTTTACTGTTATTATTATTGTTATTATTAGTTAGAGGTGTTTCATTCCTCCAAGACCCAAGCCTGTCCGGACCCGTTGGGGGTCCAGAAAGGCTAATAAAGGCCAATAAAGTCTAATAAAGGCTAATAAAGGCTAATAAAGTCTAATAAAGTCTAATAAAGTCTAATAAAGTCTAACCAGAATCATATGATGTTTTTTTTCCATCAGGTTGGTTCATATGAACTGTCAGTGGTGAATGTGCACATGCAGGCCGCAGCTTCACCAGGAGAGTCCAACGGCAAGAACCACAACACAGAAGAAGTCAAATGTCAGCGCCTCTCGCCGAGTATCCAGGAGACACTCAAAGGTCAGTCTGTCACATCCCAGCCAAGATCTGCGTTTCCAGACTTTACAGCTCACGAGTCACACACTGGGTGGATTCACACAGCTAAACTTCAAATAAGTTAACGTCCACTTAGTCTCTCAATGTGTAGAATAATTGATTCATCCTGGAAGGCTATTGGTGTAGTTCTTTTCTCCTTATAATTGTAACAAAGACAATGATCAATGAGAATTGGTCAGAGGAGAGAATATTGACCAACCGCTTTACTATTGAGGGAGATGACAGCTCTATTCCCAGCTCTGCGTGATTGTAAATTATGAGAATTTCATTCATTACTCTCCGTGTCTTTCTGTGCAGCTGAGAAGGAGTTGGTGGTGCTGGGAGATTTCGGCTCCCCCCCTCAGAGCTCCGAGCTGGACATACTGAGAAAAGAGAAACTCTGTGCCCTGATACCATCCACCCAGTTCACCAACATCAGCACCCGCTCACCACAGGGCACCCAATGCCTCGACAACATCTGGGTCAGCCGCTCCCTCAAGAAGCTCTGTTCTGGTAGGTGTACACTATGGTTGTTTTTAAATGGTGGTCAAGCTTAATATTTGAAATGTTAAGTTCTCATAACAGGTCCAAGTCAAGTCTTAAATCAAAGCCTGCTTCAATTCCCAAGTCACTTTATTTTAGTCACAAATAATTTGGTTTTTTGGGGGGGGTTTTGGGTTCAGTATCTTGCCCAAGGACACTTTGGCATGCAGACAGTTGGAGCTTGGGATAACCCGTGTTAATCCACTTTCCCTCCTGAGCCAACCAAGTTCAATCTGAGTCATAGTAGAAAAGTTCAAGTCAGGTCCCAGGTTATTTGAGTCATTTGAGAAAAGTCAAAGTCAAATCTTAAGTCAAAGTCAATTGAGACAAGTCTGTGTCTGAGTGTTGCTTTCAGTAGAAACAAGTTTAAGATAATTGAGTTCTTCAAGAAGAGTTATTAGAGTTAGGGTTGGTCTAACCCTAATGACAAAGCCAGTTTTTCCAAGTACAAGTAAACTAAATTCTTATGTCAAATTCAAACTAAAAGGATTTAAAGTCAATACTGATTTAATTTTAGACAAATTCAGGTCCAGTCTTGAGTCCTTGGGGCAAGTTCAAGTCTTTTAGGACTCTGAACACTGACCATTAAAATGACTATGATTTGTTTTTCTGAAGCTGTGTACATTTCCTACATAACTGATTAGATTCAATGAATTTTACTTTAAGTTAAGGTTCAAATCAAGTCAGACCCAAGTTAAGTCTCCCACTACTTTTCAGTGCAGGATTCCTGATTTTCTTCCTGTGTTTCATGTGAGTTGGATGTAGAATGCAACAGCTTTTGTCAGATCAAGCCTCAGAGTGTAAACACATCATCAGTATGATACTAGAGCTGTCATGAAGTCTCACGTGCATGTTGTGTTTCCCTCCGACAGGCCACTGCATGGTCGTGCGGGAGGGCTTGACCAACCCCTGGATCCCAGATAACTGGTCATGGGGCGGCGTGGCGTCAGATCACTGTCCTGTGGTGGCTGAGTTTTATGCAGACGTGTCCCCTAAGGAGCTGAGCAGGCCTGGTATGGTGGCGGTGGACAGAAGAGACATTATGCCCAAACATGAGCGGTGACGACATCCACAGTGAGACTGTGGTGGATGACATTAGAATGACTTTGTCCTGTCTGGATCCTGCTCTGTCTTGTTGTGACATGGAATTAAAGAGCGTCCTGATGAATGTGAAGAAGCGCCAAGACTGCCTTTTGCGTTTCCGTTTATCAGTGTACAATAGTGACTGGTAAGTCATAGAACGACACAAATGTTCAGACAAAATAATGTACTAATTCAAGAAATGTGCCAACCATTTTCTATATGTAAATGAAATAAAGACAAATTAATAGATGCTCCTGCTGTGTCTGAATAATAATCATTTATGCAAATAAGTGCAGTATCCATACATAAGGGGCCGGACTCATCAGAGGCCTGTGAGTGGAGAGGAAGATAACGTCTCAGCTGCAGAGCCCATGAAGGCTGTGCTCTTAAATTATGTACGTCAGGCCGCTTCGTGCGCGTGTGAGCTGCCGTCTTCCTCTGTGCTGGAGATGAGGTGTCACGGCAGAGGTCACTGCTGTTTTCTCAACTGCTCATCAACCACAGTGACTTTCGATGATGATTTATCCATGCTTTTTTAATATATACAACAGTCTTCACCAATTTTAAGAAGTATGAAATTAAACATGAAGAGACTGCTACTGGAAGTGATATTATACTGAGGAAGCCTATCTGAGATCATACAGTATTTGTTGGTCATTGTACACATGTGGAAAATACAGATGAACTGATAATATGTGAATAACAACGAATACTTTAGCTTCGGTTAAGAACCAGTAAGTTGGCTGATTACGTGTCACATTTGATGCCTTTTAATAAACTCAGCCCTGGTCTGACGACTTTCAAATACTAAGTCAATTATCACGTCACATTTCTTTAGTCCTTTTCTACATGAAATACTCTCAGATATGTTTGTGTAGTTTGGAAGGATCAGATGACCTGATTTTCATCAAATTATGCCATTCAAATGTTGTACCCCTTTCAAAAAATAAATCAAATTGTATTTTCTGGGTAACTATGAAGCGTTTTCTTTAACCTCACCAGCCCAAATTCTCCCATGACGCTGAAAATGTAATTAATCACAACTGAATATTTCTCTCTTGTTTCCCAAGCTCTAAAGCTGCTTTTTGATAAGAGTATGTTTTTTCTTTTTGCTTTTTTTGGTCTTTATTTTAAATGTGAAACTTGTCCTACCAGCCTGCAGCTAGAGCTAAAGCTTGTATGTTTAGGAAAGAGTTGCTATGATTTTATTATCAACTGCTTCTAAAATTCATTGTAAACAGATGGATTTGCAACAGCTTGCCATTTGTGCCCATCAATATACATTCAATAACCAATAACAACAAATTGTAAAAAAAAAAAATATATATATATATATATATACATATATACAAACAAAAACAAGCTTTAGATTAATATACTAATATCTAACCAACATTTGCAGGCATACACTCAATCACTCCTTTGCTGTGCATGTTCAAGTGCTTCAGCTCAAAGTGACAGTAAGTAGGTTAAACAGTTTGGTGAATCAATCTATTCAACAAACCTTTCTTTTAATAACAGACTCCACACTGATGTGGGACACTGAAAAGAACTGCATCGCTCTCGAGTCCTGGTGTTTTCTTATTTGATTGAGGTCACCGTGCTCCAGGGAACATGCAGATCTTTAGAAATGGTTTAATAGCCCTGCTCTGGTCTGTGCCACACAGTTACATCACAGAGGTCTACGGAGAGGCCCTCGGACTTCATGACCTGCTTTTTGTCCTGAAATGCAGTGTGAAAGATTTGGACCTTACACGCAAGTGTTTACCCCTTAAACCACTTCTATTCCATTCAGTTTGCCACAGACGGACTCCAACGCTAATCGTCTGAATATCTTTCTCATTTAAGCTTTATCACATTAGTAGAAATGTATTGAAAGGATTGGGATGAGAAATGTAGCATTTAATCTTTAGAGCTGACTTTAAATGTGTTATCCAAAGATTCTAAGTTCACATAGATATACGCTTTAAATAGGATTTCATGTTTTCTTTTTTTCTTGCTGCTTAGCTGAGCTACCAAGAGCTGCTTGAATCTGTGTATTAATGGAACACTTAAGACACATGTTCATTCCCTGGGTAAATCTTTACTGTTTCCACTCTCCCATACTGAGGATTCCTCCATGCAGATCAGGTAACCTCAATTTACAGCAAGGCCCAGAGAGACGAGACAGACATCCCCTCTGACAGAGGGTCAGTAGTATGATGGCGCCCCCTGCAGGCTTGAGCTCTGCCCTTCGTGTAACACTCCAAGTATTCCAGAACAGCTTGAGCTCAGGTGTGTGTTTCTGTAGATAGACATCGATCTACTGATATCTATCGAAAGACAGACAGAGTGACAGACAGACAGACAGACAAAGAGAGAAAGAGAGTTACAGACAGAAAGACAGAGAGAGAGAGAGTTACAGACAGAAAGACAGAGAGAGAGAGTAACAGACAGACAGACAAAGAGAGAGAGAGTTACAGACAGACAGACAGAGAGACAGACAGACAAAGAGAGAGAGAGTTACAGACAGACAGAGAGACAGATAGATAGATGGATAGATAGATAATGTACACTAATGTTCAATACGTATATTACTGACAGAATGATATGTATCATACACATACATATTCATGCATATGAATGTGTTGCACACACACACACATATATATAAAACATTGTAGCCACGATCTACTAAGAAGTCACATGAAGAAATGTGTTGAACAATAATGATTGAACCAAGTTGCAGCCTACTATTTGCAAATACGAATAACTCACTTTCTCAAGCAGCTTTTGGATGTTTTGGCCATAAATGATTTCTGGACTTTTGCCAGAGTGAGTGAGATGAAACTCCTCTGCAGTCAGTAGATCATTTTTCAGTTTATAGGATCAGAAGTGGCTCTGTTGGCAACATCCGCGTTTGCTTCAGCCAAACTGAAACTGGCAGCACAGAGTGAAATAAGAGCTGTGTTCATATGAAGCCTGAATTTAACCAGCGTGAATTTACATTTACACAGACCCACTAGGATGTTATCAGCTCATTGTCAGATAAAGAAGTTCACTTCTACAGATCATCATCATCATTGTACATAAACGCATCATGGCTACCTTCACTGCTGGGAGTCGTGTGTTTGTTTGTGTAGAACTACACACATTTGTCACAGACGTCAGTCTAGGACCATGTAAAAATGCCACAGCTCAATTGCAAAGAAAGCAGGGAATTCTGGGTACTTGTGTAATTCATAACAGCAAATCAAAAACAAACAAATTACGTTTTGTGATGAAGAAAAACACAAAATGGTTTTATGCTTCAAAATGTGTCACCCGTCAGTAAGTAAACTTGGCATCCTTATATAACCTGAATCTTTGTATTATGAAGGTCTGTCTAACATCTTATCTGGAGCTCCACTACAAGAGGAGTCAGTGACTAGAGGGCAACAGAACATTTTTGGCTTGGTGTAGGCAGCGGGTTCATTCAGCCATGTTTTCCCTCATCCTCTCTGCAGGATGATACATTTACTTGGAAACTCAAGTATTTTCCTATTGAGAGCGAAGGATTCATTTATTAGTTACTGTCACTGGGTTTGGTGTTGACTTTACTTTGTCTACACATGACCTGACAAATGTATCCTCCACATCTGTTACTGAATCTCGACAACATTTTATTTCTGCCTGAAAATCTGCTCATGGAAAATGCAAACCATAATTATTTCTTTCCACAAAGGTTCACGAAAGGGAAATGCAAATGAGGAGTGTTCGCTCTATAAAGAAAGTCTACCTCTAAAATGGTGAAATGTCATTTTAACGATTTCCATCTATATTGACAGATTATTGATCGCATCAGTTTTGTATGTGATGTACTACTTACTATGTCTTATTATGACAAAAGATATTTTAGTTAGTAGGTCAAAGCATTTTAACACAGTTAATGCAGGACATTGCTGTGATGCTTGAATAGTACATTATTCATTAGTGTTAACTTGAGTTCATCCACCAAATCTAAAATGTTAATGTGATGTCATCTCTTCCTTGTCGGGTCTTATTGTGATAGAGCTCTCACAGCAGACAAGATCAGTATGAAGGTATTGGTGCAAAAAAAAAAAACTGCACGCCTGTGAGGATGGACTTTGTCGTTGCAGAAAATAGTCAAACACGTGTATCACTACATTTGAAGACAGAGAAAAATGCTTCAGGAGTTGCAAACTTTCATTTTCTTTCCCATGAATACAACACAACAGTTACACACAGCTGCACACATGATTTCAGATTCAGAAACTCCTCTCACATTTTTTAACTCAGTTGCTGCAGCAAAAATGGTGAAAAACAGTCGTGGAGTTAAATGTTTCTCTATTGTAAGGTCTCGACATGTAATGAGCCTTGGGATAATGTATGATTTGGCGCTATACAAATAAAATTGAATTTAAATATATTGAACATCCGCAAATCAGCACAGAATAACGTTCTTCATCTTCGATTTGTAACGGTGTATGGCTGACCAGATAATCGGTCATCCAAGATCTCCCTCATCATCATCCATACTAATATGTTTTCTTTTCAAAAGGCATGATATGGGAATGAATGATCTGCTTTGCACAGATATAATCAGGAGACTTAGAGTTTACCAAGATAAACTGGTAGGATGGTTTATATTTTAAAAGGGAAAACCTGCAGTGTTACCTCCATCAAGGTTATGTTTTCATCTGCGTCTGTTTGTTTGATGGCAGGATTACACAAAAATGTGTGGATGGATCTGCATGAAACTTGGTGGAAGGGGATGTGGTATAGGTCATAGAGGAACCCCTTAAATGTTGGTGTGGATCCAGATCAGGGAAACTGTCAGTCAGCACATAGGAGCGCAATCGCTTTTAGGTAAGTGAAAAACTGACTTTAATGTCACCTTAAAGATTACAATGGGAAAAAGGACTAGATTGGTTATAGGGCATACGTCTAGCTGCCAAATATAAAAAAAAGTATATTGGACATGTAGGCTATAAATATCAGAAACAATGTTATTACCTATAATCATGTAGTCTAATTGTCATGCCTAAAGAAGTTCTAAACGGCTTTTTTGAAATTTGACCTGATGGTGGCGCTAAAGAGAAGGACCAATAACCTGAGGACTGATCAGCAGTAACAGCCTCTGCAGGGTCTTCTCAGAGAAATCCTCAGAGTCAAAGTCAGGAGGGAGACCGAACACTTGTGGAGAACGTTTGAGAAAATTAGACGTTTTCTGTGATGTCAGGCCGCAAATGTTATTTTCCAGAACAGACAAGTGTTAACATGGATCATGTTCTCTGACCTCTTCCAGCATGTACTCATCTTGGACTGACAGGTCACAGTACAAATATAAAAACACTCATATCTATGAGTCATTTCACAGTCCATGACTGACTGGTTACGAGCAGACTAGTGTTGTACGTGCAGCACAACAGCAGAGGGCAGTATCAGAACATCCAATAGTATGAAGTAGAAGGATAGTTAAAATTCATGAAGTGCCAAACTGTTATGTCCAACAAAACTAATATTAAAATGAACTTAATATACAAATAAACGTGTGGATTATGTCATAACAACATAGGATATACTTGTATAATTATTGTTACAGTTATTAATACAGCACAGCGCCACAAAATGACTTTAGAACCTCTACTCCCCAGGTTTTTTTATTATTACCTCCACCAAAGACTGTGTTTTCTACCTTGTCCATTTATATTGTTGGTTGGTTTATGTGTTTGTTTGTTTGTTTGTCAGCAAAATTACACAAAAAGTACTAAACAGACTTCGATGAAACTTGATCGAATCATAAGGTATGTGTCAGCAAGGAATCCATTCCATTTTGGTGCAGATCCGGATCGGAGGGAAGATCCAGTCATTTCTTTGTCTTTAACACATTGGTTTTTTTTCAACATTATTAGGGTTAGGGTTCCCAGCATGTAAATCATGGATTCTGGCACATTTATGAAAAATGTTATCTATGACTGTGCTGTGCAGCTTGAATGAATTTAAGGGGACAGTTGGAGCTTGATGGAAATATGCGCTCTACTTAGTGCCAGTCTACTTCAGAGTTTGTGTTGTGCATTTCATAACATTAGAAATGTGTCACAGTTTTATCACAATTTGCAGACTTTTCTCTGCTGTGTTAAGGTTTGCGTGATTACTTTGTCATAGACAATAACTTGATTTGTTGGCTTTATGTCTTTATCTGACCTTCCAGTCCATTAGAGTTGAGCTGTCATTTGTAAAAAGCTGAACTACAACAAGAACAACAACAAATTGGTGACAAATGTGCTTTGCAAAGAGAAATCACAGCAACAATGAATGAGAAAGGTCTCAGAGCTAAGAGTGAAAACCCATAGTAGTCAGACTGCAGCCAGAGGAAGAGGAAAAGAGACATCCAAATCACTTGTCTGATATGTTGCAAATTTTACATTGTGAATGTCATGTACTCATGGGGAAGTGAGTTCAGGATATTTTGTGTTGTTTTCCAAAATTTGGATCAAGTTTAGCTTTTAAAGAGGCTGAAAGCTCAGAGACCCTGTAAAAACTCAGCCGATAACAGTGTACACACTATGAATGTAAAGCCACCTCAACTAAACTTGTTTCAATTTAATTTTGTCTTCTTCTGTGTACGAACTTCTAAACATCTACCTTTGTGTTAATAATAGATGTGCTATTCAATATAAAATCATAACATTTCCGGAAAAATTTGCAATGTGTTTTAAAAACATTTTAAAGAGTTGTTGTTTTTTTTCAAAACAAAGCTTTTAAAATAATTGAAATGGTTTTATTTTTTCAAGTACCTCAAGATAAAGTTTTATTTTCAAAAGGGATATTTTCACAAATTTCACTTATAAAGTTTGATATTTTGAGGAAAGGCACAATGAATGAGTATAAAGGCCCACTACTATATTAAAAGTATGTTTATCAATTTTCTTTAAAAAAATATTTTTGTCATTGACTACATGACAATTGCAATTTAAATTTGTTTTTGTTTAACCGGAAGTAAGTCAGGATGTGAATAAAGTAATGGCATTGTGGGAAAATGTGTTTTATATGTTGCATATTTTTATGCTATTATAAAAATTCACAGTGATTTGTTTCACTGAATTTGTTTCATTATTAATTTTCATATTCATTAACGAACATTAGATTAATATGGTAAAGCAGCAGCTGCTAGAGGAGGAAAGGTATTTCAAAGTATGAGTATGAGTATGAGTATGAGTAGAAGGAGTTTCTATTCATTTTTCTCACAAAGCAAAAGACTGCATTTCAAATAAAGTGAGAAATATTGCATTGAGCCGCCACACCACAGCAGAGTGCAGAGTCTGGACATTTGGACATGTGACATTTCAAAAGTCGTTTCCAGTAAGAAGCTTACCGCCGTGAAAGAGCATTCTGATAAACAAAGCATGTATTAAACAAGACCCACAGTGTGTGATAAGATCCATGACCCACACACAGAAAGCTTCACATCCAATGCAACAGAAGTCCCTATTCTCCCATTTTCATTTACTATTGCTCACTACCACTTTATAAACCAAATTTAACTGTTTGAAAAGAAAACTGTACAACCACTTCCTCCAACACCCACCACAAGCACCAGTCTTATCACTTCTAATGTTTTACTCACCATTACTCGATATGTATTATTACAGTATTATTCTTTGTAAATAATGTTCAATAATACACCTTATATATTTAAATACAGTGGAGATGTAAATATTTGTTCTATATATCTGCAGTAGCCTCATCGCTATCCTGCTTATTTAAGTTTTTCTTATCTCATTGTATCTTATTGCTTCTTTTTAATATTGCTGTTAAATCTTTTACTGTTTACTGCGAACTATCAATTCTAGACGTGGAACATTTTGATTGGCTCACCAAACCCCCTATTGTCTCCTCTCAATGATCTGAGGGGGCGTTTGTTTGTTTGTTTTTGGTCCAAATCAATCGATGCGTTCATGAAACCATATGTTTTCCCCTTGGTTCTGTTTCTTTCCCACACAGAGACAAATTCAGCCAGAATGCACGACTTCAAACCAAGTGAAGATGTTCACTCCATTTATTGATCATGTGTCTCATTGCAGAAGGACAGTACTTTGCGTGTTGTTGTACGTGCACGTAAAACCTTGCTTCATTCTCTGGCTGCTCATATCTACTCCGCAGGCCGATGAAGTTCGCATGCTTTGCTGTCTCAGAGGATGGAAAACACAGCTGCATGAGTCATTTAGCTCTTTAGTTCCCAATTACCCAATTGCACCAAGCGTGATAACAAACCGTAATTAAGTTCACTCGACCAAAAAGTACCGGTGTGAAAACAAGTTCAGTAAACATTTTCCAGTTGAATGCAGAGACCTGTGAGCCCCTGAGTTACAGTACAGAGCTGGAGTCAGGATGGGATTAGCCTAGCTTAGCATAAACACAGGGTGCATCAAGCTTGTCTCTATCCAAAAAAACACTTCTCAACATCTCAACACTTTACCAGTCACTAATATTGTCTCTTTTGTATTTACTCTGGAAATGCTGTTTGAATTGAAACCTCAGCTAACACAGCCAGATGAAGTAATGCATACCAAAGTTATGATCATAAAATAAATCTGAACACACACACAGTCTAGTGTTTCAGCACACACACAAACACTAATGACTGCAGCTTGAAGTGAACTCACCTGAGGAAAACGTCCCCTCCGTCGGGATCTGTCAAATTAGAGGTGAGAAATTGTTGGAGCCTTGGGGTGCTGACATGTGAGGAGCAAGGAGAAACACTTCCACCTCTGAACGCTGCTCAGCTGCATTCAAATGAAACCATATGAGCATCAGTACGCACAGTGGGCATAGGCCTGCGGATTACTTTACACAGCTACTAATTATCCTAATTTGTTAGGTAAACACAGTGTTTTGCTGCGGGACCTTAAACAGGACCACTGGATGTGGTGCATGTGTCGTGCAGGACCGAGTGAGCCCCAAACCGTGCTGCAGCTTCATGTCGGGTTTGTTAGAGCAGTTCCCATTAAACAGATTTCCCTCTTTTCATGTGTGTGGGGTGCGGGTTTAAAGAAGAACTCACAGATATGGATACAAACAGATGTGTATTTGTGGGGACGCTGCTGCAGAGAGAGTCAAACTAAGTCAACTAAAACTCACTGATCAACCTTATTTTTCACCCGTCTTCAGTGTATTTCGACCACAAATGAGCAGTTGCCTTTGAATGGTTCGGCTCAGGTTGCCAAATCAATTCTGTCTTCAGGCCTTTCATTTCAAAGACGAGGCAGTGAATCACGTAAAATAACAGATTTCTCTTTTTTTGCATGCTATTGTTGTTTAACAGGATTTTCTTTGAGTTCCTCACAACACTGGAAACTTGCCTGTCATGTCTGTGCTGTCTGGACATTTGGGAAACAAACTTATTTTGAACTTTGATGCTGCTTTAGAATCTCTTCATGTAGGGAGGTAATATGTGATTTTAGCTATTTTTAATGCATAAAATGGACAGACTAAACACGTTTTAGTGATGCAGCAGCATTGAATATGAAACATTATCACATCTCAAATTCCCTTAAAGCCTCTAACCTGAAATATTGGATCATTCAGAGTCGTTACAATCCTCCACCTGTAGTATGATGGATATTAAAATACACTGAAAGTACACGATGTCTAAGATGTATGTAAAAGTAAAGACTTTGCTGTATTGACTGGAATAAAGTAACACACCTGTATTCAGTCACAACCTGAAAAAGAAGGATATTATAAATCAGCTTGGATATGAACTTTGAGTCTTAGTTAAGTCCAAGTCAAGCATATCTACAGTGTATGAACAATATGCAAGTAGAATTCTATACAAAGTCCCAAACGCTGACCAAGGAACATGACCATTATCTTCTCATTATCTTCTCTGCCTGATAACTACATAAGTATAGTCAAGTGTAGACTATCCAAGGCATTTCTGGTGTTTATTTTATAATTCTGACATTCTTACGGTCATATTTTCCACCTCAAAGGTTTTACACTGAGATTTCGGCTTTGGCCGAGTCTAAGGAGAGATGCTTCAAATTGAGTCAAGTCTTCATTGTGACACGTCTCAAGACAAGTTAAGACTTTAGCAACAAATCTGTCTAGGGATGTGGACTCTTTCGGATGAAGAGTCTCACGTCAAGTCAACTCTGAAGCTAGACACATTTTGAGTCAAGTCAGTTTGTTAGGGAGCTAATTTCTGGGTAGAGTTAGAAAGAAAGTTTCAAATCAAGTGATTAAAGATAAGGTTGTTAATTTGTTTCTGATGCACTCATGTCCTGATAGCCATCAGTAAATAAAGTCGTCTGAACCTGATCAGAGTCTTCCGTACGCTGCTGAAGTACAGACAATAGCCAGAAGTTAGCAAGCAAGTCACGGAAAAGTCAGTTTCTAGCAGTTGTCAGGCAGTACCCGGTCATATCTTTTAGGGCCATAGCTTTGATTAGAGGGTTGACGGGAGGGGGTGGGATGTATCAGTTGCATTGTTTAAAGTGTAGCCTGCTCTTGCTAGCTTTTCCAGGATTACCAACCCTTGCTTTAAGATGACAAGTCAATTCTATAGTGTGTCAAGTCTCACAACAGCCAAGTGAATCAAGTCATTTTTCTACTACAAATTGACTCTTTATCATCAAGTCATAAGACAAGCGAGATCCAAAGTTTTGTTTTAAATCAGTCAAGTCTCATGGGTACGTAAGGCAACAACAATAATCAAAAATATTGGAGTTGGACCTGACAAAGTTATATCAGCTTTCTTAAGTATTTCCTCTCTGTCACTGTACTTGCAATAATCTCACCAAATGCAACAAGTAAATATTGAGTTGCTTTTAACTTTCATCCAACAATCAAAAAATTAACAAGCTGTGAAAACAGAGTTCTCCAGCTCTGCATCCGAAGTCCAGCAGCTGATGCAGCACAGTTACTACACAAGTTTCAGCAGGGCCAAACGACTCAGCTCCAAAATAAACTGCCCACTTTTCCTGAGGCAGCGCTATAGGAATGATTCAGATTTATTGAGCATTGCTTTTTGGAGGATGATCACATGCATGTGGTCAGTAGCAGTGAGCCAGTGACCCAACCTACATCTCGTGTTACATCCTATATATAACACCCCCCTCTTCCTCCTCCCCGTGACTCCGTCTCCAGCACAACTTCCCTGGAAGCACCCACTCCTTCCACACTGGTCCTAGCGTTCTCCGCTGTCATCCGAGATCCTCCTCAGCCTCTCAGTGTTTACCCACCATCTGCCTGGCAACCGTCTGTGTGCTCGGGATTACCAGAGGCCTTTTCTTTCAACACCATCATCTCCGCCTTCCTTCAGCTGGGTTTCTCTTGGAATTAGGGGGGTCTGGAGGTCTGAACTGAGAGGGGCTGCAGAGGAGAGCTGGGTCTTAGGCTGCCCACATCCCTGATTCTTTCTTTCACTTCTTTTCCTGCTTGTTATTTGGAGAGTTTTTGGTTAAAGCTCACTGGCAGGAGTGGGGGTTTGGAGGACACCCCAAACCATGGATCACTCTCTGTTTGGTTGTCTACGTAGCCCTCATGCCGCGGCCCAGGGTCTACACTCTGCCATCACCCAATCGCCGCTGACCCTGCATGGCCGGAGTGACCACGTCTCCTACCTGGATCTACCCAGCTCCTCGCCTCCGTGTGGCTATGCTGGAGGAGAGGACAGTGGGGCGTTTGGCAGTGCAGCCCACCAAGGCCACCTGCCCCATCCTCAACACCCACCCGGCTGGCCCGTTCCCCCGCAGATGCTCTCATCAAACTTTCGGAACAACATATGCCTGCCACTGCTGGAGGCCACAGTCCCAGAACTGTGCTCAGAGGGCCCCAACATGTGTGGCACCAACCCAGGTTTGGGCAGTGGTCACCCGACGGGGGCGTCATGTGTGTCTGGGGAGTACGGCCGGCAGAGTCTGTCTCCACAGGACCCGGTTAGAAGGAACAGTAAGGGCAAGAATAATAGCTCTGGTAAGATGATGAAGTTCTTGATGCATTTACTTTTGTGCAGTTTCTCATCAATCTGTTAAGGTCAATCTTTTCTAATTGACCTCTAAGCTGAATTTTCCCTGACTCGCAAAAATATTCATCTTTTTAAAGAACCTGTTCCCTCAAAGAAATAAGATGTTTCTTTTGTACATCTTCGGTGTGCACAATATAAAAAATGTTGTCTTATGACAATGTTTTCTGCTGTTTTACACTGTCGTCTTAAAAAGTTATTTAGCTGTTTAACTAGCTGAGTTCAAAACCCATATATTTCTGAAAAGAACAAACGTGTCAATATAATGTAGAATATCATGTTTACAAATACAAATTTACCAATGTCAAGAATTGATAGCAGTGTAACTGTAACATTCATGATCTGTGTAATCTATCAGGTAATTTATTGTCATGGGATAAACCCCTGGAGATGTATCATCATTTCTTTCAAGAGCACCCCCCCTCCCAAAAAAATAAATCGACTTATTCTGTTAATATTCACACGATTGTCCTAATTTAACAAGTAAAGAAATGATGGCTGAATCTGTGACCAAACACATTTTTTTTAGCAATAAAAGGAAGCAAACCCAATTTACAAATAACTGATTGCTTATATATGATTAACTTTCATCACACTTTCAGACCAGGACATTTCTGTCCTCATTTGAACGTAAATTGCGACACTAACAATTATGTAATTTTACTATTTTGTTTTAAAATATTAGTATTACCAACAGCTTCAATCCTAACATATCTCACTGAGAACTTAAAACTTCTAAATTAAATATGCTCAAGATTTGATCATATGTCATTATATGGGTAAGTGAATTTTATTTTATTTTGAATCCATATGTTACCTCTTTAGTTCATAAGCATATTTCACTTGACAAGTAAAAGAGCTACCGATCAAACCTATAGATTATATTTCAAAAAGAAAAACAAATCAGTAATACAAGTCACACATGACTTGTGCAATAACTTAAGGTAACTGACAAAAGATGACAAGCAAATAATTCTATATATGGACACTGCAAAAACTCAAACAAGAAAAAAAGCAATAAAATTGGGGAAGAAATACTTAAAATAACTCAAATTATCTGCCAACGAAAAAAGGGGGAAATTTCACTCCCACATAAAAACTGTCTGGTCAGAAGAAGTATCTTGTCAGACAAAAACAAAAAGATATTACCCTGATTTAAGAGATCTGATATTACTCGGATATCATTTTTTGCAGTGGAGATAAATCATGTTTCTCTCAAATTCATATTCCAATAATGATGGATTTTGATGATGAAGATCTGCAGTTGACTGCTTCTCTGGTGGAGGTGCATGTCCTCTCATTGAGTTGAGCTGCTTGAAATTGGTTTTAAAAAATTCAACAGATCTTAGGCAATTTAAATCATCATTTTTACATCCGCCATCATCTGTCAACTCGACAACTTTCTATGGTCAGATATTTAGATAAGGACATACTAGGAAGTTTGTGGGACAGAAAAGATTAGGCAATATTTTTTTTTTATTAGATCTTTATTAAAATATGTTTTTCTAACAGATCTCAAATATACTGTGATAAAATGTACTTTTAAGCCAATTATCACAAGAAGCCATTAAAGAAAACTTGAATTAAAAGATGATGAAAAGCTATGAAATGAATGCTGTGGTGAGACAGTTTACTCGGAATACTGTTAAGAGCTTATTAATCCTCCACCAACACCTAGTGTTTTTAACTGTAAATATCCCCCCCCCCCCCCTCCAGGTCGTTTAAATCTCCGAACTCCCAAACTAACCCCAGAGGTCGAGACCTCAGTGTCTTCAGTGGCATCTATGACCCTGAACACATTCATTTGCTCTGTCGGTGAGACTCAAAGTTGAAATAGCGAAGGTGATGGTGAAAGTGAAGGTCATATATCAGAGTCATAAAACTCAACTTCCAGGCATAAATTTCCTCTGCACACATATGCTCCACATGGACGGCAGAAAGGACACAAAAGAGCGCAGCAGCTCCAGGATACATCCACAAGATTTAAAAGCAGGCTCCGTATCTGTATCAGTTCACCCCGCTCACGAGCAGCTCAGAGCAGGGTGCCAAGTGGAGAACTTTCCGATCACCCCCGACTCGATGTCCCAGCCAGGACAGAGGGAGCCCTGTCAGACAGATTGAAAAGTTTGAAAGGATACGCTGAAGCTGCCAGCGACTTAACCCAAATCCAATTTCCTAACTCTAACTTCATTGGCACTTGGAGAAACCGCAGCTCTTTTATTCTTTCTTTCTGAACTCGGTGATCTGAAAAAAGAGCGGTCTGAGAGGGAGTCTGTATGGGAGTGAGGCATCATTGAAATACAATCTGCTTTAGAAATAAGTATACATAATAATAATAATAATAATAATAATAATAATAATAATAATAATAATAATAATAATATTAATATTAATATTAATATTAATATTAATAATAAGACTCGAATGCCAATTGTCTAATTAATGTTAGGTGTCTGTCTCATGTGCAGGATAAACAGCGTCTCTTTCCGTTCCTGGCAAACTGTGTCTTGTCAGCACATCCAGCACTTACACCATTGATAAATTGTCAGCAGGACTAATGCAGTGCAGACTTCAGAAATTATTATTCAGCGTTTTTTTTTCATTATGAAGGAATGCTCTGTTCATTTTCACCATTCGCTGACCACAAATACAACAAAGAATGATTGGGGGAAAATATGATTTAACACAAACAAATCTTTCAGGCAGAAACAATCTGAAAAATGCTTAATATTGTTAGATGGTAAAAACTGCCTCTATAATTTTTGATATATGAATACATGATTTAAAAGACACCACAGTGTTAAAGAATAATTTAAAGGAGACAACATTCATCAAGTTTGTTAAGATTTCACAATTCTGCTGCCAGGAAAAGACACTGAATCACAGCCACTGCCACTGTTTTTAAAATTCGGTCTATGACGTGGATGAGATTGAACAAAGACTGTGGTTTTATGGCAAATAAATATTAATGATTAAGGTGAAGTTAAGGTTAAATTACTGAAACACAAGTTAGGGTTGTAGAAATCGGACCACTAGTCGGTGTGTTTGGAGTGTTTTCTGTTTTGATAAGTGGAACCGTGTTTCATTTGATTGTTGCACATGGACACAGCAAAGCACGTGCACACTTCTGCCAATGGTTTCACATGGACTGACGGGCCAACAAACCACAGGAAGATACAGACTGCTAACTGGAAAACATTGAAATCAATTTAAATTAAATTAAATATACACAATTGCACCAGTTTGTCTTGGTAGCGCTTCTTTAAGTATATTCTGTCACCAGGTACAGTCTTCATAAAACCAACAAGATCTATGTTGTTTGAAAATTTGATACCTGGCTCCTTCAGTCCATATGGTGAAGGGTCGTTGGGCGAAAGACTGAACCCCAAATTCCCCCTGAGCCGACAGTGTGTGAATGGTACTAAAAAGTGCAGAATGTGTCAGTGGGTACATGCGACTTGTTAGTGCAAGGAGCTGTGAGCGGTCAATCAGAAGACTGGAGAAACGCTATGTAAATACAGACCATTTTACATTTTATATATTTTTATACATATTGAAATATATATATACTGTATATATATGTTTACTTATGTATAGTGTTGGGGCTGTTGTACATTGAGGCTGTCTGGGAGTAAGCTTCCTGCTTGGGTTAAATACCACATATGAAATAATGACATCTTTGCAATAAAAGGTCATTACTGTTCCTAAGCCTTCTTTTATTTATTTACCTTTTTTTTTTCACTTTTTGGGCCCCTGCAGTTTATCAACCCCACCACCCCCTTTTTTTTTCAACCCCCCCCTTTTTGTTCTTTCTCCACCTCCCAATTTTTTTTTTCACCCCCTCTCCCTTTTTTTTGTTCTTTCTCCCCCTCTGTTTTGGAGACTCAACTGTGGCTGGAAAATGTTCTGTTTTTCATTTCAGCGTCCCAAGACAGAAGTTATAAGTCAGACATGAACGGCAAGCCCAGGAAGGAGCGCACAGCCTTCACCAAAGAACAGATCCGGGAACTGGAGTCCGAGTTTGCACACCACAACTATTTGACCAGACTGAGACGCTACGAAATAGCTGTCAACCTCGACCTCACGGAACGACAAGTACGGTACCTGCTGAATGACTGTGACTCAGTGTGAGGACAGAGGAGGAGGAAACAGGGGCTGCAAAACAAATAGCCATCAAAATCCTGCTAGCAAATGTGCTTCATGGCATGAAATACAATTATAGGATCATTAAATGAGCCATGACTTTTATTAAGATCCTTTGGCAACCACTAGATATTGCAAGAAAGTCAACAGGTCTTACTTAAAAACACTTGAGTCATAGTTTGACACTGGAAGATTATAAAAAGGATTTTTAGGTCATTTGCCAAAGGATGCAAAGATGTAATAAATCACCACTGCTATACTGCTGTCAGTGTTTGGCTTGGCAACAGATAAAATGTGCTATGGTGCTGTTCAGTTGTGGAAAAGAGAGAAGAAGGAATCTTATTGTCAGGCAAAAAAGTATATGAAGTTCGTGTCTAATAAAAGAGACATTTAAACTTCAATTAGTAGAATAATACAAATGCAGTAGTAGTTAGCTTAAAATCCCTGTTTACTAATAAGGATCATACACAATTCTTTGCACAACATAGATGAGGTGCGTTGAGATTGCATTGTGGGGAGGGCCGGGGGTTCTGGCAGGAGAGCTGAGGGATGATGGGATGGCAGGATGGGGGTAAGCGTGGAGCGATGAAGAGCTGACAGGGATGGGATGAAGGGAAGGTGGGGGAAGAGTAAAGGAAGGAATCAGGGTCCTGGACAGACGGATGGTGGGTAAGTGGATAGACAGGTTTTGGGGTGACAGTGGGGAATCTGGGAAGTTCAAACTACTTTTCACATACTCGGTTAATAGAGCCTCCAAAGTTCCTGTAGCGAGACAAAAGAGAGAGAAGGAAAAAAGTTTCATGTCATCTGTCTGTTAGTTAGACATGGACTGCTCTGTGTTTGGTTCAGCACAAAATCAAGCAGCAGTGGGGAACTGTGGGTCATTGAAAGTTGCTCACGATTACTCTCATCTGTAAGATCTGTACGCTCTGCTTTTTACATGTTGTATTTTGTTTGGAGAAATATAAATAGTCCTGTGGGTAAGCAGCTCTCAGTGTTCCTGACAGATGCAGTTAAAATTAACTTTCACCACCAATCACCAACTTTTATCCGTCTGTGCTTTACATATCTAGAGAAATATTCATCTTAGCTTCTTCACACTCGGCATGTGTATTGTTAAGGGGCGAAGGAAGCACAGTGTGAAAGTTGGTGCAATTTGGACATCGATACATTCAATATTAATAAACTTTGAATATACAGGCAACCAGTGCTCTGTATCAGCGGCAGCTTTGACTCTATCTATCTCATCTATTGAAGGGACTTCATGACAACAGTGTGTTAAAGACAACAGCAACAACAACTGATTTTCTATTTCGGGGTTCTGAGTCCATCAGCTTGACTTTACATGATGGGGCTCCATTACCGCACGTCACTTTTACAGTTTCAGAAGGAAAAGCTTTGCATAGGACAAGCAATCAGCATAAAACTACAATTGTGCAAGAAAAGACGAAAGCTTTGTCCAGGACTGTCCCAACTTCAAGATGGGTTTCCTGAGTCCCAACAAATATCGGAAATACACTAAAATGTCCAGGTTTTCAATGTTCACTACCAAACTGTCCTCTGCAGCGGCTGCAGGGTTGGTTCCCTCCCTTCGCTGCAAGCCCCGCTCTCTCTCTCCCCTTTTACGATAGAAAATTCTACAAAGGCCAAAAATATCTCATAAAAACTATTCACTACCTCTCAAAAGACACGTGTACCTTATAAATTGCTAACTGAATGTAGGGTTTTTTATTGTATGATGTTAACAGTAGGTGTCCAACAAAATCCACATCTTGTGCTGTTTAGAAAGCCTGTGGTGTCATGGTAGAGTCAAGTGTATATGAGTTGACCTCCCTGATGGCTTCACCAGACAGTAACTACTCATGGCTGCTTAGCTCTGACTATCACCTCTGCATCACGATTCTCACTGCTCTGTCGCGTATTGTAATATTTGCTGGAGGAAAGGCTTCTAACATTCTGAGGATGTAATTATGTGCTGGGATATTTTCTTGATGAACAATCAATCAATCAATCAAATTGTATTTGTATAGCCCATATTCACAAATCACAATTTGTCTCATATGGCTTTTAACAAGGTGTTACATCCTCTGTTCTTAACCCTCATCAAACAACAGCCAAGTGCAGTGACAGTGTGTGTGTTACCAAAGAGTCTCGTCATCAGTGCAGTGGACAGGTTTGGGGCAATTTGACCTCGTATGTCCGGATCAGGTAACCCCTGCTGTAGCTGGAGACTGAAAATACTTTCCGAGAATGTCCACACAATGGATTTTGGAACGTAGCAGGAGGTAATTCTCTGGTAATGTTCACGACAACAAAAAACTGCCCAAGGCATTCAGGTGAGAGGTGGCACGCCTTACAGGAGGCAGGACGTAAAAGTGGAATTGCCGCTGCGGAGATCACACACGTTTTTGTCGACACACAGAGCATCTGCTTTTATCATCGAAAACTCTTGAGTCTCGTTGTCTTGCTAAGGTGACATCTTTGTCTGTATCTTCTACATGTATGACTCCACTTTTTCATCCTGAGATATTTGTCTTCTTTTTTTCCAGTATTGCGTCCCTCATGTGTTAGAAACATCATCAACTTGCGGTAAATCCTCTGAATAATCTCCTGCTGTGTTCTCACATGGGCTCAATGGGCTTTAATCATACAATTATAAAACCAGTAAAGTCAAAGATTCATTGGGTGAAGAATAGCTCTGATTGTCTACATTTCCTCCTCAAGCCCAATAGTCATCACACTGTGGATGAAGAGAGTTGATATGAGGCTTAGACACCCTCAGAGTTCTGACATTAGCAAAGGGCTTGACATACAAATGCTCGGAGGCTAATCAATTCCTTACCACAGATTCTTTGTTATGTTAGTGTGCTGCTGTCAGTAGTGTGTGAAGTGTAGCTGCTGTGTGCCACAGGCCTCATGGTTTTTGGTAATGCTCACAAAGCACCGTTTGTTGGTGCTGCGGATGTGTTTGACAGCACACACTGTTCATTAATAGCGTTTGGAAACAGCTGTGTGAGAGTGTATTTCTGAAAAGTGGAAGGAATACGTGTCATTTACATGTCATTAATGTTTGTACAGTTGGTACACTGAGGTAATATTGCACAGATGAGATGTTGCTCTTGGGCCCAAACTTGCAGGTTCTCCTCATGCCTGTGGGGATTTTCTCTGGCATACTCCCACAGTCCAATGACATGCAGATGAATTGAAGACTCTGAATTGCCCATAATTGTGAATGTGAGCATGAATAGTTGTCTCTGCGTGTCAGCCCTGTGATAGACTGGTGACATGTCCCTACCCTTCACCCAATGTCAGCTGGGATGGACTGCAGCCCCCCTGTGGCCTTCGAGAGGATAAGTGGTAGAGTCAAAGCGGCAGAGGATGGAGGGAGAAGTAATAACTGTATTAGTGAAGGTTATTTTCTATACTCGTCGCTTTTATTAATTTTCAACATAATGTCAAAATGTAATACATGGAAGAACACAATATACATACATCCCTTTGTATATACACCTACACCTATATTCATATACACACCCACAGACATATACATATAGACATCCACAAACATGACACTTATTCACATACAGACACACATATAAATATACATATAAATATATATTCATACATGCATACACATACATACATATATATACATATACACAAAAAGGAAAAAACAAACGAGGCAAAGCAGAATGGAATAAGTTAAAACAAAAAAATGTAAAAATAATAAAAAATAAATTGATAAAAAAAAAAAAAGACATAAAGACAACCTCATTTCCAGCTGTTGAAATCCTGTAGCACAAAGGACATATCAACATAACTTAAAAAGTGTATGAAGGGAGGCCAGATCAAATCAAACATTTCACTCTTTCGTTTCAGAACATATGTAATCTTTTCCATAGAGCAGCAATTTCACATATCCCTCAGCCATTGGCCCACCTGTGGCTTGGGTTGACTCTTTGTTTATTCCTTGAAATGGTTAGGGTGGGAGGGTATAACCCTAAAATAAACATTTTGGGATCAAGAGGTAGCTTTACATTTAGCATTTTGTGTATGATTTGGAGATCTTACACTAGAAAGCTGCAATCCCTCTGCACTCCCACCTGCAGTGAAATAGTTTTCCTTTTGACTGTTGGCATTTAATACAGATATCTGGAACGTTATTATTGAAATGGTGCAGTCTAGCTGGTGTTATGTAGGTGCGCATCAGACAATTGTAATGCAGCAGTCTTAATCTGGTGTTTGCTGTTTGTCTGTGTGTCTCTGCACATATCCCACCCCAGTCATGAACCATGGGGGGGTTCTCTTCCCTCATTCATTGCATTGGTATGGGACCATCTTAAATATAGTTTATGATACAGATAAATTACATTAAGTCTATTGCAATACAAGTAATTTAGTGATGTTAAACCTAGTCTGCACATGAAAAAATATATTGGGGGGATATCTCTGATTCGCATCCAAACCTCATCCTGTTGTACTATTATCTTAGTAATTATTTCACACCTAAACCCAGTAATCCCCACCCCCTTCACATCACTACTTGCTTACTATGTGCACATTATAATGCCGACCATTTCCCAAAGTGTAAGCCATTCTCCAGGGAATCATTGGTTTCCATTAATTTGTATATGGTGTGAAAAGTAAGTGAAAGAAAGAAAAATACAAACATGATTCAGTGGCTCACCGGCTGCAATTCTTACAGTAGAGATCATAGGCCACAAATGCAGCAATTATAAAATTCAGGCATATTGATATGAAAACTGGCTTCTTATTCATGAGGGCCCTGCATTGCAAATGGTAAATGGTCTGTATTTATATAGCGCTTTTCTAGTCTTGATGACCACTGAAAGTGATTCACAGTACAGTTTATTGCCATTCACCCATTCACACACATTCATACAGTGCATCTATGGGCAATACTTTATCTACGAGAATGCCAAAGGCGTCACAAACAATTTGGGGTTCAGTATCTTGCCCAAGGACACTTCGATATGCAGAGGGGGAAGACACATTGTGTATGCTGGCTCACTGGCTTTGCTTACTGGTACTCTTAAAGGGATAGTTCACCAAAAAATTTTAATTCAATCATTATCTACTCAGCACTATGCCGATGGAGGGGTGGTTGAAGTGTTCGAGTCCACAAAACACTTTTGGAGTTTCAGGGGTAAACAGAGTAGCAGCCAAATCCAATAGAATTAAAGTAACTGGTGACCACATTTTTTCAAACGTAAAAAAACAACAGAACAAAATCACAAAATGCCTCAAGGGTTAGGGTTAGGGTTAGTCAAACAGTCAGCAGATATTAATAATATAATAAAGTAGCTTATGCCACAGCTGTTTGGTAAGAAAACACATAAAAACACTACTGTGGTAGTTTAAAGAAATATTTTGCCTTACTTTGTTACTAAGCCTTTATTTGTACAAAATAATCCAATGTAAAGCTTTATCTAAACATTTGTCAGTTTGCTCCAGTGTCTTGCAAGGCTGCACTCGACAGTATGTATGAATCTTTAGAAGTCTACTTGACATTGCCCTTGTTCAGCACTTCTGTCCAACAACAACCCCACACTTCCACCACCCCCATAAGAGTGCATTCAGAGGTCTGTTAGCCAGAACTAATTTTTGTATTGGCTCAGGCAACAGCCAGGACAACTCACCCAGGAGTTAGATCTTCCTGTCTGGAGCCCAGTCCCTCAACACTCCCCCTCACATTGGCTGTTTCTCTAAATGTCAACAGTGGTCATCCAATAAATCTGTGCATGAGAGAATTGATTCTGGATTCTGAGATTCTTAACATCCCTTAACTCACTTATAACTCATTATTAAAATGCAGGAGTACGGTAGCATCAAATACATCTATCTACATCTCCATATAGCTGTTTTAAGGGACCACTGTGTAGGATTTGGGGGATCAATTAGCTGAAATTGAATGTAATATTCAAAATGATGTTGTAAATTATTCTATATCACCAGAAACTAAGAATCATTGTGTTTTCATTACCTCAATGAGCCTTTTATATCTAAGTTGGAAATAGGTCCTCTCCCATGGTATCCGCCATATTGGACTGCCATGTTTCTATAGTAGCCCAGAGCAGACAAACCAAACAGAGGTTCTAAAGACAGTCTATCACATTTTTACAATACCACAACTACATTTTATATTACCGATAGATCACATGAGTGTGTGTGATGGCCCCATTCACGATACTCAGCAACTATGCCCCCTTTGAATGATTAAGGAATTAGGGTGTCGTGCAGCTCATATACTGTTTCTGGCAGCTCTGCATGCGGTTTGTCCAATATCCCTTTTCCACCAATGCAAACCAGGTTCCAGTTCCAGGCTGGTGCTAGTGCTGGTTCGCAATTGCTTTTCCACAGACCAGTGCCGTTCAAAGAGCCACGTCATGACGTCAATGTATACGTCTGTATACGGTTACGCTCTCCCAGCTAATGCTAGTGTTAACTTTAAGCACAACAACAATAACAGTGGCGGATACAATGTATTTTAATGAGTGTTGCTTGTGGCTTTGATTTTCCGTTTTCAAGCATTCACAGACATCCAAACACAACTGGTTCAGCAAAAATATGCTGGACCAGTTTTAAAAAGTATAAAAAAATAATACAATAAAGTATTAAACATTTTGGGTCCTAATGTGTTTGCTGTCTTAATTCTAATGTATAAATGGTAGTTTAAAGATATTTATGTATATTTTATATAATTTGATATACTTATGTAATTATAAGAGCTCCCCCAATTTTCACTTCATGACTACAGCCTTTCATTATGCAATCTGAATATTAACTTGTCTGACTTGTTAACAAAGATTGTTTAGTTTGAGGGCCATTGAACTGTTGGAGAAGTAGAGAACACAACACTTGAAATTAAAACAGCACCAGGTAGATGTACAGTATGAATTTAATGTATGAGAATGAACAGATCTAACATCAGTCCATTCTTTGAAATGTTTCTTTGAAACCTTCCAAAACTTTTCTCATTTTGTATAAAAAGAGAAGTTCACAACACACACACACACACACACACACACACACACACACACACACACACACACACACACACACACACACACACACACACACGCACCCATCCACACACACATGCACAGCAACTGTAACAGGCCACTGTAAACTGAATCGTTACCTGCAGGTGTTTCTGCAACTGTAATGGATTGATCCTCCAAATTCATGCTCAGGATTATATTAGTACTTTAGGCTAAGAAGATAGAGGTGTAGTTATTTAAGTACAGAATGACCCCAGAGGTGGTCAGTGCAAGCAACTCTTTACAGCCCATAGTTGTGTTATTGTCAGGCGACCTCTTGCAGCTTTAGCAATCCTGATGGAGGAAGGTAGAACTCAGGTAATAGAAGTGTTAACATCTACATTGGGAGGAGGTTGATGATGGGCCCACAAAACAGACCCTTTGTTTTCTTTATAAATTACCATTACTTAACCCTCTTATACGGCCTTGTACGGTCCATGTTCTTCTGAAATGTATGTGAGGCATCAGAAGTCTGAGTTAGACAAATCAAGGGTTTTATTTTTCTAGTTAAATTTTTTACACACAAAAATCTATTTGTTTGTGTTTCTTGGAACAGTGTTTCCTTGCTAAATGACTGGAATGTATGATATTTGCTGGGACAGAGCACCCAACGCACAACTTCCAGGTGGGAGTTTCAGCGAACTCAGGCTGCTGATGTCCACGGCTTTTACAGCCTACTCATGCTGTGAAGCATTAATTTCATGGTATAAAGAGGAGAACTTATTAAAGCAGCTAAAAAGTCACTTTTTATTACACATCATATGGAGCACTGTAATAAAACAGGCTATAAGGCAAACTATTGTGGAGCCATTTTGTCCTTCTCCCATTGCACTGTAGAATCTTAAGAAACCATGGCAGTCACATTTCACAGATTTGTGTTTCCTCACAGGTAAAGGTGTGGTTTCAGAACAGAAGGATGAAGTGGAAGCGTGTGAAGGGAGGCCAGCAGGGGGCAGCAGCACGGGAGAAAGAACTGGTGAACGTAAAGAAGGGCCGGTTACTGCCATCAGAGTTGTCAGGAGTAGTGGGACTTCAGTGCTTGGCCAGTTCGCCCAGGCTGGCAACCGAGGAGGACAGTCACGACAGCGACCAGAGCTCAGAGCACCCCCAGCTATGACCTTCCTTGGTCTTTCCTCTCCAACAGAAATTGTTATTGGACAGAAGAAGCTGAAACAAAGGACACATTGGTGACATATAAACAACTTGCTGTGAGCAAACCCTCCCAACAGACAATAAAATGAGACTCCGAGAACATTCCACAGATGATTCGCTTCGATTAAAGGGCTTTGATTTTGCACTGTCCATGTTTTGCTTTAGTCAATTTCTACTGTACATTTTTGAACAATCAGTATGAAAATGATTACGTTGTGTGTAACTGAACTGAAATTATACTTTTGAATTTCAATAATTTATCAAAAACAAAAAGGTCCCATGACTGTAACCACTTTAAACCCAAACGTTGCAATGTAATACTGTAAATATGTGTTTATGTTCTTGTTTAGTATTTTACTCTCTCTGAAAGTTTACATGCCTTTTACTTGCAAAAACCTGGATTTCAAATAAATGGGACAAACCCAAATAATTTGTGCTGATTTCTTAGCATGTCTACATCCAACTGGGCAATTGAGTGTTTCGTATTTGACTCAAAACAAGGTAATTTACACCATGTTTTAAGCCTAAATTCCCTCTTATGTCTTCCTACAAGGTGCGTTCAGGGACCCTCGGACACACCAACGTGTAGCTAAGTTCACTAGCTTAGCGACTTCTGGTGGACTTTTACGCTTAAAACAAGATGTAATTGACCACGTTTTGAGTCGAATATGAATGTTGGGGCTTGCGGACACTTGGATGACACCACACAAGCAGTATGGAGGCATTTTCTGTTTTTTCTGTTGTTTTATTATGTCTGAAGTGTTGGTCACTATTAATTCCAATTGTATTGGATTCAGCTGCTACAAAGTTTACCCCTGAAACTCCAGAAGTGTTTGGTGGACTCAAACACTTCACCCACCCCTCCACTGGCATAGTGGTGGGCAGATGATGAGGGAATTTTCATTTCTGGGTGAACTATCCCTTTAAGCTGCTTTCAGATATGCACTGAACTGTGAATAACCTCCGGACATTCTCAGGAGGGGCTGCATTTAAGTCCGGACCCAACTCTGTGGACATTCTCTAGGTTTCATGTCTGAAAACGGCTTTAGAGTCACAAAGCCTGCATTAGGTGGACATTGGGATGGATGAAAAGTCAACAAAACAGTTTCCCATTTCATCTTTGTGTTCTGTGTGGAATTGATAGTCAATAGTCTCATTTCTGCAGCACTCCATTGTGAAAACTCCAACAGCTGTTTACTCACCAATCTTACAGAACTGTTGAGAGCTCAGCACCAAACTTAATTTTACTACGCATCAAGAGCTGTATAAGTACAACTGGAAGAAGCAGCACTCTTCAGAGGCCGTCTTATAACGTCTTAAGCTCCTGAAGCTCTTGGTAAGCAACCATCACCACAATCCGCTACCGACAGGAAACCAGGTTCAGCAGCAGAGAAAACTTACAATTAGCCCCACGGATGTTAAGTTTATCATTATAATTTATACCACCTACATTTTGTATATATAATTATTGTGCAAATGAAGTGGAAAATAGATATAGTGGAAAATAAATACAAATGTTAAGAACATAAAATGGTTCAGTGCCAGGGAAGCAGAGGAAAAGCAGAGAAGATGAACATTTACTCAAGCATTACCCTTAATTATGGTCACGATTTTCCTGTGCTTTACTTGACTATTTCCATGATATGAAGCTGTGCTCCACACCAGAGCTGCTACAGGGGATTCTGGAACTTAGTAATTTGCACCTTCAGAAATATATTGTATATAAAACCGGCCAGTATTTATAAAAAGTTGTTAACATGAGCACCAACCTGAGAAGGCTATAAATAAATGTGAGTACATTGTGCTCATAAAACTTGTGTGCTTTTACTTGAGTAAAGATTTGAATGCAGGATTTTGTGTTTTTAGTGTTTGATTAAATTATCTATTTATTCTATCATGGCAAACACCAACATTCTCATTTACAGAAAGGGTGAAAATAAGGTTTAAAGAAGGCCCCATTCCTAGAGTTTGTCTAAGAATCCCAAACACATTAAATCTGCCCCTGAATACAGCTCAGAAGATGTTCTTATGTTTGTGCCATCTACAGTATGTGAGTGTGCATTCTGATTCATGGAGCCGTGTTTTGGCCACAAGAGCTGCAGCCTCAGACTTGTAAAAACAGCTGGTGAATCATTCACTTTATTCAGCTCAGGCCTTTTGCTGCTTTGTGGCTTTCCAGTTCCCTCAGATGCATCTCAAAGCTGACTTGTGGTTGAACATTGTACCCAGTGTTTTCTTTCTGTGCATGTGTTTCATAAGTTCTTAGGAATATCCCCTAAGTTTGGTTCAGTTATTTATAGCCGCCGTGGGCATGCGATCAAGGATAAAACACTTCAGAAGTCCTTTCAGATCTTTGTCCTAAAGTCGAATGAAGGGCACTCTGTGACCACATGCCCTCCATGACAGTTCACTAATTGGAAAATGGGGGTATCCATCGACTTCAATCATCATCTTTTGGTAGTATCAAACATTTCCTGACATTAGATCAGTAGACAACTGCAACTAAATTAACTTTTTGTGCTAATATGAACAAGACAATGTATATTTTCAACAGCCACCTCCAAATTTTTCACAAATACCTACTGAAAATGGCCCAAAAACTAAAAATAGTCTAAGGATAGGAGGATATGAGGCACACAAGGCGTGCCGCTGTCCTGACGAAGTTTTGTCCTGTGTCTCTGTAGCAGGCTTTAGTTCCATCAGTCTCGAGCTACCACTTCACTGAAACTGGACAGGTAGTCCTTCACAAAGGGATTCAGGAACTATAACCAACTGGCTGTACCAGTGGGTCAGCAGGTCAGACTGAGGATAAATGACCTAAGGCTAAGCAGCATCTGGCCACCTCATCATAAACCAATTGGGGTTTACTGGGTCCAAGTCTGCAATATCTGATGGCACATAACAGTTAGGAGTTTAGTATTTCCTCTATTTCAATCAGCACTTTTCTCAAGAATTCTTCTGTGGCAATCTGTTAACCAATGTTCTTAAACGCACGGTGCAAGTGCATTTAGGTTGTGGCCCTATCCGCTTATACTAGTTTAGCAGTTTACTGCACAAATATTGATGATATATGTTTAACTGTCATGTCATATATTCTATTGTGATGCAAGCATGATCAGTTTCTCCACTGTTACCTTCTCAATCTTTTACATTGCTACTACGGGACACCTCCGCTGAAAACTAATCCACATATATTATCATAGAATCTCAAATGAGAAATATGAGAATGAGAAGCTTAACTGAAAAGTGTTGCCGAGTTTCATTCACAAATAAAGTAAAGGGAATAATAAAAACAACGTGGAATAATTCAAACACACATTTTTGTATTTTTACTGACACTTTGCTCTTTGGTTAAGAGACAATGGGCCCCTGGGCACAGAGATGACAGCCTTTAAAGGCCCCCACCCTTCCTACATATAAGCAAGATCATACATTGAGAAAGACTAATTTTGTGTGTGTGTGTGTGTGTGTATATATATACATATAAATATATCTGGGCTTTATAGAATGCATCTGGCCAGTGTCACTCCTGATCTTGAATGAAACTCGTACCTTGACCCGGGAGGGAAACGCAGGAAGGGTCACGTTGTCATCACATCCTGCCATGCCAAGATCAACACAGCCAGCTGAAGACTTTTCCATTCGACCGGCTTGCCTGCTTTACTCTCCCAAATAAATGATTCAGTAAGATTTACAGCAGTGCCCTGGTGTTGAAAGGTGGTGCACGCTAAGTTAGGATTCTTTAACTCTGGAGAATATTTCAACACATTTGAGTCAGTGCTGTGAGGGTGAGAAATGTTGATGTTTCATGAGAGCTGAAAATGGAACCAGATATTGAAATCTGTACTTTAAAGTGGAGTCCCGGCTGTTCCTCGGTCACTTTAGAGAAAAGCTCTGATCTTGTATGTGCCTATACTCTGGATTTTTCACCGAATTTTTACGAACACTTTTGTCTCCTTCCATGACCTGAATTAAAAAATCAACAACATTTACACATTTTGAAATATTTTAAGGCAGGTTGTGGAACTCTTCTGTGGGAGAGAAAAATGAATCAAAAACACAATTTGCCATATAAAGTAAAAGGAAGCGCAGTCAAACGTTATTCATATGTTTATTTTTTCAGTCCTGGTTAAATCTATGTCATAATCTGTTGGTGACCTTCAGTAATTCAAATATCATGGTGTGACAGTGGAAAGTGGGATCCAGGGCCAAGGAATTTTCTTGTGCTCAGGAAGTTGTTCAGATTCTGCAGATTATGGCCGAATGCGACTGAATGACGAAACACAGGAAACCACAAGCCCTCCAATAAACTGGCCGGGGACCCTGACTGACAGCTGTTTTACCCATTTAGAGCTTAAGTTGCTGGACTGAGATCCACTCTGTGGCAACAGGGAGACTGGCTGCCTGGATGGAGAAAGGTACACAAATAACGTGACTTCACACCTGGAACACTCAGACATGAAGACATATTTATACTGTAGCTCATTTTCTTTTCTGTTACAAAAAACTATGATGAAATATACTCGTTAACAAACTTTATCTTCCTTCATCAGACATGAAAGTAATGAGATGACACAGTCTCCAGGAAACTAAGGGTATAATATATGTGTGCGCATGTGAGAGCAACCCTCGTTAAATTAACTCTAAGGCAAACACTGCAAAGATGGTGAAAAAAAAATCCTTGATCCCCCCATTTTTATCAGATTGGCTCCATTTCATGGGTTTTTCTCTTGGGTCATGTTGCACCCCTCCACAAGATTTCATGGAACTACTTTTTGCGTGATCATGCTAACTAATAAACAAACCAACGCAACTCCCCAGGTGTACAGGTGAGACGGCAGGAGGAAACACCCAGACACCCAGTTTGGTCCCCAACACCAACATGGCAAATTTAGACCACGACACAGCTGAGGCTAAGGAGCTAGAGCGAGTTCTTAAAGATACTTAACCTCCTTACGGCCATGACGGAAGTGTGTGAGTGATACACATTGATGCACTGTATGAATGAATGTGTAAAAGGGTAAATGTAAAGAGCCTTAAGTGGTCATCAAGACTACCAAAGCACAATATAAATACAGACAATTTATCATATCTCTACTATTCACTGAGAACTGTATTGTTTGTTACTTTGTCTCTGACGGTATAAGGTCATCACACACCTGTGCGGTCTCTGTCCCCCTCCAATCAGCTGTTTGTAAAGGGTTTTGTCATAGGCTGATCCATGTCTATATTTCCTTATAGACAGTATTTAGGACAATTATGCAGTCTCAAAATGTGTAGTGAGGTGTGTTCAAAGCATACTTGTATGTATTACTCAAAAGGAAAAAAATGCTGCTTAATGATCTCCAGGCAAAAATCTGTTCCAGATGAATATAAAATTAGTATCATTTTGATGAACAGTGACACAATAATAGACAACTATGTCATGACATTTTCCTTTAAATGTGTCTGTTGTTTTTTCTCCCTCCTCCCTGCTACTCTCTTCCAGAGACCTAGATTCTCCACCATCCTTCATTCAGCTCTGTGAGTTCTCCCTGGTCACAGTGAAATTTTCCAGGGTTTTGTTTTCCAGTCTTCAGGATGTTTTACCACTGCTGATCCAGTCTCCTCGGCTGCAAAGTGCCACATGCTGTCATTGCCCTGCTGGCTTTTTCCAACCGCTGGCTCTGGTCACTGCACCAGTCCTTCATTAAGGCTCCTGCTCCAGAGCTTCAGTCAACGTTCTGCATAACCACAAATAACCAGACAGCGTGGAAGAGGCCATTTCCTCCTTTTTCCCTTTTCTTCTTATGGTTAAGGTGCATTGCACCTAATTCATAGAACTCATTGCAAGTCTTAGGAAATGTTCTGCAATAACAGAAAAAAAAAGGAACAGCATTTGTAGACACAAGGGGCTGAAACACTAAAGATGAGTCGAGACTTGCAGTCAAATACTGGCTGGTCCTTGGGGACTAAATAAAGCAGGAGAAGGAAAAGGAGTGAAGTGAAAGAGAGTGGGTTGTTGACAGATAAACCTCTGATGTGGCCATCATCATCTACCAGGCTAGACCACTGCCAGAGATCCAGATCTCCAAATGTCTGCCTGCAGTAATATTAGCCTATCTATTTTTCTTTAATTAACATTCCATTCAACATATTGGTTATTCCAAGTTTTAGTGGTTTTAAGGAGAGTTGTGTGCATAAAAACTTTGTCACTGCTTGGCTGTGAGTTCTGGGTTTTCTTTGTGTTTCTCCCTGTCTTCTTGTCTGTTTATGTGTTGTTGGCATGGCTTCACTCACCTGATCACCCGATCACAGCAATCTCTCAATCAGATTTATCTATCAACCCTCGACCGAAAGATAGTTAATTGACACTATAGATCATAAGATTCTGTTACAGAGACTGGAACAACATGTAGGGATTAAAGGAACGACATTCGACTGGTTTAAATCATATTTATCAGATAGATTTCAATTTTTTCTTAATGTTAACAATGACTCCTCCATGCACACACAAGTTAGTCATGGGGTTCCACAAGGTTCTGTCCTTGGACCAATACTCTTCATCTTATATTTGCTCCCTTTAGGCAACATCATCAGAAAGCCCCACATACACTTCCATTGTTACACAGACGACACCCAGCTGTACATATCTATGAAGCCTGATGAATCTAATCACTTAGTCCAACTTCAGGAATGTCTCAAGAACATCAAGGCCTGGATGACCCAGAACTTCTTACTTCTAAATTCAGACAAAACTGAGGTTGTTGTAATTGGCCCTAAACACCTCAGAGAAACACTGTCTGACCAGATAGTCACCTTGTATGGTGTTAGTTGGGCCCCTAGCTCCACTGTGAGGAATCTTGGAGTTATGTTTGACCAGGACATGTCATTTGACCCACATGTAAAACAAGTCTCTAGGCAAGCTTTCTTCCACCTGCGCAATATTGTGAAAATTAGGAACATCCTGTCTCAGACGGATGCTGAGAAACTAGTCCATGCATTTGTTACCTCTAGACTGGATTACTGTAATTCTTTATTATCAGGATGTCCCAGTATGTCTCTGGAAAGCCCCCAGCTGGTCCAAAATGCTGCAGCACGAGTGCTGACAGGAACTAGAAGGAGAGATAATTTTACTCCTGTCTTAGCTTCTCTGAATTGGCTCCCTGTAAAATCCAGGACAGAATTCAAGATCCTGCTCTTCACATATAAAGTCCTTAACAATCAAGCCCCTTCATATATCAAAGAGCTCATAACACTGTATTGTCCCAATGGATCACTTCGCTCCCAAAACACAGGCTCCCTTGTGGTTCCAAGAATCTGTAAGAGCAGAATGGGATTCGGGAGGCAGACACCATCTCTACGAGGTTAAACTTAAAACGTTCCTTTTTGATGAAGCCCATAGTTAGGGCTGGATCAGGTGAGTCCTGAACGATCCCTTAGTTATGCTGCTATAGGTCTAGACTGCTGGGGGAACTCCCATCATGCACTGAGCACTTCTCCCCTTCTCTCTCTGAACTCTGGATAATCTCATGACATTATCCATGCAGAGGGGCAGTATGTAAGAACGCAAATGATCAAAAGAGAGGCTCCGGACTTTCTCTGGAGCCAGTCCCCCATTAAGAACTCAGGAGACTGTCCAGACGAGCTCGGGATGGATCTCGAGGATCTTAAGATGAAAAAGTGGTACCACACATGTAGAAGACACCAACAGAGATGTCAAGAGACACAGACGGGATCTCTGCAGCGAATTGATATACAACATCCTGCCTCTGCCTGTGATCACCTCAGCCCTCACCTGAACACTACAGATTTCTGTGTTGTTGTGAATGTGTCTGAGTGGAGAACGTTCATGTCACAGATCAGGGCATAAAGACGAGACTGAACCTGTGATTTGTGGATTTGAATGTGTTCAATCCAACAAACTAACCAGATGAGAATATTTACAATATCTGTCGAGAAGCTGTATTGTATGTTAATGCAGAGTCAGGGCAGGCCCTCTTATCAGTTCAAACACATAGAGTCAGGGCGAGGCTTCCTCGTCAGTCCAAACGTCATCGGGGTGCACATGCAAATACTCACACACTATAGAATCTCCTGCTGTGTTGTTCATGTGTGAAAGGCATGTCTGAAAACATCTATGCACAGTTCCCGCTATCTCTAGGCTCCACCAGATCATTTTCTCTTTTCCAGTAACAACCTGACACACTCGCCTTGAGCCAATCAGCTCTAAGCTGTCAAATTTTAAAATGTCTCCTTCCTGTCATTCAGCTGTCAGTTCAGTACCACGATCAATGAGGGACCCCCTTCCTCTCCTGCACCACCTCAAACTTACTGGGTCATCTCCCTTCACCCATTCAGCCAGATGCTACAATCCTCCTTCATATCCAAAGCATTTAATTCATAGGAACACTTCCATGGTGTTCCACGTTCCACTGGGGTTTAAGTGCCAAAGACTAATCTTTGGGTGTTCAGCAAGACTAGAAAAGCGCTATATAAATACAGACCATTTACCATTAACTATTCCTTAGTTCACAATAAATATAATTCATTCATTCTCATTTGTTTCTGTCCAGTCTCCCCTGACTGTAATAAACAGGAATTGAAGGCTAAGTGTGCACATCTGTTGTGTATAAAAATAAATTCCACTGAATATCATACAGTATTTTCACTTGAAATGCCAAGTCCATCATGAATGTGTGTTTTATTTGAACTTAAACATTTATATGTAATTTATTGCTTTTATCATCTTACTAGCTCCTATATTATGTGCTTTATTTATTTCACATGTTGCTTTCATTGTTTCTTTTATTTTAAATTGTTGTCTGTTGATATCTGTTCATAACTGTTTTATATATTTGCACATCTGTCTTTAAGACGTGGGTGCAGCGACTAAGTATTTATGTGCTGTCCCTAAAGAATGAGGCTCCTGAGGGTTCTGTAGTGCATCCTCACTGTTGCCAGGCCTCAATAATGAGTCTTTCAGATTTAATAAGGCATACAAGTGTTTCGTTTGTCCAGTTTAACCTGCAGGAGTTTCTGAAGACTGATGTTACGTTGAAATAAAATAAATAAATTTAAGGCAGCAGATAATGAATACTTAGCATCTCCTGATGTCTCTATATTGTAGAAATGAACCAGTGAGGAAATCTGTCAAACAACCAAGAATTACGTCGGTCACATTAGGAGGTCAAAAAGACAGCAGTCTGAAAAATGTTAACTGCCATGGAAAATAATGATACAGGAGGGTTTGATTCACCACAGTGAGTCAGTCAGCTGAATAGTGGCCAGAGGGACAGTGAGCTTGACGTACAGCTGAACTAAAGTTTTGGTACGCAGCCAAACGCTGTTGCAGATGTCAGATGGTTATGGGAGGAGTTCAGATCCATTCACTACAAGTCTTGTTTTTTTCTGTGGTATTCTGTATGGAGCCCACAGCACCACAGTGCACTGGATTCTGGATGACCTCAGGACATAGTGCTCACTCAGAGACGTTGTAAGGGAGTCACTCACTTCATCATTAAGCATATCTGTTTCCAGTTTCTTCTTGCTAATGTCTGAGTGTGATGTGAAAAACAACCTGTGTGGTGCTTTCATACACATCAAATTCAAAATGATGCACCTAAACCCCCCCAAAGCTGTGTGACCAATTTTGTGTTTATTTGATTTACTTACATGAACAGTAATTTCTTTGATTTTCAGGGTGTAACATGATTCCAAATAATATACCTGATTGTCACGTTATTTTATGTTTCATATGTATTATAGAGAGAATGGTAAACGACAGCAGCACTCAAGTGGAACGTTTGGCACCGGAGCAGTTGCACTCCAGGCTGTCTCTTTGGGAGTAAACAGCAGGAGGACAAGGAATATCAGATCTGACAGGATGAGAAGCTGGCAGCCATTATTGGACATTCATCATTAAGTGGAATTTGTTTCGGAATGGGGGAGAAAGTGATGACATCCACCAAGAACCGTCAGGCAGAGGTAATTTATTTCATAATTGTTAAGATGCTATTTGCAATTTCTTGTGTCTTTTGTAATTAACGAGTGCAATTCCATCAGAACAATATTTTATTTGAATGAAAATGGCATTGATGCTTGTGTAGCCCACATTAGAAAAGCAGTGAAAAGACATTGAGAGAAAGGGAGAATGTACACTTTATATGACAGTGTAGTGGCTCATTGGGTGACATGCTGTTACATGTTCTAGCCAGTAGGGGGTGGTACCAGCCATCCTCCTAATCTACTCTGTGTCGAGTTTTTTTACCTGTCTGCATCCTGTCTGTCATTTTGCCGCTCAAGCTAGAAGCATACTCTCTGCTTTGCTCAGATCGTTATCTGATATTCCGTGTCGATGTGTGAGGTAACCCTGCTGACCTGTTGAAAGGTGCAGGGATTGGCATGATTCAACGGTGAGTAGTAAGACATCCGTAGTTGCTGATTAAGAGGAGATTTATAGTAGAACACGGAGCGAAAAAAGTCCGCTAGCCGCTAGGCTAACGGCTATAATGTGAAATTCCACTGTCATTCGCTAATAGCGTTAGCATGTGAGATCTGGGAAATAGTTGTGGGCGAACCGCGATTCTGTCGCCTCGGATCTTTTTATGTTAATTGTGTATTGTTATATGTGAATATCAAAAGCTACCTTGCTAGCTATGTTTAGTATAGAGGTTATTAGGGCAGATTTAAAGCACTGCTTCATGTTCATTTACTCTTGTCCAATAGCTGTGGAGTTTCTACTCATTGAGCTTCAGTATTAGCATGTAGCCATTATGTGCCTTACATAAAAAACCAAAGGACTGATAATATGTGTATGAATGTATGTCTTAAGTCAATGTGATTCTGTTTTCATATTAATACTTGAACTTTATAGTATTCCAATTTAATTTAGCATTGAGGTTGATCTAAAAGAATTGTAGTTGTATTGATATGTGAGCAATTGTTCATGTTAGCAGATATGGTCAAGATATTACTAGTGTGTGGATGACATTCCATATATACATGTGTGACCTGTCTATAGGTCAGGGGTTTTTTTGGTGAAGAAAATAATTCTCCGGTGCCAGAGAGGACATCGAAGAACCAAGATTCCAGTTAACTGGATGGTGAGCCAACCTAAAGATCTTTCAGAGGAAATTTGACTTCCACGTTCTTCACTCCACGGTGTGGTAGGACAGACCCTGTACAAAGACGGATTGGGCCCCAACAAACAATCCACAAACTTGACATTTAAGACTGGACTTACAGACTTTGAATTGACTTTTATGTGCACACTTTTTATTTTATTTATTTCTGTTTATTATTTGGGGGAAATTGATGCTGTATTCTATTGTTAAACAAACTTAAACTGCAGTTTGTATTTAAATACAAGTTCATTTAAAGAAATCCTGTTGTGTAATTCTCATTATTGATGAGAAGTCCAGGGCTCCTACTTACCTAGAATCTCCTGTCCTGGTCCACATTAACACTCATTCTAGTGTAACCAAGGGTTACACTTGCAACAGTTTATTAATAGGGTTAATCAATATAATTTATAGCCTGTCTGGTTGTGGTTCTGCTTCAAGTCTAGCCAGCTGTATCCAAGCACATACAACGACCCTTGAGCTGCCCAAATGTATGCTCTATCACAGCGGATGTCATTGTAGCGCAACTCTTGAGGGGTTTGAGGGTTGGCAATCTGGAGCAGAACTATATACTTTATATATATTAAAATAATTTAAAAGCTCTCATAAATTCTACCAATTCCTCGGTTAAAATCAACTACAGATGCGTAATTTCATGGGAATAGAAATTGTTGGGAGTGACTGATTATAGGCCAATAAACAATTTAACGAAAGTCACAACTGTTACATTTCAATATGACAATAAATGGGGGTCAATTTCATGGTTATTTAATACATTTGGTCAATGCATTAGATAATATAATGTTTGTCTATTTAATTAGGGCCCGAGCACCTCCGGTGGGAGGCCCTATTCTATTTCGAACCAAAGTTTGCAGGGAATTCAAAACCCCAAAAATTTGAAATGGGCGTGGAAAAATGGCTCAACAGCGCCATCTAAGGAAAAGCCCCTCAGTTAGCTTTCACCGATCTTCACAAAAATCGTAGCCCAGGTGTATCATGACCAGACAAACAAAAAAGGTCAGAGGTGCAATTGGAAAAAAGCAACAGGAAGCCCGCCATTTTGACTTTAGTAGCCATATTGGCCATTTTCCACATTTTTACTTTGATGTACTTGTCCCACGGCTTTCCTCAGATCACAACAAGATGGAGATGAAAACTACCTCCAAGATCGATTTTTCGTGACACAGTGTGACCGTGGCGTGGCGCCAAAGTTTGATTACACACCATCAAAACACGAGGTTCTGTATCTCAGACATATTTGGTCCAATCGAGTCCAAACTAGACATGTAAGACAAGATTCCCGGCCTGATGACATCTACACAGAAATTATGAATTGAAATCACAGCGCCCCCTGGTGGCAACAGGAAATGTCTTGTTTTTGGAACGTCTTACACTTGGAAGTATTCTTCCTCATCCACTGACCACAACCATGTCAAACTGTCAAATGGGTCTCAAGACATTGATAATGAAGGCATAAGATTACTGTGACTTTTCGTCAAACGCCATAATAGTGGCGTGGCGTCAAAGTTCATCAACTCGCCGTGACACACGAAATTGCTATAACTTCGGTGTTTGAGGTTCAACCTCCCTCAAACTACATTTGCGTAACAGCCCCCCCTGCAGACATTCAGATGGTTTTAAGGAATGGGCGTGGCAAAATAACTGACTAGCGCCCCCTAAAGGGCAGCCCTGGCACTACGATTGGCACACCTTCTCTCTGCTTGCCGACATGCACGTCTAAGACCGCGGGTAGAGTCGTTTAGCCATGGTTCTGAAAGTGCTTTAGTGCGTTTCATTCTCAAAGGAGCAACAGAGTCCAGAGTGCTTGTGCAGGTTGAGTTAAAGAGACAGATAAGCTCATCAGCACTGAGAACATCACTACAATCCAAGTTATAGAGCACAGAGTCTTTAAAAATGGCAGAGAAATGCAACAGAGTTTGACTATTAATTATACGGCAGCAGTGCGCAGGAGTAGCTGGCTTGACTATAGAGCCGGGGACAGTGATCGTAACTAAAACCGGCAGATGATCTGATATACAAGTATCACAGATTTCCTTGACATGAACATGTAGGCCATAAGACAACACAAGGTCTAATGTGTGCCCCTTTTCATGTGTGGGTCCAGACACTGACTGGGTGAGATTAAAGCAATTTATAAGATTTAAGAAGTCTTCAGCCATAGGTTTAGTTTCACAGCATACATGTACATTAAAATCCCCACAAATTAAAAAGTGGTCATAGTCCATCGAAATACCCGCTATGAATTCAGCAAACTCTTGCATAAAGTCCTTGTTGAATTTCGGGGGACGGTACACTACAGCACAGGGGAGGAGGCATTTAACTCAAACAGCTGAAGCTCGAAACTAGAATAGGTGACAGTTACCGACTGTCGACACTGAAAGATGGATTTAAATACAGTGGCTACCCCTCCACCTTTACCAGTGGTCCTGGGAGAGCTGAAAAAAGTACAGTCAGGAGGGCGAAGCTCATAAAAAGCTGTGGACTCACCAATGTGAAGCCAGGTCTCGGTCAGGAGCATAAAGTCCAGATCACGGGATGTGAAAAAGTTATTTAGTACAAAAGTTTTGTTGGTTATAGACCTCGCATTAATCAGAGCCATGTGTAGAGTTAGATCCATACTGTCCAGCTTTGGGGTGCGGCGAAGCATGCGAAGATTGTTGAGGTTCACACCGCGCCGATCATCGCAAATAGCGTCTAATCTGGGAGTAATCACGACAGGAATGTCGGAGGCTGTGGAAGCATGATTGTTTAAAGTGGTAGAAGAAGAGCAGGGGGTGGCAGGTGATGTAGATAGTCAGTCACAAGGTGTAAATAGTACACCGTGCTGCAGATTACCTGCAAGCATGCGACTACCCTGCTAGCTTGGATGCAGTCCGTCTCGCGCAATCAAGGGAGAGCGATTCCAGAATAAATTAAAGTTGTGGATAAAACCAATGTCGTGAGTGGAGCATACGGACTGGAGCCAGGTGTGGAGGCTGAGGATCGTGCTGAAGCGGCCAATTCCGCGACCCAGTGTGGGAATTGGACCCGAGATGAAAGCAGACTTTCCAGTGCTATTCAGCAGGTCAAAGAGACGGATGAAGTCGGCTTTTGTCAGCTCGGACTGCTGGCGGCTGGTGTCGTTTGATCCGACGTGGACTATTATTCTTTTAATAGTCGTTGGGAGTGAGGCAATGAGTCCGGGAAGTTTGCCGATGTCTGGCGTTGTCGCTCCAGGAAAGCAGTGTGTGACTGCATTAATGAAGCAGATGTTATGATGGAGTCTCCGATTATCAGGGTAGTTGGAGGGATTAGCGGACGCAGGGGTGTTCCTGGTTTGGGTGATCTTGGCGAGCGCCAGGTTGCTGCACCGGTATGTGGAATGGAGGAGACCGTAGGGTGCAGAAGCAAGGTGGTGTCTTCCTCCGTAGGGCATGGCTTCCCTGCTGTGGCCAAGCCAGTAAGAACTCCGGAGCTACGCCTGATCACAGCCTCCGTCAATAACCTGCGGCGGGCGGAGGTAGAGGACTTGACCACAGGATTGAGTGGGGGTGCTTCCAGAGGCGGGAAGTCCTCAGTATTCAGGATGTCAAATCTGTTGGACAGCTGGAGGTGTCAAGGTGGATGAGGGGGAGACGGGTGCCCAGCACAGTGCTTGTCCTTTCTGGTTACAATCCGCGGCTCCTGTTTGCAGGGAGTAGTCGGGGCCATCACGGTACGACCGCCCTGGGGTGATAGCGACTTTGCTGGAGCATGGTACGGAGTGGAGCTGGCTATTATTTTTGGCTTTGCTCCCATTGTCACCCACGGATCATCAGGCTGTGCTGGAGTAGACTCGGGATCTGGAACTCCTGTGACGGTGGTGCCAAGCCACGGCAGTGTAGGATCGTTATCCAACCCTTATAGCTGCAACCAGAGTTTTTCAAGGCCGCGATGTGTGATGCCTGAGTCGTGGCGATGGTGGTGAAGCCCATGATGAGCTTGTCTTTCTCCTTGAGTTCAGCTTTCAGAGAAAGTATGCTTTCCCTCAGCTTTGACACGGTAAGATCGTAATGTTAGTTTGCCGTAAAAAGGTGGGGACGCGGGACAGTCGTTTGGTGTGTGGGGATGATAGCAAGCTGCACTGCTTTGGCCTCAGCTCCTCTGCTGTGGGTGTGTGTCACGGTTGATGTGGTAAAACGGCGTGAACATGAGAATTGGAGCTGGCCAAGCCTGGAACCCTTTCCAAAACTACACACTGTAACCACTGGTTAGACTTGCCAGGCGAAAAGTCAACGCACGCTTGCTGAAAAACATCCAGACCAACTCACAGGATATGCGCGCGGCTTAAGTGTCCAGCAGTGTGCCTGTGCATGCTGTCATTTGTCTTGTCATAATAATATACGACAGAATAATACAGAGTTGTTAAGTATATTTCTAAATAAGGGTGGTTTTTACGGAGTTACATTTCATGTATGACAACCTTTGAAATTACATTATATAAAATGAAAAAAAATGCAGGGCTCCCAGAATATAAACTGCTTTCCCTTTCTTCACCCACATCTAAAATACTCCTACCTCATATATTTTACTGCATGTTGTTTATTCCTTTATTTCAGTACATGTTTCAGATTTTTCATGTCTGATTTCAGACCCACTCAGCCTCCAGTCCTCCAGTCAGAAAACCACAGATGAGTGACTTTGAAGAAGAGCAGAATCTTGCCGGCGGCGACTTTGGGTTTGTACGATTTTTACGGTGTTTAAACGGACACTTCAGATAAAGCCCACAGTCAGGTCAAAGTAACAAAGGAGATGAAATGAGGATTTGGTGTTGTAGAATAATCATTTGCTTTCCATTCCAATGTTTTGTCCAGGTCTGTGGACCCTTTGTGGCACAAAAAGACAGGTCCGTCTTTTGCCATGAAGATGATAGATCAGAAGAGTGTGACCACACCTGCAAAGCCCCAGCAGCTGTTCGTGGAGCGCGACATTCTCACCTTTGCTGAAAAACCCTTCATTAAGGCCGGTTCATTTGAGACAAACATGTACCCTGGCTTTGTGGTGAATTATGTCGAAGGTAATGACGTTACTTTGAGCTATGTGACGCACACAAACATCTGCCACTATCTGTATGTGTGTTCTCATGGCTCCCTCTGTCCTCGTAGGTCCGAATTGTGAGTCCCAGCTTGATGACTTGAAGCATTTTCCAGTGGACATGGCCCGATTTGTATGTGGCAGAAACAGTCATGACTCTCAAGTACCTCCAGAGCCTTGGTATTGTGCACGGAGACCTCAAACCCGCAAAGTAAGTCCTCAACTTGTGCCATTAAGTCAGCATTCAACACATTTGTTATTTTTCAGATTCTGTTTTCTAACAACTTGTCTGTTAAGGCCCACCCTCCTTGGTTACTGTTGCTATGCTTGCCATAATTGATATTCTTGCATGACACAGTTTATATTGTAAACAGTTGAAGATTTACCATTTAAAATACTCCTTGGTTTTAGAAGCAGACAAAAACAGCTCCTCATCCATGGCTGGCAACCATTGGTTTGAACCAGCTGATTTGTCATTGGTGGATTTAATCCACAGTGCAGGTTTCATCATTTTAACACTAGCTATCAGATATCATCAGCTAACACATCTAAGAAACTCCCCTTCTTTTGATATATCTAAATATATGTGTGTGTATATATATATATATATATATATATATATGTATGTATATATACACATTCATGCTTCAGGTCACTTCAATCAAATAATCTACTGCTTGCTTCCTTTGTAGCATGTTGATCAGCGCCACAGGTCACATCAAATTGACAGACTTTGGAATTTCCAAGATCGGTCCAGTGAACTTGACAACAGAGCGTCATCAAGGATCCATACTTGATCTAGAGAGAGAGTTTACTGACAGAGAGGTCAGTCTCTTTACTTCTCCATTTACCGAAACTTGTGTTTATGCTTTTCGGTAATTTTCTATTCTCTCATGGTCCATAATTTACTCCTACAGACGTATGGAACTGTGTACATCGCCCCAGAAGTGTACATCGCCCCAGAAATGATTCTCGAAGAGGGTTACGGGAAGCCTATAGACTGGTGGGCTCTGGGCATCATTCTGTACCAGTTCCTGCTTGGCGTTGTCCCTTTCAATGGATGCAGGTTGCTGGAACTGTTTACGCAAGTGCTTACACGTAAGAATAACTAGTTCAATTAAGCATCTTTTCATATTCATCCGCTGTACATTTATAATTCTAGCAGTTCTCATTCAACCTGTCTGTATCTTAAAGACAATTTAAAAATATCCCCCTTATTTTATGATTTAACTTGTCCATAAAACTCTTGACACGCAACTTAGAGTTATTGTGTTTATTAGATTAGCGATATTACAGTTTAAATATATTTTTTAAGGAAATCTACTTCGAGCTTTTGCCATTCCCTGTAGTTTCAGAGATTATTTGATTACTTGATCACATGACTAATATTTGTATCATATTTAGATAAGCTC
Source organism: Hippoglossus hippoglossus (assembly GCF_009819705.1). Lineage (NCBI taxonomy): Eukaryota > Metazoa > Chordata > Actinopteri > Pleuronectiformes > Pleuronectidae > Hippoglossus > Hippoglossus hippoglossus. The sequence continues at coordinate 20,029,876 of NC_047161.1, forward strand.
ACTTGTCCAGAGGAAGAACATGACCTCTCTCCTGAAGAAGAAACCTGCGGAGTGCCTGGGTACAAGTAAGTGGCAGCTTTCACAAATGATTCACATGTGGACGAATACCTCATGGTTTGGGATGCACTACATCTCACAGGAATGAGACTAGTCTGGTGGACCTCAAAGAAAAGGTCATGGACAGATAGACGAGGTCTGGAGAAAGAAAAATCTAGACCTAAGAATGTGTGTTCTTAGAACAAAGGAAGATATTAGTGGGGCTAAGGAGGGGACATCTTAAGCTAGGCCTAACGTGTTGAAATACAAACAAAATGTTTGATTGTTGTTCTTCTTCTCCAGGAGGAGCACATGAGGTGAAGGACCATCCATTTTTTCAGAACCTCAACATGGACAACCTCCTGAGTGAGGTTCCTCTGTACATCCCCGAGTTGGAGTATGAGGATACCTGCTCTGAGAACGATAGAGAATCACATTATGAAGATGAGGAAAACTATAAATCTTTCACCTATGTGGCCTTCGGCTTCCGAAAGGTGAGGTTTTTATCCACTGCTGTTTGAGAGAAGTTGAAACTATCTTTTACTATTAGATACTCACTGATTCAAAATGACTAAGAGAAATCCAGTTATTACTAAATTTGTGTGAATCACCAGTGTATCATTATTCAGGACCACAAGCATAAAGAGCATGCAAATAGAGATTGTTGTGTGGTTTTTCACTCATGTTACAATTAATCCCAAACATTATGATAAACTGCTTTTTTTGAAACTTTCAGGCAAATGAAGAGAAGGAAGACATGCCTAACAATGAGAGACATGTCGCGGACGCTGCTGAAAGCCTTGTTGAGGAGGAAGTCTTGACCTCTAGTGAAGAAAATGTCAAGAAGGCTGCTGAAAGCCTTGATGATGAGGAAGACACGGCCTGGGATGAAGGAAATGTTGAGGAGGCTGCTGAAATCCTTGATCATGAGGAAGTCCTGGCCCACAATGAAGGAAATGTTGAGGAAGCTGCTGAAATCCTGGATGAGGAGGAAGACATGACCTCCAGTGAAGAAAATGTCGAGGAGGCTGCTGAAATCCTGGATGAGGAGGAAGACATGACCTCCAGTGAAGAAAATGTCGAGGAGGCTGCTGAAATCCTGGATGAGGAGGAAGACATGACCTCTGAAGAAGAAGATAGCAAGGAGGAAGCTGAAATCCTGCCCCATGGCACCAAAACCATGGGGGTAATTTACCTACAGCTGCTTCAGCTGGCCCGAGAATGTGACTCTACAATCCAGAGCGGTACGGTCAGCACCAACGACTTCTTGGAGCTGGAGAACAAACTGGAGAAGCTTCTCTAGGAGGTTGGAATAATTATCACGGTTGTTTTTTTTAACCACGCTGTCATTTGTTAAGTAGTTTCTAACTCGGGGTGTTTCGTGGAATTACATTCCATGTATGACTTCCTTTCAAATTCCGTTTTATAAAATGAAAAAAATGCAGGGCTGTCAGAATAAAAACTGCTTTCCCTTTCTTCGCCCACACCTTACATTCTCCTACCTCATATATTTTACTGCATGTTGTTTATTCCTTTATTTCAGTTCATGTTTCTTAATTTTCATGTGTCTGATTTCAGACCCGCTCAGCCTCCAGTCCTCCTGTCAGAAAACTACAGATGAGTGACTCTCAGGTCAGAGAGTAGTTGAATCTCAGACATGGACGTACTGAAGGAAATGAGGAGACAATGAGGAGACAGGGCGGGCAAAGGAGACGAGGAGAAGAGGAAGAAGAAGAAGAAAAGTCAGGAAGTGTAATGATAGACGCGCTTTCAATGCGCACTTCAATTAAACAAAGCATAAACTGTTAAAATGCCAATGATGGAAAAAATAAACCATAAAACATTGATAACACTTGAGATACTCGTGTGATGTCACCACACTAGCCGCTACGCACGCCAACACAGTGACTTTTTTACCCACGACTTCTCTGCAGTCTATTCTACATTATCACATGACTCACTGCTCATGAGTCTGACTACGCCCATTTTCAAATGTTGCTATTATTTTCCATAGTTGTGTCGCTTTCAAGTCACAACATACACACAGACACAGATTTCATAATACTGCACAAAAGTGAAAATAAGAATACCAAAGTAGATCCTTAGCACCTGAGTAACACTTTGCAACAACAGCGAAAAAGAATGAAACTATTCCAATACCAACAGTCTGTGGAACTCGGCTGCAGCAGAGTAAACGTGTCAAAGACAGTCTTTGCCTCATTATTCTTGGAGTTTAAAGTCAAATAAGGGACCTGAATATATTTTGTTAATACCCATTAACAGAAAAGAAAACACGTCCTGAACAAAACAGTATCAAAATAAGAACATTGAGGGTTGAGAGTTAATTCTGAAGTTGAAAACAAACACTCAATAGTCAAAGGAAAGACACTGAGACAAAAAGGAAATTCATACGTGAATAATCCATCTGCTGATTGAAAGCATCCCAACAGCTACTTTGTGGATTTTTCACATTAACACACAAACATTTCCTCCCAAAATTAGACTTTGTATAAGAGGTTGCCCTGTGTGAAATACTCCATTGATTGTGACTGCGGTTATTGAAGCACACTGTTTTAAAGATTCACAATCACTGATGGTGGCGGACAGATTACCGGAGCCTGTGTTTGACTGGGAAAAGATCAATCTGACTGAGCTGTGATGGGTGGCTAACTTGGAAACAACCACAAAACTACAAGAGGGATAAATGGCCATTTTAAACTGTTCAAATGTGTGTCACTCCCCTGCCCTCTCTCCCCTTGCTGTGTGTGTGTGTGTGTGTGTGTACGAGTGTACGAGAGCCTCGGCAGAGCATAAATGTGCATTTGTCAACGTGAGTGGATGTGCAACTACTTCTACAATTGTATTCTTCATTGAGACAAGTGGTGTTTTTCGAAAACAAGTACAGAAATGTGGTCTCATGCTGCTCCAGCCTCCGACAAAAGGTTCCTCTCGGCAGGTGGGTGTCTTCAAGCCCCTGTCACCTGCTAGTCTTTCCACAAACTGCTTCTTAAACCCCTTATCTGTTGCTATCATGTAAGTTGTGTGCGCGGACACATACATACACACAACTTACATATGGGTTTTTGCCCACATAAGGAAGAAATACGTTTAGGTCCCCACACCATTAGTATAGGTCATACTAATGGTGTGGGGACCATGCCCCCACCAAATACTTGTTTTGAACACGACTTAAGCAATTTCAAAAACAGGCGTCAACAAAGGTCACTTCATTCTTCCAATGTTATCTTGTATTGTTGAGGATGCTTTTCCACATTTAACCAGTCTAGAAAACTTGAAACAATTGTTCTTTTCAGCATTTCAAAAAAAATGTCCCATGACAGTCCATTTTCCAACCGCTAAGTCAGGCAAGTCCAAATCTATGTTTCACGAACTACCTTCAAATATCAACCTCAAGAACCAAACAAATCGTGCTCATATATTCAAGTCTGGTCCAAAACAAACCTTTTTCTCCACAGTGGTATTTCACCATCAAGTACCACAGCCGACAATTAAATAAACTCATAGTATAATATTTGAAAACCCAAATAGAAAAAATCATATTTTACATATATATATATATATATGCAAGAACAAATGCGAAGAAGTCTTTCATCACTTTCTCTTTTTTCTCCCCATACATATTTCATTAGAGCCATATGTGTTAAACTGTCCAGAATACAAGAAGCAGAGAGAAGAAAGGAGGCACAAATAGAGGAGAGCGGGATCGGGTGGGTGGGAGGCTGGCGAAGAGAAATGAAAAGAAATGAGGGGTAGAGACAGCACATGGCAGAATTAATAAAAATCTTCTCAGTGTTAATCAAAGCACCACGCTCCCATGGAAGTCCTTATTCCAAAGCCATGGTCAACAGGACGATAAACTACAAAGAGGGTCTCATGCTGGAGGTGTGGTTGCACGGTGCTGCTCTGCTGGGTTGGGGTGCTGTGATCACAGCTGGGTTTTTCAGGACAAATTCTTCACAAGATGTTTGCTAAGGACATTAGTTAACAGTCGTGTAATCTGTCATACGCCATACCCATTCTGACTATGAATATTCAAAGTGGATCAAATGTTAATACTTGTAATTTTAAATGAAGGTTTGTTATTTGCATTGGTTGATTTTAACAATGTGCTACTTTTGATAAAATAGTAGTTCAACATGACTGAAGCTCATATGCTTTACTTTCTTTTATTCATCGTTTGTGTCGTTTTGCTTTTCTCTCCATTCACAACTTTTTCCTTTACCTTTCCTCTTTTCTTCTCTCGTTCGGTCTTTCTTTCCTTATAGATAGCTAGCTAGCTAGCTAGATAGATAGATAGATAGATAGATAGATAGCTTGTTAAAGCCCTATGAGACAAATTGTGATTTGTGAATATGGGCTATACAAATTAAATTTGATTGATTGACAGACAGGTAGATACATTTAACCAGCTGAATTATTACACTTATTACACACAGTTGTTTAACAATAACGTATAAACAATAATCTTTTTGACGGCATTCAAATTCAAAGAACTTTTACAATCAAAATTACACCGTCCATCCATCACTAGCTCATGCTTTGAAGGGGGGACAGCAGCAAATCCCAGTTGATGTGTTTACTTTTACAGAAACCTAATTTTAAATGCAGGACCTATTGGATGTCAGTACTTCCTCTAGTACAAGTAAGCAATCCAAACATATATTTTTGAATTTAATTGCACTGTGGTCTTTTGCTCCCACATAAGATTTGAAGAAAATGACAAATTACTGAGGTTTATTGATGTTTTGAATTCCACTGCATCTGTGAATGTAAAAATGTTTCTCCTGGCAGCTGCCATTCATGTAAGGTCAGTTTCCTATTGTATACAGCTCCTACTTTCTGCAGACCAATGTAGCTGTTGCTCTGACTCTGGGTGTTATTATTTGAAGAACAGACCCTTTGCCCAGTGCAGAAGAGGCTCACCCCTGACAACGAGGGCTTCATAAATCTTCACTGTGACTGGAAGTTCCGGGCTGTGCACGTTGGAGGACAGACAAAAGCACCAAAACGTTTGGGGAACTGCAGTTCAGCTGCACCCAAGAGGACGGGAAATAACGTGAACACTGGTCCTGGACACGGGGGCTGCCAGGGTCAGGACGGGTGGTGTGAGAGTATGTGGATGACATGGATGAGTGTGAAAAGTAAAATGTGCCGCTGTCTGTGTGTGACTATCCTGAAGTGTACTGCCTATGGTTTCACACACTGACTGGAGTTTTAGTTCTTCAGACAGGTCCTGGAGGTGATGATTTATTGGCTCAGTTAAATCAGTAGATGGAGCCAAAGAACTACTGATTATGAGAGTATTATTAGACTTAAATGACAAAGGAACTATTCTGGCCTACAACTCCTAATGAAAAAATCCATGCACAAACAGAGATGTAAAAACACATTTTTTAAAGGGTCCTGTAGCCAGAGACACTGAACAGATAGACAGATAAATAAATTGTTCATTAAGAAATTGTTCCAGCTCTTAAGTTCCCCTTCAACCACAATGAACCACCGATCAAACTAATGTTGATGACTGCATGCTAATCAATAAGCATTAGAGCAGTTGATATGTGCAATATTGAACCTTTGACAAAACCAGGCTAGCTGCTTGCAACTACTATCTGTCTTTATGCTGAACTGGGCTTACCACTTCCTGACTAAAGTTCTGTATTAAACTACTGAAGGCTTCCTGAAAAACAAACCATAACATCTGGATTGCCCCCTGGTGCCTGGTTGCTGTACAGGTTATTACCCCCCCTAAACTTTTCCTGGGTAGAGTTTCCACAGTTACTCCAGTTGTTTCTTCATCCACCATTTCCACTGCCTGGGCAAAGCTTATTATAGCTGGAAAAACAAAAGGGCCATCCTCTTTCTGTTTAGTGCAGCTGCAGTTGCAGATGCACTTTTTTTGTGCTGTAAATCAAGCCTTATTTTTTTTTTTGTAATATTGTACTTGGTGGCAGAGAGAGGTGCATCATTAAAGTGAGGCTTAAAGGGAAATTCCATTGCCAATTGTGTCATTATTCTAAAACAATTAAATTGTGTAATCAAGATGTCTCATGAGCCTTTTGATCAAATAATGTGACAGTCCCAGAATCATGTACCAGTTACCTCCATACCACATCTCATTGTACTGTATATCTGTCTATGTACATGATATTTGAATTTATTAAAAGTACCTCATCAAATCTATACCTCCTAATGGCAGGTTTGGTAGGATTTAGGGGTACAGTATTCATTGGAGTAAATCAAAATTATTATTTCTAAATAGATTGTGCAGCTGCTCCCTGTTTTAATATCCCAGTTGTTTCACAATTCAAATGTTTGACTGCAATTTTCTGATTGGCAGAAAACATTAGTGTAAAATCTATTGTAGTAACAGTACAATCTAGAGGATTCCCACAACTTGGGCCTCTCTCTGAAAATAGCGATAAAGAAATATAGTTTTGTTTTTGTGATTTGTAATTTCCTGGTGAAAGCTTCCTACCTCCCGTTGTTAAGATACAATGTGGAAAATGTATAACCACTCATCCACTTCTCCAAATTGGAGAAACACAAACAATGCTGTCATCAAGAAATCCAAATGTCACACAATAAACATCTTCACAGGTCATATCTCTCTCCCCAAAGACTCTGCCAAATGAAATGCAGACTGGACTGGAACCCTATCGATCATTCTCTTTGAGGTAAAACCACTGGTACATTTATTCACATACTCTTGGATGATGTTAAATACCTCTGGAAAAGTGTGTCTGTACAGTTCTTTCCACCCTGCTGAGGAGGTTGATCCCAGCTTCACAAACAGTCTATTTCTCAATGATATTTAAGCATGTGGGGTTGGACGTGCATTGCTGACACCTTCTTCTTGCTGGTTTCCCTGCAGTTAAAAGAATGATGGTCTGCTACTTTATCAATAATAGCATGGCTATTGGCTTTGTGAGATACAGCCCAAGTAAGGCTTGCATCTAACAAAATCCCACAACAGTATTTGCTTGGTAGGGCTATTAGATTAGGGATAAAAGTTCCCTTTTGTGACATAAATATTGTACTATATATAAATGTACCTATATGAAGTTTCTTATGTGTTTATTTATATATAAACACGCAAGAAAATAAACATATTTATTTATTTGAAGAAAATAAACATATTTCTCAAAAATCTTACCTGTAGCCTAACATGACTGATAGTCCAAACAGTCAGGTGGAAACTGCAACATTCCCATGCAATATCAGTAGGAAGGAAGAAAAGCTCAAAGCCAAACTTAGGTCGACTTTATGCAAATCCCAGTCATCTGGAACCAGGGCTGACTAAATCTGTGTTTGTGTCCTGCTGAAGAGTGTCAGCAGCCTCCCTCAGGGAGCATCATGCCTTCACGCAAAGACCAGTCAGAGGGGGTTTTGGTGAAGACATGATCAAGTCTCCATTGGAGCCGTGTTCATGCGTTTAGCCATCTAGGCTAAACACATGGTGTTAAAAACATGACACCGTTTTGAGTGGATTTTGAATGCCGGGGCTTATGGACACATGGATGATACCACAGGAGCATTATCGAGGTATTTAATGTTTTTTTCTGTCGTTTTTTTACGTTTGAAGAAGTGGTCACCATTTACTTCAGTTGTATTGGATTTGCCTGCAACCCCACAAAAACTCCAAAAGTATTTTGTGCACTCAAACACTTCACCAACTTCTCCATCGGCATAGTGGTAAAGAGACAATGATTTTCATATGTGGGTGAACTATCCCTTTAATGTCATCAAGCAACATTTCAAGATATTTATGCATAAACCTTACATTCAATGGAGTGAAGAAGAAGAATGTACCTCCAACGAGTAAAAAAGCCACATCAGTGCTAATCTGTATTTGACCTCAATAAACCAGATTTAATACTGTAAAATACAGAGATACCTGGCGCTGATAGGTTTTATCTGTGTTGTGTGAACTCGATTGGGGAGAACTTGAATGGAACAGATGTTCATCTATATATAAAAGTCCTTCATACCAGCTTTAAATAAATGCTGGGCATTCTGGGTAAGCAGGTTCTGGTATTTCTGTTCCTATAAGTAACTAAGTTGAGCATGTGTGCATATAACACTCCATAGAGTGCGAAGGAAGGAAAGATACCACATCAACATGTCAGTCACCAAAATGATAAAACCCTAAAGACGATGCTTTCCCTGCAGTTTTCCTGACCCATAAAAAGTAGAGGGCAGCCCACTTTCACAACACTCAGAAAGCATATTTCAACTCCACTTTCACATACTGCCACTCCATTTGGCTGGCAGGTACTCTGTGCTCTGTGTTGTATTTCACTTAGCACACAGCAGCCTGTTGTGTGTGTGGCCTGCTGATGAGATTACCTGCTCTGTGAGCACGAGTGTTAGTTACAGGCCTTGCTGTTGTCTGGGATGTGCAGCTGAAAGAGCTGCTGCAGAGAGACAGATGGGTGGTGGTTCTCTTCAACTCGATGGCCATTTTTAGGGTACCGCAGATTTGTCCGGTTAAAATCACGTGGTGAAAGCTGGTTTGTATCATTTTGAAACTTCACTTTGGCATTTTGTCCAGCATCATCTTGGTTTATTCAAACCAGAAGCAGGGGGTGAGCCTGACTGCAGCTCAAGGACGATGCACACAGACTTACACCTGCGACCTCTACCCACTGGGCGGTATAGTGGCTGTAAATCACACTGTATACTTGCCCTTATACATACAGTCATTTATCGTCTATTTTACTCTAAGTGAATATGACATACACTGTCATATGATGTGTTCTCATGTGTATTAGTTCTGATTAGGATTAGTTTGATAAGGAGCTAAAACACTTGCCTGTATGGAGTTTCAAAACAAGAAATCTATTAGTGTGAGCTTTAAGCTGTGCTCGCAGCGTCCGAGGCTAACATTTTCATTACACCTCATATTACAAAAGTTCCTAAACCTACGTAAATAAGCTCTTAGTCGTATTCAAGTGGAATTTAAAATCAATTATATCTCACAAGGTTTGGCTCATTCCTCATATTAAAGGTAAAGTTGAATACAGGCTCATATACGCTCCTATCTAATTGGTGACAGAGCCACAACTTTTAATGGGGAATAAAAGCTACCTTAATAGCATCACCAATTAAATATGATTAAAGCCACTTAAAAGTGTGATGACTTGACTTAAAAATAAGCACTTATTGCAATTTTTCTCTCTCCATACACTACAGGATTGGCCTGATGTGTTCCCATTCTGCTGTTGTAAAGCAGACAATTTTCTTATTGGGTGGAGCCATCTTTGGCATATCAGTCTTTTCTTTTCAGGATTTGTTAAGTGGTCTCCCTCTCTCTCTCTCTCTAAAAGATCATAAGAGGACACCACAACACCAATGGTAGTCAGTGGAAGGACACAGAATTAACAGATGATGTGAAAGTCCATTTAATTCCATTAATCTTCATCTTAGCACTACAGCCCAAATATCCATTTACAAATCCAGAAATGTACACACGTCCTGTGTGGAAGGTTGGGAAGCTGAGGTTTGGAAGTGAACACTCCTCTGTGGAGCTGGTGGGAGTTGAAATGGCCACTGGGACTATGGTGAGACCAGTGTCTCTGGTAACGTGAACACAATAAGGCTTTTATTGATCCACAGAGAACCTGAATACACTCTTTCCTTTAAGTGGGCGTCTGTAACTGTTTTTGCACTTTGCTACTTGGCTCAGTGAGCTGGTTAAGATTTACTGCCTGAGTTTTATCATGCAGGATACTTTTCATGATATTAATCATAAGTTTGATAGTTGAGAGGGTTTCTTGGTTACAACTTAGGCTTTTCTGACTGTTGAGAGGCAAAGACATTCTCAGCATATTATGATTCTGATTATAACATCCGCCATGAGGTTGCGTGTTTTGTGTTTGTCGGTCGCTCAGTTAGCAGGATTACACAAAAACTGTTGGATGGATTACGACAAGACTTAGTAGAAGGATGTGGTATGTGTCAGGAAAGATCCCATTCAATATTGGTGCAGATCTGGATCAAGGAATTTTTCTTCTTTCTTTAGCATTGTGAAGATAGGCTGTTTACAACATTTCTGTTGATTTCTCAGTGAATAATTCGTCACTATTAGTGAAAAAGAAAATCATTTGATGATTATGGTCTTTGTATCATCAGATTGTATGTATTCAACAAGTCTCATTGTTTTTCCCCTTTGCTTCAACATGACTTTTGTATTCAGAAGTCATTTGACTGAGCATGAACAAATCAAACAGATTGTACTGTTTATACCATAAATGACCCCATCTTAACGATATATATTATTATTATTTATTAATTTTTTAGGCCAATTGTGGGCAAATGAACAAGCTGGAAACACAACACTGAAAAACCTGTGGCCAATGCCCCCTGGTCTCCAGACCCCATGGTCCCTAAAAGCATTTGATAAATTAAAAATGTGTTCGCAATTTATTTTATACATAGGCTCATTTTCAACCCTATACAGCTGATTAATTGTGGCTAGAAATGTATAATTGGACACATTATGTATGTGTTCATTATACAGCAAAATGACTTGTAGAAAACCACTTGTACTGTGACGCACATGCATGTCTCTTGCAGATATGACTATAGAGGAAGTGCACTATGTGTGTTGTGGGTAATGATGTAAAACCTGGCCTGGTATGGGACGTTTGATCAAGTTCTTAAGTAATTACCCAGCATGGCTGGGTCCTTCTGGAAAAGTCCCACCAGTGAGGTCATCACTACTACCACCATCGAGGAGTGGAGCCAACAAAAACCCACCTGTCTGGCTTCAATAGTGACATTTCACAGCTGTATATCTCAAACATTTTCCTGAAAGTCCGAAATAAACCCAAAATATAAGACTGTGGGATTTAGTCAAAAGGGGATTGCAGGGTTTTTTCATTAACGCTATTTAACACTGACCTTTTTTTTATAAGAGCAGTAAAAATGAAACCTAAGTGGACAAAAGTAATTTTAATGCTGGAATTAGATATTTTTTTCCTGTTCACTGGTCACTGCTTCAGATTATAGTGTCGTAACAGGGCTGAGAGACATGACAGCCTATACATTGCTCCCTGACTATTACATTTTAATTCAGCTCATTTCAATTTTATTTGTTTGGCACCAGAACACAATATCTCAAGGTACTTTTCATTGTAGGGTTGAGACCGTACAAAAGTATAGAGAAACCCAGTTCCCACAACCCAGTTCCCACAACAAGCAAACACTCCAACGACTGTGGAGAGAGAAAACCTTCCTATAACTTGAAGAAAAACTCGAGTAGACCCAGACTCAATGTGGGAGCGGCCATCTGTCTCAACGATAAACTGTAAAATTGTATCGCAATACTTGTGGAATCACAGTACTTAAAATGTGTTAAACATATCGATTCATTACCCAGTTAGATTAATAGTACTGAATCAGGAGGTAAGCTTGTATACTGTCTGAGACATAATAAAAAAAATAAACCCAGACTTGTTTGTCTTGAATCTCTCAAGGTTGAATCTTTCATTAGAAAGAAAATGTTTTTAGTGTCAGTGGATTAAGCTTGGACCCATGTCGGGATTTCTGTGCGTGTCTCATATCCTGCTGATGAAAATTCACTTTTTAATGGACAGAGTTCTAATTCATGTGCCTTTACAGCTGATCCCCGTGCTCACGTCTGAATGCTGTACATCATCACTGTTTAATTACAACTCTTAAAGTGTTGACACGTAATTATTGGTTCTGCTGTATCCTCTCCAGGAAAAATAGTGTTTCCAGGAAGCACCTCAGTACTTTGACTATTGCGATGATGTCCTCAGTGGTTTGGCCATATGGGAATGAGTCAACTTCGTCTCTGAGGGTCAACAAGGGACTGTGTGATGAAAAGCGTATAAACCGTATAAAGCCAGGGGTATATTAAAACTATAACTATATAACTATATTAAAAACTGACATCAGCCCATGCAAGTGACCCACAGCATTGGGAGCATTAATTCTTGTGTGGTGGTGTGTTTGTGCTCTGCTGTCACACCATCAAACTGCTAGTTGGCAGAACAGTGACTTAAACCACGTGAAGAGTTGGAGCTGATAAATGTTGACCAATGGTTTTTCTTACTGCAATGACTGCAACGCTGCAGAGAGAAGATATTGAACTGATTGAGGCAGTAGGAGGTGGATTTTGTAACCTTTTCTGTGAGACATCAAGAAGATATGCTACCAAGCCGCAAATCGGAGTTGGTGCCATCAACATCACGTAGAGCTAGATATCTGGGGAGGGGGCACATCACGCTACGCCATATGGTACATGGCTACACCCACCCTATGCTGTAGTTCCCTTCAATGCAGAAGTATAAATTGGCCTTTAATCTGGAAGCAGTAACCTAAACAAAATGACAGCAGTGATTAGCAATGAAATATGGATTTATTTGTCACATTTAGTAACCCTTGCAATACATTTGGTAAGCTGTCTCTTGATGAGGACAGCATAGTAATGCAATGGTTGGCACCCTCACCTCACAGCAAGAAGGCTGGCTTCCTCACACAGTCCAAACACAGATAAGGGTTACGTTTAATTGGAGCCTTACATTTTTTAGATGTGAATGTGAGTATGAATGGTTGATTGTCTCTGTATGTTGGCCCTGTGATGGAAGGGCGACTTGTCAAGGGTGTAAGCCACTTCTTCCCCAATGTCAACTGGGATTGGCTCCAGCTCCCCCCATGACCCTCAAAGGATATGTGGTATTGAAAATGGATAAGATAAGATAAGATAAGGACAACTCATCAGCTGACAATTGCCGGGATCGTAACAGAGACTTATATATATGGACGGAAGATAGGATGGATTTAGCGATCTCTTGACAACTGCATCACTGCTCCAGTGTAGCACAAACACTCTGGGACACAACATTGTCTATCCATCATGAAGGGCCATTGAATGAATGTTGTTGTTGCCCCTTACCAGCTCTCCAGGAATGGGAAAACTGAGAGGGCCCATTAATCTGAGAGGAAGTGGTCATGGATAGCTGAGTGTGTTAGTGTGTTGGCCTCACAGGAGCAGCAGAGAGAGCTGGAGGTGTTATGACTGGAGCTTCCTGTGCTTTTCCAAGGTGACTTCCGGTCACAAAGGAGCTTAGTTTCCACAACTCGCACATCTCACGTTCAGATGGGCTCCGCATTTCTCACCTTTTAGCTAGAATTGTGTTTGACAGACACCATCATTCACTGCCTCCTGCAAGGACCAATAGTCAAATTCAGGATGTTTTAGAACTAGAGGGTGAATATATTAGAGAGAGTGTGTGTGTGTGTGTGTGTGTGTGTGTGCGTGCGTGTGTGTGTGTGTGTGTGCGCGCGTGTGTGTGTGTGTGTGTGTGTGTGTGTGTGTGTGTGTGTGTGTGTGAGAGAGAGAGAGAGGCTGTCTACCAGATGTGGAGCAGTGAGAGTCCTTCTCTGTAGGCGGTGGGTGTTGCTGAGCATGTCAGCAGCCATATGGACTGAGGGGTTTGGAAACATCCCATTACAAGTCGTACATCAGCGGCCTGACAGGCTCGCATTCTGGAATATTTTGATTTCAGTCATGAGTGCACTTGCTCCAAAAAACCCTGGACTGGGCTGTTTTAACCCCTTACGCACCTCACATTGTCAAAGATTATAACACTTTGTTTGGAAATAAGATTAGGAAAAAAAGCTCTTATCTTATCAGTGTGGGATTACTGTAGAAAATAGGTATGCAAAGATGAAGGATGGGGATAAAAATATATGAAATCAATGAAGTAAACTCTTCTTTGTTGGAATTATTTATCCTGTGTTTTTCAAGATTGAATTGTGTTCAACTAACACCCCTCCACCATCTCAACAAAACACACAAACACTGTTTATCTCCACTTCTCTCCTGAATCTTTCAGCTCATTATTATTTGGCTGGATGATGAGAATTGCAGTAAATGTCACGTAGTCAAGGTTTTTATTTTTATGGAAAATATTAACTCGCTTCCAGGGCAAAGTTTTAATTTAGATATTTTATCGCCAACGTTTAAATCTTTACATTTTTACAAAGTATCTTCTCTGACTGCACTATATATTGTCATGTTGTATCCTATCATGTCCTAAATATTGTACACGTTGCATTGTGTTATATTGCATCACGTAATTTCCATGTCTTAATCAATATCACAACGTAATGTAACATGATATCATGTCAGATTTTACATATTGAATCACATTTTATGATATTGTACTGTACTGTGATACACTTCATCAGTTTTGTGTGGCATTCAACCTTTTTGTGTCATATCATGTTGTTCCATAGTATTACGATGTAATAAGTCACATCCTGCACCATTTCACATCATACCATCATGATGTTGTTGTTATAGTACAATATGCTAAATCAAGACACAATACAAAACAACAAAGCACATCATTATACAATCACTTACATGATTCTTGCTGTTCTGGGTTTGTACCCAATGCACTTATTGAGTGTCGCTTTGGATAAAAGCGTCAGCTAAATGATATGTAATGTAATATAATATAATCACATTTTACTGCATCATATTGTATCACATTGTGCCGCGCAGCAATCAATCGATCAAATTTAATTTGTATATGCCATGATCACAAATCACAGTTTGTCTCTTAGGGCTTAACAAGGTGCGACATCCTTTTCCCTTAACTCTCATCAAGAGTGAGAAACAACTTACACAAAGAAAATCCAAATATTTAATTAAAATTAAAATTAAATATTTAAGATAGAATTAATGACGGATAAAAAAAAACATAGAGACCTCAGAGAGCCATATGTGAGGGATCTGTCTCTCAGGACAGACAGAAGTGCAATAGATGTCGGATGTAACAGAGCACATTGATGAGAAAAGACAGTGTCCAACATAAATGGAGACATTTAAAGAAGTATTTAAAGTGTCTATATAAAAGCAAAATCCTGACAGAGATTAAGGGAGCAACGACAATTGTAATGATATCGGTATTGCCAGATATGTAAATAGAAATATTGTATCTAAGCAATCTAGTTGTAATCATAAACCATGATCACGGCCAACGGTGAGGCTGCAGCCACAACGATTAGGCACAAGGACCCTGGTGAAGAAGTCAAGTCAGTGACATGTATTGATGAGACATGAGATATTATGTGTTGAAGAGGGAGAAGAGGAAGAGAAGCTCCACGTGTCATGTGTCATTTAGGCCTATAGCAGCGTAAGAGCTGGTCCAAGACAGACCTGAACCAGCTCTAATTATAAGCTTTATCAAAAAGGAAGGTTTTCAGCCAATCATATTCTTTCATATTGTATCATATTATCCCTTAGATTGAGTTAGTTATATCATATCACAATATAATTCAAATAATCAAAGTTAAAAAACACTTTTTTCATATGTGAAAGAAAAACTCAAACAGTGCCTCACATTTTTTTATAATACAGCAAACTGATGCTTAATGTGAGCCACAATAATCACAGACAGGTATTGGGATCCTATTATGGTTGATAAATTACACTAAAAGTGAATGGTTACAAAAGTTGATCACATCTGTTCTACTAAGAAGCAATAAAGATATTCTTACATTACAACAGCCAGAGAAGGAAGTATACAGTGTGGGGCCCAGTCAGCTCCTGTCCAACTGTTTATTTCCTGTAAAGGGGAATTAAACCACTCAATGAAATATGAACATAGACCTTGTAATGAGTGATAATGTGTGGGAGGAGTGCTGTTTGCCTAAAGTGGGAGTGTGCGATATAGTGTCAGCTCATAGCAGCTCCCATTCACACACAACTATGTCAGGGTCAAATTCAGATATCACAAATTGTAAGTTTGCAAGAGTACAAACCCTTTGTCTCCTCGAAAACAGATTTATTTCAACCCTTTAACACACTTGATTCACATAGACAGTCGTGGGTGTGGAGGTGACATAAAACAAAGCTCCCAGGATTTTACGTTTTCTTCAGAAGGGATTTATTTAAAAAAAATGGTGATCATCACCGTCTCTGCCTCCTAATGCAGAACCTCCCTGCTTCCTTTGTAATCCTCTGGTGTGAGATAGAACTGATGGACTGTCCAGACTGAAACTGATTGACACTGACACACACACACACACACACACACTGGTCCTGGCAGCTGTTGAGGAGCCGAGACGGAGGAGCTTAGTGAGAAACTGCAGGGAGGACCACTGTTCTTCATCTGGGAAGAGAAAAAAAAAAACTGACGCCGGGCTATTTAGGGTTTTCCTCTGCTTTGCGTCTCTCAACCTTTTGTTATGCTTGGTTAGAAAACTGACGGAAAAGCAATGCACCATGAGAAAAATATGTTCTAATGGTAGTGAGAAAATATACGTGGCTTATATGTGGCTTTTGCTTCCATGTGCCTGGATTGTTCTGAGAAAAATAATATTAAAGGAATCTGCAAAATATTTTAATAACAACATGTGAATGTGTTTTTTCCAGAATAGTTGATGCGGGCGATCAGGGAAAGTGGACCAAATGTGTTTCTTCTGACTCACATTCTTTAATAATGACAGTGTGAACAGAAGTACATTTTCATATGTGGTCTTAATTGTGATACACATTTTGTTTTGTGGAATTTCGAACAGTCTGAACTTTAATAAATAAATACAAAACTATGACAGAATCATCTTGAAGGATGAATGCAGTTCAAAAACCTTCACACGTGTATGCAGGTGAAAAGAAGAGGCTGAAATCTGACTGTTTCTATTATGCATAGCAAGGTAGAAACAAAACAAAGAAGAAACAGCAAAATACATTCGCTTGAATTGATAGTTTCTCAAGGAAGAAACTATTCATTTGGCCTCTTGCAGTTTAAAGGTATAGATCAACAGTCTGGGAAATGTTTTTGTGTGCTTTCTCTCAGACCGAAAGCTTAGATATCAATCTCATGTCTGTGTGTTTAGTACCAAGCTGGAGTCAGGATGTGGTTAACCTCACTTCACATAAAGACTGGAAACAGGAGGAAACAGCTCACCCGGCGCTCTCCAGAGTTTAGAAAAACACCTAACAACACCGCTAATGCTCACTGATTAACACGTCCTATAAAGAACTAAAAGTTAATAAATTACAGAAAAAAACATAATTTGTGGTTTAATATTATTTATTGAGGTGCTCATCCACCATGTGCGCGTGGAGTCCAGTGGAGGGTCATCAGGTCTGGTGCCATCGTAAATCCATCCATCCATTCATCCATCCATCCATCCGAACACTGATGTTCATCAAGATGTAAAAAATTATGTCATATTTTATATTATATATTATCGGCAGAATATATCCTGTGTGATTATCTGGCACCATTGTTGTAGTACAAACAAAACCTCAATGGAATAGAGATACAAACACTGACACAAATTCAAAGTCATTAAAAGATGTTTGCACACTTAATGGCCTTAAACAGCCTGGAACTCAAATACCTTTCGGATTCATTGAGGTGGTACATGCCCTCTTGACAACTGAGATCCACAGATGAAGCCCTGCTGGTTATACCCAGGTCACAGCTTGCAACAAATTGTGATAAAGCTTTTGCTATTATAGGCATTAGGGAACTTTAAGCCCATTGAGCTGAGACAACATTCTTTATTCACTCATACATTTATTTACATGCTCATTGTATCATTCTATTTCTATTTCTGTTACTTTGTCTTATTCTCATTCTATCTGTCTGCTTTTATTTCTTCTTTGTAAAGAACTTTGTAACATTGTTAAGAAAAGTGGAAAGTAAAATTTTTTTTAAATGAGTACTATTACTATATTCAGAACTTCACGCATTAATACTCTAACCCCAAATAGGCCTTTAATCAATTGTCAATTTTTGCATCATGTTACTGAGGAGCCATTTTCAGGAACAACAAGTTTATCATCACAGGACAACTAATGGTCAGTCATGGTTATTAGCACAAGCCATATAAATATGGAATATCTGAACCAGATGTGAAATTACAGGAACAGGTTGAAATTCCCAACACACAAGTAAAAACAGTGGCATCAACAATGACAAAGATCTCATCAGTGACTCTGGTTTCACAGTATATACTGATGTCTCTATATACATACTGTATGTATAGACTGAAAGTCAATGAATACACAGTCATCGCTACATTCATTTACAAAGAGCCTTTATGAAATCCATATCAATTACCAGTATTTTTCCTGTTGAACTAATTACTAAATAACAAAATAAAGAGTACATTTAGCCTGAGAGTTACAGCACATGGCCTCATCTATTCACACGCATTCTGCCGCAAAAAAAAAAAAATCAATTCAACTGATGTGGTGCCTTGCACATGCAGGTCATGAAATATATTTCTTTATGTGAATACACAGCCCCACCACCTGGAGACAGGGAGGAAAGACAATTCTGTTTGGACTCACTACAAACTGCTGCAGCACTGGTGCGAGCGACTTGGGAGTTGGAAAAGAGGGGGGAAGTAATTTGTATACATTACATGTGTAATGCTTGAAAGAGATGTTATAAATCAAGATTAATACTAGATTTCTATGTGGTAAAAAATGTAAATTACAATTGTACTGTAATTACTTTGTCCAAGTGGAGGACAGAGATGTGAATATTGTTGAAATCTTTATTTCAGGAGGATTGTTAGTGTAAGAAATCACACATGAAATTCTGTCTTTTCAGAGGATTGTGTTCATTTGTCTGTGATATAGGGAGCAGAGAGAGGTGCAGATAGCAGCAGTTGATGAAGTTTACACTCTATTGGTGGAGTGTGGGTGCCCAACATGCACCTTGTGAAGGAGCTGTGTTTCACTGTGGAGCTGCTGGAACCAGACAAAGAGAATTTGTCAGTTTGCTTTGAAGAACCATTGCACATATGATTAATGATGTGGCACAAGATACACAAGATATTGAAAAAATAGTTGAAGGGGAAAGCAAACATTTTTCCAGTTTTCTCTCAGGCCTTAACAGACATAACAACCACCACCCAACTAGACATTGTTTCATGTAGGATCACTGCAGTGCAACAAAAGGGAGGAACACACACTCAAGATTGATCAGAGCAGTAGTTTCATCTGAAACCATCTGTGAGCATCATTACCACTCCCATCTGATATCGATTGCCTCACCAATCAAATTTCAGCAGTTGGTGTAATATATGTTTTCCTGGCAGAAATATCTTCAGACTTCAACTATATCACAGCAGCCATTTTGATATGAAAATCAATTATGGCTCTATCCAAATAGAGCACAACCTTAATTAATGGGAATCTATGTGTTTTATGTATTTTTCTAATATAATATATTAGAAATTGGGTTAAGGGCAAGTGAGTTTTATTATTTTTCTATTTTGTACACATCTAAACTAAGAGAAGATCGATTCAATTGAAACAGTGACCTGCACCATGGTCTTTCACCACAAGATGTCAGTAGAACATTACCATAAATATAAGGCTGATACTGGGAGTTAATATTCACATAGAAATAATAATTGTACAAGGAAATGTTATCATTTCATATATATATATATATATGGTTTATTGGGTAAAACAATTAAATTTAACCATTTGAATTAAAATATTTATTCAAATTAGATATATTGAGTTTACAAAAACTAGGCTGTATTAATATAGCATTTTTCTCATGATAATCTATTACACATCATTCAGACTCTGACTTAACAGCCATCAGGAGCAATGGAATCTAGCATGTGGACTCGAGAAACTGGTAGATGAATGATTCATACTACATCCTAAGCCAAAGCACCTGAGGAAAGAAAAGCGCAATATTACACAATGAAGTCATATTTATTTCAATTTGTGCCCTCATCCCTCCTCATAATAAACACTGAGATCTTCATGTAAGTCCTTTGGACATCATTCACTCCATCCTTCTCTCTCAAACTGTCATAAAAGATCATTGTGCTTGTTCAGCAGTGAGAATAAAGAGAAGATGTCCGGCCTCTGTAATCTCTGCCTCCTCCACCACTGAGTTCTAAGCCCAGTGCTTTCACTGAGCTGGGTCAAACAAAGCGGCTCCTCTGGGCCCTGAGGTCCTGCTGCAGTTAGACCGTCCTGCAGGCTCAGGTCGGGTTCACTTTGTCCACCTCCATCTTCTTTTGTGTGTCCAAATAAAAGGAGGGCATTATGTTGGGCTTTTTCATTACCACAAAATGAAATGGACTTTCTTTCACAGGATGGAGAGAGCATGCCCAACCAATCCCTGTTTATCCCTGCTGTCTGGCACTTTCAGTTCAGGAGAGGACCGCTACGGATCCAGCTTCAGACAACAGGAAATGTCAGCAGAGTTCTGAGAGCTGCA
This sequence comes from Hippoglossus hippoglossus, assembly GCF_009819705.1. NCBI lineage: Eukaryota > Metazoa > Chordata > Actinopteri > Pleuronectiformes > Pleuronectidae > Hippoglossus > Hippoglossus hippoglossus. The sequence goes on from NC_047161.1 coordinate 20,050,182, forward strand.
CACACATGACCAGAGGCAATGGAGCTGCTGTTGGAATGGAAAACAGAACACATTTTCTCATAGGCTTGAATTCATCATTCATCATAGCACTTGTCCTTGGAAACCACATGCTTGTGTGTTACACAAAATGTTCAGGTCAAGAATGTTTTAATCATTTTTGTTACTTTACTAAAAAAAGAAAACCACAGACTGTGTTGTCATCCTAATACTTTCACTGACAGATGATTTTACCACCTTGCATATTATTGCAGCAGTGATCGGAGACATCCTCTACTTGGGCTCAAATTGGGACCAATACAATTTTCACTTTGTAAAGTGATGCTCAGAATTAATTCTAAAGTTCACAGATGTAAACAAGCAAGTAGAATAAATCTCCCTGAATAATCCAAGTTTGCGCATGTGTAAAAAATATTTTTCAATGCTAATGAATGGGTTACTGTGTTACATGTTTGTAAAGATACAAAGTGTAAAACTGAGCTCTGAAAGTGTTACAGCTGCTACATGTTGTGTACCAGTAAAATGTAACTATGGGCGTAATAAGCTGAGTGGACAGCCGACCTGTGGGTTTGTTCTAGAGTCCCGCTTGTGAGAGAACACTCATTGATATACTTTAAGTGCTCTGTTGTACTGATGGAATTATGATTCATTTACCAATTCAACAGGTAAACAGAGAAATTGTTGAGGTTCTATTAAAAGCAGACCTAAGCATGCGAGAAATTTTTAACCTCTTTCCTCTGTTGAACTTCATACAAAAATTCTTCTCATGTCGTTTGGGTTAAAAAAAAAGGGGAAGATCTGGTTCAGGGTCCAAACAGTAAAATGGGATTTGAAAGCCTGATGTGCTGCCTGATGTCTTTTACAAATGTTGCAATGTGATGGTAAACATTTTCAGTCATTGGGATCAATCTTCTTTTTTTTTACCAGCAAAGTCTGTAGCCATTCCATCAACTCCCGAGATTAGCCATCAGCACACTGTTTGATAGTGTGAGGTTGTTATTTAATCTTGCATTAGCTGGAGCAAATAGTCTTTACATCATTTGAAGGTATTAAACGTGCTACCTAAGTACACCAGCTCCTCACTTTGCGTATTTAAGTGCCCTTTTAATGAAGTCTTTTATAATGATGACATGTTGGCTGTACTTAACTTGGTTTCAGGGGCAGCTCTCTCGGGACCAACACTACTAACTTGTGTCTTCAGCTAAATGGTTGATTACTTTCCTGTTCTGGTTTCCAGACGACACCCTTCGCATCTTGAAGAAGAGAAACTGGTGGCACTGTTTTACAGAGCTACGGTCTGCCTGTTGATTCAGCTCATGGAATTTAATCGTCTCGTGTCTTGTAACTACCAGTGTAACAAGATAGGGTTTGCTGGAACAAGTGTTTCCAATAAATAAACTACGGTGCCTGCAGATGGAACTTTTGACTCTCGCATAATTTCTGAAGACATAAGCATAAAACATCATGATATCAGGTCTGTGTAGAAAAAGGTAGCATAGGATTTGGTGTCATTACCACACTGTGGCTCTAAGTTAGTAAGAGCCTCTTGCGCACTCTGTACACATCAATACTGCAACCTTTGAACCTCACTTACTGACTGAGCTTTGTGTTTCCCAGCAGTCGTCAAAGCTGTGTCTTTACTGGCAGATCAGTCAGTCCTCTGCCAGCCTGACATGTGGGAATGATTATCTGTTCTTTTGGTGAGTCCCCCCCTCTCCTCTACCTGAGTCTTCTTCTCCTCCTCCCAAAGCCTCTGCTACACTTTTGAACCTGAACCCATCCAACTGATAGAGAACATGTGTGAAATATCACGACAGGACATCAGGAGCCTGGGAATACACTCACAAAGGTGAGTTTAGGCTGTGACTGAAAACAAGCTTGCTAATGGTGGTGATGGGAAACATGAGATGGGGCAGTTTGGAGAAAAGAAATATATGGACATAGACATAAATGAATAAAATAAACATATCCAATAACTTGTCCTAAGATATGTATAAAACTGCTTTCTGACACCTTCAGAAGTCGTTCAAGTGTACATAGGCAACTGGACTTGCTTGAAGATAACATGACCTGGATGACTGAGAATCTTCACAGATGTGCTTTCACACATGCACTGAACTCTCGATAATCTCCTGACATTCTCTGGAGGGGCTCTATGTGAGAACACAAACCCCAGAGTGAGAGCCTCTAGAGTTTCTCCGGCCAGCCCTGAGTAAAAACTCAGGATAATGTCAGGCACAGCAGCAGATCCTCAGCAGGATTCACCACAAGTTAGGGGCTGTGTTGATGATTCTAACACACAGCAGATGTAAAAATGAAAAAAAAATAAATATATATATGATATGATATATGATAAAAAAAATATATATATATATATATATATATATAGGTTTCATACACATACAAGACACGGACTTCGATGAGAGAGCTTTTGGTGATAAAGGCTGACCTTGTTGTCATTTTGCTGTTAATAAAAACACATGACCCCTGCAGCAGAATTAATATGTAACATCCTGCCTCTGCCTGCTGCGCGCCACCCCTCACCTGAACGCTCCGTGGATTTCTGTGTTGTTGTCAATGCGTTTGAGCAGAGAATCTCCTGCTGCGTTGTTCATGTGTGAAAGGCAAACTTCAAAGAAATTCTGGACCCAATTCCGCGGACATCCTTCAGGGTTCATGTCTGAAAATGGCTTACGACATACTTTCTAATGTGTTCTACATCAGCAGCTGAAAATGTTGTTAGAGAGAGTCTTCCCGATTCCCGACTAAGCTGAGTGTGGAGAGGTTTTGGTTTGGTCGGGAGATGCAATGCTGTGACAGCCTCCCTGAACGATGGTTTAGGATAGGAGCAGAAGTAGATAAGTACTTGAAAGTGAATTCTGGTGTTGGTTATATGAAACTGAGAAAACACACTGTACTCACTGTAGTTGACTCTACACTCACTGCCACTTGTATATCAGCACCATGCAGATATATCGGAATAAACCTATAAAAGCATATAGCTTAACAGACATTAATATTGAATAGTCCGTTTTGAAAGACCCCGTTTGAGATCAGCAGGAAAAACACAGGTTTAGAACATTAACATTTTTTAATGAGCTGTCCATCTTAAATGGTAAATAGACTCCACTTATATAGCACTTTCTCCCCCAATGCGTGTCTATCACTCAAACATCAGGTTCCTACATAGACGAAACAGCCATCAAGGGCAATTCGAGGTTCATTGTCCAAACCTCTGACCATCCGATTTCTGGACGACCCACTCTATCTCCTGAGCCAAGGCCTCAAGCAATGTCAACATCATGTAGGCTCTGACTTACACGCCATTTCCATAGCAAATACACTTGTGTCCAACTGAGTGCCCATGGGTGCATTGTTATCCTGTGGCAGCAGGAAGTGCACCTTGGCTGTGTTGAAAAGCAGGGTGAGGCCACAAGGAGGCCACAGCTGCTTTTCATCCTGCCTTACAGCAGATTAGCTGCACACACACATCTGCCTCAAGACGTAGCCGTACAGCACATTGTGTCAAATGGTTTGTTTGAAGCATACTGGCACCTTTATAGGAGCACCAACCCTTGGGAAGGTGAGCGGGTACCCTGCAGGCCCATGTGGTGAGACATCCACGAGTGCAGCGAGTCCCAATCAAGATGAGAAAAATCTTTCTCTTTGCAGCACAAGTATTTTTTTCAGGTCAGGTGAAAGAGAGATTCAACACAGGGCTGAAAGAAAGTGTATGTGAGTGGCATCACAAGTGGGTCTAAGAGTGGAACATGAGCATCAGGGATTTGCAAATATTTATCATGCCCTTAGTCTCCTCTGTGCAAACAGCAGCTCCATCTTTGATGTCAGCCATATCAAATTCTCCATGTGTACTGTGAATTCATTCAGAGAGCAGGATTTATTATCAAAGGGGAGGCGCACTTCAGCTGAGACAGAAGCACGTCGTATAAGTCTTGAGCTTGAGAAAGACGAAAAATGCAACTGCTGGAAACTGCAGGAGGCTCGGTGGAACCTGAGCTCCCAAGATGCAATGCGGCGAGCTGGATCACCACTCTGATCAGGGCTCGCTGATACGGTGGCAGTGGGACTGAAGCTCTGATAGACAGCAGCACCCTTGATGGTGTTCACTGTATCCACTCCACCCACTGGCACAGAAACACAGTGAACAGTATAGTCTGAGGGGTTTGACAAGCTTTTAGAACATGTAAAAACAAAACAAGGCAAATCTTTCACTGCTAGCGGCTCCAACAAGATGCATTATTAATTACACCCACCAAAACTAAAGTCTGATCAAATGAACAGCTTATTCATATTTTTTTCTAATCTTCCTCGAAACGAATAGCGTGGTTACTAATGTAAAACACAACCTGATGGTAGAAGAAGAGGGAATAGGGGCCCATCATCTGGGAAAGGACTGTTCAAGTGACTTTAATGACAGTCTGTCTGTAATGTGTACACGTAAAAATTGTACAATGAAAATAGGTGCTCTAGTTAAAGGTCAGGGGTCAGTAAACAACTGCATTTATTTCCTATGGATCATTCATATCCATAGCAGTCCCATGAATATTTGGACATTTGTAGCACATCTGTGATTGACCATTAGATTAAGAGCAGTAAACCGTAAACCTGTACGCTATATCTTTGTTGCACACTCTTGCTGCCTCCAAATGCAGCTCTCGAGTTTGTGGTTGCAATGAAGGAAATAGTATACGCACTATGCTTGGCATTCAATTGACTAAGTCTTGAGAACCTCCTACTTAGCAACAAACACAAATATTAACGTTACTGTTGGTGTCTAGAGGCCACAATTTAGCAAGCTAGCAGGCAGGTAACGTAATGCAGCAAATGCTAATAGGGAGGCAAAGGTTAAGGGAATATCTTTTTTCCTCAGACAAATGCAGATGAAAAACTCTGTACAACTAAAATCACAATATATGAACTTAATCCTCCAATGAGAAATGAAATTCCATGGACTCTTTCAGACAATTCTGAGGTCCGAGGTTGTGAATATAAGGGTTGTGGGTTTTTCCTGGAATGAAGTTTAGCCCACAGTTAGACAAGGTAAAACACTAACACTATTACGCTTATCTGTGGTGCCTCCTCTGTTGCTGTTAACAGGTGACCCTACAGATTTGTCGTAAGGTAGTTATGGTGTAAATTTGACAACCAGTCTCACCTTTGATCGTTACTTTGACGTCTACAGCGTACAACCCAAAATACTTCCACATGCCGCTTCTCAGATGATCTGATGTCATAATTGTCAGCACCGCTTTGCTTGCTAGCGTCCTCCATTTCCGCAGCAAAGCAACGTCAAATTACTGGTTTACTCTACTGACAGGTCAAGAGGGCATGCAGTAGGTCAAGCTGACCGTGATCGCCCTCTGCTGGAGCAAGAGACATACTACTTCAGATGCTCTTCTAGACGCTGTTTTGAATTCGAACAGATCATTGTAGGTTGAATACAAACTTCCCACATACAGGCAGAAACTCAACTTAACAGAAATATTTTGTGTCCTGATCTGCCATCCTGAAGTGATATCCACCACACCTACGGGTCAATATACAGCATATTCTCTCATTCTTTTGCTGCATCCAGCCTTTGAACACTTGCCATTTCCACTGCAACCCATGGTTAAGTTGCTCATCTTCTGTACAGTGATAGTAAAAAAGTGTGCCAAACACTTAAAATAAAAAAAGTAGTGCACAGTGCAGAGGGAGGGATGAGTGGAAGCAGCTTCTCTGATGTGATCTGATCTGGGTTCCATTATCCTTAAACTCAGTTTGCATTCCTTATGCTCAGCAAACCAGTCTCTGTCTCTCCTCACTCTATCACAGACGCTTTTAAATTTACATTTCACCTTGTTGCATTTTGAATAGATTTGTGATGCCAGAACATACAGAGCAGAGAGTATAATAACACACAGGGGAAATATGAGGGAGATGATATTATCCAACAGTGTAAATCTCAACTAATGAAAATAGTTGCTTGTGTGCTCTATGATGCACAGAATTATTGCAATAGAGGGTATCTGCAGTTAGCTTGTATAAACATAGTCCTTATGTATTCATATAGAGTGTAGTCTACATCTATTAGGTGGGAACAAATGGGATATATCCATTGGGCCTTATACAATTGGTCATTGGTGTCTATGCACCAACAGGTCCAACAGTGATTCATTATTATGGCTGTGCAGTATGATACAAGCAATTTATTTTAATCAGGAGACACTTTTGAAGAAACACATGAGAATGAGTAAATGAGAATAAAATTTGATTAGTTGTGAACAGAGGAATGGACTTTGGCGCTTAGACTCCAGGGATTGAGACGACACTCACTACTGTCATCTTATTTTAATCCAGTAGCAAAATGAAAATGTAATTGAATTGCCTTGACAAGTGTTTCAGGAAAATCACTATTCACACCATCAAAAGAAGCATGTAAACAGTCCGAGTGAGAGTAACAAGTAACGTTTGCTACTCCCGTGTCCCGTATATGAAGTTTGAAAAACTGTCAAGGCACAGATTTCGCAAACTTCTTTGCTCATGTTACAACATTTCAGTGCGGGGCAGAAGTCTCTAAGTACAGGACTCACGTTACGTTGAAATAACTGATGTAAACATGCTGACTGACTGTGTATTGATCAATAGATCAATCTGTCCATTCTGTCCTGCAGTTGTCAGATAGGTCAGTATTATAATGTTGGTTGATAACGGTTGTTAATATAATGACGTTAATGTTGTTTGTCACTGTAATAATGTTGGCTGGCTGCTAATGACGTAGCTAGTGGTGTCCCAATTCCTAGATTTTCAAGGAATTGCAACAGGGCATTAAAACATTTTTAATGGTTATTCTATAAGATTTCATACATGGATTTATATTTCTATTTTATATTTAGAGTATTTTACCCACATGGCAACTCGCCACGTTGATTCGCTTCCTCCCTTTGTTTTTAGGGGGGTCCTGAATACACTTTGGTTGAAGGTGTGTTTGAAGGGCCAGATGGCCACTTCACCTACATCCCAAGAAATGCGACAACACTACCCCACGGGCAAAACGAAGGGGTTGGGCAAAGTGGTACAGTTAAGGGTTGAATTTGGGACACCGGTGGCTGTGTTGAGGGACGGAGCATAAAGTTGGGAGGTCTGATGAAGAGCTTCTGGTTGACCAGGCATCCAGAGTTGATGTGGTGTAGGGGAGGTGGGTCATGCAATGATTGTTGTACTGAACTGAAAGCTGAATAACAGGAGAAAGAGAGCGCCGGGAGGCGCTATAGAGTCCCCAATACAACCCTGTGTACATGCCCATTTTAATAACTGCCTGTTGTTTACATGTTTTTTAATGCTGTTTTTCTTATGACTCTGTGTCTGTGATTACTACATGTTTTTATGATGTCTTACATCATGTTGTTGTTTTTTATTGGTGAGCAGAAGACAATTTTTCACTTCGGTTAACAATAAAGTTCTATTCTATTGTATTCTATTCTATTCGATACAGAGAGGTATCATTCAGGATAAATGATGGTGAGGGAGATGTTTTTTAACACAACTCGAAGGTCTTAGTCAACACAAAGTGTTCTTCATTGTAAATGTGCTGAACATGTGATTTAAATTATTTTACATAAGCTTTTTTTAAATAATAATAATAATACATAATACATAATTTTAGAATAATACAAACATGGTCAGTGATGTTATTATTTTCCCTGCCTAGTAAGAAGGGTGTTTTATACCAATGCTAATGTGTTACAGTGCCACTATCTGTGTATTCTGTCTGCTAAAGGCCTGGCTGTGAACAGGGGATCTTCCTCCCTTAGCTCCTGGGTGGGTACAATCTCAACAGCAGTAATTATCAGTCAATGAACACAGACAGCAACCTTTTCAACAGCTGACCTTATTGTTGCTTGTCACAGCACAAACACAACTGTCACATCCTTCCGCATATTAAAAAGATGCTAATATGTTTGCTAGGAAATGTACCCTTATTTAAAGTGAGGAGTAAGAGTTTGTAAGCCACCTCTGATGCTCACGTGTTGGATTCAACACCGGTGACAGGTGACACTTTTCTAATGGAAGATGAATAGAGAGCCACGATTCAAGACTAAATACAATTATCCCAAATACTGTGTCCAAAACCTTTGAGCACTGTGTTACTGATTTATAACCAATCCACTGTCATCTCCAGGCAGCACAGGCTGTTATCTACCTAACAATTCCACAAACTGTCTGTCTGTCTGTCGAACGCACATCTCGCACAGCTCATCTTATCGGCTTCACACTTCGCATGTGTATTGTCAATGGCACGATCAATATGGTGCCTTCAGTCTGTGGGTAGAGTTGAACATGTCTTCTTCTACGTCCTTGGATAAACTACAATAGCAGTCGGTAACTGGGTCAAACCACGGGTCTAAATCTCCAACACATCATTCTGATCATTTTCCTTTCATCATATCGGACTGGCACAGACACAGATACACACGGACTGATGGGCGATCGTTGCTGATCTCTGTCATGGCAACAACATTCATATAATCACGTCCTGTTTGGTAATTTGTAAAAGCACAATGTTCATTGTGTTGCTCCAATGCTTTATATCGAGCAGAATTAAAGACTTTTTATTTTTAAAAGTTGTGGACTTGGTTCTGAAGATGGTGTCGGTTCAATTTAATTTAATGAAAAACATTGACTATAAAGTCTTCATTGGAAATAAACCAGGTTGGATGAATTTTTCGAACTTCATTCTGCATCATAGAATATTTATAAAAAGCTCTGCACACAACGTCCAGCGCACAAACAATAAAAAGTGACAGTATAGTGTAGAACTGTTTGAGGAGGACTCAGTGACAAGGAATAATTCTGAAGGAGCTCCAGAGCATTAACACAGGACAAGACAAAAGCCTATTCCAAACAGGCAGGTTTATAACGGGCACTGCACTAGTAGCCACTAATAAATAAATCCGAGAGGAAATGCAAGATGTGCATTCTCACCCCCCGCACGCACACACACACACACACACACACACACACACACACACACACACACACACACACACACACACACACACACACACACACACACACACACACACACAGCTGCCAAGCTGCTGTGCCTCTGAGGCAGTGTATCCAATGAAAGAATGTACTAGTGTTTTGAATAGAGACCAACATCAGAGATATGTGAGCTGTGACACACTGGAGGTTGTGCAATCAAGGCCCTCTGGCAAGTTGATGCTGCAAATAGAAAGATTAGAATTCAAGCAGTTATAAAACTGCTACAGAATCTAAACAGCTGCATACATGTTAAAAGCTTATTAAAATGTCTGTCTTCAAGCTTTCCATGAAATGATTCAGTTCATTTGGGATTCTCTTATAAACATCTGCGGAAGATGTTTCAGTCACAGCCAGAGTCAAATACTTGAAACGTTATGATATAAAATGTGCTTAAAATTCCCATTATAAAAGAAAATGTGTTAGCACAGATGTGAACGGTTTGCACAATAGAAGCTCCACAAAACTCTTCAAACATTTAGCACAACAGCTGCCGGTGTAGATTTAACCGTGGGTCATTGCTTTTTTTCAGTCAACGTGCTCTGGGAGACACTATTTGGAGACAAATGTCCGTATGTAGGTGCAGGAGTTCTTTGGTCAAAACAACACAGTTTGGTATAAAGTCCTGCAGAAAGAACCCCCCCCCCCCCCCACACACACACACACACACACACACACTCATTGCCAGATTACAGAGTTCGACAACACGTTAGTATGGATCCAGTATTAGCTCCAGTTTGTATACACTGTCTCAGTACTTTGCCCACTCACTTACGCTTTGTGCCCTGCCTGAATCCTGTCTGCCTGTTTCCTGCCTTATCATCATTTGCCATGCCTGGAGACCAGCTTTCCGTTCTCTGCAAGTCACCGGCCGATCCCTCAGCGAGAGCCACAGGGTTTCACCGACAGCAACAGCCTCATGCCCAGCCAAGTGATCAGAGCCCAGAGGTCTCCTGAACACGAACCATCACATCTAAACCTGTAAATCATTAAAACTGTAGGGTTAGGGTTAGAGTCTTGCAATTGGGTCCAGTCACTGATCCAACCATAATCACAGAAAGAACTGGGTGTGTGGTGTATGATCAGGGTAATTAACATAAATTTGACAATAGTTCACATATTTTGCTGCAGTGGTGTCGCATAGTAATCTGATTCACTGGGGATATACTAGATGTAAGTAACTAAAATACACACAAACTAAACCAGTGCCACAGCAAACACCACCACAACTTAACAGTTAAACTCCACCTGCACCAGCCGCTCCCAATGACTGGAGGCCAACACCACCTGCAGCACTAAAAATTATACGTTTGACAAATAAAACCAATGCAACATAAAACAATTTAAGTTCCAAGTGCTACCAGCACTTTGCCCGTGAACTAAACACAAAACGTGTTCATCTTTGTTAAAGGTAAAATCATTTATATAGCGAACAGGCATTGTCATACCTTTTAACGGCTGTGGTGCCGTCACCTTGCCTGGCCTGCTCCTAATGCACCCCCCCAACCTTACTACGTCATAGACATTTTCTAACGACTTCTTCAAACCAGCCCAGTTAGAAAACAGAAGTCCCAACCTTTAATTGAATTTAAATAACGAGTAAAAGTGACTTTTAAAACAATAACAATGTATAATGTAATGTCAGTAATTGACATTTTAGAGTTTTTGGTGCTGGGACAGAATTTTTTCTTTTCCCCCTGTTATGTTCTATGGCTGAAAACGTTGAAGAAGCAGGTGTACTGAAAAAAATGCTTTTTCATTTGGATAAACATAAACAAACACACACACAAGAAAAACAGAGATTACTTATATGAACGGCTTTTTTTTATCACAGCGCTATGACTTTGTAACTAATTAATATTTTTAATATGAATGAAATGTAATAACATGAAACTGAAATTGGTCTTGCTGATCATCAGTCACTGTTTGTTGAGTCTATGCCAAAGTTAAAACCTGAGCTGGTGTCCTCGCTGTGAGAGACTGGAGGTGTGTGAGGTGGCCGAGGACCACAGGGTGGCAGCTGGTGACAACATAACAACTGTAATGGAGCCTGTCACTAGCAGTGACATAACATGTTCTGAACTGTCCAAATAAATGAATATATACAATTTAAAACATATAGGCCACACATACTGTGCAGTGAAAGTAAATTGTATTTATAGTCTGATTTGTTTCCACATTCCCACATCCACAGAAATATATAAGAGCTCAGGGTAGGCTGTGGTTGGGTTGGATAGAAAGGTGAGTCTCATAAAGAAAGAACGTGCTGAGATTGTTGGTTTTAGGCCTAGTAATACCACCCTCCCATCTTCCCTGCTCAATGGAAGCCCCACCCTTTTTTCGTCTGTCACAGCAGACCCACACCTGGAGAATATTGTCTTGTTGAAAGCTTATGTATGCAGGTAGCGTTCAGAAGTTCAGTCTTGATGCATTTGGTGGCAGCAACAGGTTAGTTTCCTGCAAGGTATGTTTTTAAAGTTGTCTTTTATTAACTGTTTTCAAGACTTTCATTGATTACTTTTACCGTTTGTTCACTACAGGCCCATGCAGGCCCTGAAGCCTGGATATTTATGGAACTACTGTTGCATGGAAGCCCACAAAGGTAAAACTTACCTTGTTGTTGACTCATTCAGTTGAGTAACAGTGACTGTGGAGCCAGATCTTGCCAGAAATTGCACTGTCTGAGGTATGTAATGTAAAGTGATTTATTTTATGAGCTTTGCATTTTATATAATTCAGTTTTTAATTATCTATTTTAGGGTTCATAGCTGCTGTTTTGGCTGTTTGTGAATTTGTCAGGATTATGTTGGAGCCAACTTTTAGGTTCTGCTAGTAACTTTTATACATTTATATATTTGTGATTTTTACCTCAGCTACTTACCTAGCTAATGGGGTGGTGCAAAATGGTTGCCTGTTTTGTGTTTTTGTGTGTTTGTTTGTGTGTGCCGAGGCCCAAGTGCCCTGGTAGCAATCAGTTAAACCCCCTACATGTCTGGCTAGTGTATTGTGTATGTATTTCCACATGACTGAGTTTTACTTTTGTGTCCTAGCAATGTTATCTGTAAAGTTGTCATTAACATATTTTTCTTTCTTATGCCCATTTTAAGTATTTTTATGGTCTGCTGTTTTTATGACCCCAAGCCATTTATATATATCTTATCACTATTGTGAAAGAAAGTGCCAAAGTCAGAATCCATGTCTCTGTAGCTGACTTCTAGTATTTGAGGGGAGCTCATATTAAAATAAATCCTCCTGGGGATCCTTACCCCTGGGTGGCATTGTCCATCCTTATTTTGCCTCAGTTACTGTGGTAGGAATGCGCAGATCACAGCTGCTGAGGGGCAGGACCTCCCATAACTGAAGCCAAAACCACCAGGATATGTCACGGCAGAGAGCACATGTGGGGTCGTGAATTGCTGCCAGGGGAGAAGCTGAGTTGCAAAACAGGAAGTGAATCTCCACACTGTGAAGAATCTTGACGTAAGTAGACTGTGCAGGTCACATGTTAGTTGCTGCTGTGCCAGCTCTCTGATTATTTGTTGTCCCCTGCAGATTTGACCCAGATCAAGGTCTTAGTGCAAACACAGGAGCATCTCTGCAGTGAACTGAGACATGAGCCGCTTGGCACTCTGCACTCCTGTCATGTTTTATTTCCACTGGTTCTGTAAACACTGATGCACAGTGGAGATAAGTGGTCTGTGATTATCATTAATAGATTATCTATAAACAGCTCCAGTGCAAACAAAATGAAAAATTATCACCATATACAGTTGTTTGTAACATCTGGCAGACACAGAGAGGAGTTTATTTAATTATATATTGACTGGTGGGAGGTTTCATGTATTTCACCTCTGAGGGTTGTTGCCTATCTTGAGTTGTCCTTTAACCCCCTGCCAACTAGTGGTGAGGCATTAGGGTTCCCAACTAAACCTCCCACTGGTCAGTTATAACTGGCCTGCAAGACAAACAATTACATAACTTTGTGAGCAGAGCAGACTGTCTGTGCCCAGAGGTGGAAGAATTAAATATGGTTTATGTTTGCTGCACCACTACTACAAAGTGTGTGCTTGAGAGAGATGCTACAGAGATGAGCGGGAGAAGACAAGGCCGGATTAACCTGTTATTGTGCCCCAGAGCAAAATATTTCTGGGCCCCATTGACGATCTCACACACACATACACACACACTCATGGTGTGATGCTGATAGTTTAGATGTGACTTGATGAAACACAGAACCATTTAGGAATATGCATTGGGTGAGAACACTACAGACAATAAAACTACCTTGTTTTCAGTTCAGTCTATGAAATGACACATGCCATTATGTAATTAGGGCCCGAGCACCGAACGGTAGGAGGCCCTATTGTATTTCGAAGGATTTGTATTTCCCTTTTGGGGATTTTTCAGGGCCTAGACATGTTCAAATTGTTACCAAAGTTTGCAGGGAATTCAAAACCCCAAAAAGTCATTGTATTCTGGAGTAATTTGAAATGGACGTGGAAAAATGGCTCAACAGCGCCATCTAAGGAAAAGCCCCTCAGTTAGCTTTTGCCGATCTTCACAAAAATCGTAGCCCAGGTGTATCATGACCAGACAAACAAAAAATGTCAGAGGTGCAATTGGAAAAAAGCAACAGGAAGCCCGCCATTTTGACTTTAGTGGCCATATTGGGCATTTAGCCAAATTTTTACTTTGATGTACTTGTCCCAGGGCTTTCATCAGATCAACTTCATATGGAGATGCATGTCATCACAGCAAGATGGAGATGAAAACTACCTCCAAGATCGATTTTTCGTCACACCGTGTGACTGTGGCGTGGCGCCAAAGTTTGATTACACACCATCAAACCACGAGGTTCTGTATCTCGGACATACATGGTCCAATCGAGTCCAAACTAGACATGTAAGACAAGAGTCCCGGCCTGATGACATCTACACAGAAATTATGATTTCAAATCACAGCGCCCCCTGGTGGAAACAGGAAATGTCTTGTTTTTTGCATGTCTTACACGTGGATGTATTCCTCCTGATCCACGGCCCGCAGCCATGTCAAACTGTGTCAAATGGGTCTCAAGACATTGGTAATGTAGGCATAAGATTACTGTGACTTTTCGTCAAACGCCATAATAGTGGTGTGGCATTAAAGTTCATCGACTCGCTGTGACACACGAAATTGCTGTAACTTCCGTGTTCATGGGTCTATCTCCCTCAAACTACATTTGTGTAACAGCCCCCCCCCCCCCACAGACATTCAGATGGTTTTAAGGAATGGGCGTGGCAAAATAACTGACTAGCGCCCCCTAAAGGGCAGCCCCGGCACCACGATTGGCCGACATGTACAAACATCTATAGGGACATGTGTCTTTTCATAACAAACAAATAAGTCTCTTGGATAGATATGCTAGACCAAACAGGAAGCCCGCCATTTTGACTTTAGTGGCCATTTTCCACATTTTCCACATTTTTATTTTGACGAACTTGTTGTAGGGCTTTCATCAGATCAACTTCAACATCTGGGAATGTCATCTCAACAAGATGGAGATATAAACTACCTCGGTATATTTGATTTCATCACACGGTGTGACCGTGGCGTGGCATCAAATTTTGATTACACGCCATCAAAACATGAGGTTCTGTATCTCGGACATATTTGGTCCAATCGAGTCCAAACTAGTGTTGGGCCATGGTTCTTTGTGAAACCACACTTCGGCCTACATGTTCAGTCAAGAGCCTGAAGCCGCATGTTCCTCCAAGACTCAGTCTCCCAGGGGGCACAGAGGGTGAAACCCCCCCCAGGGACACAGGTTTCAACTCCCATTGGTCACTCTGGACCCCATGACCTGTGAGGTCACCGGGCCAATATAAAGCCAGGTTGATCCAAGTCTTCTGTCTCTTTCTACACTCCCTCCAAGGAGAGAAGGCTGTCGAGCCAGTTCTGCCTCTTCCTACAATCCTTCCACAGGAGGGAAGGCTGTGGAGCCTCTTCTCCAGCTCACATCTTCTCTTCCCATCCAACTCTTCGAGAGGAGCACAAAGGTGCAGCTTCCAGCTCATCTCACCAAGGAAACCTCCTCGCCCTCCAAGCTCTACCAACGTCCTAGCAGCGACTCGATGTCCTGCTTGCAAACTTCAGCCAGCAACTGAGCTACACCGCTCAACCGAGACCAGCAAGACGACACAAAACTGCGAACTGCACAGCAACTTCCTTTTTCCCCTTTCCACGGACGGGTAACACAACTGGGCTTAATAATTATACTAGGCTAAGCAAGACTGTTTATTTGATTCTGTGTGAGGTTTATAAGTCTGATTTGTGGTGTTGTGATATTTTGGGTACAAGTTATTGAGAAAGTAATGTTAGTCTGTTATGCTCTTCACAGTCTTTCGTTGCATCCAATCTAGTAACTTTCTCTAATTTGGCACACACACAGACACACGCATAACTCTTCACCTCATTATCTCTACAGGTCGTAAACATTCCAATAGGGGGGGGAAGGGTGTTGTCTCTTTGGCCAGCGACCATCTTGAAAGCACGCTGACTCACACAGACACACACATACCTATCTTTGTTTAGCAATTAGACCGTTAGTAATTTGTGTTTTTATACTTTATTATATTCATAATAAATGTTTTTCTTTCACAAATGTTTTTTTATTAATGTTGCATAAGTGAATTTCGCCAACCTCTACACTGTCAAGAACCCCATATCCTTCAACTTAGTTAACTATCTATATGGTAATTTTGGTTATAGTTATTAATTTAATTGTTAATCAGAGTTCCAAATTTGTAGTTAGAACCTTTATGAGACTTAATCAATAAATTGGCTATCTTTTCCCTTCCTTTGAAGGGTGGTGCCCCGAGGTAACTTTAATCAATTCAAGTTATTTAATATTAATAATAAAATATTAATATTTAATATTTAATTTTGATAACCAAATTTATTGAATGCCAAAAGGCACACCATTTTATGGTATCACGTTTGATGCATTATGGCACAACACTAGTCATGTAAGACAAGAGTCCCGGCCTGATGACATCTACACAGAAATCATGACTTAAAATCACAGTGCCACCTGCTGGCTTCAGGAAGTGACATGTTTTATACTTTGATGAACTGCTCCTGGCTGCTTTACAATATACAGCTCAAAAGAGCTGTATATTATATATATATATTTTTTTTTTTTCCCAGGCAAATGAATTGGCTTTTTGAGGGCTTTAACATGCTCAAATCGTTACCAAAGTTTGCAGAAAATTAGAAAGTGGTGAAAATTTACATATTCTGGAGTAATTTAAAATTTTACGTTGTTACTTTGGTTTGTCCAAGTTTTTGCCCCTCTATTTTGAATGTAATAGTTTTAATAGATTAAAGTAGGCTTACCTTATGCTGCCACCAGATCAATCAATCAATCAATCAATCAATCAATCAAATTTTATTTGTGTAGCCCATATTCACAAATCACAATTTGTCTCATGGGGCTTTAACATGGTGTGACATCCTCTGCCCTTAACCCAGATGGCAGTCATAAACACCTCTTGACTCCATAAATAACTATGTTTCTCAACCATTGGGTTCAGACCCTCCAGAGGGTCACATGGTCAATCTGACGGTCTGTGATATGAGACATTGAAACATATTTTCTGTGTTTGCAAATGAAGTATGAGGAGATGGTGTTAATTGGTAAATTTCCAGATATCTGATGTGTTACATTTAGGATCAATATACTGTTTGTGTTTAGTGAAATGCAGTTTTGCATCGTATTGTAGTGTTTTTCCATGTTGCTCTTTGTTGCTGCATATTGAAAAGCCAACTCACAGTGTGTGCTTGTCACCTGGAGTCAGAGCTTTCACTGTGGGCTCAAGTGTTTGTGGTAAGATTGATTAAAGAAATGCTTTATTAGTTGAATGGCAGATCTCTGTAAATGGCTATTTCAGTTGATCAGTTGAGTCGTCCTTGGCTTTGGCCCCAGCTGTTAAAAGGGACAGGCGATTCATTGCATTTCAATGAAAACAAAGTAGTCAACATAAAACAATCATTTATTTCCAGCAGGGGAATATCTTCCAACTCACTCTCCCTTCCTCCTCCTCCTTTTTCTCTCCATTTGCTCTTTCTTTTCCTGCTTATTCTTCTCTTTCTTCTCCTTCTTCTCCCTCTTCTTCAGTTCTTTGCTCTCCTTCTTCTCCTTCTCTCTCTCTCCAGTTGCTCTTTCTTTTCCTGCTTCTTCTTCTCTTTCTTCTCCTTTTTGACCTTCACCTTGTCCGAGTCGGTCTCAAAGGTGAGTTCCTGAAAAGACAGAGACAACATAAGTGTCAACACTTTCTTCCTCAAAGTCTAAACATGAAACAAACTTACAATCCATATAATTCAAATCTAAAATGATCTGATTTAACGTACCTGAAGCTCAATGTTCTTCAGTATCAGGGCCTCATGCTCCTTTACAACTACGTTCTCAGCAGCCTGCTTTTTTAGTGCTGTATTCTCTTTGGCCAGAGCTGAGTTTTCAGCAGTCAGCTGCCTCTCTAGATCACCTTTCACTGCAGCCAGAGCAGCGTTTTCTGCAGCCACAGCAGTGTTTTCGGCAGCCTGCTTCTTCAGAGCTGTATTCTCTTTGGCCAGAGCTGAGTTTTCCGCAGTCAGCTGCCTCTCTAGATCACTTATCACTGCATCTTTCTCAGAGATGATGTGCTTCATCTTCTTGTCAAAGGAAAGCTCCATCGCCTTGACCTGGTTGCACTTGTCGCTCAGCTCCCTTTTCACCCTCTCGATCTGATCGTTTCTAGGACGAGAACTCAATTTGTAGATGTACTTTTCTTTGTCCTTCAACACCAGCTTCAACTCCTTGAGCTCGTCCTCCAACTCTGTCTGCATGGCTCTTCCAGAGTCAAAGGCCTGCCCCTGTTTGGCGGAATCAATCTGATCCTGCATGGCCTGTTTGTCCCTCTTCCACCTAGCATCATTTGTGGACATCATGCACTTCAGTGCCGCATTTTCCTGAGCTAGCTCCATTCCCTCAAATTCCATTTCCTTGATCTCTCCATGGAGGAACTCAATCGTTTTGGTGGGAGATTACACATGATGTACAACGGACTGAAAGACACAAACATACATATAACAGGTAAATACACAGTCCCATCATAAGTTTGGATACACAGAAAAAGAACGGATGGACTACTCATCCATCCGTTCATTATCTCTCTTAAAACATTGATCACATGAAATTGTTACGAGTTAATATGGATATTTTACAATTAAAAAATGAACTCTGCACTGCTCCCTGGTGGAAGAACAATTCAATGGAATGGAATATTTTGTTCTTAACCACCACACATATGTATATACTGTTGTGCAATAGTAGGTAGACTTGATGTTGGCTAATTGTTAATAATCATAAAATATGATTATTAAAATAATACAAATATTTATCAAAAATAATAGAATTATTAATTAAAAACAATAAAATTACCAATTAAGAATAATGAAATAATTAATGAGAAACAATACAATTATCAATTAAGAATAATACAATTTGTAATTATAATTTATCAAAGACGGGGCACCACCCTGGTATCAGGGACCAACAATCAATTTGTAAAGATCAGTCTCATAAAATCTCAATATTTACTATTAATGATTATAACATGAACAGTGAAGGTTAAAGTTCAAGCACTGGCTATCATGTTCCAGCTGTATTCACATACATATGCACAAATAATCACACAATACCAGTACTTTAAATACAATAGAATTTATTAAAGATAATAACATGAATGTTAATTTATGACTATTATCCTAACAAGAATCCACTATATCAAAGATCACAACACTAGCACTTAACACGATTTATAACACAGATGCAATACCTGTGTGTAGGTCTATGTGTGTGTGTGTGTGTGAGAGAAAAGGGGGAGTCAAGATGGCATACGAAGTCACGGGGGATGACGTCGTATTACTGAAAACAAGATGGCGGTCTAAACTCGTGGTTTGACCAACAGGAAATGGAGAACCTTTGAATGCTATCTCGTGGTTCAAAGCGCCGGATGGCGTCGAGATGCGATCGCACTATCTAAGTCCTTAGAACATATAACACCTGAATTATGTGGATGCAGGTCGGAACGTGTGTGCAGGCGGGTTTAGGAGAAGAGAGAGAGAAAAGGAAACATGCAAAGAATGATCAGAGGAGATCTCAAACACCGCCAGAGACAGTTTTGCGGGGACTTTACCACTCGGTACCCAAGCGGACGAACGGGGATCCGTCCAGCTGTGTACCGATCTTTTAATGGGTTAAAATCTCTACAAAATAGGTCTGACAATCACACAGTACGGCAGTGTGGCCGGAAATGCAGACGCGTCACGACGCGCTGGCACAAAACAAAGGGACTCGGCGGTCCTACACAAATATACACTCAAATAATAACACGCTAATGTTTAAACTAGTCTCTGCCCAGACATAAGCCTCTTACTTGTTGCTGGTCCACGGACCGTTGATGCGCGAGCGGCGCGTTCCGGGAAGACAAGTGAATTGTGTTCGTGGCCTCTAGAACAGCTGATTCGCGCGGTGGCAGCGGGAAACGAGCGGGCCGGATAGGAGAGAATTCGTCTCGTTCTCCTGGCGAATGGATCTTGCCGTTCGTGGCGAATGGAATCTTGCCGTTCGTTTTGGCGAATTTTACTTGCTCTTAGTGCGAATGTTCTTGCTCTTCTGCAGCTGTGAATTTGGATCGGGGGAAAAGTCTGTGAAACTCGGCCCGCGAGTGAAACGACTTTGCCGCGGTCTTTTCAAAATAAAGCTCAGGTAAAAAAAGGGAAGTTAACAAAAATAAAAGAGAATGAACTTAAGTTAAAAATAAAAATTACAAACGTTTGGTTGCTCCCTTTAAGTGTCTGGGTCATCTGGAGGAACCGGGAGAGGTTCTGGTCCTATCTTCAGCACACGGGAAAAAGCAATAATTTGCAGGGGGGCTCAGTATTTATTACCTGAGGAGGTGTCAGGCCTCCCTCCAGGGGGGGCGAGGGGTCTGCAGTTTAAACTCGGGCGGTGGTTAAAAAAAACATGGAGGCCCCAAAAGCATTCTGGGGGTTTTGGCCTCATGTTAGAGACGAACTCTAGTCAGGCTTCTCAAATGTGATATAGGCCTCACCATTCCTTTGTCTGGAACCGATCCCCAACAATACTGATCAATATGTGTGATGAGCTAATATTAGCTCACAAAACCAGTTGGTTTATTAATCATACTTTCTCTGTATTTCCTCCTCCCAGGTGTGTGTCACAGCCAGAGAGGATGTTCCTCCTTTTGGTCCGGTCATCCCAGATCCTCCCCTCTTCACAGATGTAAGACAGAATAACAACAAAGGCCAACAAGTGCCACTGAGTCAGCTGCTTTTGTTTTCCTAAATACGCAAGTCAAGATAGAATTTTCTACTCAGAATCAGGTCCAGCAAGTTCAAGAGTAATGCTGAACTGTAGAAAAGTCATTAAAAACAAGCTTTTGCTTCAATATTCTGCCAAGAAACTCTTAAATATAAAGAATTCTAGACAGAGTTTTGTGTATTTGTACTGCAGCAGCTCCTCTGGTTCAGGAAGCAGGGGATCATGGGTAATATCAACCGTTCAGCTATGTTTCAGTTCAGTGAGTGGAACTACGCAGTCGAAGCTCCACTCAACACATTGATAGACTTAGTTTTTTCTCTGCATGAAAACCACTTGGTCATTCTGGTACGGACCCCAATCACCACATGTGGCTGCAGAGGGCGCTGTTTCTCAGTAAAAGTCACACAGTGTTCCTTTGACCAATTAAAGATTATTGACCTTATAAACTGCTACGCCTTATTTCCCTGAATTGTTGCTGTTGTCTACATGTCTTGGTTTCCTCTGTCCTGACTTTCAGCGTTCTCTGTTGAGAGGATTTCTTCTGACCAAGCTCATCAATGCAGAGATTTCCTGCTACAAGGCAGAGCGCTTCAGCAGATTAGAGGTAGAAACAGCACAACAGATGTGTTTTAACTGATCTAGCACCTAGCAACAATGTTGAAGAATTTCTTCCCCTCAACACTGAGCAGCGAGATGGTTCTCAACTGATCGATGTTCTTCTAGTCTTCCTCCTTTGGAATCCACACCCCCTCCGCATGCCTCCACTGATGAGTTACCTTGCCTCTCCTCCAGATCACCTTCAGGATCCTCCAGAGCCTGGAGAGCAACCTTGGGCAGTTCTTGTATACCTTCTAAGGTACCCCACTTGGTCCTGGGGCTGAGCTCGCTCTTGCCTTCTTAACCACCTCCTGGACCTCCTTCCAACCGGGCTCCTACCCGTCGAAGCCCAGAGTTGGTGCAGGTGGATTAATCAAGGACTTACAGTGGCCCAGATCTTGCTTCCTGGATTCATCACTGAAGGTATCTCTGAGGTGGCAGTCGATTTGTCAGCTTTTGGGCAGGTGAGCTGACCGCTGCGCTTCTGCCAAAGCAGCAGTTTTGTAAAACCAAATGGGTTCGCTAGAAAGGCAGTTCCCTACCACCGCCTCCTATGCCACTCGGCCCTCCTCAAGGTCGTGAGCTTCTTGCAGAGGATGCTGCGCAGGTCTGTAAGAGGTCCTTTCTCCTCCTCCCTTGCCTCCTTGAACTGCCGCCTTAAACTCTTCAGCTCCTGCCTGAGCTGGTGGATCTTACTCGCTCTGTTGTTCACGGTGTAGGGCAGTTTCACTGCTCTCTTCTCCTCCAGCCCAAACCCCTCAGCTGCTAGGCTGACGATGATAGTGGTCATTAACTGGAGGCATCGATCTGCTTCACCCTTGGCCGTTGCTTCGAGGATGGAATCTGGGACTTGCTCGAACTGAAGCCACTCCTTCTCCTTGTTAGCTTGGGGCCACTTGATCCGCCGATGTTCTGTTACTCTGCGTGGATCTGGGGCTTGTGTCACCTGGAGGCTCTGGACACTGTGGGTTGAGTCCAGGCCTAGCTCCTCCTGCATCTCACCAGGGGTAATTCCTGAGCGCTGTGCCACTTGCACCGTCTGCACGCATTTCATCCTACATCTTACACACCTTACAGCAAGTGCATTCCGTTCTGGTCCATCGAATGGGATGCTCATTCCCCCCCCCCCCCCTCCCTCGGGCATCCCTGGGGGTAATTTTCAGTAGTTTGAACTGTAGCTTAGTGTGGGTTCTCCCTCTCAGAAGATGCAGGTCGCGCTGCTAACCCTCACTGCCCCGTTGCCGTCTCTTCGGTCTGTCGACTGTCTCTCCAGCTTTCACCACTCTGTTCTTGGTAGTCAACCAACCGGTTCCTGGTAGTCACTGGTTGGTCCAGAAAGAACCTTGTGAAATATACTTTTTTGTTTTGGGTCTTTCAACAATCAGACACCCTCACCCAGTTGAAAAATGATAGTGTATAGAAGCATATATACATGTACGCATGTTATTACATCACCTCTCCAATGTTTAACATTCTTTTTGCTATGTTGATTTATCTCTAATGTCACAACAAATGAAATGCATGATACAAACAGCAGACTCCTGAGTCAAAGTCCAATGTTTACATCCATCCACACAACCTCCTTCTGACTTTGTTGTGTGTCTAGAGCTCACCCAACTGCCTGCACAAACAACTAATCGGTTAGATTTTTTTTACAAGGACAGTCTCCTTCAAACTCCTTCCCACATCTTACATGCCAGCTTTGTCAGAAAAAAATCCCACAGAAAAAGAAGTGAAATGTATCATGAAATCTCAAAAAGCAGTAATTATTGACAGAGGTGGAAATGAACACAATAGCAGATGATGGACATAATAACAGAGAGAGAGAGATAAAACAGCAACTGAAACTGAAGAATTTCATCATCTTTGAGTAAATGACTTTAGCAACCTTGAAAAACTGCGTGGGTGAATTTTAAGAGTTATCAAGGTCGTCAAACCGGGATAATAACAATGTAATTAGCTTTCTGCTACTGTGAGCAGGCTCTTACATCATGTCCCCAAACACAAAGTAATTTCCCACTCAGACTTTATCAGCAGCAACCATTTCATAAAAAAACTATGGGAAAGAATGGAGAAAAAAAATTCTCTTTTCTGACACTTCACCAGCACAGATTTGCTGATGTGCAGCTCAGACACAATGAGAGGAGGTAGAGAGGAGACCGGGGAACTCGTTACCTCAGTTTTTGCTTTTGGATGAATAAGAGAAATGTCCCGTAAGGCTTAGAGAAACTTAAGAAAATGTCTTTGGGAGTGTATATTCTATAATCTCATCAGAGTCAATACAACCATGCATAGCAGCTTTGTGATGATAGACCTTTAAGATGGATAAAAGTTCAAGTCCAGTGAGGGATTTAGTTCCATATTGTTCACAGTTCATCTAGAATGTTGCAAAACATTGAGCCATACACATATATGTCACCAAACTCACTGTGTTCTTTCTGGTTGTGAAGATGTCTCACATTTACTAATTAAGGTTGCTGCTAAAGATGGTGCCAGGTAACACACTGATGTTCTGCAGGAAAGCAAGGGTCAATTGTTGTGAGGAAACACCACCGAGAGAATGACTGAAACATCTGCACAACAGACACAACAACATGGATTACTAGTCAGGTTGGTGTCAATCACAAAGTCCATATAGATTAAATAGTTTGTATTTATATAGCACTTTTCTAGTCTTGATGACCTCAAAGCACTTTACAGTATAGTTTGCCATTCACACAGTTATACAGTTCATCTATTAGCAGCACATTTTTTTCTATTAGGGGCAATTCAGGGTTCAGCATCTTGCCCAAGGACACTTTGGCATGCAGATGGGGAAGACTGGGATCGATCTGCTGACCTTCTGGTTGGGGGATGACCGCTCAGCCACAGCCGCCTGCTACTTGCTACTACTACAAGATGGCGTAAATTTTATATGATGACTGAAAGTGGAGCATCCAATGAGACCACGAAGCATTTATATCAACAACCAAGATGGCTGCCGCTGGAGTGGAGAAGTCTGTTCTGCTATGGAGCGGCTGTGGCTTAGGGGTTAGAGCGGGTCGTCTACTAACCAGAAGGTCGACAATTCCCCCATTCCATGTAACAAAGTGTCCTTGGGGAAAATACTGAACCCCAAATGACTGTGCTGGCAGTGATGTGTGACAGAGAGTAAGTGCTGCATATAGATGCACTATATAAATGTGTGTGTGAATTGGTGAAGGGCAAAACTGTTCTGTAAAGCGCTTTGAGTTGTCATCAAGACTAGAAAAGTGCTCTATAAATACACATCCTCGTCTGTTTATGTTTTTATTTCACGAGACACATCTTGCTGTTATTAGTTGCAGTCTGTTTTGCAACTGTTGCTAGCGCCCCCTGGAAATTAAATATGAGCTGGCAAATTGGTCTGGCGATAGCAGGCTATGAAATGTTTACATTGAATCCGTTTTCAATGTTTGCAATTGTGTCACAGATCACAAGCACCACTGAACTCATGACTCATAAAGAGTATGCAGTGACAGTAAAGTCACAGAGGAGAGCTGACAACACAAGGAAAACACATTCCTGAGGGAAACGCTGGAACCCAAGCAGTTTATAGCAACTCACACTGATTGCAAATCATCCGCTATGTCATGAGTTATGGAGCTGAAGTATGCAGCAGAGTCACGGAGGCCCTACAACTTATCTGTGGAAGTGAATGCTGATTGTGTGGATGGTGTTGGGCTGTGGTTTTGTGGGGAGGACAGAATGTGTTTGTGCTCTCTCTACGTTTTATAATTCTATTCAATCTAATTGTTCCATAGTTTTAGCAGATACATTGAATAAAGATTCAATATGCTGCATCTGTTGTTGCAAACAGAGCAACAAAATATGCATTGTCCCAAAAGAGGGACATGTTTTTGTGTTAATGACTCAGATCCAGAATCAGATTGCTATAATGCTTCACGTGGGTCATTGGGCTGGTTACTGGCTTCAGCCCACACACCTCACTGCAGCACTGACTGCCACAAACACAGAGCGACATAAGTTAAAGGGCCCATATTGTGTAAAACACATTTTCTGGGCTTTTACTATGATACTTGAAGGGGGTCAGTAGGTTCCCTCAAAGTCACTCCGTGGACTTTTTCACTCAGTCCATTCTAAGAAATGTGTTACTGAAACGTCTTGTTTCATACTTCCTCCCCCGTATAAGTCATATGGGTTCGCACTCGTCTCTCAGCCCCACCTAGCCGGTACCAGTCCAGCTTCCGAACCCACCACCCCCACTCCCCACCTCCACTACGGAGTAACCTTGAGGTGACTCGTTACTCGGGACTGAAACTCTGTTGTGAAACTCCGTACTGTAACTCGGGACATTACTCCTACATTGGCTGACTGTCCTGCTAAAACTTAACGTGACTTTCAGCTGTGTTTACAGCCACAGATCATCAAATGCGCCAGAGTGAGACCGGTGATAGGCCTGGTCGCGTGTCACTCAAAGTGCAGTCAGCCAATCAGAGGAGGGCCTCAAGAGGAAGGCGAAAACAGCCTGTTCTGTCTGCAGCTCCAGAGAGAGGCAGAAGAGAGCACATGGAAATACACATTGCAGCAGTTTTTTCGACTTTAAACCACTGATATATCATCTTAGGGGACCAATACCTCAAATTAAATCCCAGAAACAGTAAAATATGGGGCCTTTAAGTCACGTTAGTTTTGAGTTGTTGTAATTCTTTGTGTTGGACTAAATTGACTAACATTTTGCAGAAGCATTTCATTAATCCTTAGTCACTGATGCCAAAACACAATGTTAGCTTAAACCATTTCTTAATTGCTCATGTAAAAGCACTCACAAGACTTTTGCCTTTTATTATACAGGAAATTATTAACTGAGGTTGATGTTGTTAATTATTTTTCTTACTCTCAGCAAATCCCACGTGGTACAGAATTTACATAACTTTAAAGCTTCTGGTCCAGGAAAGAGGAAAACTGACAGCAGAAACAATTCTTGTGTGGACTAGTGAGGAGATGCAATATTCCTGGAATTATTACAAGAAACAAACATTATGTGATCTCTCACCAAGTTCTCATTACATTAACACATTCATGGTTTTCTTTAGTTTAAGGTTTGATTGGTGCTCTTTTAATTAAATAACCTCTTCTTCTTCTGAAGTAGGATAATGGTCCCTTCTGAAGAAGTTAATCTTAAAATCAGATATTGTACTATGAACACACTTTAATGTTTAATTAACACTTTTTGTTAATTTTAAATTGTTGGGAATAAACAGCTTGAAATTGTAGTTTTTAGGGACTGTGTGAAAATAATTGGTGTGGGAACCTTTACTTTTTTTTAAATTGAGATCTTCCTCAGAGTTGGTAAAATAATCTTACAATCCCCCGTTTGACCTAGAATTGAAATAACTCCCTGGGTGCCTACTCCTTACATGTGAGCATGTTACAGTAATTAATTGTTTCCACTCATTGTAGTAATTAGCTTCAAACAAATCACTACAAACATAAGATGTGTATTGGTGTATATTCTGCACATTGTATTTTTTGAAATAAAAGTTGTTGAGTAAACTGTTATGAGTGTGAACTGAATGAGTGATCTACAGTGACTTTATATGGCAAAAGTTTTTAATAAAGTCTCTAACGGATGATGACTTACACTGGACTCAGGGAACTTTTCTTTTAACCAAACAAGTCTGTAGTGTGTCATTCGTCTGAGACTCTTTTCAGTGGCTGATTGGTCCAATTTGGTGCACTGTGGTGCACACTTGGGTTGATTTTACACCCGATTTGGCCCTTTCGACAATCGCGGGGTGATCCCGACTGTAGGTCAGTCTGTGCCGATTATCTGCTCAAATAATCCTGAAGTGTGAGGGGTTTACAAAATAATCTTAATGCTACTGATTGAATCGGAGCCACCCTGATCAAACATGTTGGATATTTTTGATAATCGGGTCCGACAGAAATCCGCAATAGCTAATGAAAGCAAGCTGACCAGGGAGCATCACCAACCTGATATTGCGTACTTGTACAGCTGCGACTAAAAACAACAATACATTTCCAAATGCAAAATGTTTACGCCAATTCCGTCTTCATAGCCATGATGTCCTCCATTGTTTTTTTTTCTTTTGTTTTTCGCTGCAAAACAGAACACATGTCGGTCTTCCATGTTTGTTTTTCTTCGGAAGTCACATTCAATCACTTGAGTGTTCAACACTCCAGTTCAGAAAGTGGCGGGAGTCCGCCTTAAAGTTTTTTGCCAACTGCCATAAAAACTGAAGAAGAAGAAGAAGAAGAAGAAGAAGAAGAAGAAGAAGCGTTCTAACAATTATAAGATTAAAAGACGGTTAAATCTGCCATTATGTCTGAACTCTTTTTCAGTCAAGAGTTGAACATCCTCTAGTGTGATTCAGACTTTAGGGAGTACAGTATTTGATGGCATAAGATGGAGTGTCGGGGTCTGAGTTAAAATAAACTTAAGTTCAGATGAGGGAACATGTCACCCGCACAACAGTTCAGCTCACTGTTATGTCTTTTTAATAGTGTTAAAAAATTAGGGAATTGTATGATAGAGGAATGAGATTCATCAGGATACACACACAGTACTTAACAATAAGAACAACATCAAATATGATCAGATTTAACCAGTGTGAAGACATAATATATCTTCTAATAAAATAGAAATTTGACTTGTTTATATATTTCTCACAAAACAGAAAGCCTTGAGTGTCATCTACCACCAGCCTGACCTTTGACCTGGCGAGGTCACTGTGGCCAGTGGCTGTGGACTGTCTCAGTGGTTCACTGCTGTGGAGAGAAAACATCCCATCCCTGCAACATAAATACAGCTGTGTTGTTTTATGGTTTAAATGGTTTGTGATTTACCCTGAACCCTGTGTTTCGACAGATATAAGATGCACTGAATGTCATCAAACCATAATCAGATTAAGTTGAGGGAAGGGTTGAGTTTAGAGAACCACAAACCAGAGAACTGTTTCCACTCGTATGGCCTGGAAGGCTGAGGAAACTGATTTTATTTTTGTAGGTCTTGAGATCTGTCTCTGATATTTCTGACACAACAGTGGGGTGCAATCTTGTTCATAGTGCTCACAATGCAGGAAAACCTCAACAATATTGCTCCCTGATTCCTCAAAATAATCGATAGGAAATCAGAAGATTGTATGAGCTCTGTTCTCCCCACATCCTAAGAAACTGTCACTAGTGAAGTTACAAGCTCAGAAAAAGCTGATTGCTACAACAAATCTACTTCACATCATTGGAAAAGGCATTGCATTGTCACAAGCAAAACAGCAACAACATGCAGCTTCTTTATTCTAGTGAGATGCTACAGGCAAGAAATGCTTTTTCATGCACTGATCAGCTTTACTTTTACTTTCTATCAATCATCAATCAATCAATCAATAAAGGCCGTTTTCATTTTTACATTTTTTTTTCTCTGAGCCAGATATCACAACTTCAGTATCACTTACATGCACCAAACTCTACAGTTTCATTTGAGACTATTTTCTCAAGGTCGAGGGCTTTTCTTCAAATTTGGTAAAAACCTTCAGTTGGACTTTCAGACGAACTGATTAGATTTCAGTGGTAAAAAGGTTGATGGTCACAGTGACCTCACATGTGTCTGGAAAAAAAATGTTAAATGTGCAGACTGAAACTGCACTGGTTGACGCAGGCATAATGCTTTTATTGGAGTTGTAAGAAAATGTCATTACAACACATTACCTCGGGGCAAAGAATGAGAATTTTGTGAGTTTATTATCAACTTTACGATTTGACTTTGCTGCAGAGACATCACTTTACTCCTCTCAGCCTTCCTGAGATGTAACAGATTATCTCTTTGCCGCGCCCCCTCTCCTGTTGCATCCCACTATCCGATCCAGATCTCTACATTCACTCCACGGCTGCTGTGCAACAGCCTGAAATCTTCAAAGTGATGACAGTTCCTCTCATCCTGCCCAAGATGTGTGGAATGATGCCTGCTGAGGAGGCATGACTACTAATCTAAATGAAATAGTCAAGTCAAGTAAAGTAAGAGGGGTGACCCCAAAAAACAGTTTCAGTTTAATTTCAGTCTAACAGGAAATGTTAAGTATGAAAGGCTGTCACAAAGTAAAAACCCTGCACTTAACGATACATTTTTAATTAGCACATCTGACTGTTGGATTTTTCTTTGCAGGTCAAAGAAGACATGCTGTGCACTTTAAGAAGTGCACATGTTTAGCATATACATTCAAACTAATGATAGTAAAAAATTGCTCTGCAAAGTACTGGAGAAGCTCATTGCTATGAAAATGGCTTCAAAGTTTCTTATTACTTACTTTTTTGTGATTCTGCTTGTTCAGAAACCCTCATATTAAATACACCAAATGCAGGAAACAGGACCATCACCACCCTCACGTTTATGAAACATAGCACTTCTAAGTTTTACGGTTCAATAATGAGTGGTAATAGCAGATATGGGCAGGGTGAATGAATGTGATAAAGCACACATGTAAACAAATCACCAACATCAGCTTATACAGTGCCTTGCATAAGTATTCACCCCCCTTGGACTTTTTCCCAATATGTACTGTTACTAACTGGAATTCAAATAGACTTAAATAAACTTTTTCCCGTTTGATCAACAAAACATGCATAGTACTTTGGAGGTGCAAAATAAATTTTATTGTGACACAAACAATAATGAGAACAAAAAAGTTGACATCTGTTGGGTGCATAAGTATTCACCCCCCTGTGTCAATACTTGGTAGAACCCCCTTTCGCTGCAATTACAGCTGCAAGTCTTTTGGGGTATGTCTCTACCAGCTTTGCACATCTAGAGATGGAAAGGTTTGTCCATTCTTCTTGGCAAAAAAGATGAAGCTCAGTCAGATTGGATGGAGACCGTCTGTGAACCGCAATCTTCAAGTCTTGCCATAGATTCTCTATTGGATTGAGGTCTGGGCTTTGACTGGGCCATTTTAAGACATTAACATTCTTTAATCCAAACCATTCCTTTGTAGCTCTGGCTGTATGTTTAGGGTCATTGTCCTGCTGGAAGATGAACCTCCGCCCCAGTCTCAAGTCTTTTGCAGACTGCATCAGATTTTCTTCAAGGATTTCCCTGTATTTGGCTCCATCCATCTTTCCCTCTATTCTGACCAGTTTCCCTGTACCTGCTGAAGAGAAGCATCCCCACAGCATGATGCTACCACCACCATATTTCACTGTTGGGATGGTGTGCTCAGGGTGATGGGCAGTGTTGGGTTTCCGCCACACATAGCGTTTTGCATTGAGGCCAAAAAGTTCAATTTTGGTCTGATCTGACCAGAGCACCTTCTTCCACATGTTTGCTGTGTCTCCCACATGGCTTCTGGCAAACTCCAAACGGGATTTCTTATGGTTCACTTTCAACAACGGTTTTCTTCTTGCCACTCTTCCATAAAGGCCAGATTTGTGGAGTAGACGACTAATAGTTGTCCTGTGGACAGATTCTCCCACCTCAGCTGTGGATCTCTGCAACTCCTCCAGAGTAACCATGGGCCTCCTGGTTGCTTCTCTGATTAATTTTCTCCTTGTCCGACTCTTCAGTTTGGGTGGACGGCCTCCTCTTGGTAGGTTTGCGGTTGTGCCATATTCTTTCCATTTTCTTATGATGGATTTTATGGTGCTCCGTGAGATGTTCAAAGCTCTGGATATTTTTTTATAACCTAACCCTGCTTCATATTTCTCCACAACTTTATCCCTGACCTGTTTGGTGAGCTCCTTGGTCTTCATGATGCTGTTTGTTCAGTAATGATCTCCAACAAACTCTGAGTCCGTCACAGAACAGGTGTATTTATACTGAGATTAAATTGCAGACAGGTGGACCCTATTTACTAATTATGTGACTTGCAAATGTGACTTGTGAATGCAATTGGTCGCACCAGATCTTTGTTAGGGGTTTCACAGTAAAGGGGGTGAATACATATGCACTCAACACTTTTCAGATTTTTATTTGTAAATAATTGTGAAATCCATGTAATATTTCCCCCCACTTCCAAATGATGCACTATTTTGTGTTGGTCCATTACATAAACTCACGATGAAATAAATTTTAATCTGTGGTTATACCATGACAAAATGTAGAAAAGTCCAAAGGGGGTGAATACTTATGCAAGGCACTGTATATGAGAGACACTGCGTTAAATAGCTACTGGCTGTACCATCTCTCGTCAAATGGGTCCTAAGTGTGTGAAAAGTTCCTTCATGGAGGTTCATGGAGGTTTGAGGGCCTAAGGGGGTTTCTGATGTACTTTTGTTCCTCTTCGACTGAGCTGATCCACTGGACATTGTAAAATTAAGTTGAGCTGGGTATAAGAGCAGGCCTTAGCCCCAGTATATTAAAGCTCTGTCATGACATCTTGATATTAGCTAACAACTTCAATCAATCAATCAATCAATCAAATTTTATTTGTATAGCCCATATTCACAAATCACAATTTGTCTCATAGGGCTTTGACATGGTGTGACATCCTCTGCCCTTAACCCTCAACAAGAGTAAGGAAAAACTACTTAAAAACCCTTTTAACAGGGAAAAAAGAAGGTAGAAACCTCAGAGAGAGACACATGTGAGGGATCCCTCTCCCAGGACGGACAGAAGTGCAATGGATGTCAAGTGTAAAGGAGAACATCAAGATAAAGGTTTTAGCAGCATTGATAAGGGTTAACTTCAAATGCGATGATAGTGCATTGTTCCCAAAGAGACGTTCTTAAGATCCATACCTTGCTGACAAAGGTTGTGAGCCATGTTTGGTTTAGTTTTGAGTCAATAGACTAAATTATGTTTTGAACTGTGTGGCTAGGACCTCGCTGTGTTACTCAATCAGCATGGTGGCAGCTTCCAGTGTTAAGCTAGCATCTTCTTTCTTGTTCACCTTAAAACCTCCATGTACCGATCAAAAAAAAGGGAACTTTTCAGAATAATTTAAATAAAATGTTCTGTATAAATACTAGACAGAGCCATACAAATTTGTATGACTCTGTCTAGTCTCGATGACCACTCAAAGCGCTTCACAGTACAGTTTTGCCATTCACCTATTCACAGTGTGAATCTTTCTATATATGGTTATATCCCTCACACACTGTCAGGGGCAATTCGATGTATCTTGCCCAAGGACACGAGGAATGGGGGGATTGAACCGCCAACATTCTGGTTAGTGGACGACCCACTCTATCTCCTGAGCCACAGCCGCACTAGAGATAAGACTGACTCCATCAGGCTCTCATCTGTTTACAAACATGTCAGTTATTAGACTTAAAGTGCCAAACAGCACCTTCTATCAGGTCAAGACAGCACCAGTGGCTCAGTGATGTATATGCACACACATCTGACCTACTTGTTTCTCCAGGGGAGGC